>NC_074715.1:27563041-28239708 GCF_947242115.1 Biomphalaria glabrata | reverse complement strand
TTGTTACACAAGGAGAAATGTGTAGTAAATTGATAAAAAAAATTGATGTGATATTGTATAGATGCTTCTTGTGCCTAATAAATGAACAGTGAACTAGCGTTTTCAAGGCTTTAAAAAAAAAGATGTATTTAAAATCGATTCAGTTTCTAGAATGGTCCATGATGAATGCAATCTCTCACTTAAATAACAGAAGTGTTTGAAAGTAAAGTTCTCACAATTTTCTTGGGAATGTCTCGGTCCATCTTGAAGGTGTACTTGTAATCTCCCCTGGCAAGCCATTGACTAAGTTCTGAGGGAACTAACAGACTCGCCCCCCGCTCTCCACCCGCGTCTTCCTAGAACTTTTGCTTTTTTCATCAGTAACTCATGCACCTGGTTTCAAAGCACTTCTGACGTCCTGGTCTAACACACAGCAACATTGGGAAAATCAACAAGCGAGTCGTTCTAAAACAAGGACTATCAATGCACAGTGAGTCAATGACGGAATGTTTGCAACTGCATTAACACAATTGTTATATGACCAGTAAGAAAAGCCTTACTATGACTTCGCGTGTGACTGGTGAAGTTTATTTAGCAGATGATGCTTGATGGTCATCTCGTCATGTTTTGTCTCTTTTGCTCTGCCACTGTCTGCCACTGTCTGCCACTTGGGCGAGTGTCGTTCTAATGAAATGAGCACTAAGAATAGCTCAATAATTTCAAATATTCACTACATATAATATTGGTGGCTGTCTTGATAGAAGAAAAATGTATTTGACAAGTCAATAGCTTGAGCCTAATAGAATCAAACACAAATATCTCCACCAAATAGTCTAATACAATTAAAAGAGGAAAAAAAAAAAGAAACACTTTTTCCTTTTAAAAAGAAACCAAAGCTTTTATTAAGCGTAGTTATTTGGATCAGCCATAGAATTACATTTGTAATAAATCTAGACTAACAATAATAAATCTGTGGCATTAGAAACATTTTTACTAATTTGTTTTTGTTTAGCACAATTTCCTACTGTTAGCTTTCTCACTACTCTATTATCCATTAGATTGTCAAAAGAGTTGAGCCAAAGGCTCTTCGAACTCTACGCTTGCAAGTCTGATTGAAAAAGCCGCTCTGTGTGGTAGAGGTCCAAGTCATGGTCTCTATCAAACGTGATACATGGACATGCAGGTGTGTTCTGGTCCAAGGTGGACATGTAGGCTACATGAGGTCTAGCATTCAACTCTACTAGAGATACAAACATAACAAATAATCAGTCTTCTTATGAGATCGAAACTTGATTGAAATTGTCAAGCAGTTATTTACAATTCTCTCTCTCTCTCTTTCTTTATATATATATATATATCGTTTTGATTCTCTCCTACTCTCACTCTTTTCCTTCTATGTCTAAGACTTCTTTTTTTTTTCACCTTTGTTTTTTTTTTTCCTCTGTCACTTTTTCTCTGACACTTTTTCTCTGACACTTTTTCTCTGGCACTTTTTCTCTGGCACTTTTTCTCTGTCACTTTTTCTCTGACACTTTTTCTCTGGCACTTTTTCTCTGGCACTTTTTCTCTGGCACTTTTTCTCTGACACTTTTCCTCTGACACTTTTTCTCTGGCACTTTTTCTCTGGCACTTTTCCTCTGACACTTTTTCTCTGGCACTTTTTCTCTGGCACTTTTCCTCGTTCTTTTTTCTCCCTCTTCACCGCTTTCGTTTTCACCCCTTTTACCCCTCCTCTTCATTTTTCAATTTTCCTTTTTCTTTATCTTTCTTGTTTCCTTCCTCTTTCTTTATCTCTCGCTATCCTCAGTTTTCTCACTTTCTTTATCTCTAGTTCTCCACAGTTGTCTATCTTTCTTTATCTCTCGCTCTCCACAGTTGTCTATCTCTCTTTATCTCTCGCTCTCCTCAGTTTCTCTCTCTCTTTATCTCTCGCTCTCCTCAGTTTTCCCTCTTTCTTTATCTCTAGTTCTCAACAGTTGTCTATCTTTCTTTATCTCTCGCTCTCCTCAGTTTTCTCTCTCTCTTTATCTCTCGCTCTCCTCAGTTTTCCCTCTTTCTTTATCTCTCGCTCTCCTCAGTTTTCCCTCTTTCTTTATCTCTTGCTCTCCATAGTTGTCTATCTCTCTTTATCTCTCGCTCTCCTCAGTTTTCTCTCTCTCTTTATCTCTCGCTCTCCTCAGTTTTCCCTCTTTCTTTATCTCTTGCTCTCCTCAGTTTTCCCTCTTTCTTTACCTCTCGCTCTCCTCAGTTTTCTCTCTCTCTTTATCTCTCGCTCTCCTCAGTTTTCCCTCTTTCTTTATCTCTCGCTCTCCTCAGTTTTCTCTCTCTCGTTATCTCTTGCTCTCCTCAGTTTTCCCTCTTTCTTTATCTCTCGCTCTCCTCAGTTTTTCCTCTTTCTTTATCTCTCGCTCTCCTCAGTTTTCTCTCTCTCGTTATCTCTCGCTCTCCTCAGTTTTTCCTCTTTCTTTATCTCTCGCTCTCCTCAGTTTTTCCTCTTTCTTTATCTCTCGCTCTCCTCAGTTTTCCCTCTTTCTTTATCTCTCGCTCTCCTCAGTTTTCTCTCTCTCTCTTTATCTCTCACTCTCCTCAGTTTTCTCTCTCTCGTTATCTCTTGCTCTCCTCAGTTTTCACTCTTTCTTTATCTCTCGCTCTCCTCAGTTTTCTCTCTCTTTCTTTATCTCTTGCTCTCCTCAGTTTTCCCTCTTTCTTTATCTCTCGCTCTTCTTAGTTTTTCCTCTTTCTTTATCTCTTGCTCTCCTCAGTTTTCCCTCTTTCTTTATCTCTCGCTCTCCTCAGTTTTTTTTCTTTCTTTATCTCTCGCTCTCCTCAGTTTTCTCTCACTCGTTATCTCTTGCTCTCCTCAGTTTTCCCTCTTTCTTTATCTCTCGCTCTCCTCAGTTTTTCCTCTTTCTTTATCTCTCGCTCTCCTCAGTTTTCCCTCTTTCTTTATCTCTCGCTCTCCTCAGTTTTCTCTCTCTTTCTTTATCTCTTGCTCTCCTCAGTTTTCCCTCTTTCTTTATCTCTCGCTCTTCTTAGTTTTCTCTCTCTCTCTTTATCTGTCGCTCTCCTCAGTTTTCCCTCTTTCTTTATCTCTTGCTCTCCTCAGTTTTCTCTCTTTCTTTATCTCTCGCTCCTCTCAGTTTTCTCTCTCTCTCTTTATCTCTCGCTCTCCTCAGTTTTTCCTCTTTCTTTATCTCTCGCTCTCCTCAGTTTTCTCTCTATCTCTGCTCCCCTCAGTTTTCCCTCTTTCTTAATCTCTCGCTCTCCTCAGTTTTCTCTCTCTCTTTCTCTCTCGCTCCCCTCAGTTTTCCCTCTTTCTTTATCTCTCGCTCTCCTCAGTTTTCCCTCTTTCTTTTTCTCTCGCTCTCCTCAGTTTTCCCTCTTTCTTTATCTCTTGCTCTCCATAGTTGTCTCTCTTTATCTCTCACATTCCTCGATTCTCTCTCTTTCTATTTTGTTCTCACCTCCCTGTCTATCAGTCGAGAAAAGCGAAGGTAGACTTTAATTCCTCCACTACACCATAAAGTTTTCTTTACAAAATACGAACATCTTTCAAGGGAAACAATCAATAATTAGATTATTTATAGTGTCATCTTGAGCACATGACTTCATCTACAGTCCATCGCCTTAGAAGCCTACTTATAAATAAATCAAACTACATACAGACACTAATACACAAACACACTGATCTATCTGTCGTCCAAGTAATGCACACGGTCAATGTCAGACTACCAAACATGTAGGCCTACGACATAATTAATTTCCGCTGCTGTTTGCTCCCTGCGTCCATTGGTTTCCATAGCAACAGCAGAATCTCCTCCCTCCCCCTTCTCCTTGTACACTTTCCACTTCACGTTATCTGAACCGATTCAAGCGCCCTCCCGCGTGATATGTTGTTGAAAAAAGATAACTCCGAATCTCCTTTTGAAAAGGAAACACGGATTTCGGATTTGGTCGAAGATTTGAACGCACGGATTAAACCGATCGGAATTTTATCACAGATAGTAAGCCATTGATTTTGTTGTTTCCTTTATTTATGCTATTCAATCAATAGCTCCAGCGTAACTTCTACCGAAAGGATTATTGCCCTTTGATGTGCGTTTTAGTCACTAACCATCTAGATTTTAAAATTTTGCTTAGGTTAAAGTTCACATTTTCGAGTGTTTAATGTACAGGACCGACATGGAAGCTAAAAAAAATCTCTACTTAATCCTATAACTCTGCTTTTACCTGTAGACTACATTTATATCATTTTAGATAAACTAAAGAAAGTCTTATAAAAAATACTGGTGGATATGGTTTCCTTTATCAACAAACCTAGCTTTTCTTTTTATCTTTAGGGCTTGGTATAGAGCCCTTTGCTGACAAATGCCTCGCATTCAAAAGCTATACGTGAATAACAAATATGATAATACTGTTTATAGATATTTATAACATGTGATTAATAGCTAACTTTGTCATTGCTAAGATGTTAATATCTCTTCTAAGTCAATTCTAAGATGTTAATCTCTCTTCTAAGTCATTGCGGTTCTCTTTTAAGTCACATGACCTGACGCCAAGCTTCAACCGGCGCTACCACAGACTAACAGTCGAGACAAACTGAACAGCATGTGGTAGTCACTGAGACTGACCAATGAGTGTTTCTTGCCTCCCTGGGAGGAGCGCCTAGACTGTCCGCCTAGTTCTAGACGAGAGATTGTATTCTTAGAAGTTTTAGATGTCAAACAACTTTGTGCTTTTCAACAAGCTCTTGGAATCATTCAATAGTTGAGAGTAAGGAGTGTAGTCGAAGAGTAAGATAGACGTGTCGACAGTCGTAAGAAACATGATGAATTAGTTTGACACTTTGATAGTTTTAACAAATACAGTTTTTTAGTTTATAGTATTGATAGTTGTAATACATCTAGTCAGATACAAATTTACATTCAAGTTTACAGATTTGGAAGTTTTGTTTTTCTTGGATTTTTGTGAGAAATTTTTAAAAGCCAGATTCTATACGGTAAATGAAGTCGGTCCCTATACATAATTTATTTTGTCTAATCTGTTGTAGTTCACATATAACGAGACTATTTGTTCCCCTTACAGCATCTCGTGTGGCTAAAGAGTTCAATCATCAAAACACATCATTGGATCACCATTTTCTGCGTTTTTCCTGCTCTTGGCTTTTTACGTCTGCGATCCAGAACCCCCACCCCTTCCACGTGCTTGCCCTCTGTGCATCCTACTTTTCTATAACATAAAATGACATTTGAAACACGTTATTTTCCTAGTTATAACATTATTCTTTTCCTAAGTTTTGAACCCTGCTAATGCCCCGCCTCTTGAACTGGCTCTGAGAACGTGGTATGCATTCTGAAGCCATGTCTTATGTCACACCCTTTGATTGTCATCTTTTACAATTGTCTGTTTGTATTCTGGTGTCTGGGAACAACATTTTCAATGTCTTAGAACTTTGAATGAAATGAAGACTGCCTTATCTGGACAAGTTCGTTCTATCAACCAAAGCTCTATTTAATCTAGTCTGACATGGATCTCAATGTCTCCTACTGTAATGCACAGTTTCAATTACTTAATAATCTCACATCATTTGTCTGATGAATGTCTATTTGTCGAGACATTGATTTTTTTCCTAGCTACTGCAGATGTTTGTTCTGTCTGATTTATCTTTGGTTTAAATAATTGAAGCGATTTATTCTTGGTACATCGTGAGAAAACAAACTTCATCCATTGGTTTGAATAGACACAGCTGAAGGTTTTGGGTTTTATGTTTTCTATTATTAATATCTTGGGTAAAGACATGCATGTAATTTATATTACTTTTTTTTCCACTTTCATATCTGGTCTGTCTGTATTTGACTTATTTGTTAGTTTCAATCCGCGCTAGTGGACTATTTGTGTTGCTGCAGTAGTTGCACAGACTGGGTCCTAGGTCAATTTTACTTCTTATTACGTAGATCGCTAGTCTTATTTCTATTTATAATGTATTTGATAAAGACAACTCTGTCATATTAGTTAACACTTTATTTTACAGTTTTAGCTTTGTCCCCCCCCCCCCCCCGTTCATTTGCTCTTTGGTGTCTGGTGTGTGTGTGTTGGTGTGCGGGTGTGAGGAACTAAAACTGCACTAAATATAACTATGTGTATGTGTGTGTGTGTATGGTGGAGTAGCCGATATAGAGATATCAGAATATGGTTTGGCCTTCACATGTCGCATACTATGTCAATAGAATTATCATATCTCCGGACAGCTGAAACCGTGGAAGATAGCGTCCGGATGACGTAGATATCTTCGTCACGCTGCCAAGAAGACAATGAAAGGCTGTCATGTCACTTTGTCTTGTGACAAATCTGAACAAAATGGTGGTGGGGCAATAGAAGAAAGACACCTGAATGGGACATCGTTGTGAACTCGGGTGGGCATCATCTAAAGAGTGGGGAGCCGGCATCTGTTAAATAAACTTCCAAGTTATCTTCTAAACTTTGGTTTATTTTTAGTTTACTTTTGTTGTATACCAGCAGTTTAGGCCCGTCTTCTTTCAAAATGTTGGATTAAATTTTGTTTTGTGTTTTCAACATTTTAAAATGTTGGACTTGTACTTCAGTTTTATATTGAATTTTAAAATTTATATTGACTCTAACTATACAGCAACTTGCTCACTATATAAATCTCTAATCGTACGTGTTGTTTACTGTCGTTGTGTTGTAGCACCAGACTGCTGGTAGACAACTAAACCGTTGTTAGCGTAATATATCTTAATTAATAAAACGTATAATAACTTTAATTGCTTTTATTATAATATAAACAAAATTAAGTTGAAATCAGATAAAATAACTGTAGTAGACTTTAGTAATAATATTTCTTGACAAAATCTAACTCACTACAATAACACAACCTTTCAGTCTCACGTTCTATTGTCGTCTTCCCTAACTAAGCCAAAGTGACGACAATGCCACCTATGTTGCATCATTCACAAGCAATCGCTAACCTCTTCCCACCATCACCATATAAACACACACACTCTCCATAACAGTACGCCACTTTGTTATGTTGTTAGTTCATGATGCATGCTGGATAAAAGTACAGGAGATAAATGTTTATAAAATAGGGCTAAGTGCATCTTAACTCCGGCACTATGAATTTATAATCTTGACTGCAATCATTTGTTACTTTTGTTTTTCGCTACTACAACAGTGAATCTCCATATATATATATTTTCGAAATACCAAACCCCAGTCCAATCCCAGTGGAACCCCGGTCCAATCCCAGTGGAACCCCAGTCAAATCCCAGTGGAACCCCAGTCCAATCTCAGTGGAACCCCAGTCCAATCCCAGTCGAACCCAAGTCCAATCTCAATGGAACCCCAGTCCACTGTTTTTATGGCGGTTGGTAGGATGGCTCGGTGTGTGAGTATTTATATGTATATGGGCATTGCGGGGTGTGAATGTGAGTATTTATATGTATATGGGCATTGCGGGGTGTGAATGTGAGTATGTGAATTTAACATTAATTGGTTTATGTGATGCTTCATCAAATGATTTGATGTGTCTCAATAATCACACTGGTATATATAGTTATGTGTCATTGTTTCACTGTGACTATGAATGCTACAACTTTGAATGTGTGATTGAGTCCAGTGTAAAGCAATAGACTTTCTCTGGAATGTTGCAATACTTTAATGTTTAATTAATTTTCATTTATTAGGTTAATTATCCCCCCCCCCTCCCACACAAACTTTGTATTTCCTCACATTCTGTACTTTTACTCTATTCCCTTGTGTTTTTGTCTCTCTTTCAATAAAATCGTCTCATTGTGGTGCAATTTAATTATATTATCTTATCTTATAAAATATTTGTCATATAACATATTTGTCCTAGCATATGGAACGAGGAATGCGCCTTTATCTTTGTGTATTTCTGAGTATTTTATTAGATTTTATTGTTTTTGAAGATTTATGGTTCAATGATTTATGTATAATTACTATTTGCTTATGTCTTCTATCTTGAAGGCTTTCTAAATTTAGTGAATTTGAATATTCTAATCTAATTCTAGTGTTTGTGGATTAATGACTATTCTATTCTAAACATCGTCTTTATTTTCACATTTTGTTAAAATTGTTTTAAAGTTTATTTGTATAAAAGTGTATGTGAGATGAACCCTTTTTTGAAGTTTCGTCTGTATTTTATAAGATAAGAAGATAATAATAATAACAATCTTTATTATCCGTAAGGAAGTTTGTCTTACAATTTGTGCATTACACCAAAGAAAACATTGTAACTATAGAAAACCAAAATGTATATTCACACCAGACTCACTACTGAGTGTGTCCAAGACGATAGAGCTCTTCAAATGAGGTTCAATGAACAAGATTCCTACATTTCTATACAAATGACGACTATGGCTTCCTAACCCGCGAGGCTTCGACTTGTGACCACTGTGACAACAATCGAAATGTATACCACGCGACAAGTACGTTCAATGAAGCTAGAATAGTAGATACAGGGCATACGGGAATAATTTCTGTTCTAACAAACTATTCTAGAACGAAGCCACAGTTTGACACATTTATTTCATTGTTTTCAATGTCTTTATGACACTTTTAATTAGTCTCCAGATAACTCAAGAGGCTCTTTCTGTGGCACTATATTTTGTTGCCGTATTGGTGGATCTCGTTGGCCCAACGATATTTGTATGCACCAACTTTTTATGTGTGAATGAGCATGTTTGAAAGGAGTGTTGTTTGTTTTGTCATTGGTTCTACTTTCTTTCTTCACTTTCAATTGTTAGAAATGAACAAGGTCAATATTTGTTTATAAGCGAACAGTTTGCAAGGTATTTGGTATGGACGATAACACAGGAAACTTTACAGTTTATTTATATCTATTTGTTATGGAGCCCTACTTGACCACCAGGGTAACGTTGTAAGCTTTAGGTACACATTATTACGTACTAATTTAGGAAAGAATGTCAAATAGTGGAGTATTTTGATGATTGCATAGTCTAATTAATAACTAAGTGAACATTGTTGGGTCAACTGAAAGCTACGGTGATGGTAACTTGATGAATAAATAGGCTTTATTTCTAAATAATCTTTTAAACTAGCGAGATTATAGGATTTCAACGAATTTCAAGCCAATTATTTTATGGTTAGGGTGGACTTTGTCTGAGATTGATGGTACCGAATGAAGAGTATTTAGTTCGAACAAATTTAAGGCTGAATAAATATTACAAATTGTTACATTTACGATATTTATCAGCTGTAATGTATAAGTGATATTAGTCTAGAGTCTAGACGAATAGTTTATTGTGGTACACAAGTCTAACAAAACAAACTGAATCTCTTATTTGTCAATCTGCACACTGTTAAAAAACAAACTCTCTTAATAATCATGCTGCCCAATGTTAAAAACAGTGCGTCTCTTATGACTAGAGAAGAATGCAATTTATATATATATATATATTTTTTTTGTAAAGGCTTTGAAAAAACAATTACGGAAAAATCCACCCAGATCTCATTTTCTTTTCATCCTCCTCCCCCGACATTTTCCCAACTGTTTCAGATAGCATCATAGCGTAGTGAGAAAGCAAAAAGCATGAAATAGCGCTAAACAAAAACAATTGGTAGAAATATTATTGATCGCACAGATTGATTATTATTAGTGTAGATCTATTACAAATTAAATTATATGACTGATTCAAACTATATAATACAAGTACACAGTGGCGTAGCTAGAGTATATGATGCCTGGTGCGGTACCTCATCTTGATCCCCCCCCCAAAAAAAAAAAAAAAAGATAACTAAATACTAACATTGCAAAACCTTAATTTGTTGTTCAAAATAATATGTATTCATTAATCAAATATTGTTAATTCAAAAAATCACTTTTACATACAAACATACTACAAGTGAATTTTACGCGCTTTCTTGCTGGCAAAAGTATCAATAATTTTATCGAAATCAATTTTTTCCACCAGCTCTTGTTCAATGGACAAAATGGCCAAATTAGTGAGTCGTAAATTTGTCATCGTTGATCGCAAGTAATTCTTGATCAGTTTAAGTTTGGAAAAACTTCTCTTGCATGTAGCGACGCTTACCGCATAGTCAAAAATATGCGAATCATGATGACGGTATTCGGGACTGAATCATCTAGCTGATATTTTTTTTTTAATTTCAAGAGCTCAACAGGTTTTGGAAGTTCGGAGGCTTCTGATGAAACTGTGACAAACCGTTGAAGCCTCTTTCGCTCCAGCAGAAATTCGTTTTTATCAATGTCACTAGGAGTATTATCGAGATTGATTTCGACCTGAGGATTTAATTGCTGGGAAGGCGACAAAAATTCATATCTATCTGCTACATCATGAAGTTGCTGGAATAGGGTGATTATTTCTTGAACAATCCTGTCCAAGGTAGAATAAATTTCCCTTCGTAGCTCTTCTTTGTGTGTAAGTACAGAGTCGTCACTTTTCTCACCAGGCATCTTTTTCTTATGGCCAATACGTTTTTGAGGTTCTGTATTGATTCTCAGATCTGAGCACACGCTTTCGGCAAAGGTAATGCTGGCTTCAGCGATGGCCTCTCGATTACTACTTTAAAATGTCTCCAATTTTTTTAGTTTGAGTGAGCAGTCTCGAATAGACAATCCTTGTTTTTGAAGGTAGACTTGCGTATCATTAATTTCAGTTAATACAAGAGCCCAAAATCCAAGATAGGTGAGAAAATTAAAAGACTGAATAGCAACTAATAATCTACCTGCTTCAGATCTAGTCGATGAATGTTCCTCTCTGTTAGTTAATGTCTCCAGAGTTTCTATAATTTTAGAAAATGTAACCCTAATCATCTAGACGGCTTCTCCTCTGGCGCTCCAGCGGGTCTCAACTAAACGTTGAAGGCTAGTTCCGGTTATTTTGATGAGGATATCACAGCGGTGTGTTGAAGTTGAAAAAAAAGGCGTGTAAACGGTCCAGTGTACCAAAATAAAATGTTACCGAATTGACTTCAGCTTCAGCAGCTCGAATTCCTGCTAAATTAAGAGAATGGTTTGAGCAGGCAATGAATAGTGCTTTGGGATTGACTTCTAGAATATGTTTTTGGACACCGTAGTTTTGACCTTTCATGACTGCAGCATTATCATAGCCTTGACCCCTCCAGTCCATTATGTCTAAGCCATCCGAACGCAGTTTCTCTAGAATCATCTCAGCGATTTCAGCAGCATGCTTGTCCTTTGTGTCGATGAAGTCAATAAAAGACTCACGAACTTGCACCCCGTCATTATCCATGACAACGTACCGTAAAATTTATTTCGGAAGTTTGATCCAGCTTTGAGATGTCAGGTGTACTGTCAAAAATAATAGAGAAATATTTGGCTTGTTTTACTTGCTGTATGATTTGTTTTTAACGTGATTCTCCAATATTGTAATAAATTCATTTTGTATTTGTGGAGACATGCAGGGGCGGACTGGGTGTCGAAATCGGCCCGGGCATTTCCATACTATCCGGCCCATAACTTGTATATCATATGATGGGCATATAATTCTAGGCCTACCTGTCCTCAAAGTCATTATGTCAAGTTTGATAATGTATCGATATGCATGCATACAGTGAACTCTAAACCTTTATAGAAATAACGGCCTTATGTTGATTTTTTAATCCCTAGATGTGTAGGCCCTAAAAGGATGAAGCCTACCACTAGCACTATCTACGGATGAAGGCCATCACATTATTACTGAAAATGTGTTAGATTAAAATAATATTACACTGTAGAGTGTGTGAATGTTGTTTTTTAACACAAAGCTCAGAGGGCCCCTTTTATAAGGTTTTATAAAACCTTCAACAATTTGATGCGTGCCATAGTGTCATCATGAGGCCCTTTCATGGCCTACCAGCCCATTAGTGAACCGGCCCACCGGGCATTTGCCCGAATGCCCATATAATCAGTCCGCCCCTGGACACATGTAAGTATTCGGTCTGGAACAAAGCTTAGTTTGAAGCACATACTCCCTCAAGAGTGGATCGGACTTTGATAATAATTTTACTAACTCCAATACTCCAAGAAATTGCCTTGATTTTGCCCTTCCAACACTTCTTCTGCTCGCTCGCGATGCCCACGAAGTGCCAGATTTTGCTTTGAGAGAAAACGAATGATGTCCAAGATTCTCTTCAGGTAGTCTCTCCAGGTTTTCGTCTCTTGTATAATCAAATCTTGGGCCTTGTTGTCAATACCCTACTCTCAGGCGAACTTCAAGTTCCCCCAAGCAAGCGATGACTGAATGTGAGTTCTGCTGGTCTCATGTTTTTCTATTTTCGGGGATAACCTCCACCAATCATTGAATCCATTTTTGGATTTAAATGAAGATTTGGTACTTGATCTTGTTGAGAAGAGTATGCAGGGGAAGCAAAATAAGGATTCTTTTTTTGGCGAATAACACATCCACTTTCTAAGAACTTTCTCGCCGTTTGACATTTGCCGGAAAAAACTAGCCTTTGGAAGCTTTCTAGTCTTTCCTTTTGCTGATTCTTGATGTCTATACACCTCTCTGAATTTACTGTCCATACGCTGAACTGTTTCAGATCCTTGAGTGGCAAGGTGTATGCGAATATTATCTGTGATGACATAAGGCCAATCTCAAATGTCGTTCAGTCTAGAGTTTATTATCCTGCTTTCTGTATTGTTTACACTGTCTGATGGTTCAGCTTCTTCAGTATGAATATTTGAGGAGTGTACTAAAGACATGCTTGTGTGCTGTCCTTTAGTCTCTAGAACCTGCGGTATTGAAGTATTTTCTTCTTTTTCATCATTCAGGATGTCGGCCTCATCATTTTTTCTGGATTCAATGATAACCGTCTCATCTTGCTTTGTTGCTTTTAATTGTTCAGTTATTTCATACACAATAACAGCATGCGCAATATGAAACAGATTTTCACCCTCTAGACTCTATATCTAGATTAAAGTAATGGACTAAACAATAAAGTAAAAAAAGGTTGGCCTATCTTGTTCTTCTTCTTTATATTACAGAGCATTGATCAGTTTAGTAACAACATGTACCGTGTGTCCGAAATAAATCTAGTAAATTAGATTCAAACTGTTCTATAGCTTACATTGTATGGAAGAAATAGTCAAGGAGATGAAACAAAATAGCGACATGACTAGTTTATAAATCGTTAGTTCATGTTTAAAATACAGTTTATGTTTGTTCGTGTCCATATAATTAGTCGTTTTTACTGAAACGCTCAGGGAAATAGGAAATTAATACACACTGGGGGAATTTTGGTGCCCCTCTCCACTTGGTGCCCTGTGCGGCCCGCACCACCCGCACATTGGTAGCTACGCCACTGCAAGTACACCTCGTTTAGGCATGTTTTTTTTAAAATTATTTTTTAAATGTTTTTTTTCTTGTTTTATATTGAATTCCATTTTGTTCAAGTTGTAACATGAAAGTAAAGTGTTTTTTTTTTAAATGTTCTTCTTGTTGTTATTTTCTCCTCCTCCTCTTTCTGTCCTGCTTTCTTTTGTCTGCTACCTTGTTCTCCCTCCGTAATTCTCAATTTCTTGATTCTTTCATCTCTCTCTGTCTCTCTCTCTCCTCTATTTCTCCTTCTCTCAGTCTGTGAGGCTGCAGCACCAATCTAGTTGTGAAAGTAAACACGTCATCCGTCTTAATCTGGCTCTTATGAGGTTTAAATTTTAATACCAAGGTGGGGGGTGATTGTGACACTGACACAAGGGGAGTAGAACAGGGCACCCAGAGACCAGCTCATTAGCAAGCAGCAGGAATGTTGGGCATTAGAGATCAATAAAGTATTGCCCCTTGCCCCCCTTTTTGTCTACCGGAGAGGACTCATCTTTTTGACCATGACCATTACATGTATGTATGTTGCTTTTGCAACTGACTTTTAGTGAAATAGTCATTCTATGGAATCTGTGTGATAGAATCTTTTGAAATAATAATTGGTTGTTGGGTACAAACCAGGGCCAGTTCTACAGATTACGGGGCCCTATGCAAAACGGATTGCGCGGGGCCCAGTCTGGGTAGGGATAAGGGTAATAAGTGAGAATTAAGATTTTTTAAATTAGAAAATAAATTTTTCTTTGCATTTTATTCATACTTTACTAAGTACAAAGTCACTGTGATATTAACTTTACGAGCCATCCAAAGTAGATAGAAGTTTTCCTACCAAAAGTCGATAAACATTCAGATCTGCTTTTAGCTTCACTACCGACTAGCAAAATATCGCTTTTGTTTTTTTTTTAAGAGGTCAAGATAGATTTAAATCTATATTTGTATGCCAGTGACTATTAAAGTAAATTAATTATTTGAACTTCTTGTTTAGGTTAAAATTCGCCTTATTGTTACATTTTTATTAAATGAAAGCTGACAATGCCGTTTTTTTTTTATCGCGAGTAGGATTGGGGTTTTCCATATTGAATGACACCCCGAAATGACAATTTTGTCTGTTTTTAAAGGAGATTTGCATGAGTTTTTAGAAGATTTGTAATAATTTCAGGAGATTTTCATGACTTTTTTCGTATATTTTGCAATAAATCCACCCTTCCATCCCTCCTTCCATCCGTCTATCTATCTATCTATCTATCTATCTATCTATCTATCTATCTATCTATCTATCTATCTATCTATCTATCTATCTATCTATCTATCTATTTTACTAGAGAAAAATATGTTTATGAGGTAACTTAAAATTACATTTAAAATTGATTTTGAACGCTAACAAACACCTGCCTAAATTCTTGTTGTTTAACATGCCGTCACGGTACACTTCCGTCCTTGATGACGTCATCGCTCATGTCACATTCCACAGACTCGTGTGTGCATTCGATACCATCAGGACCTAATGGCACGTTGTTTGACAGTTGCAGCAGTTGGAGGGAAATTATAGAACATGCTTTGTACTGTTTAACATCAAATTTGCGTCATGATTGCATCATTGCACTCTCTCTCTCTCTCACACACACAAACATACACACACACCATCATTGCACCCTCTCTCTCTCTCACACACACAAACATACACACACACCATCATTGCACTCTCTCTCTCACACACAAACATACACACACACCATCATTGCACTCTCTCTCTCACACACAGACATAAACACTCACCTTCCCTAATTATTATTTTGTTTATCCTGTTTCTCTTTTTGAATGTTTAGTTGAAAAGAATGTGTATAAATAAAGGGACAAAAATAAGATGAAAGATATTATTCTACACACTAATACGACAGACTAACTCACTATTCAGAATCAGAGAAAGAGATCTCTAAGATTTAAATAGATAAACAACTTAATGTTGTACATTTAGCTTACGTTTCGAAATGTTTTCTGGCGATCAGGAATTTTTTAAAGAGTTATTTTTAAATACATGCTTTTTTGAGTTCATTAATGTGCAGTGGTAGGAGAATTTGTCTACTGCAAGCAAGAGGAGCCTTTAGCTCTTTATCAAATTGACACGGAGGACATTGGAGGCTTGTGTCGCTGGTGCGTACCCTGTATTTTTCTTGTGTGTGTACACAGAACGCACCACCGCACCAATATGGCCCATTGCTTTTAGTTTGTCCAGCCCATAGACTTATAGATAGACTAGATCTAGACTGGACATGGAGACTTTTTAACACTACAAAAAATGTCGTGAAAATTTTGTAGAAAGTTGGATCAAGGCGTTGTTTTGTAAAGTAGTTAAATGAACATCAAAAATAAGAGTACTCTCGTCTCATAATTATTATTTTGCAATTTTTAGATACATAAACTTATTTATCAAAAGACTGAATGCAACGCTAAATTGTGATTTATTTTTGATTTTTTTAAAATCATCATAGAGAACATTATCTGACTGGCGTGAACAAGCCTTAAACAATGATCAGTATCTGTAGAAAAAAAAACAAGAAAATATTTTTAAATAAATACTTTAAGAAAAGCGTAGTGGTATCAATTATTTTGGATCAGTCATGTAATTATAGATCTAGATTAACAATACTAAATCTGTGCGATTAGAAATATTTTGTTTTTGTTTAGCACAATTTCATGCTTTTAGCTTTCTCAATACGCTCTGATCCTATCACTTATCTGGACCAGTTTGGAAAGGAGGGGGGAGGGGGAGAAGGGGTATCTCTGTGAATATTACCGTGATCACTTTTTAAATGCATTAAAAAACATTTTTTAAAAGTTTGAACAACCTGGAGTCGAACTTGACGGCTCTAGCCTCCTCAAGCAAACACACCAACTCCTGTACCAGAGAAGTGCTAATGAAAGTAGAAGGTTTTATAGTTATCTATTGCTTGTTAATTGAACTTAAGTTATACCACCACATTTCATTTCATTTCTTTCATTTGTTCAATAACAGACAAAATAATTAATTACCAATAGTTAATAAACTAATTGGTTAATTTTTTAAATTAATTTTTGTTTTGATTGGTAAAAGAAATAAGTGTGCCGGGCTTTGTGGATTCCGAGATTTGATGTGTGAGAAATAACTTGTACAAACTTTTTACGAAACAAACATTTGGTTATTATCGCATTGTGATCTTCATCCTTAAATAATAAATGCACTACTGCAAGATCTCAAAACTATGTCAACATAGTCTGCTGCATGCGTGAGTTATTCAGTAATGGCTGCGTGTTTGTTTTTGTGAGGAAAGTTAAGAAAACTTATGAAAAGTTGAACTAGCATTCCAAGTGGCCAAGCCCAGTAGCACTCTCAGTAGCACTCTCGGTGACATTCTCAATAGCACTCTCAATAGCACTCTCAGTGACATTCTCAATAGCACTCTCAGTGACATTCTCAATAGCACTCTCAGTGACATTCTCAATAGCACTCTCAGTAGCATTCTCAATAGCACTCTCAGTAGCATTCTCAGTGACATTCTCAATAGCACTCTCAGTGACATTCTCAATAGCACTCTCAGTGACATTCTCAATAGCACTCTCAGTGACATTCTCAATAGCACTCTCAGTAGCATTCTCAATAGCACTCTCAGTAGCACTCTCAATAGCACTCTCAGTAGCACTCTCGGTGACATTCTCAATAGCACTCTCAATAGCACTCTTAGTAACACTCTCGGTGACATTCTCATTAGCACTCTCAGTAGCACTGTCGGTGACATTCTCTATAGCACTCTCAGTAGCACTCTCGGTGACATTCTCTATAGCTCTCTCAGTGACATTCTCTATAGCACTCTCAGTAGCACTCTCGGTGACATTCCCAATAGCACTCTCAGTAGCACTCTCAGTAGCACTCTCGGTGACATTCTCTATAGCACTCTCAGTAGCACTCCTAGTGGTTATAAGTCCTCCCATTGGCCAGTAGTACTCCTTGTGGCTAGTAACATTCCCTGTAACACTCAGTGACCTGTATCACTCCTAGATGCTTGTGGCATTCTCAGTAGCTAGAAGCACACACTATTAACAGTAACAATTACAGTGGTCACTAACATCCTTAGTACTCTTAATACATTTAGTAGCCTTAATACATTTAGTGATCTTAGTAAATTTAGTGGTCTTAATATATATATATATATATGTATATATAATGGTCTTAATAGATTTATTAGTCTTAATATATTTAGTGGTCTTTAAGTAATTCATGAATGTTTTATTTATTGTCCTATTTCCTAAGTAAAGGCAGAACACAAAAGATGTTCGTAGTCTTTCAATTATTTGTTGAACCCTTTGATATGTTTATTTATCAAATGGATTTGACGTGATTATATCTCCACTCACTTCTCTTACTTGCTTTTTTTTTTTTTTTTTACCTTTTTTTATCAGCTTGACTAATTTCCTGGCTGTAGACTCCGGGGTCCGGGAAGCTTTCTAGGTTGTAATATATAAGAAAAGAAACTTAAAGTCAATGATATAATTATGACACAAGTTTCCGGTTTTATTTTCCATAACTATTTACGATGTGTTCAGAATCCAATTTTATGTATTAAATGCTTATTTAAGTTAGCCTTTTTAATCTTCTTTGTTCGGAAATCGTGTTTTAAAGATAATTTTTAAGTGTGCCACATGGAAGAATTCCTAAAGACATCCTCTATGGCAGTCTGTTCTGAGCTTGCGGAGGAAGTTAGACCCAAGGGCCGCTCAAGACTAACCAAAAGAGATGACTGAAATTGAGACATGAAAACTACAAATATCAATGAAAGTATGTGGGAAGAAATAGCTCAAGATCGGACATCATCGAGACAGACGTGCAGGTAGGAACCTCGCTGAGAGCAAAGGAAGCGGTCTTAGTCAAGAGAAAGAAAAAGAAAGGAAGCGGTCTTAGTCAAGAGAAAGAAAAAGAAAGGAAGCGGTCTTAGTCAAGAGAAAGAAAAAGAAAGGAAGCGGTCTTAGTCAAGAGAAAGAAAAAGAAAGCTGGCCTCTCCGCCAGTATCAGCTAACCCTAAAACATATGCATTCACAAGCAGGAACTGTGGCAAACTTTACCACTCTAGAATTGACTTGATTAGTCACACCAGATTCTGCCCCGTGTCAAGAAGAAACTAAAACCAGTGGATCATCTGGGAGCATCCTAGACTGAAGGAGCCATATATAGTCAAACATAGATTAATAACTATAATTAATATATATATATATTCCCTTTCTTCACTTTTTTTTCAGGACGCCGCGCCATCTTGAGAGAACTTAATATAACCTAGTGGTGCGCGTCCTACACTTTTTTGGTCATTTGACTAAGTAGCCATATTTATTTTACAATGTGTTCACTCTAGGCCAATTGTTTCTGTTTATTCCTTGATTAATGTGCTATGCATGTGCGTGATTGTGTGTGTACATTTGGGTGTACCTATTTGATAACACTATTTTTAACGGCCCCCGAAAGGGGAAAAGACGCTATTAGTTTTTTTGTGGCCTGTCTGTCCGTCCGTCCGTCCATCCCGTTTAGATCTCAGAAACTAGAAGAGAAAATGAAAATAGGATATCATGATATTTTAGTTCATTTAAAGTTCTGATGCAACGGCTACTTTTTTCTTTTCTGAAAGCGTAAAATCTTATTTTTTAAATCAATTATGCAAGCAGTTTTTTCATAAAAATACACCATTTTTACAACTATCCACTATTAATAGTAAAAAACACTGGAGGCTTTTTTTTTTTAGTACGGGAAATAGAAATTTACCATTTACACATTTATGCTTATGGTTTTAGATTTTTGATCAAAAAATATTTTTTTTTACAGTTGTATTGCTAAGTTATGTAAGTTCTGTCATACTAAATACTACATTTACACAAAAAAATGCTAACTTTTTTTTTAAAGAGAAAAAATCTATCTACTATGCAAATAAGTTGGACATAATTTAAAACAACAATTAATAAGTAGTTTTTCATATTATCGCGTGAATTGAAATGCAGCCATGGAGTCGTAGAACACAATGCTAAAGGAATTATTTTTTTTTACGGAGACGTTTTTTCTTGAGGCTTTGAATAAGAGATTAACCCTTTACAAAACAGTTAGATATTCATTATAAGACATCAATTAGGACAGGTTCACATCTAACTTCACATTCACTTTCACCTATCCCTTTGGGGCACCACACAGGATGTGACAACCTTCTTTCTCCATTCTTCTCTGTCATTTGCCTTTGATAGAATCTAATACCGATATTTTTCTGAAAATATTGAAACCTGCCTTTTTTCCTGCCAGGGTGGACCACTTATGGGGGGCCGATTTTTAGTTTGTGTTTCTTTGTAACCTTGTTTAATATATTTTTTTATGTGTGTGTTTATATGTATGTATTTTGCCTGTGCAAGAGTTCCACATTGCGTCTCCGTTGTTGACAGTTTGATTGCAATGAAACATTTCTTTTGATACTCTCAATTAATTCTCTTTTGACGTCACACTGGGTTTTAAACTAGGCTGTAAAATCGATAGCTTTAAACATCAAAGAAATATCTATACTCTATTTGAACCCAAATGCAATTTTAAAATAAGTCGCTCAATGTTGAGTCACTAAAACTGCCTACGGAATTCATTGAGTAGTGGAAGCACCATTAGTAGGGCAATCGAAAGTTTAACTCTGTGCCAAGTCATTGGTACTGGCACTGCCAAGTCATATTGCTTTAAAAAAACAACAACCTATAGATCTACAAGATGTGTATTCACAAAAACACGGAGGCAGCGTGTGTGTGTGTGTGTGCGTGAAAGAGAGAGGCTGGGTGAGTTTAAAGTAGATGTAATTAAGACACAATTTAATTACAATAATCACACACACACATACCAAACAGTCGGAGAAAAGAAAAGAAGAAAGGAAAATCCTGCATCTAAAATAGTCCGTTCACTTCTTGTTATTCTAAAATAGTCCGTTCACTTCTTGTTATTCTAAAATAGTCCGTTCACTTCTTGTTATTCTAAAATAGTCCGTTCACTTCTTGTTATTCTAAAATAGTCCGTTCACTTCTTGTTATTCTAAAATAGTCCGTTCACTTCTTGTTATTCTAAAATAGTCCGTTCACTTCTTGTTATTCTAAAATAGTCCGTTCACTTCTTGTTATTCTAAAATAGTCCGTTCACTTCTTGTTATTCTAAAATAGTCCGTTCACTTCTTGTTATTCTAAAATAGTCCGTTCACTTCTTGTTATTCTAAAATAGTCCGTTCACTTCTTGTTATTCTAAAATAGTCCGTTCACTTCTTGTTATTCTAAAATAGTCCGTTCACTTCTTGTTATTCTAAAATAGTCCGTTCACTTCTTGTTATTCTAAAATAGTCCGTTCACTTCTTGTTATTCTAAAATAGTCCGTTCACTTCTTGTTATTCTAAATAGAGTTCGTCCAGTGTTATACGATCATAACCACTTTTGTCATCTAGGGCAGTTTTCTTGTCTTCAGAGATTTTTGCGCCAGTTTTCACAATGCGGCACCATGATAATCATTGGCTTCCGTCTCCCAGGTAGCAGGGTCCATGTTCTCACGGGAACTTTGATTGTGTCTCATAGAGACTTTGATTGTGTCCCTGAAGCCTTAAACTCGCTGACCATCCGTTAGTTGGCCGTAAAGAAGCCTTCTGGTTTGGGAGTTGTCCATTCTGCAGGCGCCACGTTCCCATCGCAATTGAGACTGCATCAGGACCGAATGGACGGTCTGCACTTTCTAGGACTTCTGAGTCAGGTCTTGCCACTCTACGTTTTTCTGAGCCAGATTATGTGGAAGTTGTTCAGCTTCATTGCATGCCAAGTGTATCTACTGTCCACGTTTGAAATGTGTAAAACAACGATTGTCAGCTTGATAGGTTCCTATTTTGTAGTTGTGGTGATGCCTCATCTGTTCAACACACTCGCAATGACATTAAACATAGATTCTATAAAAAAGGATACAGAATGGTAGAGCCATAGGAATCAAAATACCTCATGAGTCTGTCTGTTTCTCTACAGTTACTCTAAGGGAATGATAAGACAACTGAAGTGGCATCAAAGTCTTCAACTCGTTATTTACAACAACACAATAGAATCTTATTTTGTTGTAGGAGATGGTTGGCATGTTGTTGTAGGAGATGGTTGGCATGTTGTTGTAGGAGATGGTTGGCATGTTGTTGTAGGAGATGGTTGGCATTTTGTTGTAGGAGATGGTTGGCATGTTGTTGTAGGAGATGGTTGGCATTTTGTTGTAGGAGATGGTTGGCATTTTGTTGTAGGAGATGGTTGGCATTTTGTTGTAGGAGATGGTTGGCATTTTGTTGTAGGAGATGGTTAGCATTTTGTTGTAGGAGATGGTTGGCATGTTGTTGTAGGAGATGGTTGGCATGTTGTTGTAGGAGATGGTTGGCATGTTGTTGTAGGAGATGGTTGGCATTTTGTTGTAGGAGATGGTTGGCATGTTGTTGTAGGAGATGGTTGGCATGTTGTTGTAGGAGATGGTTGGCATGTTGTTGTAGGAGATGGTTGGCATTTTGTTGTAGGAGATGGTTGGCATGTTGTTGTAGGAAATGGTTGGCATTTTGTTGTAGGAGATGGTTGGCATGTTGTTGTAGGAGATGGTTGGCATTTTGTTGTAGGAGATGGTTGGCATTTTGTTGTAGGAGATGGTTAGCATTTTGTTGTAGGAGATGGTTGGCATGTTGTTGTAGGAGATGGTTGGCATGTTGTTGTAGGAGATGGTTGGTATGTTGTTGTAGGAGATGGTTGGCATGTTGTTGTAGGAGATGGTTGGCATGTTGTTGTAGGAGATGGTTGGCATGTTGTTGTAGGAGATGGTTGGCATGTTGTTGTAGGAGATGGTTGGCATTTTGTTGTAGGAGATGGTTGGCATGTTGTTGTAGGAGATGGTTGGCATGTTGTTGTAGGAGATGGTTGGCATTTTGTTGTTTCCGTTAATTTTTTGAAAAAAAAACAAGTAAATGGGAGATAACCAACACCGGGTAAGGACGTTTTCAGGTAAAGAGATCCGAACTCTGTAATGATTCCCTCCCCTGGCAATGCAACCGATGACGTATACTTTTAGTTTAAAAAACTTTTTTTTTTAATTTTTGTTTTTATGAAACTTCTCTCTCTCTCTCTCTCTCTCTCTCTCTCTCTCTCTCTCTCTCTCTCTCTCACTGTCTGCGGACTTCTCTGTACATGTTATCTCATGTTAGTTTCAATGCACGTGGCTGAAAGATATATTCCGTAGTTCACACGTAGTTCAGCTCCTGTTGTTGTTATGAGTTGACTAGCGCATTATGTATTGCAAACTTTTCTGACATTTGGAAACTTTCTCGTGTCCATGTTATTTATCACCAAGAAACTGACTCAGGCTAATCTGTCAATGTTATTATAAACAAAAACAAACCAGAAAATTGTTTACAAATATACTTTTAATTTGTGCTTAGCAATTAAAAAATAAACAACTCGAAATGAAGTTCAAAAAGACGCGTATGTTTCCTGCAAGTCTTCCTAGTGACTACACGGCGGGCTACTGCCAATTAGATTGAACCTTTGATTTCAGGACACAGTTTGTAAGTCAGGTAGGTAAAAGTGATTAAAGTTTGCTTTTTATATAGGCTAGGCTAATTCTAATGGCACTGCAACGTTTTTTTTTTAAAGTAGGAATATGTGTGCCCGAAGAGTTTTGCAAAGACTCAACACTTACAAACACAGAACAAGATGACCAACTCAGAAACGAGTGGTCACTTAAAAACACAAAACAAGATGACCAACTCAGAACAGAGTGGTCATTTATATATATATATATAAAGAATACTAAATAATCAATAAACTTTGTGTGTGTGTGTGTATGTCTTTAAGAAGTCATGGTTCATTTATAAACTAAATTAGGAATGTTAATTAGTATTTCTTTAAAGAATTTTTTTAGAACTGCCAAAAAGTGATATTCTCTTTCTCTCTCCACCTCTCTCTCTCTGTCTCTCTCCCTCTCTCTCCACCTCTCTCTCTCTCTCCACCTCTTTCTCTCTCTCCACCTCTTTCTCTCTCTCCACCTCTTTTTCTCTCTCCACCTCTCTCTCTCCACCTCTTTCTCTCTCTCCACCTCTTTCTCTCTCTCCACCTCTTTCTCTCTCTCCACCTCTCTTTTTGACCCTATATATAGACACTGAACCCCAAGAGTTGTTAGTAACACAGTATTGATAGTTAGACCTTTACACATTTAATTGATCATAGTTATTTAGGAATAGTCATTTAATCAATAATAAAATGCGTGTAGGCAAATCTCATTGAGATTACGGACCACGTGCCTTATGCGGCCCGCCGAAGTGTTTTATGTGGCTCGCGGACACCTAAGGAAATCAGGTGTGCCCACACATAAAAATGCGAATATATTACAAATTATAAATGGTAAATATCTAGACTAGAGAAATTATTGAAACTATTACTTTTAATGAAGAGGTTAAAAAAATTGTCTCTATATGTCATTCTAAAAAGTTTAAAGTAAGCGAAGATTATTTTAAATGGCAATATTTCGAAAAATTCAGTCTAAGACACAAGCCCAGGTCAGTATTTATTCAATGCTATGAAGAACTGTGTTGAAAGTGTTGGGTTGACTTGTACAAGATGGCAAGGGTAACAACTGATGGAGACCGTGCTTTGAATGAGAAAGACAGGCTTTGTTATAAAATAAAGAGCAATATTCTAACCATAAACTCATTACGGGAAAGTTTACACAAATCTACATTGAATACCTTCTCGATTATATCACCGCAAACAATACCATATTAAAGACTCAGGGTTATGTTTATATATACAGATAGACATATATTTAAGCGGTCCTAAGTCCCCAAATTTTTGTAATGTGGCCCTCGGCAGGAAAAGGTTGTTTAGCCTCCTGCAGACAAAGCTTTGGTCTTTGGATTTTATAGAATCTATCGCGTCCTCTTTAAGACGTTTCCTTGTTTCTACGATGTTCTATTGAAATTCGATTTCGCTTTACATTGTGCACTACAAAAAGTATTTTGTTGCGTTCTGTTGGAAAGACAAAATTCTGTGAATGCTTTTACCAGGTTACATTTAAAACGGCACTTGCGATGGACCTGTTAAATCTTATCTAGAGCTTCAAACGAAACAAAGAGCTAATTAGATTACCTCCCTTAACTACATCATTGAATTCTCCCCACTATTGAGTCCAATGCTAGTATTTATAACACAGTGTAGATCAGGGATTCCCAGAGTGGTCTATATAGACCCCCAGGGGTCGAGGAAGACTTCCTAGGGTCTACGAAAGTAAAAAAATTAAATTGGGGGTCTATGAGATGTCCACGTGGGTCTACGGTAATAGATTTTATTTAAGCAGGTCGTGACTTTCATGTTTACATCCCATTAATGTAATTCTTTCATACACTAATATATGATTTGTACCTTAGTTAATCCTTTAGATATTTATCCTGCTGTTCAAACGAAAAATTGTTTTAATTAATTTCAATACTTATTAAAATAGCTTAATTTTCTCTACATGTTGTTTAACAAAAAGAAATGTGGCGTTTATTCAAAATTAGGATTCATTCCGTCCTTGTCAAACAAGCGGTTTCCTAAGTGCCTTTTTATGTCGATATGAAACTAATTAAGCTGGAGCATCATTTGAGACAATGCGACCCTGACAAAATAGGTAAGGATTTGAACAACTTTCGAACTCTCAAAGATAAAGTTCAGAATAGACACAAAATCTCTCTTCAAGATCATACAGAGAAGATAGTAGTTTGTGAGCGCTTTACTATATCTATTATAGCAAAATGCGAAAAACACTTTAGGTAAAGCATTGATTTTACCAGCTGTTGCAGTTTTAAAAACTGTTTTATACAAACCTAAATCTGATATTATTAAAATAATTTCTTTAAGCAACAATACAGTTCAATGGCACATCGGTGGCATGAGTTCTAAAATTTAAAGTTTCTTATGTAATTCTGTGTAAACAACATATATACAGCTTGGGATCAGCGGCGTCGCAGGCTTTGACAGGGTGTAGCGCTGTCTGCTACAAAGCCTAGGGGTCGCCGGCTCCTTATTTTTCCTCAGTGAAACCTTCCTTATGTTTGGGTATAGTAGCAAGGCAGCAGAGGTTTGAATTCAGTTTTCCTTCTGCTAGGTGAGTAGCCAGCCAAGGCCAATGAGCCCCTCCTGTTCGAAACTTACTGGTTTAGGTGCCAGTTTCTCAACTTCGCCCCTTCTCCTGTTAATGAAAACAGTTCCTCGGACCCAATATTTGAGCCACACGTGAAAGATCAAGAAATACACAAGAAATTGCTCTTTGCTAAAACTTTTACAATGATACGTAAGGCAAATTAATTAACTAATTAATTTTTTTTTATGTTTGAAGGACTACTTCATAGAACAAAAAATTCCTAATTGAAACATAATATCCATGCTAACGCATGGTAATTCCCCCCCCCCCCCCAAAAAAAAAAAAAGAAACCATTTCCAGACAGTGCGATTGATGATTCCAGTAATAAATATTAATTTGTATTTTAATTTATTTAAATTTGAATATTATCCATAAGAAAACATAGATTTCTAAAACTTAATGTGTAGCGTTTAATTACTTTTTCAACTCTTCGACTCACTCCAGTTAGAGATTAGTTTTATAAAATGTTGAATTTCGCAGAAATGCAATAGAAGTTAAGCAGGGGTCTATCGGAAACCTGAAAACATGGCAAGGGGTCTACGAGACAAAGACGTTTGGGAACCACTGGTGAAGATAACCGTTTCTCAAACTACCCTTCCTCTACTTTCTCTATGGGTTGCAATGTACTGACCGACAAGTCTTTCATTTAAAAAATGTTTTGTTTTTTTGTATTTTAAATATAAAACAATATTTAAACATTTTAATTTAAAATGTCTTAATTAAATATTCTTATTGTATAATTCAATACGTCTTCGCCAATGCCATTCTAGAACTTACGCGCACCTCTTATACCAGATCTCTTACGTCAGATCGATCACATGTCTCTCGAATCATCGTCCTGATTGGGTCTTTCACGTGAAGAAAACAGATCCACTATTTGTCTTGCCGAATCCAAGGTTGCTATAACAAGGATGAAACCCAATAAAATAATCTACTGCCCCGAATCTCTTACTTCGGTGTCGGAGTGTTCTTTAACCTTTTTTCTTTTTAGCTGCCTTCTTTTTGATAGGAGAAATAGTGCATTGCAGTTGACAGGTGAATGCATTTCTGAAGTCCCGTAGACAGGAGAAAGATAATGTAGGCCTAAATTGTGTGGTCTAGGTGTCGACACAAGTAGATGTTTGGGAAACACGGGCGAAGATCCTCTGCTTCCAATTGAACACTCTAGTGTCGCTATTTTCATTCGTTTTAAGTCAAACAATAAGAGACTAATACAAACGTACATCTATTAGTATTTTGGGGATTTTGAAGTTTATCACAGTTATTTACTTCTTTGTTTACACTTGGATTTTGAAGATCCTGTTTACGTTGTTTAAACAATAAAATAAAGCAAGAGAGAAAAAGAAAAAGAAAATTGGAGACATGTGTGATGATATGGAAGCTAAAGAAAAACGTTTGCTAATGACAATGAGATTGGAAGAGATTTTGTACTAAATAAACAAGTTCTCCACATCGAGGGATCACTATTGACAACTAAATAAAAAATAAATTACTTTGCGCTACACGGGGAAAATCTTAGAAATTTGATTCTACATTGTTGGAAAGTAAAAAAAAAATATATGCTTTAAAAAAAAAACACCTTCACTTATCAACATTTCCGTAGTTTGGGATACACCACAAAGTTTGCTATTTATGCATTTGCCTCCATGTATATAAATCTCAAAATGAAACATAACAGAGTTGGAAAAAGAAAATCATATGTGATAACTTATATCTACTATTAGTTACACACTCCTTTTTTGTTTGGACCTTATTGTGGCACTACATAAAACTATACGCAATATTTTCTAAATTTAGTTGACACAGTAGATCTTGATCTAGGTTTTTCACTAGTTGCTATAATATTTACAAACACTTTTTTATTTGTTGTTTCAGGAAACATGTTATCAGATGCTTGACAAGTCATTTGTCAAATGGGTCATATATTCTAGGTGAAGGTTGAATCTCTCCGTTCTTCTGTAACACTCTTCAAGCAATAAAACAAGAAAGGTTGATTTCAACTACAAGGGACGCCGCCATTTCTTCATCAGCAAGCTGCGCATGCGCCTGTCACGTTTCCTGCTCTGTTTTGGACCGTTAAAGTTCTTGACACTATTACAAATTAAACACTTGTGCTAATATTTGTGTGTGTGTGTGGGAATAGTGTTTGTCTGTGCTTGCATAGGAGTGTGTGTGTATGTATGTTAGCCGACTAGCCTGAGATGTCGGTGGCAGCAGTGATCATGGGCTGGGCCCAGTAAAATAGTTTACGACCCCACATCAATAAACATGCCACTGTCGACCAAGCTAAGCGTCATGAACACCAGCGGATCTAGCACAACTGCTTACCGTTCCTCTTTTCCTAGACGATTATCTCCCTTGAAACAGCAACAACAGCAGCAACAGCACCTCATGCAGAACAATCCTACCATCATGACCAATGGCGGCCACCCCATCACCAGCGGCGGCCACCCGCTGGCCAATGGAGGTTCCTTCGGAGTAGTGGGAGTCGTTACCAGTGACAAAAACAATAACAACGGTAATGGCCGCAGTGGAGTACACCTGAAAGTGAACAATGTAGTGCCGCCTTACTTCCACAACGTATCCGCCAGCGGGGTGGGCTTCCTGAGTATCACGGCGACGCCCGCCTCTCACGTGGTGGCCTCGCCATCAGAGACATCTGTGGTTGCCGTATCTAGGCTCGTAGGCCGAAAGGCTTCACCTAGAACGAGACAGAGGGTCAAGCTGCCCTCCACTAGACCAGCACCACAAAATACAGGAACAGATTTCAACTATCCTTCAGGTAAAAGATTCCTTTTTTCTTTCCTTCCAATAACTGTTTGTGTACCGATTTCATAATCAAAATCTGATAATTTGTGTGTGTGTGTGTTTTCTGCCTGTCCATCTATCACGTTTATCTCAAGGACTAAAATTGCAGTTAAAAAACCGATTTCAATATCGTCTGCTCAAAATAGGAGCAACGGCTACTTTTGTTCAGAAAGCAAACCCCAATGTTTTCACTTTTATTAATATGCAACATCTTTTATAATACACGCGCACAAAGTCCGTTTTTTTTTAAAGCAAAATTCGAATAGAGTTCAACTGTAGCCCTTTATTATGTTGGTCATGATAGAATTGACAGTGAGATAAAAGGAGTTTGCTTTAGAGGGAGTCCCAACGGGACAGTCTTGCTCACCCAATACGTTGTACACAGACTCTCACTTTTGTGTCAAGGAGTGTAAATATAAGCGTGTTAACATGAACTGCATTTAAATCTTGTGTGCAAAATATTTCTTCGCTTTATAGTAAGACTTTGAGTATATATTGCATGTATGAGCCTTGTACAAAAAGAAGGTTGTATTGAAAGTCTTTAAAAAAAGTTTGCATAAATGTTATAAAAATAAAAAATATATAAATCACCTCTCTCAGATATCCTTTCGTAATAGTGAGTAGATGTAAAATTGAAGTAAAAAGGGTATCTTATATAATACAGACGTTACTTCAAAAAAGATGATTACGTCCTGTGCGTCATGCCTTTAGTCATGCATATTAACCAATGACTTAAATTCTGCCAAGTCACTGGTTTTCCTGGCTAGCTCAGGCAACCCATTCCATGCTCTAATAGCACTAGGGAAGAAGGAGTATTTGTACAAATTTGTCCTAGCATATGGGACGAGGAATGTGCCTTTATCTTTGTGTCTTTCAGAGTATTTTATTAAATTTTGTTTTTGTATTTGAAGTTTATGGTTCAGTGTTTTATGTATGATTGCTACTTTACTTTTGAGCCTTCTGTCCTGAAGGCTTTCTAAATTTAGTGATTTTACTAAAGGTGTTACTCTAGTTAAATGTGAATATTTGTTTGTTATGAATCTCACTGCTCTATTTTGTGTCTGTTCCAGTTTCTTAATGTTTTCTTGAGTTGAGGGGTCCCAAACGGAGGATGCATATTCTATTATTGGCCTAACCAAGGTTAAATAACATTTTAGTTTTATGTTCTTATTTGATTTATAGAAATTTCTTTTAATCCTAATGCTTTGTTTGATGTTTTTGTAGTTTCATCAATATGTGGATTCCATGATAGTTTTTCATTTATTATAACACCTAGGTATTTTGCGTTTTTAGTCTGTGTTACTGGTTTGCCATGAATAAGATAAGTGGAATTAATTTGTTTTAGTTTTTTTGTTACTCTTAACAACTGACATTTTTTCTGGGTGGAAAGACATGCTCCAATTTGATTCCCATTTCTGTAATTCATCTAATTCTCTTTGTAAAATATCTGTGTCTTGTGTTGTTTTTATTGTTCTATATATTATGCAATCGACTGCAAATAATCTGACTTTTGTTCCTGAACTAATGCAATTTGGTAAATCATTTATGTAAATTAAAAATAGTAGTGGACCCAAGACTGTTCCTTGAGGTACACCTTGAGGTACACTTGAGTTTACTGTTATCGGTGTTGATTTAGAGCCATTTATTATATTTTTATGAAAAAAAAAACTGCTTGCAAATGTAACTTTAAAAATTAAACGTTTCGCTTTTAGAAAATAGTTTTTGCGATCAATACGGGACGGACGGACAGACACAAAACTAATACTAACTTATCCGCTTTTCGTGGGCCACTAAAAACACTATCCCTCCAATTTCTATACTTCTGCAATGAAAAGCGGGTAAAGAGTACAAAAGTAGATGTATAGCCTGTGTTGTCTTTTTACAAAAAGTGACCATGTTTCTATCACAGCGATTCAGTTCTAGAGACACGCCGTGCTTCACTATTAGTTCAATGTCCACCACGTTTAGCCTTAATGAGAGATTCTTATTCCATTGTTTCTCTCTCAATCAGCAATAGGTTACAGTTGGATTGCACTCAATTTTAGAATGCTTGATTTCACATGAAACGGATGGAAAGGGGACATTACTTTCTTAGCTAATTATTTTTGTATTAGCTTGGTTATCTCCACTTTGAAATCTGGTCACGAATAATTTTTTTATGATTTGATCGACTTCGTGCCCTGAAGAAATCAACCGATTGAGTTTTATATTTATACCCAGACAAAAAAAAATTAGAAATACCTTCATTTTCTTTTCACTTTGACTGCACAAAGAAGGTAATCCTCAACGTACTATAGTGTAAGAGTCATTCACTTTCACAATGTACACATTCTAGGGCCTAGGGTCCGTCTAAGTGAAGCTATTATTCTTTTAGTTTCCTTTTTCAAAAAACATCAGCAATCAAATTTGTACATAAATCAAGAAAAAAAAATAAGGTGAGAGAGAGAGAGAGAGAGAGAGCAACTGAAACAGTAAATAGAATACCTAGATCTAAATTTTTAGCGCATCAGCAAATCTTTCATAAATGATGACTTGACACTTTCCCTATCCAAATGAATTAAATAATAGATCTTGTTTCGAAATGTTCACGATAACTATACAATGTCAAGGCCGCTGAATTGAACGTCACTGTTGCCAACTAAATTGACCTATAATTTAAACACTATCTCAATAGTTAGCTGTTGATCTTCGAATCCAATCTCCTTGACAACCAACAGCACACAAACATGTATAATATCCCCTTCCAAAGCCTACTTTACCAACACTTCCTGTATGTTCTACACCGGAGACACCAAAAAAGCGAGCTATTCATACGTAGGTTGTGCTTGTCATGTAGTTGTACAGAGATCAGTTGACTGGGTATTTCTTTGCTACGGTTATCTAAGTTGTTCTCTTAATATGACAGGATTCTAAAAAAGTTCCTTTTTCTATATTTTTGATGTTCATTTACCTTTTGAGAGAAGCTGTTGAGAACTGAGCTGCTTCAACATATATTTTTAACACAACCAGCATGTAAGGCTCCGCGAACTCTTCCGTCAAAAGGTACCTTCGCTCCATAATTAGCATACGCTTGTAAGATTACCTTACAAATAGCCATGTTCTGCTGGAGGCTGGTGTGAACAGTATAGGAGCACTACTTACCATTCGCTGGGTCGGACACCTATTCCGCCGTATGCGGATGGTTATCTACTTTGGCAAGCTTAAAGGAGGACGGCCTTAAAGACGTATCCTTCTGTAAGCAGCATAAAGATTAACATAGACTTTATTTTGCCTTCACTGGCTGAGAGTTAACTATACCAGAGTTTTATGATTTATTTTTATCAAATCAAGGGAAAGAACTGGGGAAAATGTGTATAAATCTTGTTGGTTGAAGACTATTGCCGCTTATTCTTTCCATTAATGAAAATACACAATTCATTTTGGCGTGTTATTTTAAACTAGGAGAAAAAAAAGTATTAGGGTTTGTTGGACTAGTCCGTTTCGTTTCTTTGATTAAAAAGTATTGGGCCAGAAGTCGCTTTTTTCCTTATATATCTTTGTATTTTTCAGTTCTCTTTTTAAATTAAACTGACATTATTATGCTATAATTTTAAGTGTACCTGATAGAGAAAAAAATTCTGCACAAAAATACGGGTAGTTGGGATATAACCCGATAGAGGCTATAAAAAGAAAAGACCTGAAACTAGCGCGTGAAACTATGCATTTACAGTACTTTATTTGATGAGTATTTTACCCAAGATTTGTGTTGTTTTTTTAGGACTAGCTTATTTCATGTAGCCTACCCGGCATTTTCCGATACACAATTTTATACACAAAATAATTGTTGAAAAAAATTGTAGTGATTTTAAACTTTAAATGATTACTTAAAAAGGTGTTACTATAATCAATTTTGAATATTATTTTGTTAAGAATGTCACTGTTTATTTTGTGTCTGTTCTAGTTTCTTAAATTTTTTTTGAGTAAAGGGGTCGTTTTTCTCCTAATGGGTATACCTGATTTCTCAAAGCAGCCTTTGTAAAATATTGGTCCTAAATAATGCTATGTTTATAAACGAAAAATCGCATGGCTGCATTAGGATGAATGTACGTGTTAGTTCAATATATTTTATATTACTAGGTAACTATAAATAACCGCATAAATAGACGTAAGTTTAATTTTTTTTCTGTTAGATAAAGTCATATGGCAAATTTTTGTTTATATCCTAATTCTAAAAAAGAATAATAATAGAATTATACGGTAAAAATAATCACTAAGTTTTTCTTTTAATATTTTTGAAAGTCTAACTCAGTGTTTCTCAAACTGTGTGCCGCGGCACACTAGTGTGCCGCCGAAGATTTGCAGGTGTGCCGCGGGAGTTTTCAGAACGCCACACGTGCAGCGTTACACAAGTCTATCTACTATTAAATGTTTATTTTACGTTGCGATGACATACATCTCCACTTGCAACGACCAGTAATAGAAGTGGAGCGCTCCATATTGACGGAAAGGGGTGTTAGCTCTTCAGGTTATGGAATTGTCAACTATACATATATTATTATTATAATGACTCAAATGTAGGCCGCCTTAGCAGTTCTTGAATTGGTAACGATAATAATAAGCGATTTGTTTCGTGTAAATTGTGTAGGTGTATACTAATAGTAACAAATTATCAATAAGCATCATTCACTGTTATCCATGGAGAAATACGTTAGCAAGAATGAAACTGAGAAAGCTTTAAATGAAAAGCAAGGAACCAAACGAAGGTACAAAGAAGATTGCATCGGATATGGTTTCATATCTTCTGGACCTGAAGATGCTCCATTGCCATTCTGTCTGATCTGCAATGCAACTCTGTCGAATGAGGCGCTTGTTCCAATCAAATTGAAGAGACACTTGGAAACAAAATATCCAGCTGTAAAAGCGCAACCGAAGAATACTTCGAAAACATCAGGGCTCAACAAAATAAACAAGCTAAGAAACTTACGAACTACCTAAAGCTGCCAGAAAAGGGATTGATTGTAAGTTATAAGGTTGCTCAGTTATTAGCAAAACGCAAGAAATCACACACAGAGGCTGAATCAGTCATTGCACCAGCTTTAGCAATAGTTGTTGAAACTATCCTTGGACCCGATGCCGCCGAAAAAGTTAAAAAAGTTCCTTTGTCAAATGGTACTATTTTGCGCAGAATTGAAGACTTATCGTCAGATTTACAAGATCAAATCTGCGAACACTTCGACGTAAGTGACGATGAAGTGTCTCTGATGTGGTCTCTTCAAGTTGATGAATCCACTAACGTTAGTGGCAAAGCCTAGCTGCTAGCTTTTATTCGGTTCATAAAGAATGAAAAATGTGTCAACGAATTCTTATTTTGCAAAGACTTACCAACTACGACCAAAGGCGAAGATATTTTTAAGTGGTGAACGAAAACATTTTGCTATTCAAACTACAGTGGAAAAACTGTGTCAGCGTTTGCACCGATGGCTGTCCTTCCATGCAGGGAAATAGAAAGGGATTCGTCACTCTTTTGCGTCAAGAAAATTCAAATGTATTAGTTGTTCACTGCATTATCCACAGAGAAGCTCTTGCCTTCAAATCGTTGCCGAAAGATTTGATGTCTGTTCTGGATCAAGTGATTGAAGTTGTAAACTTCATCAAATCTCGACCGCTTGATTCCCAACTTTTCTCACAACTTTGTGAAGCAATGGATACAGACTACAAATGTCTCCTGTATTACACCAGCATTCGTTGGCTCTCCAGGGGGAAAGTGTTAAAGCGTGTCATCCAACTCAAGGCTGAGCTGATTTCATTCTTGGGGGCTAAAATAAAAGACTTTGGATTTTCCATTCATGACGAGATCTGGTGGGTTAAGGTGACATTTCTCTCTGATTTATTTGACAAATTAAATTCATTGAATTTAAGTCTTCAAGGACCATCGGAAACCATCATCATTGCATCATCAAAACTGAAATCATTTGGTGAAAAATTGTCTTTGTGGCAAAGTAAGATCTCGAAAGGACTGCTTTCCAACTTACAATGAATGTGCTTCAAATAAAGAAATCACCCCCAAAATTCTGGACACTTTGAAACACCTGCAGTCAGCATTGCAGCATTACTTTCTAACAGTTGGAAGTCATGAATAGGGATGGGTCAGCTCTCCATTTGGAAACAATGAAGCTACAAATCTTACAACTGAAGAAAAAGAGCAGCTCATTGATTTAAAAAATGATGCAAATCTTAAGTCAAGTTTTGCCGAGAAAAGCCTGGATGTGTTTTGGATTTCTATCAACAATTATATCCTGCAATCAGTTTAAAAGCAATCAAAATAATTCTTCCATTCGCATCTTCATGGTTTTGTGAGTTTGGATTTTCAGCACTGACTGAAATCAAATCTAAGAAAAGAGAGAGACTTCTTACAATAGACGATGAAATGCGAGTTTGATTGTCGACTTTGGAGCCTCGATTAGATCGCATTTGCTCTCAAAAACAGGCACACCCTTCACATTAAATATAATACTTAAAAACAGGTCAAATCATTGTTTTTTTAAAATTATAAAACAACTGTTGCTTTTCGTGGTGTGCCGCGAAATTTTTGTAGTTTGTTTACTGTGCCGGCAGACAAAAAAGTTTGAGAAACACTGGTCTAACTGATAAGATTACAAAGAGAGTTTGTGTTTTTTGCAAATGTACACAAGGTACACTATGTGTCAGTCCATCTCTTCTAATTGTTTAGAAATGAGTGTAATAATGTAGGCTTCGATATTTTTAGCCTGAATTTAAGAAGTTACAAACTTCAAACAACTAATATATTGCCTCTTCCATAAAACTTTGTACTAAAAAAATAATTTTATCCAATGCTCGAAATCCTGCTTGTATACTTAGGCCCTATTTAAATCGATCCGGTATCAATGTATTAAGTGGCAATAACCCCGCAAAAAAATTAAATGAAAGAAGATTGAGATATAAATATATTTTTGTGACGGTACGCACCGGTACGGGGTACCGTCTCCTTTTTTCAATGTCGGGAAAAATGATTACTTTTCTTGTAATTCAACGTTAATTGGTAATTTATTATTAGTTGAAAGTTAGGCAATCTATCACTGAGTACCGGAGCCTCTTTTTTATTTTTACAAAAAAAAAAGCACTTTATATACTTTCAGCCGACATGCCGTATTATTAAAAACACCTCTATGTGAACTTCTCAATCATCTAGTCTAGAGTCTTAGACAGTCATTATTTTAGACTAGATTTAAGTAGAGTCTAGACCTAGATTTAGTAGGCCTATTATTATAAAAAAAAATAATAATCAGTCATTATAGACATCATTCGCAATTTTATTATTAGGTCTAGGCATTGAAAAGTAAATCTATTAATAAACTATAATAGATCTAAGTCTAAGTACTAACTTATTAAATAAGTCATTATAAGTAGAAGTATTATAATGAATATTGTATAGATCTAGATTGACTAGATTATAGATAGATCTATAGATAGATCTTTAGTTTAGTAGATTAAGTATAGAGTATAATAAACGTATTACAGTATTATTAGATCTATGTCTTATGTCTATATCTAATAATCTAATAATTAAAAAACTTTAGTCTTTATTAATATCTAGACTTTTGTTCTAATAAAAACTGACTATAGGCATAGCATAGGCTAGACTCGGCAATCTAGTCTCAAGATAGAATCTATACTATTACTATCTAGATCTATTCGATTTTTATATATAGATCTAGACTAGAATTAGATTATAGATCTAAATATACTAATGGAGAGATGATATGAGGTGTTAGCTAATAGCGTTGCACAAGAAACAAACCTGGGTTTTTCTAAACTCTAATACTTGGTATGTAATAGTAAAACAGCACCTACCTAAATAAATCGTAACTAGCAATCAGAAACCTATATTTATTGTAGTATATATAGGTCTGTGGTTGTATTTTATATAGCCTTCGTAACTTCTTCTATAGAGAAATGACTTTTGTAATTTCTTTTACTGAAAATTGGGCTATTCGCGTCTGACACATATATAATTTTTATGTTCAGCAACAAACCCTATCATTAGCATAACTAAGTTGACAGATCTTTTCTTGAAAAAGTTATTGTTTCAGAAATATTGTTTTTACGTGAATTTCTGTTCAACTCACTCTTTAACTTTAGACATGGTTGACGGTTTTGTGTTAATAGAAGAGATGTAGAATTATATGTAGACTTTCCCTATAAATACCATATAACTTTACCACACACTAGAGAATTGGTGTCATGCTATCTATAAATAGACCTGACAGAATTAGTCCTACCCTCATTTAGACTATTAGATATATGAATGGCAAAGACATTTGACTACGACATTATTCAGAGAAAAACAAATGCCCTAGTCCATGGACAGATTATAGTATTTGTAAAACTGAGAAGAGAAACAACGAGTTGCCTATATAGTGTTGTCGTGTTCATCCTCCTAGACATGTTGTTAGAATAATGGCAGTCAAGTTTAGATATCTGAGAAACCAGCTCAAGTTTTATAATGAGATGTAACAGCTCCAATAAATGCTTTACAGTTTTATAATAGGATAAACCAGCTCCACTGTATGCTTTAGATTTTTAGTGAGATAAATTAGCTCCAATAAATGCTTTACACTTTTGTAGTGAGTCCAGCTCAAATAAATGCTTTAAAGACAAAGTCATATTTATCAGCCCCAATCAATGCTTAATAATTTCCTCGTCATTCGGGAAAGTTGATCTATTGTATTCGATCACTATTGAGATTCAAGTCGACAAGAGATCGTTGTGGGAGGAAGTTGTTTTGAATGTATTCCATGGATTTGAAACTTGAGCAAGAGGCAGCTTTTAAGTTGTTAGCTGAGCATGCTATTTAAGTTTTAAATGAAAGTTAAATAATTTAACATGGCTAGTGTTATTAGGAAACTTATAAAAGTTAATGTGGCTAGGATTGTTAGGAAAGTTATCATAACATGGCTAGGATTATTAGGAAAGTTATATAACATAACATGGCTAGGATTGTTAGGAAAGTTATATAACGTAACATGGCTAGGATTGTTAGGAAAATTAACAAAGCTAGAATTATTAGGAAATCTGTGTAACTTAAGGGCGACACATTTTAACTCTGTTTGACCCTGTTAGTATACGGGATGTTGGGTATTTTCATGTTTCGGATGAAGATTATAACATCCTAGCACAAACCTCTGCAGGACGGCGGGTGATAGAGGTAGTCAGGTTTCGAGCCTGGCACCATCGAGTGCAGTGCATGGCACATACCACATAACCAGGCAGTCATGTATACCACACAACCAGGTAGTCATGTATACCACACAGCCAGGCAGTCATGTATACCACACAACCAGGCAGTCATGTATACCACACAGCCAGGCAGTCATGTATACCACACAACCAGGCAGTCATGTATACCACACAACCAGGCAGTCATGTATACCACACAACCAGGTAGTCATGTATACCACAGCCAGGTAGTCATGTATACCACACAGCCAGGCAGTCATGTATACCACACAACCAGGCAGTCATGTATACCACACAGCCAGGCAGTCATGTATACCACACAACCAGGCAGTCATGTATACCACACAACCAGGCAGTCATGTATACCACACAACCAGGTAGTCATGTATACCACAGCCAGGTAGTCATGTATACCACACAGCCAGGCAGTCATGTATACCACACAGCCAGGCAGTCATGTATACCACACAACCAGGCAGTCATGTATACCACACAACCAGGCAGTCATGTATACCACACAACCAGGCAGTCATGTATACCACACAGCCAGGCAGTCATGTATACCACACAAACAGGCAGTCATGTATACCACACAACCAGGCAGTCATGTATACCACACAACCAGGCAGTCATGTATACCACACAACCAGGCAGTCATGTATACCACACAACCAGGCAGTCATGTATACCACACAACCAGGCAGTCATGTATACCACACAACCAGGTAGTCATGTATACCACACAGCCAGGCAGTCATGTATACCACACAACCAGGCAGTCATGTATACCACACAACCAGGCAGTCATGTATACCACACAACCAGGCAGTCATGTATACCACACAACCAGGTAGTCATGTATACCACACAACCAGGCAGTCATGTGTACCACACAACCAGGTAGTCATGTATACCACACAACCAGGCAGTCAAGTAAACCACACAGCCAGGCAGTCATGTATACCACACTGCCAGGCAGTCATGTAAACCACACAGCCAGGCAGTCATGTATACCACACAGCCAGGCAGTCATTTATACAACACAACCAGGCAGTCATGTATACCACACAGCCAGGCAGTCATGTATACCACACAGCCAGGCAGTCATGCATACCACACAGCCAGGCAGTCATGTATACCACACAACCAGGCAGTCATGTATACCACACAGCCAAGCAGTCATGTATACCACACAACCAGGCAGTCAGGTAAACCACACAGCCAGGCAGTCACTTTTGTAGTGAGTCCAGCTCAAATAAATGCTTTAAAGACAAAGTCATATTTATCAGCCCCAATCAATGCTTAATAATTTCCTCGTCATTCGTGAAAGTTGATCTATTGTATTCGATCACTATTGAGATTCAAGTCGACAAGAGATCGTTGTGGGAGCAAGTTTTTTTGAATGTATTCCATGGATTTGAAACTTGAGCAAGAGTCAGCTTTTAAGTTGTTAGCTGAGCATGCTATTTAAGTTTTAAATGAAAGTTAAATAATTTAACATGGCTAGGATTATTAGGAAAGTTATATCACATAACAAGGCTAGGATTGTTAGGAAAGTTATATAACGTAACATGGCTAGGATTGTTAGGAAAATTAACAAAGCTAGAATTATTAGGAAATCTGTGTAACTTAAGGGCGACACATTTTAACTCTGTTTGACCCTGTTAGTATACGGGATGTTGGGTATTTTCATGTTTCGGATGAAGATTATAACATCCTAGCACAAACCTCCGCAGGATGGCGGGTGATAGAGGTAGTCAGGTTTCGAGCCTGGCACCATCGAGTGCAGTGCATGGCACATACCACACAACAAGGTAGTCATGTATACCACACAGCCAGGCAGTCATGTATACCACACAACCAGGCAGTCATGTATACCACACAGCCAGGCAGTCATGTATACCACACAACCAGGCAGTCATGTATACCACACAACCAGGTAGTCATGTATACCACACAACCAGGCAGTCATGTGTACCACACAACCAGGTAGTCATGTATACCACACAACCAGGCAGTCATGTAAACCACACAGCCAGGCAGTCATGTATACCACACAACCAGGCAGTCATGTAAACCACACAGCCAGGCAGTCATGTATACCACACAGCCAGGCAGTCATTTATACCACACAACCAGGTAGTCATGTATACCACACAGCCAGGCAGTCATGTATACCACACAACCAGGCAGTCATGTATACCACACAACCAGGCAGTCATGTATACCACAGCCAGGTAGTCATGTATACCACACAGCCAGGCAGTCATGTATACCACACAACCAGGTAGTCATGTAAACCACACAGCCAGGCAGTCATGTATACCACAGCCAGGTAGTCATGTATACCACACAGCCAGGCAGTCATGTATACCACACAACCAGGCAGTCATGTATACCACAAAACCAGGCAGTCATGTATACCACAGCCAGGTAGTCATGTATACCACACAACCAGGCAGTCATGTATACCACACAACCAGGCAGTCATGTATACCACACAACTAGGCAGTCATGTATACCACACAACCAGGCAGTCATGTATACCACACAACCAGGTAGTCATGTATACCACACAACCAGGTAGTCATGTATACCACACAACCAGGTAGTCATGTATACCACACAGCCAGGCAGTCATTTATACCACACAACCAGGTAGTCATGTATACCACACAACCAGGCAGTCATGTAAACCACACAACCAGGTAGTCATGTATACCACACAACCAGGCAGTCATGTAAACCACACAACCAGGCAGTCATGTATACCACACAACCAGGCAATCATGTATAAAGAAGGTCAAGTACAGGGGAAAAAGGTCTCCCTCAATAGATTTTAATCCTATCCCAGGATAACTTTCAATGTCAAATATAAAAAAAAGAAGTACTAGCGTATATAATCCGCTAAACTCATTGAAGTCTGACTCCGCCATTTGACGCCATATTGGTTTTGTGCCATATGAATAGATCGTATGTTGTTTCTCCTGTCTTAGCACCCAGACCTTTCAATAGGGTACTTATAAAGTAAGCTGGGAAACACTCTCAGTCCCAATGGAGTGAAGAGCTGTGTAGGTATGTGTGTGTGTGTGTGCGTGTTTCTAACCTAACACCTGTGTGTCTTGTCTATTTACTGTAATGTGAAATCGATTCTTTCCAAAGTCCGAAACTCTATTGAAAGAGAAGAGACAGGAACAATAATGAACATGGTTGATATTTGTCAATAACATTGAACTTCTATCATTTTGTCAAAAAATCTGATTTTTGTTTGCAGTGACTATACAATAGATCTAATCTAGTACTCGGATATAATGTCCACTATGCAAGTTTTGTGCGGTCCGCAAGAAGTTTTTTTTTTTATTATTATTTGTTGTGGCCCACAGAGTCACTATAGTTGTCAACCATTAGTTCATAATATTCTAATAAATTCCATTGCTCCTTCTCTTCGAGTTAATACTCGATGTTTATGCTCCGGTTGTTCCAATGTGAACCCGAGAACTTGATTGAATCGGATGTCTTAAAAAGTGTATGTTCCATAACCAATGTGAGCAAGAGAACTTGATTGTATCGGATGTCTTAAAAAGTGTATGTTCCATAACCAATGTGAGCAAGAGAACTTGATTGTATCGGATGTCTTAAAAAGTGTATGTTCCATAACCAATGTGAGCAAGAGAACTTGATTGTATCGGATGTCTTAAAAAGTGTATGTTCCATAACCAAACTGAGCCAGAGAACTTGATTGTATCGGATGCTCTAACTCCAACCAGATTGGCTTGGAAGCTACTGAATATATGGCACTGTACCTATAACTTATTGAAAGTCATGAGACTGTACTAATGACCTAGCTAAGAACTTTCTTCAACTCTTTACCCATTCAGCGGACACATAAAATCTGTTACTTTGGAATTGAATGAAGGCCCTAGTGAAAGCCATTCAATTGATCACTTGCCATATTCCCAATCGAAGCGATACGTTAGAACCTAACATATAGGTGACCTACTAGTGTATTGGATACGTTGAAACAGGCTCTAGGACATATGTATGCCTGTGTTCAGATTTTTTTTATATGCATAAACTTTTATTTGGCCGTTTTAATACCTTTCCTTTAATTTGTATTGTACAAAAGGCTGTCTTGGTCTGTTCAATGAACTCTACACATCAATACATATAACGTTGATTCCTTTGTGCTTAGATGTGTTGATCTAGACCACAACACGTGCTTATAAATGTCATCTGTGTAAATAATCTTCTTGCTTAATAAATGTTCAAAGTCTCGAGGCAAAGTTTTGTGTCAGTGATGTCTGTGTTATACTAGAGTTACTAGAGTATTCTTAATGGATTAATAACGCAATTTCGTTAATTATTTCTGAGATAAGAGCGTGCTTTCTACGTGTATTCTGATCACACTGTGAGAAATGCTGAATAAATGCATGTATTAATGTAATCTGATAACGTTAGTACAGGCGTTGGTATTTCCATGTAATTTTGAAATACACTGTGTTATTTTGTATAACAATACATGTTCAAAGAAAATCAAATGTAAACTGATTAATGCAGGTATAGGGAGAAAGATGAATTAGAATTGATAGACATTATAATAGGACCACTATTTCAGACATTTAACAAGCAAAAAGGAGAAACAAGAACTGAATGGGGAAACAAAATGTCTGCAGGAGACAGCCATTGAGTGGAAGGGGACACACACACATGACCTTGAAATAATAAAATATAACTAGTACTCGTTGATCTTGGTAAGAGCAAGTCACTTGCCTATCTATTACGTAGATTTTTACTTTCGATATTATCAGAGACTTTCTTTTCGAATTCAATAATAATGTTTAACATTAAACTCAGCCACTGAATGTAAGATCAAACATCAAAATGATTTCTCTTCGCCATAGCTGATTACATAGTTCCTTTTGACTTTTATTGAATTTTGTAAGTAGGGCGAATGATTTACAATCCATATACTAATGACTTAAAATTCAAATTTGTAAAAAAAAATAATAAATTTATAATATAGAGTATATATGTACAGTGACTGATTGTTATATATACTCAATCTGTCTTTCTCTCTTTTAACTGCAAACTACAAAAAAAAAAACAAAAAAAAAAACACAACCGCCAATACAAGAAGACAAGACGTGTACGTCTGGAAAGTATTGCTGACATTGTTGTCTTGTTAGACCGACTGATGATATAATACCACAGGATACGGAGATTTATTAATTTTATTATTATTACATTATTAATATTCATATGCATTCAATGAACTAATTTTAATGAAGATATGGTTCAATGTGAACATGAGCTACTCGATGTTATTGAATGATTATCTAATGGTTGGTTTTGTAAAGGACCCCAATCTCTTATTCAAGGCCTCTAGAACGAAACTTAAAACTATCACACGAGCGTTTCTTGTCAAATGTTTGCACATCCAAATGACAGTTTATGCCTTCTCTAAAGCTGCATCCAAATGACAGTTTATGCCTACTCTAAAGCTGCATCCAAATGACAGTTTATGCCTACTCTAACGCTGCATCCAAATGACAGTTTATGCCTACTCTAAAGCTGCATCCAAATGACAGTTTATGCCTACTCTAAAGCTGCATCCAAATGACAGTTTATGCCTACTCTAACGCTGCATCCAAATGACAGTTTATGCCTACTCTAACGCTGCATCCAAATGACAGTTTATGCCTACTCTAAAGCTGCATCCAAATGACAGTTTATGCCTACTCTAAAGCTGCATCCAAATGACAGTTTATGCCTACTCTAAAGCTGCATCCAAATGACAGTTTATGCCTACTCTAAAGCTGCATCCAAATGACAGTTTATGCCTACTCTAAAGCTGCATCCAAATGACAGTTTATGCCTACTCTAACGCTGCATCCAAATGACAGTTTATGCCTACTCTAACGCTGCATCCAAATGACAGTTTATGCCTACTCTAAAGCTGCATCCAAATGACAGTTTATGCCTACTCTAAAGCTGCATCCAAATGACAGTTTATGCCTACTCTAAAGCTGCATCCAAATGACAGTTTATGCCTACTCTAACGCTGCATCCAAATGACAGTTTATGCCTACTCTAACGCTGCATCCAAATGACAGTTTATGCCTACTCTAAAGCTGCATCCAAATGACAGTTTATGCCTACTCTAACGCTGCATCCAAATGACAGTTTATGCCTACTCTAAAGCTGCATCCAAATGACAGTTTATGCCTACTCTAACGCTGCATCCAAATGACAGTTTATGCCTACTCTAAAGCTGCATCCAAATGACAGTTTATGCCTACTCTAAAGCTGCATCCAAATGACAGTTTATTCCTACTCTAACGCTGCTCTCTATTCAAATATTTCCAGTTTTTCTTTCCATGTATTTCATTTCATATTTGTTTGTCTAGAACGGAATATAAAAGTGAAACCTAACGACACACAGCCTCTTTCTGAACTCAAGACTATTCTCTAGAAAATCTCAATCTAGGCCACACAAATATATTTTATAATGAGCAACTATAGCCATGGAGCTGAGACGCTTAGTGAAAACATTTTGTAGACTTAACCCCCCCCCCTCACTTGATGACGTTATTGTTACTGCAATGACGTCACTGGCGCTCTCTGGGCTCAATTATTTAGATTTTTTTGTTATTCGTTTTTTTTTTCTTTCCCAGCTCGCAGCCTTCGCCTTTTATTTTGGTCTGAAGTTCATTTCCTCCTTCCTCTCAATAAAGTGAGCTCACGCGCAGCCTTTCACACACTTTCTCACCCTCTCACACACACGCCACTTAACATTTTCACACACATCCACGTAAGCTCATACACACACACATACGTGGCATTTACACGCAAAGTCTCTCACAAGATTGAATCTTTTTTTTTTAAACCTTAGGCGTTTGTATTCCCGTCCGTTTCTAGTCTCTCTCTCTCCCTCTCTTTCTTTCTCTCTCTCTTTCTTTCTCTTTCCCTCGTTTGTTCTCTTGAAGTTTATGACGTGTGAGACATTACTCATTCCTGTGCACATTCTAAGGAACAGAACGTATTTTTTGTTGTATATTAGCATTTAGATTGTTTGAAGATTAGGTCATAGTTTAAATCTTTGCGCACTTCTAGAATAGTTAATTGCCAACAGGAAGTGACGTGATGAAACCAAATATTCCTATAAGCGTGTGTTGTTATTTACAATTGTTACCGAACTGACAGCATTAGTTAACCGTGCTCGTGTTTTGTAGTCTGAGATTCCAATAAATATATTTCATCAGATATAGGTCACTTTCGCTGACAACTAAACACTGAAAACTAAATAAAGGTATGTTCACATGAGTGTATTTAACTCTGAGACTTACAGATGTTTGACCTCAATCTGTTAATTGGTAACAACTATGAAACATACAAGAAGGAATAGTGGCTAGAAAAACAAGTGTGAGTACTAATGAAATGTTCCTAAGACCTCACCTTCTGACATGCCAAGCATGGTCTGAGAAACTACTTGCAAGTGTAAACTTATTCTTAAATAATTTTGGAATGACATAAAAAATATAAAATACAGTAAATAAAAAGAACAACATTAAACAACTTTCGCCTTTAGTTGGAGTGTTCAGATTTTATTCTTGATTATCTAAGATTGCGTTTTTCTTTCTCATTGTTCACGACTTTGGAATATATGAGTGTTAAGTGTCTTCTTGAAAATGTCTATTTGTGAACTATAAAAGGACTATGAATGAAACTGACCGCCATTTGTATTCCACCTCCAATTGTTTGGATCCTGACTTGAGTCAGTTTGGCACATCCCCATGTCGCTGAGTTGTATCCACTGGAATATGTTGTCACAGCTTCAACCGAGTTGTTTTCTAGCATTGCTCCTGTGATGAAATCATTTTTCAAAAATAACGAACTCAATATTGAAATGTTATCCCAAGGCATTAGTTACGTGCACCGTTCAATTATTTAGTCAAACCGAGCAAATTGAATGCAGTTTGAATAAAGGCAGTGCTTGAAAAACAGTGTTCATTCAGGCAGGGCTAGGCAAGAAAGTGAACGTTTAGGAAGTGCTAGCTAGGCAAGGCAGTGATCATTCAGGCAGTACTTGCCAAGGCAGTGATCATTCAGGCAGTAGCCAAGACAGGTATCTTTCAGCAGTTCTTTCCAAGGCAGTGATCATTCGGCAGTACTTGCAAAGTTAGCTATTATTCAAACAGTACTTGCCAAGGCAGTGATTACTCGAGCATTACTTGCCAAAGCAGTGATTATTCGAGCAGTACTTGCCAAGGCAGTGATTTTTCGAGCATTACTTGTCAAAGTAGTAAATGTCCACATGTCAGATCCCATGCAAGACACATCAGGGTCTCTGTTGAGTGCAACTGGTGTGTGTGAAACAAAAAGCTGAAAATGAGCCCTGCCAAGAAGAGGAAGTTAACAAGGAGCACAGGTAAGCTCTTAGGATTGTTAACAGCCCCAGACCCACCCACTTAAAATCATTATACACATCTATTCATTTAAAGGAGTGATATGGTTGTATGTCATTTAGTATATGCCAGTGTTAGTATAAATATGTCTACAAGTTATTACTCACAATTGTGTTAGTCCTACATGCTTCACACAAAAAATCAAGTTTTTAAATTGATCTTTTACATCTTACTTTAAAAGTTTTTTTTTATTTCTATTGGGGGTTTTCATACATGATGGGGAAAGAACACTTGAATGAGCTCGCTTATTGGTGCATCCGGTGCACAACATACAGGAAGTGTTGATAAGCTACGTTTTAACAAATGTATACGGATATCTTAGTGCACTTTTTAGAATGGCAGAATCAAGTTTTCTAAGCGCGTCTGTTTGTCGCACAAAATAATTTCAACATGAACAAGATTACAAAGAGAGTTTGTGTTACACAAACTCAGAGGCGGCCCCCGTCGAAGTCGGATCCCTGTCGGATCTGCATATTCGCAAATAATATTCAAGAGGTGATTTAATTTTCATGTAAAATGTTTTACACGTTTCAGATGTTCCTTCAGAGTTGAAGATAATTACTTCCTAGTCCAAACCCCCCACAGGACGACGGGGGATGGGAGCGGGCAGGGTTTGAACCCTGGGCCATCCATAAATCTGAACGACAGTCCAGCGCGCAAACCGCACGACCAGGCAGCCATCCGATGGTCAAAAGTAATAATGTTTCAAAGATTCATTTGCCGTAAATTTAAATTTAAATTTAATAAAAAAATAGTAGATTAGTTTTAGTATATTAAAACATTACAATATTGATCAAAACGTTTGGAAATGAAAATCTACACTTTTTTTACACTTTAAGTTTAGAAATTGAAATTCTACATCTTAATCTAGTCTATTTTAGTCTAAACTAGATCTAGAAATTCTAGATCTAGACTCTAAAATAATTTTAATTAAAATATAAATCCAGATCTAGATATACTGTAATAAAAATCTAGATCTAGTTTAAAAAATCTAGATTAGATCTAAATCAAGATATCATTCCTTTTTTAAACGCGAGTCACATAACGAGGCTTAATAAACATTACTATACCGAGTTCTTTTTTCATTTCATTTAAAGAATTCATTCCATATGACGTCAAAGGAAAAAAAAACACTACGTCACACGGCCTAGCTAGAATAAAAATCGCCTTCATCATTACGAGCCTTTTATCGAGTGTTCATAGACATTGGTGCACCGAGTGCGTTCTTTTAGCATTTCATTTAAAGAATTCATTCCATATGACGTCAAAGGAAAAAAAAACACTACGTCACAAGGCCTAGCTAGACTAAAAATCACCTTTATCAACACGAGCCATTTCTCGAGTGTTCATAGACATTGGTGCACCGAGTGCGTTCTTTTAGCATTTCATTTAAAGAATTCATTCCATGTGACGTCAAAGGAAAAAAAAAACACTACGTCACACGGCTTAGTTAGACTAAAATATGTTTTCATTAATACAAGCAATTTTTTCGAGGGTTAATAGACATTGGTGCACCGAGTGCGTTCTTTTAACATTACATTTAAAGAGTCCATTCATATGACGTCAAAGAAAAAAAATTCCATTACCTCACAATAGGCTAGTACCGGTACCATAAAAAAAAATGTCTTTATTTACACGAGATATTTAACGAGGGTTCATAGACATTGGTGCACTGAGTTCTAATAGATATTATTTAAAAAGGATCAAAGCCACATTGTTTTTGCGTTTTGTCTGTCAGTCGGTCTGTCCGTTATCTTGATAGAAAAAAAACAACTAAAAGTTATTAAAAATTGATTAACCTTTATTTTACGTTTCAAAACATCGCAATAATTTTTAGGTATGAACACAATTGAAAAGTTTATATAATAGATTGTTCCGGATGTTTGTATAAATAGTAAAAGAAAAAGAGAATTTCAGATAAATGTAATACCGTTAATTAAATTTTTTGGATGGTCTCGTATAAAAATTAGATGTACTACAGCCACGTGGAGAGATTTTCATACCTTACTTTGATGTTTGGATTCTGTTTTCCTTAAAAATCGGAACATAATATTAACGATAATTAGATTTTTTAATGTTTTAGGTAGAAAGTTAAATGTACTGTAAGAGAGTAGTGAGTTAAAATATTTTTCATAAAAATCCGTAAAAACATTATTTCGTAAATGAGAAGATTATTTGTTTATTAATTAGAAGAGGGAGTTCAAACAATTATTTGGCGTTAGTAGATTTTTAAATAAATTCGGAAATTTCTGGCGACGATTTGTAAGAAACAAAATCCGGAACTTTCTTTATCGATTACAAAACTTCTATGTTATGTTTTACAAGAAAATTAAATGTCTAAAAAGTAATTTTCAGTAATCAATTCTAGTAAATTACTTTTTTTAAAAGCCTTATGCGATTTCAAACAATCATTAGGCATAATTCATGTTTTATAAAACAATATCCGGAACATTTTTACAATTAATGAAATATAAGTCAGTATAGAGATTATGATTTAGCATTAATATGCTATTTACATAAAAAACGGAACAACATATTATTGATAATGTGTTTTTGCAACGTTTAAGCATGGAAATGGAATGTAATATAAGTTAGAAGAGCAAACAAACATTTGTTGGCGTTGATTAGTTTTGCACAAAAAAATCCGGAACAATCAATTTTAGATACTTAAAACTATTGAGATGTTATGGGAGGAACATTAAAGGGTAAATCAGATTTTCAATAGCTTTTAGAGTTCTAGTTTTTTAAATCTAATCGTGACGGACAGACCGACCAACAGACAAAACGCACAAAAATAAGCTTCTTTTATTCGGATGGGGGCACTAAACAAAAAATAAATAAAATCTGATTTTTAAAAAAAGTTTAAGGAATTGGTTTAGCACCTGATCATGTTGCGACGTTACGCTACTGCACGAAAATCGCTGCATAAAAAGTCCATTTAAAAAAATGTGCGTGATATTTACATACAAAGTGCATTATTAGCCTTTATAAACAAACAGAAATGTTTTCTTTTAATTTTAGCAGCTAGTTGACCAGAAAAAACGTCTTTAACTATTATTTATATTTGTTGTAAACATTTCCTGTACATTTTTTAAATATATTTGACTTAGTGATACTAAAAATACACATAATTGTCCATCTTTGTTAGCATATTGTAACATTGCCTCCCTTATATTTACGTAATTGTTTTAGAATTGGTGTATTTTTATGAAAAAATCGCTTGCATAATTAATTTTATAAATTAAACGGTTTGCTTTTAGAAAACCAAAAGTAGCCGTTGCACCTAAACTTTTCAAGCCGGATTTAATGATGAAATAATATTTTTCATATCTCTTCTAGTTTTCGAGATCTGAGTATGACAGACGGACAGACGGACAGACGGACATTTTGCACAAACCTAATAGCGGCTTTTTCCCCTTACGGGGGCCGCTAAAAAAACATTACAGTTTCATTTTTGGAATTAAACTTCTTTCAAAACTAGATGAAATAAAAGAAATTTGACTTGAAAACCAACTGGCAAGTATTAAGATAGTGTTAAAATTAGAGCTCAATACTTTTTGATTGAGTTGACAACAGTCACGTTCAATTTAGTGTCCTTGACATTAAGTTGTCATGCAAATCTCCAATGGGCTTCTAGCCACAATTTTATATTTGAAATGGAATCCCTTATCTCCCCAATTGAAAGAGACTCTAAACCACTAAAGACCACTGTGCCATTCAAAATTATTCAAAATAAGCAATTAGAAAATTGTGCCGTCGGCCAGTCTATACATTTGTATAATTCCTCCTAATAGCTTGCAATCTCTTAGTTGGTTTCAAGGATCATGATGGAAGCTGGAAGGGTATTTCTAACTCTAGTTTGACCGTTATAATTTGTCTAAATATAATCATAATTAAAAATTTAGCTTACGTTTTTTTTTTTATCGCACTCGACTCCAATGTTTCTTTGTCTTCAATAAACGGTTGAATAAATACATAAATGTACTTGAATATTTTGCGCACTGTCTTATGTTGAAATCAATTTCTGGACTATTAATAGAAGAGCTGGGCAAGGAAAAGACTTCTTGCACTAATGAAGCATTGGGACATTGGGTGTCGGAGACAGAGCGTGTACAAACTTTGTTTACAAACAGTGAGTTGATTGAAGCTTTGTAAATACAACTTTTTAATTTTATTAGTTAGGTCAGTGGTCCAAAAATGTTCTAATTTTGTGTCAACTAAAAACACGATTAAAAGAAATACACACACTAAAATTGGTTTAATTGGAGGATTAAACAGACTCTCTGATATATCAATGAACTATGTCCTTGCAATTAAACACTTCTACAAGGTGTTTAGTGTTATTAGGGTTTCTTTTGCTTATGTATGTACGACTACAAGGTGAACGTCAATGGTGTCTTACAAATTATTAGGGTACACTACTCGTGAACACAAAGCGTGGCATGTTGAAGGGTATTTAATGTCACTAGAATTTGTCAGAACAGACAATGAAGGGTTGTATACGTGAAGAGCAGTCGTCTCTTAGAATATCACTCAGTCACGTGTACCTAGCAGACGTATAGCTATTGCAGAGCTACTTTACGATTTGTTGCATTTCTGAGTTAATTTTAAAACTACAAACTACAACTGAAGGAAGGGGGAAAACAGGTCACCAAGAGGTAATGGACAGAGAAAGAGAGAGAGAGACAGAGAGAGAGAGAGGTAAAGGTAGAGAGAGACAGAGAAAGAGACAGAGAGAGAGACAGAGAGAGAGACAGAGAGACACAGAGCGAGAGAGAGACAGAGAGAGAGGTAGAGAGACAGAGAGATAGAGTTAGAGAGACAGACAGAGAGAGAGACAGAGAGAGAGACAGAGAGAGAGTTAGAGAGAGAGAGAGAGAGGTAGAGAGAGACAGAGAGAGAGAGAGGTAGAGAGAGACAGAGAGAGAGAGAGGTAGAGAGAGAGACAGAGAGAGAGAGGTAGAGAGAGAGAGAGAGAGAGACAGAGAGACACAGAGAGAGAGAGACAGAGAGAGAGAGACAGAGAGAGAGAGACAGAGAGAGAGAGAGACAGAGAGAGAGAGAGACAGAGAGAGAGACACAGAGAGAGACACAGAGAGAGAGAGAGACACAGAGAGAGAGACAGAGAGAGAGACAGAGAGAGAGACAGACATGACAGAGAGAGCAATGATCCATCAATGTAACGTCCATGTCTTTGATCCAATCTTCCTCTTTTGATTTTGTTTTTAAGTTCCAATTCTATCGCCCACCCCCCATTTCTCCACATCGCTTTCTGTTCTAACTCTCTGGTCCAGTGTTTTATTGCTTCAAGAATCGAAACCGGAACTTAACAATCAAAATATAAACAAAGAAGATATGACGATACGTAAACGCTTGCATATAAAAGTTTCATTTGCGCTTTAAAACGAACGTTCGAGAGAAAGTATAGCTGTTAGAATTTTTGGTTTTCATTTAATTACCCATCCCTTGATTAAGCGAATTAAGTCCATGAACTCCTCCTGTATACGCCTTCATCCCCCCCCCCCCCCCCCCCCCCGCGTCCAGCGAGGTCGGCAACGAAATGGATATCTGCACCATCCCTTTCTCGGGCAAAACACGTCCGCCCATCAAAAGAATAACGTCCGCCGCTGAACAATAGAGTCAGGTAGTGACATCTTCTCGTTCCAAGTAGTTACTAGGGAAAAGATAACTTTCCAAATTACCACCTTAGTTAACTCCTGACCTGATCACAAGTTTAGATAGGGCCCCTTTAGTTAGCTATAAAAAAAACTTTTAGGTTAAATTCTACTGGACGCGGGTAAATTAGAAAGAGTTGGTATCATTGGGTATAGCATCAAGGTTGTTTTAAACCAAAATTTAAAATACCCATAATCTATAATCACTAGTGGCTATGCTAATGAGTTTCAGGCCCAATCTATGTAAGAGTAGGCAGATTTCTCCACTAAACTAATCTAAGGGCCGCTTGTATTTTTTTTTAAACAACCGTGGTAGGCTGCTCTTGTTTATGTAAATCATTTATATGTGTATTATTTTGTGCATTCATTAATACTATGTAATTATGTAAAATTTTATCTTCAACACATTGATTATTATCAACGGGCTATGTTTACGCCTACGTTAATTATTGTCCTCTACCAAGCGTTGAGATGATTTAATCTAGATCTACTGGAGCGATAGGATCTTTTACAAAAGATCTCGAATCATCTGTTCTCTTATTAGAGAACTTTACAAATGAGATTGGATCAAAGCGCTCTGAGCATGCTATAAGCATGAAAGTAGCGCTATATAAAAGCTATAATATATATAGATCTATGAATGTATTTTACTGTGTATCATGCCAGTTTACTTTAGTGACGGCCTGTGATATACCATATCAGCCTATGGTATTTATCGTTATTGTAATTTTATTAATATTCAACATCACTATGTAGTGAATAAGATTTGATCTATAATCAATCTTATCATTCCTCCTGCCATTTATTTCTACATATTTCCCTTTTCAATCATAAATAATTTATATAAGGTTGCCCACTAGACATGTGTGTATCTTTCTTCCTATATGTTGGTTTTATTACCAGATATATTTTATTTCCAAGTTTAAACATTTTGGATGACGTTTCTAAATACGTCGTGTCATATGTCCACTGTTTATTTCCCTTTTATTCTGTTTTATGTAAATATCAGGTGACCGAGCCTCGCTCGGATGAATAATTTGTTAAGGAAGGATATATACCCGAAGTTATTTTGGGAATATTTTTGTAATTACGAAAATGAACGATCGGGTAAAGACTATCAATCCGAAGAGTTGCTTTTTCGTTCTGTCAGTTCTCAATGTAATTGTACATGGCGATTAGAATAGAAAGTCCCCCCAACAGTAGGTCTATAGAAAATCACAGCTCCCGTCTTAACGTTTTACATTGCTTCTTTCGAGTAAAACTATTGGGCTATTATAGGCTTAGAAGAAAGTCTTTGCAGTGTAACTTCTAAAATGGTTACTTTCTGACATTTAATATTGCAATTAATATATTCATTAAGGCTCTGAGACATGAACACTTTACAGAAAACAGCTAAGACTTCTTGAGTGCTTTCACCAAAGATGCTTGCGCTCCATCATGGACATACGGTGGCAGGACCGCACTACAAACAGCGATGTCCTTGCCAACGCCGGTATGGACAGTATAGAGGGACTTCTTATGGTCCGACAGTTGCACTGGGTAGGGCACGTATCCCGTATGGGAGACAAACGTATGCCAAAGGCAGTCTTTTTTTTTTGGTGAGCTAAAATGTGGTCGACGTAACAGAGGTGCCCCACGGAAACGCTTCAAAGACCAGCTTAGGCGTCAACTTTCCTTGGCTGACATAGAAGAGAGCACCTGGTTGCATGCGGCCTCCGAACGAGACAGCTGGAGGTCACTCACGTAGGCCGAGGGATACACATTTGAGACCAAAAGAAAATCTGCTGCCGAGGACAAACGCAGACGGCGAAAAGAAAATCAAAATCGACCACCTGCGAACAATGGTTATGCTTGCCCTGGATGTGGCAAAATATGTATGTCACAGCCGGGGCTGCGCATCCACGGGAAATAATGCATTCCTCACTAATTTTCGGACTCGAAGACAAGCCTTATTATTATGGCTTTAGTAAGAATCATCAAGTGATGCAAAATCTCTACGTTATAGTGTAAAACGTGCACCTAGTAACAAAGTAAAATCGCTCATTTTTTCCTAAGAGACTTAAAAACATTGCGTTAGTATTCTAAAGAAGCGTTAATCCTAGGTGTAAATTGTTAAATTAAACCATTATAATTTATAATAGTGTTCCCGTGGTCTCCTTGTTTTCAAGGAGCTCCTGGATCTCTCCTGAAACTCATGTTCTTAAAATAGACAAAAATTGTCATTTTGGGGGTAAATCAATATGGTAAACGCCAGTCCTACGCGTGATATAAAAAAAACGGCATCGTCAGCTTTCATTTAATAAAAATGTAATGCAAATACGAATTTATTTTCTAATACAAAATCTTTATTTTCAATTATTATCCTTATCCCTACCCTTACTGGTCCGCGCGCAATCCATTTCACATAGGGCCCCGCAAATGTTAGGGCCGGCCCTGGTTGTGCAAGTAAGGCATAGATAAGCTGTGTCATGACCATTTCCTATGTTTTGGTATGGGACAGTAGACTTCGAAGCTTAAACACATTGCAATAATTCACCAGCAAAATAATAACAAAGTAAAAGCTACCTACGGGTCTAAGCAATTAAAGTGTAAACAATTTATAAAGCCTTTAAACACAATAACTAATCATACATAAAGATATTTAATTTCATTATTTTTTTTCCATAGTTTCATAATGGATCAATGTACAATAAGATGGTGCGCAAATGTTTTATTACGCCAATTGAATCATTAAAACTTTTTCTTGTTTGCGAAAAAAAGTCTTAGTGAACTGCTGTGAGCCTAGTGACGTAAGCGGTGTCAAGTTTTTTTTCCCATTGACGTCATATAGAAAATTTCATTCATAAAACATTCAAGCCAAAATTAATTTTTCGATAATGAGCCATTTTCAAACCGATATAACGGTCGACTTTGAGTTTTCCCGATGTGGCCAATGAGTTGAGAATTTTTTTCTCACTATTATGCACATACCGTGAAATTTTAAAAGAAAATCGTTAGAACCGTTTTCGAAATAATATATATATATATAAATATAAATATATATATATATATATATATATATATATATATATATATATATATATATATATATATATATATATATATATATATATAATATATATACAAGAATTGCTCACTTAAGAGTATAGGATATGTAAGCCCAAGTTTAAACCTGTGGTTTACTGTCTTTGATTAGCCTTAAGCATCGCATTCCACTTATCTTATTCATGGCAAACCAGTAACACAGACTAAAAACGCAAAATACCTAGGTGTTATAATAAATGAAAAACTATCATGGAATCCACATATTGATGAAACTACAAAAAAATCCAACAAAGCATTAGGATTTATTAAAAGAAATTTCTATAAATCAAATAAGAACATAAAACTAAAATGTTATTAAACCTTGGTTAGGCCAATAATAGAATATGCATCCTCCGTTTGGGACCCCTCAACTCAAGAAAACATTAAGAAACTGGAACAGACACAAAATAGAGCAGTGAGATTCATAACAAACGAATATTCACATTTGACTAGAGTAACACCTTTAGTAAAATCACTAAATTTAGAAAGCCTTCAGGACAGAAGGCTCAAAAGTAAAGTAGCAATCATACATAAAACACTGAACCATAATCTTCAAATACAAAAACAAAATTTAATAAAATACTCTGAAAGACACAAAGATAAAGGCACATTCCTCGTCCCATATGCTAGGACAAATTTGTACAAATACTCCTTCTTCCCTAATGCTATTAGAGCATGGAATGGGTTGCCTGAGCTAGCCAGGAAAACCAGTGACTTGGCAGAATTTAAGTCATTGGTTAATATGCATGACTAAATGCATGACGCGTAGGACGTAATCATCTTCTTTTTTAAATTAACGTCTGTATTATATAAGATAAGATAAGATGATAAAGTTATTTCCCCTGTTTCGCATTTTTAAAAATGTATTAATTAAACGGAATGAGCTGTATGCACAATCTGATTGATTGCATGGCATATGAAAGTTCCTACCTATTGTCACGAGGAAATTTCTAAATGCTTCTTTCTTTTCAGCCTGGTTGTTAATTGTGGTGCAAGGGCGTGCAATTTCATTCATCCCTAGATCTACACTGTCTACACTTGTTAGACCTTAGTCCTTCAGCATCGACTAGGTCTACAGCGTCACAAAACCTGAGCCAACAACGCCAGAACTTTCCCCCCACCCTCTGTCAGCGAGAAGGAATCTCTGTAGTGCCCACTACAAACGGCCTAAAGCCCAGTGCCCACTACCTATTGCCTACGGTCCAGTATCCAGAGACTTGCCTAATGGTCAGCGCCTACTGCCTAGTGAACTGCCCATCCCCGGCTCAGCTGTCCACTGCCCAATATCTACTGCCCACTGCCGACGGCCTAGAGAATACCCTTCCTACCTTTCGCTGCAGACGATAAGCTTCTATGAGTCAACCTCATCCCACTACAAGTTATAAAAGTCTAGCGACCAACCAACCAGCAGTGAAAGATAAGAAATAAAAATAGACACTTATCCACTCCTTCATATGCAATCCATGATGAAATGAATCCATCAAACTATCTCCTATGTTACCACTACCTAAGCTATCATTTTGTTGTTAAATTAAAATATTCCTATATTTCATATATATTTTGTTCATTGGTTCTCATTGTTAGCTCCTAGTGTGCCTGTTCAAAATGTGAGCGGGGAAAAACTCAAAATTAACTTCCCCTAGAGTTGACGAACCAAAATCTTTTAAAATAGCAAAAACCTCGCCACAGAGGAGATAAACCTTATTTTAACCGTTGGTCCGAAAATCTCATTGTTATTTCAGCCTGTATAGAAAGATACAGGTAACACTTGACGATAGTAACAATTGTGAAAGTTTAAAATACCTTTAATTATCTTATCTCATATACTACAGACGTTACTTCAAAAAAGAAGATGATTACGTCCTACGTGTCATGCATTCAGTCATGCAAATTAACCAATGACTTTAATTCTGCCAAGTCACTGGTTTTCCTGGCTAGCTCAGGCAACCCATTCCATGCTCTAAATTAAATCGGTAAGCCAGTAGCGCAAACATTTTTTGTTACATTTTAAAGTAACCTCTAATAGCCTTGACAAAAGCTAAGCCTCTCTAATAGCCTTGACACAAGCTAAGCCTCTCTAATAGCCTTGACACAAGCTAAGCCTCTCTAATAGCCTTGACACAAGCTAAGCCTCTCTAATAGCCTTGACACAAGCTAAGCCTCTCTAATAGCCTTGACACAAGCTAAGCCTCTCTAATAGCCTTGACACAAGCTAAGCCTCTCTAATAGCCTTGACACAAGCTAAGCCTCTCTAATAGCCTTGACACAAGCTAAGCCTCTCTAATAGCCTTGACACAAGCTAAGCCTCTCTAATAGCCTTGACACAAGCTAAGCCTCTCTAATAGCCTTGACACAAGCTAAGCCTCTCTAATAGCCTTGACACAAGCTAAGCCTCTCTAATAGCCTTGACACAAGCTAAGCCTCTCTAATAGCCTTGACACAAGCTAAGCCTCTCTAATAGCCTTGACACAAGCTAAGCCTGGTCATTTGACCTCTAGATGCCAGTCGAAAATGGAAATGAAGAAAAAAAAATGCAAAAGAGTTATAAAAAAAGAGTGTACAATTATAATAATTGACCCATTTTAATGGTATGCCTACTTAGTGCTATTTATATCGTTCTGCGTTCCCTCGGGGACACCACCCACCCCCTCCTCCTTTATAAGCATCATTACACTTCGGGTTTGTTTTTTAGAACATTGATTATTTTTCGCGATAAGCTAAAGACCGAAATGCGATCCTATATATATATTACATAGACATTGGTCTACATATGACATTGATCTACATATTACATACATATGCAGGCCGGTGATGAAGTATAAACACTTTTCAAACTAACATTACAGATATTTAGAACGTAGTTTATGACTTTTGATTTCGAAAGAGAACTAAAAAAATATATTCCAAATTCGTAACTTTTTAAAATACACTGAAATATAGGCTAAACAAGAAAAACATTTTTAAAAATACTTTATATTAAGCGTACTTGAATCAATTAGTTCGGATCAGTCATGTAATTGAATGTGTAATAGATCTGGACTAACAATAACAAGGTTACAAGGACAGCACATTTCTTGTTGCATATTGGACACATTTTTACAAATACTCCTTCCATAGTACTGTTAGAGAATGGAATCGGTTGCCTGAATCAGCCAGGAAATGTAAGTAAGTCATTGATTAGTATGTATGACTAGATTGACCTAGGGACACGTAATCATCTTTGTTGAATTATCTGTATGTTATAAGATAAAGGGAAAACTAAAACATTTCTTTGGAAAAACATTTACATTTAAGATGCTGGTTGCATTTATGTTTTGTCCAATTTAAAATTATTAGTCACTGATAGCATTTATGACAAATTTAAAATTAGTCACTGGTAACAGCCTTTAAGACCAATAATAAGTTCATGTAGAAGAATGGAACCCTTAAAGTGAGACAAAGTGAGAAATTCCTATTCACTTGAACAATATGTAGATTTGCAAGTTTTTTTTATACATTTTTTGTTTTATAATTCTGACGTAAGGTCCAGCATACATCTTTGCAGAATTGTTCCTTTTATTAAACAAGGTTACAAAGACAGTTTGTGTGGAAACACAAACTCAAAATCGGCCCTTGAAGTGGTCTAACCAGGCAGGTAAACAGGCAGGTTTCACAAACATCAGAATAAAATTCTATCAAAGGCGAATGACAGAGAAGAATGGAGAAAGAAGGTTGACAGATCTTGTGTGGTGCCCCAATGGCCCAGCAGACCAATGGATAGGTGAAAGTGAACGTGAAGTTAGATGTGAACTTGGCCTAACTGATGTCTTATAATGAATATCTAATTCAGGCATGTCAAACTCATTAAGGTGTATGGGCCACATAAAATGATATGAGGGGCCGCAGCAAAATCAATTGCAAAACAGCCTACTAGTTTTATGTAAATTTGAAACATGGCATACCATCACAAAAGAGATACAAGACACCGATAGCAAAGACAAACAGACACAAAAACTCTATTGTTCCCCTGGCAATCAAATCATTAAATAGGAACAGTCTGATTTAAACTTTGTCACATGTAAATTATGAGTGAGTCTGGTGTGAATGTACACTTTGGTTTCTTATAGTTATAATGTTTTTTTGTTTGGTGTAATGCACAAATTGTAAGACAAATTTCCAAACGGACAATAAAGATTATTATTATTATACCCGTCCCTTAGATAAATTTGTAGTACTATTTGTAGTGGGAAGCGTGGTCGAGAGGCCAAGTGCGCTTGAACTTGGCTTGGCGTGGCTACCTAGAAGGGGGCTCGAGGTTCCACAGGCAGCACGGAAAACCAACTTCTAGATATCCCCTCCCCCCCCCCCCCACTGGTCCACAAATGAGATTGGACCAAAGCGTTCTGAGCATGCTATAAGCATGAAAGTAGCGCTATACAAAAGCTATAAGTATATATACTATTTGGTAATTAAAAATTACTGCGATTGCGCATTATTTTGTTTGTCCTGATGCTTGAATTATTTTCTAGGAAACACGTTGAAGTTTGCTACTGACACTTTCATGACTGATGACAAATTGTGTTTTTGTAGCTTTCATTTTGGAAAAGAACTGCTCACAGAGATCAGTGCTTGCAAACATATTCTAGCTGCAAATTTCCGCAATTCAACGTACCGTTCAGGTAAACTGTAAAATTTTGCCACAGCCAGTTCTATATACTTTGATTTCAACAAAGAATCAGACTGCTTTCTATCAGCTCTAGTTGCACATTACCAGCAGCAATTTCAGCAATGGAAATACAAACAACGAAAATTCTTGCTCGTATGAAACGAAGTGACGAAAACGGTCATTGAAAGCATCTACTAACGATTCCGGGTGTAGGACCAAATGTTGTAGCCGTATTTAATCTTTTTAGTTCTTGACACGTTGAGAAGTAAACAAGATTTGCTTTTCATATTTGGTTTATCCACAGTCATAATTTTGCTTGAAAACACTCCACATCATCACACGCAGTTGTGACAATTTTGTCTTTACTTTGAAGTTTCAAATTCAAGTCTTGCAGGTGACCAGTGAGATCAACTGCTAATGCCAAATCCTGAATTCATTCGTCAGTTTGGAAATGTTCAACAGGTTCACCTTTTATGTTCAGAAACTACAATTTCCTCACGCAGTGATAAAAATCTCTTCAATACTTTATGACAGGACAGCCAGCGGACTTCTGTGTAGTAGGGAACACTATAAAATTAATGTCCAATGTCATCCAGAAACATTGAAAATTGGCGATGATTTAAGCCACCGGCACGAATAAAATTGATAACCACTGAAACCTGTCTTATGACATGTTGAAACTGTAATTGTTGTGCGCAGAATGTTTCTTGGTGAATGATGCACTGAAAATGAGTAAATTTAAAGGATCATCAGACTCTCTTATTTTTGCAAGTAGCTTTGCATCAAAACCATTTCATTTCATGGTTGGTGCGCCATCCGTTGTTAGACTAGCTAGCTTTACCAAAGATAAATTGTACTGCAATATCAACTCCTGTAATTTCTCAAAAATATCCTGGCTTGTTATGGTGTTATGCATAGAACAGAACTCAAGAAGCTCCTCATGTATCTCAAAATACCTGTCACAGGCCTTTAGGAATATAGCCAACTGTGCTACACCCGTTACATCAGTTGACTCATCGAGAGCCAATGAAAAGAATTCAAAATCAGCTATTTTGTTCTTTAATTTTTCACGCAAGCGGACTGACATGCCATTCTTTCTATCTGCCACAGTGTTCCTAGTTAACGCTATTTCTTTGAATGCTTTCACTTTTTCTGGACAAATAACTTCCGCAGCTTTAACGCCACACTCCTTCATAAAATCACATTCACTAAATGATTTGCTATGGCTTGCAATAAAGTTTGATAAAATGTAGCTTGCTTTCACTTCAGACTCATTGTCATTGTTTAGCTCAACAAATACTATTTTTTAATTCAAGTAGCTTGTCATCTCTTATTTTCCAGCGTAATAGTTTAACATTACTTTGATAATGTTTAAGGTGACCAAGCGGGACCCATGCAAGGTGGTAGCGGGAGCCATGCAAGGTGGTAGCGGGACCCATGCAAGGTGGTAGCTGGACCCATGCAAGGTGGTAGCGGGACCCATGCAAGGTGGTAGCGGGACCCATGCAAGGTGGTAGCTGGACCCATGCAAGGTGGTAGCGGGACCCATGCAAGGTGGTAGCGGGACCCATGCAAGGTGGTAGCGGGACCCATGCAAGGTGGTAGCGGGACCCATGCAAGGTGGTAGCTGGACCCATGCAAGGTGGTAGCGGGACCCATGCAAGGTGGTAGCGGGACCCATGCAAGGTGGTAGCGGGACCCATGCAAGGTGGTAGCAAGGTGGTAGCGGGACCCATGCAAGGTGGTAGCGGGACCCATGCAAGGTGGTAGCGGGACCCATGCAAGGTGGTAGCAAGGTGGTAGCGGGACCCATGCAAGGTGGTAGCGGGACCCATGCAAGGTGGTAGCGGGACCCATGCAAGGTGGTAGCGGGACCCATGCAAGGTGGTAGCGGGACCCATGCAAGGTGGTAGCGGGACCCATGCAAGGTGGTAGCGGGACCCATGCAAGGTGGGCTGTTAAATAATGGATGAAGAATTGTATTTGTAAATTGAAGGCCATATGCTTGAGAAAATGGCAAGGAGTGAAACTGAATCATAAACTATCTGTATTGATGGAGGACCTTCAGATGACTTGAATGTGAATTTAAAGTATATATGTTAATGTATATGGTAGCAGTTTTTTTTTCACATTAAGAGATTCCCCATTCCAAGTGTTATATATTATTCATTTAGTAATTGAGCCTATTAGATTAGATCCTTTCAAAATCATCTAATAAATTATTCATATAGCAAACTACTTTCTATACAAAATTAAACATTACACAATGCTCTTGAAGAGAGATGTAATTGGATGCCCATCATGTGGCATATAATTTGTGGGCCGGTTTGTATAGAAATGCCCGGGCCGATTTTGACACCGAGTTCTCCATTGCGGCATCCTAATATAAAGGGCTTATACCACCACTTCAGTCAAGTGCTATTTCATTTCCTTGTTTGATATAGCAAAGAAAGTAATTTATTACCAATAGTTAATTAACTAATTGGTTAATATTTTTTTTTATTGATTCTTGTGTTGTCAGGTAAAAGAAATAATTGTGCAAAATTTCAGCTTGTTCCGAGGTTGGGTGTCGGAGAAATAGCGTGTACAAACTTTCGGCACAGACAGACACACAGACAGACAGATAGAGTGAGTTGATAAAGGCAAACGTTTTCAGTTAGGCATTATTGTGATAAATGTTTTCATTTATTATTGAACTAAGTTTAAACGTATGATTAACGAGCAGTATGCATATCTAAACTCTTCTTTCCTATCGTTGACATTTAATGCATGTCGTAACTGGGTCATGTAGAAAACATGTGAACTAATTGCAAGAACTATCGCTTGCATAGGTTTTAGGTTTTGTGTTCTAAATGTTTTAATTTGTTTTGTATGCTGTTGTTCGAAACAAAAAGCACTATCTAAATGTGTATTGACCAAGGCTATTGAAGAGCACGATGTCAAATGTCATGGATAGTCCAGCTGAATGTCTTCACAAACTGGCAGGTCACATTTGTCTTTACGTTCGGAATCTTTGTTTTGTTTGTTGCTATAGCACTGACATGTATCCTCTGCTAGGCATTGTTTCTCTAGTTGAAGAGAATAGGTTAATTTCAGCAATATTTCTATATGGAGTCAGCCCAGGTATTTGCTGTAGATTTCCACTCCCCGACCTTATAGTACTGAATTGTTACGTATGCCTGATTACTGCAGTTGAGTTGTCATGTATGCCTGGTTACTGAAGTACTTAGTAGTCAAAAATGCGAGGCTACTGCAATATTGAATTGTAACGTATTCCTGGTTACTGCAGTAGAGTTGTCACGTATGCCTGATTACTGCAGTTGAGTTGTCATGTATGCCTGGTTACTGAAGTACTTAGTAGTCAAAAATGCGAGGCTACTGCAGTATTGAATTGTAATGTATTCCTGGTTACTGCAGTAAAGTGTTGTCATGTGTTCTTGGTTACTGCGGTAAAGTGTTGTCATGTGTTCTTGGTTACTGCGGTAATGACCTATCTTGTGAACACCCAAGGGAGAATATGGCCGCAACCACATCTCTACACCAAACTCGGTCCTGAGCAGCTTTCTTTATTACTGCAGTAATGATTTAACATGTATTCTTGGTTATTGCAGTAATGAGTTGTCATGTATTGCTATTGTTAGTCAGCAGTGACTTTAGAGTAGATTCAGTGCTGCCTGATCACAATAAGAAAGTCAAAGCACAACTAGGCGACGACAATCACCTGCTTTTATTTCAGACTCCCTGTGAGAAATGAATGAAATATAAGGTGGCAGCACATTGGCATCAATACAATGATAGAGAACCCATTTACTCTCGCTATTAAGCGCACTTTTATGTGTACACCAATCAGTATTAAAAATGCTAATTTGTGTACACAAAAATGTCAATGTGTAAAAACAAATCAGTTAGAGTGGAATCTACATTGTAAAGCTATTTACAATTTCATTTAAACTGTAATTTTGTGTTAAAAATATTTAGAATATATGTACCTGTAGCAAAAGCATTTATTTGTAACGAGAGTCAACATTTCCTACTTGTTATGTGAGCGACATTAATTCTATGTTTTAGTGGGCATTATTCATAATTTTTTATGGTAAACTACATTATTCTTTAATTATATTCGAGCTGCATTGTTCATCTTCAGAATGAATATCCGATCTTTATTTTGTCCACAATTTTTAAATGTTGAAGGAAACTTTATATCAACTTTATCTAATAAGATCAACAAAATTGACCTTGTCTATGTTCCAAACTTATCTAATAAAGATAAACTAAACTGACTTTGTCTATGTTTCAGACTTATTTAATAAAGATAAACTATATTGACATTGTCTATGTTTCAGACTTATCTCCTGAAGTAGTCACACAGTACCTCAAACAGAACCCGGAAGTGCTTGACCACTACATCACTGACCACGTCAAGACGGACCGGATAGAAAGATGGCTACAAACCAAACCTCTTCCTTCCCAGTCCCGTCACATTTTAACTGGACATCAGTCTCCGGCACTAAGTGTCAACGGTAATGTACTCATCATACTAGAAGCAATGAAACATTTTCTAATCAATATAAAATTAAGCAATCAAATGAAAATGTTCTACTTAATGATACAAACAATATGCTATTATAAAGTATAGATATACGTTTAAATACATTTAATATTCCAATATATATATATATATATATATATATATATATATATATATATATATATATATATATATATATATATATAATTGTGAAGGAGCAAAAAGGACTATCGAAATGAAAATCATTGGTGTACAAAATGAACCACAGTGGCGATGTCACAGCCCCCTAGGGCGCCCCTGTGTTCACTATGCGTGCATTTGATATTGCATTGTTTACCCTAACCCTCTGAGGTCTCTGGGTCAAAAATGTATTAGCCCATAGTTTTATATATAGACTATTCTTCAACGCTTTTATTTTTTCAATAAGTAAATGAAGTTGTATGGTATTAAAAGCTGATGAGAAAATCAATAAAGAACAATCTTACATAAGTGTTAGGTAAGTCCTCATGTTTGTAGACTCAATTTAAAATATTTAGGATGGCATGGTCATCACCTTTACCCTTTTGGTAAGCAAATTGTAAAGGGTCCAACTTTCTACAAAGAATTACAGAAGGCATATTTCTTATTCCTTATGCTAGGACTAATTCAGGAAAGTGCTCCTTCTTCCATAGTGCCATTAGAGAATGGAATATGTTGCTGAATCAGCCAGGAAAACCAATACATTGATTTAATTCCCTACTTAACGACTAGATTGACATATGAATACGTGTAGGACGTAATTATCTTCTTTTAAGAGGCAGCGGTCTGTAATGTATAAGCTTAAGTAAAGAAACCTGTAGATAAAAGCAAGCGATACATTTCATTAAAATTCATAACTATCTCATAATGGTTGCTAGCCCGTTCAGCCACACGCCAGGCTATATTTAGAGTTATGTCTTCTCGTTGGGTTAATAGTATTCTTCCTAATTTAGTTGTTATGTCTTCTCGTTGGGTTAATAGTATTCTTCCTAATTTAGTTGTTATGTCGTCTCGTTGGGTTAATAGTATTCTTCCTAATTTAGTTGTTAGGTGTACTCGTTGGGTTAATAGTATTCTTCCTAATTTAGTTGTTATGTGTACTCGTTGGGTTAATAGTATTCTTCCTAATTTAGTTGTTATGTGTACTCGTTGGGTTAATAGTATTCTTCCTAATTTAGTTGTTAGGTGTACTCGTTGGGTTAATAGTATTCTTCCTAATTTAGTTGTTATGTGTACTCGTTGGGTTAATAGTATTCTTCCTAATTTAGTTGTTATGTGTACTCGTTGGGTTAATAGTATTCTTCCTAATTTAGTTGTTATGTGTACTCGTTGGGTTAATAGTATTCTTCCTAATTTAGTTGTTATGTCGTCTCGTTGGGTTAATAGTATTCTTCCTAATTTAGTTGTTATGTGTACTCGTTGGGTTAATAGTATTCTTCCTAATTTAGTTGTTAGGTGTACTCGTTGGGTTAATAGTATTCTTCCTAATTTAGTTGTTAGGTGTACTCGTTGGGTTAATAGTATTCTTCCTAATTTATCTGTAAACTCGTTTTCTTTCTGAAAAAAAAAAAAGGAAACATTCTTGAAATTAGTTTCTTGTAGTTCCGATATATCAGCATTTGTAGGTCAGTCATTCCTAACCGTTCCATACGCCATTTGTTCTACTAGTTAGGTGAACTACTGTACTAAGGTGGGACATCAGTATTGAAATAGTATGGAAATATTGATACACAAACAATACAAAAAGTAAAAGAAAAAACAAGTTTGAAGTTAAAAAAAAACACCTCCTTTTCCTCAATTTAGGCACTGAACTAAATAATACATCTCAAGAAATAATCATGTTCCACAAAGTGTTAGTGTAGTGTGACGAAACTCTCTACTTTAAGTTGAAGAAAAGCAAAACCTTACATCTTTTCAAGTTCTTTAATCCTTTACACAATCTCGTTCATACTAGCAGAAAAAAACAACAACAGCTTTATCCTTTTTTTATTTTCAATGTAAAAAACAAAGGAAAAAAAATAGGGCCCCTACCAGGGTCCAGGGGAGGTTGGGGTTAGTCTAACATTTCCTACGGCGTTCGAAACAATGTCGGTTATAATTCGGCCAAAAGGTTTCTATTACTTGAAATACCCTGCCATAGACCTACATGCAAAAAGACGCCTTGCTATTACCTTTATATGTTCCGTTTGTAATGAAAACGTTGCGTTGGTTTCATAAAAAAAAAAAAAAAAAAAGAGTTTACACTTTGATGATTAGAACGTGAGTCTTGCCTTTCCTGACATCTCGAACTTACTACGACTTCAGAGCGAGTGCTTCCTTCGAGCCTTCCGAGTTACATGAGTTGACTAGGAGAACAGAATGCAGTATTAGAAATTGTTGAATAAATATGCATGAGTTCTGTATCGTCTAAATATTATTTAGATCTATTTTATTTTCCAGGAGAGTATCCTGAAGAAAAGAGAGTGGCTTTATCAAAATGGAAAGTAAGTTATTGGTTTCAAACCTTTTAACGTGCTGTTTTTCGGCATTCGGCGTAGTTGTAAGTGATGTACTTATGTAGTTGTAGGTGGTATACTTATGTAGTTGTAGGTGGTATACTTATGAAGTTGTAGGTGGTATACTTATGAAGTTATAGGTGGTATACTTATGTAGTTGTAGGTGGTATACTTATGTAGTTGTAGGTGGTATACTTATGAAGTTGTAGGTGGTATACTTATGTAGTTGTAGGTGCTGTACTTATGAAGTTGTAGGCGGTATACTTATGTAGTTGTAGGTGCTGTACTTATGTAGTTGTAGGTGGTATACTTATGTAGTTGTAGGTGGTATACTTATGTAGTTGTAGGTGGTATACTTATGTAGTTGTAGGTGGAATACGTATGTAGTTGTAGGTGGTATACTTATGTAGTTGTAGGTGTTGTACTTATGTAGTTGTAAGTGATGTACTTATGTAGTTGTAAGTGATGTACTTATGTAGTTGTAAGTGATGTACTTATGTAGTTGTAAGTGATGTACTTATGAAGTTGTAGGTGGTATACTTATGTAGTTGTAGGTGGTACACTTATGTAGTTGTAGGTGGTATACTTATGTAGTTGTAAGTGATGTACTTATGTAGTTGTAGGTGGTATACTTATAAAGTTGTAGGTGTTGTACTTATGTAGTTGTAGGTGGAATACTTATGTAGTTGTAAGTGGTGTACTTATGTAGTTGTAGGTGGTATACTTATGTAGTTGTAAGTGATGTACTTATGTATTTGTAGGTAGTATACTTATGTAGTTGTAAGTGATGTACTTATGTAGTTGTAGGTGGTATACTTATGTAGTTGTAGGTATTGCACTTATGTAGTTGTAGGTTGTATACTTATGAAGTTGTAGGTGTTGTACTTATGTAGTTGTAGGTGGTATACTTATGTAGTTGTAGGTGCTGTACTTATGTAGTTGTAGGTGCTGTACTTATGTAGTTGTAGGTGGTATACTTATGTAGTTGTAGGTGCTGTACTTATGTAGTTGTAGGTTATATACTTATGAAGTTGTAAGTGATGTACTTATGTAGTTGTAAGTGATGTACTTATGTAGTTGTAGGTGATATACGTATGTAGTTGTAGGTGTTGTACTTATGTAGTTGTAGGTGTTGTACTTATGTAGTTGTAAGTGATGTACTTATGTAGTTGTAATTGATATACTTATGTAGTTGTAGGTAATATACTTATGTAGTTGTAGGTGCTGTACTTATGTAGTTGTAGGTGGTATACTTATGAAGTTGTAAGTGATGTACTTATGTAGTTGTAGGTGGTATACTTATGAAGTTGTAGGTGGTATACCTATGAAGTTGTAGGTGGTATACTTATGTAGTTGTAAGTGATGTACTTATGAAGTTTTAGGTGGTATACTTATGAAGCTGTAGGTGTTGTACTTATGTAGTTGTAGGTGGTATACTTATGAAGTTGTAGGTGGTATACTTATGAAGTTGTAGGTGGTATACTTATGAAGTTGTAGGTTATATACTTATGTAGTTGTAAGTGATGTACTTATGTAGTTGTAAGTGATGTACTTATGTAGTTGTAGGTGGTATACTTATGTAGTTGTAGGTGATATACGTATGTAGTTGTAGGTGTTGTACTTATGTAGTTGTAGGTGTTGTACTTATGTAGTTGTAGGTGGTATACTTATGTAGTTGTAGGTGATATACTTATGTAGTTGTAGGTGTTGTACTTATGTAGTTGTAGGTGTTGTACTTATGTAGTTGTAGGTGGTATACTTATGTATTTGTAGGTGCTGTACTTATGTAGTTGTAGGTGGTATACTTATGAAGTTGTAGGTGGTATACTTATGTAGTTGTAAGTGATGTAGTTATGAAGTTTTAGGTGGTATACACTTGAAGTTGTAGGTGTTGTACTTATGTAGTTGTAGGTGGTATACTTATGAAGTTGTAGGTGGTATACTTATAAAGTTGTAGGTGCTGTACTTGTGTAGTTGTAGGTGGTATACTTATGTAGTTGTAGGTGGTATACTTATGTAGCTGTAGGTGGTATACTTATGAAGTTGTAGGTGGTATACTTATGAAGTTGTAGGTGTTGTACTTATGTAGTTGTAAGTGATGTACTTATGTAGTTGTAAGTGATGTATTTATGAAGTTTTAGGTGGTATACTTATGAAGTTGTAGGTGGTATACTTATGAAGTTGTAGGTGATATACTTATGTAGTTGTAGGTGTTGTACTTATGTAGTTGTAGGTGGTATACTTATGAAGTTGTAGTTGCTGTACTTGTGTAGTTGTAGGTGGTATACTTATGAAGTTGTGGGTGCTGTACTTATGTAATTGTAGTTATGTACTTATGTAGTTGTAGGTTTATTACTTACGTAGTTTGAGGTAGTGTACTTATGTAGTTCTAGGTGATCTACTTATGGTTATGGAGTTTAAAAACGAGTGATTTGGTCTCCATATTTACAGCAGCACACATAGCCCTAATAATGATTTTAAATTGATTAAAACAAGATTACAGCTATGAGTGTGATTGAGTTGTAAGTTTGTTTGTGAATGCGAATGGCCTCTCTTGGGCCACCAACCTACTTGTTAAAGATGTTTTATAAATCGGGCATAAATGCAGTTAAGTTTCTTCTGGTTCAATGAATATGTAATTTAATTAAGAGCAGTCAGAGCAAACACTGTCATAACATCTTCACAAGGCTACAATAAAAAGTGCACAATCTATAGAAGATAGTAGATCACATAGACATTCTGTTGACTTCAAGTGCTATTTACTTAATGTAGTGTAGTGTAGATCGTATAGTCATTCTGTTGACTACTGTGTTATTTACTTAATGTAGTGTAGTGTAGATCACATAGACATTCTGTTGACTACAAGTGCTATTTACGTAATGTAGTGTAGTGTAGATCGTATAGTCATTCTGTTGACTACTGTGCTATTTACGTAATGTAGTGTAGTGTAGATCGTATAGTCATTCTGTTGACTACTGTGTTATTTACTTAATGTAGTGTAGTGTAGATCACATAGTCATTCTGCTGACTACTGTGCTATTTACTTAATGTAGTGTAGTGTAGAACACATAGACATTTTATTGACTACTGTGCTATTTACTTAATGTAGTGTAGTGTAGATCGTATAGTCATTCTGTTGACTACTGTGCTATTTACTTAATGTAGTGTAGTGTAGATCACATAGTCATTCTGTTGACTACAAGTGCTATTTACGTAATGTAGTGTAGTGTAGATCGTATAGACATTCTCTTGACTACAAGTTCTATTTACTTAATGTAGTGTAGTGTAGATCACATAGTCATTCTGTTGACTACAAGTGCTATTTACTTAATGTAGTGTAGTGTAGATCGTATAGACATTCTGTTGACTACAAGTGCTATTTGCTTAATGTAGTGTAGTGTAGATCACATAGTCATTCTGTTGACTACAAGTGCTATTTACTTAATGTAGTGTAGTGTAGACCGCATAGACATTCTGTTGACTACAAGTGCTATTTACTTATTGTAGTGTATAGTTGAAACCTAACTAGTACCACAACTTAATTCCTCGAACAGACCAGACTACAGACTAGTAAAGGGAGAGTACTTCAGGAGCTCTCCAAAGAGTTTCATCATACCAATGGCAAGGTGATGGTCTTGCTGGAACTGTCAGCCTGTGTTGCATCAGGTCAGTCACACTCAAATGAATTACTCGTCCATTTTCTGTTCTGCCTTGGCAGAGCCTCGAGTAAACCTCTAGCTCTTGTATCTCTTACTTCCGTCTTTTTGTGTGTGTGTCTAATGTTTTGTTTTCCATTTAACCCTCTATGCCGGACACCCAAAGTCGGTACCCCGACAAAAAAGTGCCCGACAAAATAGCGCCGACAAAATAGCGCGAACAAAATAGCGCGAACAAAATAGCGCCGACAAAATAGCGCGAACAAAATAGCGCCGACAAAATAGCGCGGAAAAAATATTTTTCATTCAATTTGCAAAAAAATCTTTAGATATTGTAAAATAGGAATAGAGAATTTTTTTTTTTAAATGTTATCATTATTTGTCAGTCATTTTGCAGGAAATACTTTGGATATCTTAAAATAAAAATATGTAAACATTATGCTAGAATTATAATAAGCTAAAATGAATCATTTCAAAATATATCATTTATTTAAATTCCAAAAGTGCACTTCAAAAACATGTAAAGATACTTCCATACTTGTCAGATTTACACAGAGTTTAAGAAAACAAAACTGCTGATTTTTGTCATGGAAAGTAATGTACCATAACGAGAGGAAGGAGCGGGGGGGGGGGGTTGTTATATTCTTGTCTCATGAAAAGTGTGCTTGGGAGAGAAGGGAAGTTGATTGAGGCCTACAATCCAAATGGACACTCCTGAACTTTGATATCTATGTGATGGTGTTAGGCAATAGTAAAATTAATGATTGTTTTGGTCAGTCACTGCCTGAGATGAAACAAACATTTGGCGGTATAAGAAATGTGATCGCCACCTTAACTAATCCTGACACACTTAAGTTTGCCAACGTTGGGTCAAGGACACCATTGTTTGATCAAAGAGAGATGTGCAGATAATCAAAATTTCTGATTATGCTATAACACACATGTGTAACACACATCATCATATACCTAACATTTGAAAGGAGTCACCACATTTCAAAATCATATTTTGTTTTAGCAAGTTAGGCATTTTAAACATTGTTGAAAAAGGAGAATGAGATAACATTTTCAAATACTCTCTTTCTCTGCAAATATGGCATACTTTCAGATCTATTAATGTTGAAGAAGATAGAGACCTCCACAAAAAATGATGCCCAGGACCTTCACTTACTAAAATCGGTACTTTTATACACATTATATATAAGTCTGCGCTTTTTTGTCTTGCGCTATTTTGTCGGGAAATTAAGCGCTATTTTGTATTTTTTATAAACAATATTGTTTCAGCCTAGTCTAACTAAAATATAATAGTATTTTTTGTTAATATTATTATTGGTCTTGTTTAGCGCGTTTTTAATGCTCCGCAATTTCAATGCGCTGTAGTCCAGTTACTTTAGTGAACATGGGAGGGAAATGGCTATTTGAAAGATGGTTTCCTCGTGGCAGCAATTTATTTGAAATATCTTTTTTTAACCATTAAAGTTTTAGCTTAACGTTATTTAATTATTATTATTTTGAATTTCCAGCAATCACTTCAGATTCGTACAGTTTGTACTCATGTGATTTGGAAAAAAAGGTAAATAAATAGATCGGAATAGAATTTCAGTTAGGCATAGATAAGTTCTATTCATATATAGATCAGTTCTATTCATATATAGATCAGTTCTATTCATATATAGATCAGTTCTATTCATATATAGATCAGTTCTATTCATATATAGATCAGTTCTATTCAAGTGAAAACGAAATTTTAATTCAGCAACGAGGAACTAATTTCTCAAAAAATACAAAATGCCATAGCCCGATTACTTTAATTGTCTTTAAAGAAATCCATAAATTTTCTCATTATGCGAATGTTAGAAAAATTAAACTGTTGCAAACCACTTATAAAAATCAATTCTTAAAAAAAATTCTATTGCTACAACTGTTCGCTTCAAAAAGCAAAATATCAATTTTAGCGGCCCCTAAAAAGGAAAAAGACGCTACTAGTTTTGTGTGGCTTGTCTGTCCGTCCGTCCGTCCCGTTTAGATCTCAGAAACTAGAAGAGAAAATGAAAATTGAACATCATGATATTTTAGATCATTCAAAGTTCTGATGCAACGGCTCCTTTTTTCTTTTCCGAAAGTGAACCATCTAATTTTTGAAATTATATATGCAAGCAGATTTTTCAAAACATTACACCACTTTTCAATGAAAAACTTCAGGGGAGGTAACTTTTTTAAAAGGTTCATGGACTTCATTAATAACTTAAGCTTCATTCATAGATTCGCGCATTGGTACAAAAAAAATTTTTTTCTTCTTTCGTATAATTATTTATTCTTATAATAATTATCAAGTCTGTTGACGATCAAAACAACTCAAATAATTTTCTTATATTTTCTTGTCCAGGAGATGGCTAGGCTATCCAAAACTGAGCAGTATGTATATTTATTTTTTGCCATTAGTATAGACTCGTAGAGTATAAAATATAGAGACATAATTGCAATATTCACACAGTTGGTTTCTAATTCTCAAACAAATTTGGTTATGCTAAAATTAGCAAAATCTGCAAAACTTGGCGATTTAGGGATAAAAACTAGATATCTCAAAACAGTAGGCCTTCTTTATGTTTACTATACAGAATTTGATCCTTGTTTTTCATTTATTTATTACTAGACATATGTTACCCGCGACCCGCGGGTCTTTATTTGCGCATTACTTTCGATATAGTCACTGAGAGTGTTTTGTAAACAATTAAACGAAATAATAATGTAATAAGTAAAGCGAATGTGTCAATGTAAAAATAGCTAATAGGCTTAAATCCATTTTTTTTAAAATTAAAACATTTGCTTTTGAATAATCTAGTGGATTGGATTTAGATGTATGTTAAACGTAGCTAATGATCCTTTCACGTTATTTCTCTTTCGCTACGAAAATAAAATTAGGTTTGCGAAAATGGGTTTACCCGAAGTCGATACATTCTTATCTATTAAAAACGAAAAGAGCGATAGCTTTGTTAAATGAATGGGATTATAAAGTGAACAATTAAACGAAATTATATTTAGTACGCGATTCATGAATGAATATAGATCTAGGCCTATCTCAACTCGGCTTCGCAGCTTTCGTAGGTGAATGTAGCTTTAGAAAACCAAATTTGAATGTTTATTTGATCAAAATATGAAATGAATGGACTTTAATTAATATGTTTATGTGTTAAAGTATAAAACTATCTGTGCGAAGAGAAGTTTTATCATCTTAGAGTTGAATTAGAGTTTTAGATCTAGGGATGGGATTATAAAGTAAACAATTAAACGAATTAATATTTAGTACGCGATTCATTACGGAATTGTCTAATGAAAGAATGTTCGTCAGGAAATCTGTAATCACAGATATAAGGAACTAATTAATGTAAAAAATGCTTTTGAAACACAAAATTGAAGGTTAATTTTATTATATAATGAAATCAATGGATCTTCTTTTGTCTTTTCATGTGTCAAAGTAAAAAACTATCTGCGCAAAGTGTATTTCTTAAAATTAGATCTAGGTCTAAATCCTTTCTATCTTTTCTCATGTCAACATTGTAGACATGGCCTAGATCCATAAAATACTATAGCTGTAATAGAGTCGGACAACTATTTTTTTTGAGGGTCTTAAGTTTGTTTTAGGGCTACAATACATACACTACGGTCTAAGTTGGTACCCAAGGAACATTCCTGCCTAGTTTTATCAAGATTGGTCAAGCGGTTTTGATGTCTATAAGTAACATACATACATACATACTCCACACATTCTACTTTATAATATAGATATGCCTATTTGACTACTATTGTCTTATATTTCATTGAAATAATTTCTTATAACAATGTATGACGTCATCAGGGGAGATGTGGTGATAGGACCTAAGGAGCCAATAACTCTTGGTACTTCATTTTCGGCCCATGTAGCACTAACAAGGGAGGCACGACGTGAGAGCCATTTATCTGGGGTGAGATTTGTTTTTTTTTTCATTTGAAGAGTTGTTTTAAAATATTCATTCCAATGAACTCTACGTTTCAAACCAAACACCACAAGTATGAATCCAAAGTTAAGCTTTGTCCTAGCAATGAAATTCATATTATGGTGTTTTCATTATTACAGGAGAGACGCGATGCCCTAACTGTTAGTGACAATACAGCAGACTCTCTCATGGCTCTGCCTATTCTAGATGATGCAGAAAAATGTTTTGGTAAGTTCAGTCCGCTATGACCTAGTATGTAACAAAATTTACTTTGACACTATCAGTTAAGTCGTTTCATGTGCTTACAAATTCTATGTGATTTATTAGCGGCCCCCGAAAGGGGAAAAGACGCTATTAGTTTTGTGCGAAATGTCTGTCCGTCCGTCCCGTTTAGATCTCGTAAACTAGAAAAGATATTGAAAATCCGACATCGCAATATTTTAGACCATTCAAAGTTCTGATGCAACGGCTACTTTTTTTTTCTGAAAGCGAAAAATCTAATTTTTAAAATCAGTTATGCAAGAAGCTTTTTAAAGAGAAAAAGCTAATTAGTAGGCATTATAAGTTAGACCAAAATTAACACGAAAGGTAATCTTGTAAACGTCGTTTTCGCGCACATTTATTTTATTGCGAGATTGTTTTTTTTTTTTTTATTCTGAGCATTCGAATAAGAGATTGAGCCTTTTCAAAACAATTATATCAATTATAAGACTTCAGTTAGGCCAGGAGAGGCGCGGTAGCTGAGCGGTAAAGCGCTTGGCTTCCGAACCGGGGGCCCCGGGTTCGAATCCTGGTGAAGACTGGGATTTTCAACTTCGGAATCCTTAGGCGCCTCTGAGTCCATCCAGCTCCACTTGGGTACCTGATATTAGTTGGGGAAAAGTAAAGGCGGTTGGTCGTTGTGCTGGCTACATGACAACCTCGTTAACCGTAGGCCACAAAAACAGATGAACTTTACATCATCTGCCCTATAGACCACAAGGTCTGAAAGGGGAACTAGTTAGGCCAGATTCACATCTAACTTTGCATTCACTTGCACCTATCCTTTGATCTGCTGTACCGTTGGGGAACTACACAAGATTTGTCAACCTTCTTTCTCCATTCTTATCTCTCATTTGTCTTTGATATAATTTCATTTGGATGTTCTTTCTGAAAATATTGAAGCCTGCGTGGGTGGACCCCTTCGGGGGCCGATTTTGAATTTGTGTTTCGACACAAACTATCTTTGTAATCTTGTTTTGATTCATGGTTTTGAACTTTTTGCTTCAAAAATTTTCATTTTATTATTTGATCTCCATAGGAGTTGTAGAGTTTTACAGACTAGCCAAGTCAAGTCATTTTACTGAGGAGGAGGAAGAGGTAACACTTGCATTTATTCATAATTTAAACTTAGAGAGGCAGAGAGGGGGCAATGAGAGAGAGAGAGAGAGAGAGAGAGAGAGGTTTAGGTTTACCTCTATTATACACGACTTAGAGAGAGAGAGAGAGGGTTTAGGTTTATCTTTATTATACACGACTTAGAGAGAGAGAGAGAGGTTTAGGTTTATCTTTATTATACACGACTTTGAGAGAGAGAGAGAGAGGTTTAGGTTTATCTTTATTATACACGACTTTGAGAGAGAGAGAGAGAGGTTTAGGTTTATCTTTATTATACACGACTTTGAGAGAGAGAGAGAGAGGTTTAGGTTTATCTTTATTATACACGACTTAGAGAGAGAGAGAGAGGTTTAGGTTTATCTTTATTATACACGACTTAGAGAGAGAGAGAGAGGTTTAGGTTTATCTTTATTATACACGACTTAGAGAGAGAGAGAGAGAGAGAGAGGTTTAGGTTTATCTTTATTATACAAGACTTAGAGAGAGAGAGAGGTTTAGGTTTATCTTTATTATACACGACTTTGAGAGAGAGAGAGAGGTTTAGGTTTATCTTTATTATACACGACTTTGAGAGAGAGAGAGAGAGGTTTAGGTTTATCTTTATTATACACGACTTTGAGAGAGAGAGAGAGAGGTTTAGGTTTATCTTTATTATACACGACTTAGAGAGAGAGAGAGAGAGGTTTAGGTTTATCTTTATTATACACGACTTTGAGAGAGAGAGAGGTTTAGGTTTATCTTTATTATACACGACTTTGAGAGAGAGAGAGAGAGGTTTAGGTTTATCTTTATTATACACAACTTTGAGAGAGAGAGAGAGAGGTTTAGGTTTATCTTTATTATACACGACTTAGAGAGAGAGAGAGAGGTTTAGGTTTATCTTTATTATACACGACTTAGAGAGAGAGAGAGGTTTAGGTTTACCTCTATTATACACGACTTAGAGAGAGAGAGAGAGAGAGGTTTAGGTTTATCTTTATTATACACGACTTAGAGAGAGAGAGAGAGAGGTTTAGGTTTATCTTTATTATACACGACTTTGAGAGAGAGAGAGAGGTTTAGGTTTATCTTTATTATACACGACTTAGAGAGAGAGAGAGAGAGGTTTAGGTTTATCTTTATTATACACGACTTTGAGAGAGAGAGAGAGAGAGAGGTTTAGGTTTATCTTTATTATACACGACTTTGAGAGAGAGAGAGAGAGGTTTAGGTTTATCTTTATTATACACTACTTTGAGAGAGAGAGAGAGAGGTTTAGGTTTATCTTTATTATACACGACTTAGAGAGAGAGAGAGAGAGGTTTAGGTTTATCTTTATTATACACGACTTAGAGAGAGAGAGAGAGAGGTTTAGGTTTATCTTTATTATACACGACTTAGAGAGAGAGAGAGAGGTTTAGGTTTATCTTTATTATACACGACTTAGAGAGAGAGAGAGAGAGGTTTAGGTTTATCTTTATTATACACGACTTAGAGAGAGAGAGAGAGGTTTAGGTTTATCTTTATTTATAGAGAAAGAGAGAGAAGTTTAGGTTTATCTTTATTATACACTACTTAGAGAGAGAGAGGTTTATGTTTATCTCTATTGTACACGACTTAGAGAGAGAGAGAGAGAGAGAGAGAGGTTTAGGTTTATCTTTATTATACACGACTTAGAGAGAGAGAGAGAGGTTTAGGTTTATCTTTATTATACACGACTTAGAGAGAGAGAGAGAGGTTTAGGTTTATCTTTATTATACACGACTTAGAGAGAGAGAGAGAGGTTTAGGTTTATCTTTATTATACACGACTTAGAGAGAGAGAGAGAGAAGTTTAGGTTTATCTTTATTTATAGAGAAAGAGAGAGAAGTTTAGGTTTATCTTTATTATACACTACTTAGAGAGAGAGAGGTTTATGTTTATCTCTATTGTACACGACTTAGAGAGAGAGAGAGAGAGAGAGGTTTAGGTTTACTTCTATTATACACGACTTAGAGAAAGAGAGAGAGAGAGAGAGAGAGAGAGACAGGTTCAGTTTTATCTTTATTATATAAGAGATAGAGAGGTGAAAGTTTATCTCTATTTCACAAGACTTAGAGAGAGAGATAGAGAGAGAAAGAGAGAGGGGTTTAGCTAGATGTCTAATAATCTTAAGAAAAAGTTCTATTCTTACTCATCTCCAATGTCTGGTGATTTCTGAAATGATTTTCTTTAACTATACCTTCTAATGTTATGTCCATCTGTCCAGTAAGTAACTTTGAGCAATATGTCTGTTTCTAATGCTGTTTGGACAATTCATGTTCTACTATTGTTATGCAGTTGTTTGTGTTGTCCTCACTGTCTTGTTGGGTTTCTAATGTCCAATGTTGATCCCCCCAGGTGGCAACACTTATGTTACAATGGTATGACATGCTGGTCGATTATGTTGAGGTAAAGATTCTAGCCACACATAGGCGCTGACACTAACCCCAGTAGAGCCTTCACTGTACTTAGCTTTGCTAGCATGACCTTAGAATGAACACTACCTCCCCTCCATTCCATCCTCAGCCCAACCTTCTCCCCATTCAATAATGATTTAACATTGCTTGTTACTAGTAGGAGAAACACAGGGGCGTCTTTGTACAATAAATAGAAGTAGTTTACTTTGGCAATTGGTTTTCAAAAGAAACATATTTGTATCTAATGAAACTTTAGACATTTGTAGATGGAAATGTCAAAAACTCTCAGACTAATTTTGTCTAGTTGACGTCTCTGTTTTCTTTTTTCTAAACTAATAACTGCTAAAAATTTTCCCAAAGTGAGAATATTTATCTCAAGTAGTGTAGAGCTTGGCTATTTGTTACTAACACTGTGAATGGACATTTGGTACTAACAAATGGAGAACATTTAGTATTGTTTATAAACATAATGTAACAGTAACAGACACACAGGAAGGAGCTGGGAAGGCTGTCACGTTTTTATTACGTTTGTTTGACTTGAAGATCTTTATTAGATAAAATTGTGACATATGCAGGTTCGGAGGTGCCTTAATTATAGTTCAAACACTTTAATAATCAACGAAGTAACAAAGTGCTGATATGTTTTTCTAGAGTTTTAATTAATTTAAACTTGAACTTGAAACAATAAATGTATGTACAAAGATATATAAAGCAGATACAGGATTCAGTAAAAATGATCAATAAAATGATTTACTATTTACTTTAAATAAGCGACTTCTTAAGTCTAACTTTCTAGCTCTCTCTCTCTCTTTCTCTCTCTCTTTCTCTCTCTCTCTCTCTTTCTCTCTCTCTCTCTCTCTCTTTCTCTCTCTCTCTCTCTTTCTCTCTCTCTCTCTCTCTCTCTCTCTCTCTTTCTCTCTCTCTCTCTCTTTCTCTCTCTCTCTCTCTTTCTCTCTCTCTTTCTCTCTCTCTCTCTCTTTCTCTCTCTCTCTCTCTCTCTCTCTCTTTCTCTCTCTCTCTTTCTCTCTCTCTCTCTCTCTCTCTCTCTGCCGTGCCAAGCTACTACTCCTCCTTTTATACCTCTCCTTAGAATCAAGAACCGTGACATCTTAGTGTACCAATCCTTGACCCGTTTACATTGATTTGCCTTTTAGTTTTTTTTAATTTAACCTACGTTAATTATGTTTCCCTGATGTAGCCTTGAACTAAGTTTTAATCGGCGTCTTTCTGGCATCTAAGCGAGCGTGGTAACGCGTGACCCGATTTGAGCTAATTAAAACTGTCCTCATTTTGTGAACAATGAGGTGTCACTAGGGACGTGACAACGGCATTAGAAACTAGAGAATGGATATTTAGTACTAACAAATGGAGAACATCTAGCATAAACATAATGTTACAGTATTAGACACACAGGAAGGAGATGGGAAGGCATTAGAAACTAGCAAGAGACCGTGGAGAGTGACGTGTTTTTACTGAAGCCCAAGAGACCGTGGAGAGTGACGTGTTTTTACTGAAGCCCAAGAGGCCTTGGAGAGTGACGTGTTTTTACTGAAGCCCAAGAGAACGTGGAGAGTGACGTGTTTTTACTGAAGCCCAAGAGACTGTGGAGAGTGACGTGTTTTTACTGAAGCCCAAGAGGCCTTGGAGGGTGACGTGTTTTTACTGAAGCCCAAGAGGCCTTGGAGAGTGACGTGTTTTTACTGAAGCCCAAGAGGCCTTGGAGAGTGACGTGTTTTTACTGAAGCCCAAGAGACTGTGAAGAGTGACGTGTTTTTACTGTAGCCCAAGAGACTGTGAAGAGTGACGTGTTTTTACTGTAGCCCAAGAGACTGTGAAGAGTGACGTGTTTTTACTGAAGCCCAAGAGACTGTCAAGAGTGACGTGTTTTGACTGAAGCCCAAGAGACTGTGAAGAGTGACGTGTTTTGACTGAAGCCCAAGAGACTGTGAAGAGTGACGTGTTTTGACTGAAGCCCAAGAGACTGTGAAGAGTGACGTGTTTTGACTGAAGCCCAAGAGACTGTGAAGAGTGACGTGTTTTTACTGAAGCCCAAGAGACTGTGAAGAGTGACGTGTTTTTACTGAAGCCCAAGAGACTGTGAAGAGTGACGTGTTTTTACTGAAGCCCAAGAGACTGTGAAGAGTGACGTGTTTTTACTGAAGCCCAAGAGACTGTGAAGAGTGACGTGTTTTTACTGTAGCCCAAGAGACTGTGAAGAGTGACGTGTTTTTACTGAAGCCCAAGAGACCGTGATGATGAGCAGACATACAAAACTAGAACAAACTATTTGAGGAAGTAGTCTGACTGATAATACATACACAGAAAAAGAGTTTCTAGGAATTAGTTTTAAACAAATGAAATACAATACAAAACTACAAGTAGATCTAGTTCTGTAATGAGCAAATAATTAAGGAACTGAGACAGAAATAGCTGACATATAGAATTCTGAGTGTTTATGTCATTATATTAGAAAGATTGTAATTAGCTCTAGGCTATATGTACGTACTTAGTATTAATCTTAATAGTATACTTATAAATTTTATAGAATCAGAACAAGTACAAATATAAATCACTATCCGTGCTGAACATAGAGTACGTTGTAATCATAATTATGACAAAAAAAAAATGTTTTTCGTTAGCAAAGAGTTAATTAACATTTTGTCCAGGACATCTTAGTCAAGTGTTTCAAATATTAAGACATTATCAAAAGGATTTATCCGTATCACCTGTGTTAAGTTATAATATTTGTTTGATGGTAGCAGGCGTCTGTGTTTTCGATGAGTTTTTCATCTTTGAAGTCAATAACATTCATGACAACATTATGGTCTGTGAGGTTTTCTCTAAGAATCATTAATTATGAACTTACTTATAAAACAGATTGCATCTCTACTACTAGCTATGGGTACGTCAGCTCTATGCAAAATGGAGGTATTGCTTTTAATAATCGGAATTGTGTATCTATTATATCTTCAGTGAATAATGTTTGTGTTCACTTTGTTTTTGCTTAATATTTTAACGTTAGCAGCTTACATTTCTAAAATATTTTCTTATAGTTCTTTATTAGCTTTTTTTTTCTAGACTGTCAGCTTATATTATTATTATTATTTGCTTTCAGTATGTATCATGTATGCACTGTTATGTTAACAAAAATGTCTGTCTTCTAGTAAAAAATCTTGATGTTTTTAACAAAATACATTTGTGTCCTTCTCGTCTCTTATGATAAGATAGAGCATTGTCCAAAGGGCCTCCTTCAGTCGTAGAACGACTATGGTTCATCTCGCACACTTCCTCATGTGGCTGTGGAGACCTATTTTGGAAAGACACTCCCGTCCACAAATATCGCAGGTTAAGGTGGCTTTTGCTACGGTGGTAGAGGAGCTGGCCAAAGTACGACGCAAATTATTGGAAATTTCCGAAGTCGTGTTCTGTCGTATCTTTCTTCTTAACGGCAGCGAACTATTTCCGGCTTGACTTGAACCGAGTGCAACCTTTGCTATACACAATAAGATCCTACCGATAACTATTTCCTGAAAAGACCAAATTATCAACCTATTGAGACGTAAAACAAATTAGGAATATTGGGTAAAGCCAGAGGGTGTTGTTCACATCTTACTGTAAAGTATTTTTAAAAAAGAAATAGAAACTCTAAACTGGCATTAGTATGTCTATATGAGTGATTAGTATGAAGCCAATGAAACTCAAGTTCCAGAATCGAAGGGAGAGAACACACGATTGATTATTGACATGCTGCTGGACTGGTCACTTCAAACAGACAGTACCGAACTGACTATGGGCTGCTCACACGGAAAAGGGAAGGCAGAAATAGACATAGTTGACTCAGATAAGTATTTATAGACAATTTTAAATTACCAATATCTTCTAGGTTGTTCTAGGTTGTTAATCTAGATCTGTCGACTAAGTGTAAAGACTTATTTCTAGATTTCTTTTTGAAGGAGCATTTCTGAGACAAAATAACAATGGTTATAAAAAAAAATACAATCACACATGTGTCTATCAAAACCTGCTAATAAATGTATAATTACTTATGTATTCACGAACACCTCTGTTTAATTTGTTAACTACAGCAATGTCATTTTATGTAATGAAATAACTTTGTAGGTCTGTGAGTGATACTATTTCTAAGAAAATTTATTTCACATGCAAATCTTTAGGAATTTAAAAATAATTGAACTAGGACAAATCAAATATATATATATTTTTTTTTTTTTTTTTTTTTTGTTTTTATATATTTTTTATTTATTGTGTAGAAGAAATGGGCTAAAATGATAAAAACTGCTTCTATTGTGAAACTTTATAACTGTGTTCAAACATATTCATTTAGACGTGATATTTATATTGTCGATTTGATTCACTCCTGATCCAGTCTCCTTGTCACCCTAATACAAGTAACATCCCATTAGCTAGAAACAAGTTGAGGGTGCATTTCAGGAACTGTTACTCAATGGTTTTCTTCAGTCAGTTAACTTCAGGTTGCCTCCCCTCCTAGGTGATAAACTACCTACCATGAGATTTACTGGTTCGGAACATTTATTCAAGAACACCGTTTCTCAGCCATATTTTGGGAGGCATGTACCTTTTATTTGTACTTCTAATATCCAAATAGCTTTTACAATCTGTCACGGGTTAAATGTATTTGTTTTAAAAAGTCTTCTTCCATTATTAACTTTCTCTATCGGTTGTCTCCCCACAAGCTCGGCTCCATTCTACCAGTCAGCTACGTACCACCACAAAGTCTTGGTTGAGAAACTATAGATGACAACATTTGGTCTACGTTAGTCACCTATTACATGTATTTAGACTGTCATGATTTATGCATGTCTTTGTGGTCATCCCCAATTGTTGCATGGAGATCTTGGCGACCTGTCCACTCGGAGCAGTGTTACCATTAATTTTAAGATGAAGAAAACAGAGCTAGGCTATATATGTTTAAAAAAAAAAACACTTAACAAAAAAACATAAAACCTGTTGTCTAACAAAGGTTGCAGCTTTTGCATGTTGACTGTGCATTCTAGACCTTTCAAACCAGCGGTTGTTTGTCAGAGGAACGCGTATCAATGGGAGGGCGGGCGTTCCTGGGAGTTCGGTTGACTGCACCCTAAAAAAATGTTGGTATTGATGACAGACTCTTCCGGAAAAAAAGAAACATGTTGAATTCACTCAATGCTCCTGATGCATAGGGCTAAGTGAGAATTTACTCATTCTAAATAAATGACCTATGTGAAAAAGTAAAGTAAAGTTGACAAACTGTTTTAAAGTGCATGTTGGTGAACACCTGCTCCATTGTAGGCCTATAGTCAAACTTTGTTGTGCTTTTTTTTTTCTTTAGCTAGCATCATTAATAAATACACCTAATTTAAATGCCTCTTTCAACTAATGTATTTAGTGCTAATTAATACATAGATTAGGCCTATTTAATTCCCTTAATATAGATTAAAAAATAATAGCAAGGCAAATAGTATGTGTAGTTAGTACTATAATATTGTACTGGTAATTGTTTGGCTAAAGATACTGTAATATGTAATATTCTAACGAAAATCATAATATGTATTATGCATATATATAATAGCGGTTCCCAACCTGGAGTCCATGGCCCCCGTGGATTTTGTTCCTGGTTATTTTTAAGTACTTCTATCAAATATTTTTGTTTCCTTTTCTTTTAATCATTGTGGCATTCATAATCTTATGCACAGTAGCCGCCTATTCACGTGGTAGGCGTTGTCGTCACGGTGGCCCTAAATTCGAACTCCCCATTGGCCAAGTCTGTTCAATGGCCAAGTCTGTCCATTGGCCAAGTCTCTCTAAGAATTATAAGCCAAAACTCACTAGTCATGTCCAATACTTCTAAGAAGGTCAATTAAGCGACACACAAAAGTATTTATAGTTCGTTATCATGGTCTAAAACCAAGTCCTAAAATCTAATTATTATATTTATAAGGTATAAAACCTCCTGCTTAAAGTTGTCAGCTGTCATGGGAAAAATATGTGGTCCTCGGTCTTTGAAAGGTTGGGAATCGCTCTCTTAAGAGTTAGATGTAATGTAAATTGTTGCTGTATCTTGGTTCTTCCCATTTTCTTCCAGACACACAGTGTAATGATACGACAACGAAAACTGAGTGACTTTCTGTTAGAGGTGACCAAGTAAGTAAATAGTTCATACCAGCCATCTATAGAGGTGACCAAGTAAGTAAATAGTTCATACCAGCCATCTATAGAGGTGACCAAGTAAGTAAATAGTTCATACCAGCCATCTATAGAGGTGACCAAGTAAGTAAATAGTTCATACCAGCCATCTATAGAGGTGACCAAGTAAGTAAATAGTTCATACCAGCCATCTATAGAGGTGACCAAGTAAGTAAATAGTTCATACCAGCCATCTATAGAGGTGACCAAGTAAGTAAATAGTTCATACCAGCCATCTATAGAGGTGACCAAGTAAGTAAATAGTTCATACCAGCCATCTATAGAGGTGACCAAGTAAGTAAATAGTTCATACCAGCCATCTATAGAGGTGACCAAGTAAGTAAATAGTTCATACCAGCCATCTATAGAGGTGACCAAGTAAGTAAATAGTTCATACCAGCCATCTATAGAGGTGACCAAGTAAGTAAATAGTTCATACCAGCCATCTATAGAGGTGACCAAGTAAGTAAATAGTTCATACCAGCCATCTATAGAGGTGACCAAGTAGGTAAATAGTTCATACCAGCCATCTATAGAGGTGACCAAGTAAGTAAATAGTTCATACCAGCCATCTATAGAGGTGACCAAGTAAGTAAATAGTTCATACCAGCCATCTATAGAGGTGACCAAGTAAGTAAATAGTTCATACCAGCCATCTATAGAGGTGACCAAGTAAGTAAATAGTTCATACCAGCCATCTATAGAGGTGACCAAGTAAGTAAATAGTTCATACCAGCCATCTATAGAGGTGACCAAGTAGGTAAATAGTTCATACCAGCCATCTATAGAGGTGACCAAGTAAGTAAATAGTTCATACCAGCCAACTATAGAGGTGACCAAGTAAGTAAATAGTTCATACCAGCCATCTATAGAGGTGACCAAGTAAGTAAATAGTTCATACCAGCCATCTATAGAGGTGACCAAGTAAGTAAATAGTTCATACCAGCCATCTATAGAGGTGACCAAGTAAGTAATCATACAAACGGTCTCATTGTTCGTGTTTATCAGTCCAGTTGGCACAAGGAATATATTCTGTCATAGCCTTTCAAGACATCCTTTTAATGTCTCAGCCTAGTTCATGTTTTTTAAGGTACCTACCAATTCACCATTACACTTTTGTCATTTGTTCATCAACAACTTGGCATTGATTTGAAAAACATATTTCGCATTGTCTGTTTGGTATAATAGGTGTAACAGGTAACACCCCGTATATTTACACAAATATAGGCACACGAATATAGATTAAGAGAAAAGAGATGGTTGCCTAGTCGTGCGGTTAAATTTGCGCACTGGACTGTCGTTCGGATTTATCGATGGTCCCGGGTTCAAACCCTGCCCGCTCCCATCCCCCGTCGTCCTGCGGGAGGTTTAGACTAGGAAGTAAACTATCTTCAACTCTGAAGGAACATCCGAAACATGTAAAACAAACAAACAAAACAAAGTATAAAGTTTATACAAGCTGTATGTGTGTCTGAGACAAAGTTTAATCAGAATGACGTTGATTTTTCCAGTTATATAGGAATTGTCTAGGTCTAGTTGTGCCAGTTCGTAAGCAGATCCATTATGAAACATTGTCACTAGACTGTATCAATGACATCTTATTACTTTTTTGAAACATTAATCAACATTAGCTCATTCTGTTCTGAGTTGTTTTTAATGACTGGTATTTTTGTGTGTCCTCCTCAGGTCAGTGTTTCAGGACATTGTCAGCATGGATGTTGTTATTATGAAAATAATGGTCAGTCCTCTTTTTCAAAATATTTTTTTTTAAATTAGTAAAAAAAATTTCTTTCAATACCTAGGTCTACATAATTAAACTATATATATATATATATATATATATATATATATATATATATATATATATATATATATATATATATATATATATATATATATATATATATATATATATATAATCAACTGAAACGCGCCGCATTGAAAAAAAAAAGCATATTTAACGTTTTATCTTGAATTAGAATAGTAGGCTATTTATTTCCTAAAACATTTCATTTTATGCTACCTTTATACTTTATAGGTCTGATATAAATCTGTTCTATTAAAAATGTGTAGGTGTTGAAAGCACCACATTGTTTTGACTGTACAACTTATATACCGGTACTTAACATATAGATCTAGATATAGATATATTTAATCCTTTTCCGTTTGAAAGAACTCTTCACTTTACTTTGTGTACCATTCACTGATATTTCTATCCTATTACCCCCACCATGTCCAGAATTTTGCCCAAAGACTGGTCAATGCGGACAGAGCCTCATTGTTTTTGGTGGACTATTATAAACGAGAACTGTACGCTCGCATCTTCGATGTTGGTCATAGTGCCAATAGCGGGGGCAAGGACAATACAGATTACCGACGTCCACATGAAGAGATCAGGTTCAAATCCCTAGTCGAAAGTTCCCGAAATTTTGTTTTCCTCAATTATTTTCTAAACTGCAGAATTGCGCTTTTGGTTATTTTTGGCTTTGGGTTTCTTTTCTATAGAATTTTTGTAATTATATTATTTCTATTACCTTTATTTTCGTTGTATGATTGGTTGTTTTTAAACAAATTATTCTTTATTTATTAAAGTTTTTAAGTTAAAGGTTTGCTTATTTTTTAATTAGACATTGACATTAGATTGTAATTTTTAAACTTAGCCTGATATTTCTGATATTGTATAGCATTATGTACTAATAAACCCTTATAATCCAGACTATGTTCAAATATATAGGTCCTATTAGCCTTGCTTTTATTTCGCAGATTTGCTTTGCTTCCTCCATGTCTATCCCAGTAGCTGTTCTTCTTCAACCACCATGATAATTGGTCAAAAGACATGTTGTGGTTATAAATCAAATATACACGCTTTTTTGTCTGGTGCTGGTTTCTAAAAGCATTACTGCAACATGTATTCAACTATTCTTTTTGACACCTTCATGATGATAGCTTTATAATAATACATTCAGAATATAAACTCGAAGTTTTCAATGAATCCAAAACAAGAGCTTTGTTACACTTTCATCTTTGTAACAGTTTGTTCTTATTGTTCTCTATTAGTAACTATTACTATAGATCTAGTCTAGATCTAGATCTATATGTTGTCAATATTTCTCTCTGTCTCTTCGCTCTCACTCACTCTTTCTCTCTCTCTCTCTCTCTCTTCGCTCTCACTTGCACTTTCTCTCTCTCTCTCTCTCTCTCTGTTGTTTTTTAAATGTTTAATTTGTCTGACTTGCTATAATTATTTTATCTTCTTCAAGTCCCAAAGGATTTTATTTAATCTATTCCTTCACATAGCAAAAAAATTTTTTGTCTTTGTCAGCTTAATAAAATATTCAAATGGTATATCTAGCAGTCTGAAATGGTGTCTCAATTAAAACTGATTTACGATAGCTGTCTTCAGCTTAATCTCATAAATAGAGCCTTCTTTTTATTTAGACGATTTTTCAATATGGATTTAACAAAAATTAAAGCTCATAAACCAGTTAGGAATAATCACTAGGAATATTAAATTGTCATGGTGCATTGACTTTTAAAGAATGGATATGATAGCCTTCTTTGTCTTGGTTTAGACTTTGCCAAATTGGATAGGCCTTCATTGTCTTGGTTTAGAACTTTGCCAAAAATGGATACCATAGCCTTCTTTGTCTTTGGTTTAGAACTTTGCCAAAGCCTTGGTACATGCAGACAGAACATCTCTCTTCTTGTTGGACACACGGTCCAATGAGCTCTATGCCCGCATCTTTGACGATGGTTACTCGCTGGACGAGTTCGTTTTGCAAGAAGCTAACAGGGAGCTCCACAAAGAAAGGAGCAGCTCTACCAGTAGGGATGATGAAGACCTTGAAGCTGTTGCCGATTATTCTGGAGGAGAAGGCAGTGAAACTGAAGAGAAGATCCAAAGACGACCAACGTGGCAACAGCAAGATATCAGGTTCGGGAGACAATGCTGTCCTGCGACGTCTCTGCTTAACGTTTCATTTTGTTTAGAAAAAAATTGCATGTAGACCTACTAGAAAGTGTTTGTTTTGCTTGTAGAGAAAGACTTTAACACCACGAGTGAACTCTTTTTAAATGTTAACAATCGTTTCTGTTACAAAGTGAAGCAGTTGTTTCTTTTCTTTTTCTTTTCATGAATTTGCCAGCACTTAGATAGTATGCAACCTTTTTTTTTATTTTGCTTTTTAATATATCTGACACATCAAACTAATTATAAGCTAGTTTAAACTATAACATTTTAACCTAATTTGTAATTCATCAATGTTAGTTGTAATTAGTTTTAAATAGCATCAACTTGTAAGTTTAAAATTGTCTTTTGCAAACAGGATAGTGAATGCTTTGATAATTAGAAAGTTGTTTTTTTTTTCTCTTAACATCTAGTCTGCTAAAACAAATCAGTATGAACAACAGGTATAAACATTTGTTTATTTGTAAACAAGATTAAGTCATTGACATATTTTCCTGAGGCTAAGTGTCAAGGTTTTTTTTATATTTGTAAATGATAGTTTACTGAATGTAATTTGCAATGCAACATCTGAGATTACTGCCAACTATTTAGTAAAAGCACAACTTAAAAATAAAACTTTATTTAATGATTTGATTTCTGCTATTTTAATAAATTAACTAATTAGCCCATTTGTTGTTGTCTTTGCATTCCCAATGCATGTAAGTCACATGGTGACAGAGATGTATCAAGATGTTCTTTATTCTAGCCTTAGTATAAATGGATGTAGAAATGCAGCATATGGAAATAGTTCCTTCCCTTCAATGGGCCAAAGGATTTGATATTAAAGTATTGCATATGCATTCATCATAATTTAAGATACTTGTAATCAATTTCAGCCACCAGTTCATTAACACTAGATTGTATTCTAAACTAAATCTCAGTGTTCTACTAAATTAAGCTCTTAGATTGTTTTATAAACTAAATCTCAATGTTCTGCTAAAATAAGGTCTTGCTCTAAGAAACATGAAAACTTGACATCAGTAATGTAACAAAAAGAGTTACAACATATTCCACATTCCAAAGTATTCCACAGACCTGCAAGCTATAGTTGAACAATTCTAATTCTAAAGATGCAAACTAACTACTGTTGTTTGTCATTACATTGTTTAAATTATGTGATTTTTACTTTAAGGCATAAATACTCAACTTTGGGAAAAGTTAAAGTCTTATATTTGAAAATATCTCTTTTCTCTATTATTATAATATTATTAATGTTGTTATATTGATATAAAAATCCTTAAGTGTATTATAAATCTATTAGATATACATTTTCCTGTTTTTTTTTTATGTTGATCATTTAGGGGGAAAAAAAGAATAATTGAATATTTCTAAAAAGAAAATCTCCTGTCATAGAGTAATCATTTTAGGTCATTGAGCCTTATCTTTGACTGTAGTACATAGAGCCTTATCTTTGTCATTCACTAATCATTAGTTTAATGTAGATTACTTTTCTTTCACAACAAAATAACTTTAATTAAGCTATCATTTAAACAATTACATGTAGATATTAGTGTTGAATTATTTTTTTGATTAGCAATAAATTATTAATAATTACTTTAAAAAAAACAGCTGTTATTGTGTGTGGATTAGATTAATGAACTTTATTTATGATCACCACTTTTAGGTTTTCAATGGACAAAGGAGTAGCAGGCTATGTAGCTAGTACTGGGAAAGTGCTGAACATTAAAGATGCATACAAAGATCCCAGATTCAATCCAGAGGTGGACATCCGGACGGGATATAAGACAAAGTCAATTTTGTGTATGCCCATCTTCATTCGTGGAGTGTAAGTATCTTGAATATAATTTTGTTTATCTTTTCTAGCTAGGGAATTTGACTTGTTGACAAAATGGACGTTAAAGTTTTTCAAAATTATTAGCTCAGAACTTTTATCAATAAGACCTTGTGCTAAGATTTCTGAGAATTTCTAAGAAATCCAGATAACTTTAGAAATTAATAATATCTTATTCAAAATGCATTTCTAATAAGATAAAAATTAAATTGTCTCTTTTATTTTCTTGTCTATTTACAAAAGCTAGGTTTTCAGTTTATTAGCCTCCCTAATTACAAATGAGTCAATCATTTTTTCAAACTAATATTTAAGTGCTTTTGAATGATTACAGAAGACTTAGACCCATTGCATTCTATAATCTCATTGTGATCTTAGACTATATACATGCTTTATATGACTAAACATTTAATCATTTTTGTTTTCATTAAACTTACAGTTTACCTACACTTTTTTAAATGAAACATAAACATATATTGATTTTACAATCATGTTGTCTCTATCTTGCCAGTGTTATTGGTGTGGTTCAAATGGTAAACAAACGCAACGGGACATTCACCAAAGCTGATGAACAAGCTTTTGAGACTTTTGCTATTTATTGTGGTCTAGCTCTGCACCATGCAAAGGTAATGTTCCTATCCTTTTTTTTCTTATTTTTTGCTTTTATTCATCATTTGTTTTCTTTTTGCCACATGATATTTACAATGTTATTTAGTATTACCCACATGCTAGCCCTGTTTACTTTGTTGGATGGGGTACCACTTCTTTTTTATATAAACTCGTTCTGTCATAGACTTAAGATTCAGAAACAGCTCAGTCCATTTTCTGATATAATTCTCCCATCTGCCCTCCTATCTCTACATCCAACCTTTTTTTTTTTTCAAAAACAAATTAAAGACATATATTTGTATTTTTATCCACAAAACAATGTAATCATATTTCTTTTTAAATCTACACAAAAATGTTTGGGACATGAAGAATGCTGGTATTACAAAATTTTATTCGATATTAAGTAATATATGAATTTCATTCAGTTATATGAGAAGATACGTCGGTCGGAACAAAAGTACAAAGTTGCCTTAGATGTATTGTCCTACCACAGTCAGGCTACAGCAGAAGAGGTCAAGACACTCAAAGACAAACCCATCCCAAAAAGTATTAAAAACATCACCAGGTAAGTAGTTACATGTTTTTCAATACTAGAGAGGTTCTTTGTTTTATAGTACTAGTGAGGTTTGGTCGCAGCTAGTTCATCTGAAATACCACTTATGTTAGTTTTGCTTGAGCAGGTAGTCACTTTCATATATAAGGTAATTAAATATCTTGAAACATTTTATTTACATACAGTTCTTAGTCTGCACTAGGCTCTACTTGAATTGACTTTTCAGAAGTTCCCTTGAAGATTATTTTGTCCTATCTCAAACCACCAGCAGGATGGCAGTAGGCAAGGTTTCAAATTGGAACCATTGTGATGACAGTTAGCATACATACTTAGTGAACTAAAGATTACAGATAATTGGAATAATTATAGCCAAAAACCTCATATTGTTAGTCAGGCTTGTCTTGTGCCAGAGAGTATAACTATTAACTAAAAACCAGAAATTATATTCCTTGTCTTGAAAAACAAGATTTTTTTTGTTTGATTCATAACTTGAAAAAAGACATCAAGTTAACTGAACACTAGATGTAAATGATTTGTTTGGTATTAACAAATATAAATCCTGACCACTGAGGTATGAGAGGTACATTGTTTAGTATAGTCAGTCTGACACAATTTGCTAGTTCATTGCTTGTATTACAAATATTTTTTTGTATGACTGATTTCAATATAAATAAGTGTGACTTGTCATCCAATCGTTTCAAACTACTTTCAGGTATGACTTCTCACCCTGGGCTGTTATGGAGGATGATAAACCAGTTCATTGTTTGTATATGTTCAAGATATTGTTTCAGGACATTAAGTAATTATTGTATTTCTACTTATATTTCTTTAAAAAATATAATTATTACACAGTAATAATGGGTTTGAATAAGTAAAATCATACTAGTTAATATTAATAAATTATTAATAATTAATACTTGGTCATTGTTTTGTAGCTCCAAACAACTAGTACAACTAAAACAATGTGGACATTTTATATTTTTAATGTAGAACTTGAAATAAATGTAAACAAGCTTCTTTTAAAGCAAAACTGAATAGAACTTTTGTTTATAAATTTACACAGATTTAACTTGAAAGTAGATACATTTAGAAACACATGAAATAATTTAAACAAGATATAACCAACTCACTAAAAATACACGTCTTTTCTGTCTCATGCCTCTTCCTTTTCTCCAACTTTCAGACCAGTATTTATTAACTTAAATTATGAAAGACCACCTACAGGTTACATCAGAAAGTCTTCAGCCTACACAGCCAAAACATTCACCTTACTCTCTCTATGGTTAGATCAGCAACAAGCAAATACACTCCATAACATTTTATGAGCCAAGAAGGATACTGTTTATATTTATATATAATTTAATACTTAGTATATTTGTTAAATACTGTCACTCTAACTGTTGAGTGTATTGTAGATATGACCTTGAAGACCTCATGCGTTTCACACTGACAGTCAGAAAAAATTACAGAAGTGTACCCTATCACAACTGGTCCCATGCCTTCTCTGTGGCTCACTCTATGTTTACAGTGCTACAGACAACCCAACATAAACTTTCTCCAGTAGAGGTAAGTTACAGATGTACAATGATAAGCATTTTATCTACCATTGTTTGTTGTTTAAGCCTAGACACTTTATGGTATTTCTGAATAACTATAATAAGGGTTGGAGTAGCTCATATAGAACTAGAAGGAAATGAGAAGGCTGACACACTCGCCAAGATTGGGAGAACTAACTCACTAATAAACTCTGCACTCTATCCAGAAGAATTGAAGAAATAAATCGTAAATAAAATAAATGAGAAATGGACGAGCTCTCATCCAAATCACAAGAAATATGATGCTTACTATAAGCTATCCCAACAAGACCAACGTCTAATCTTTCGACTCAGGACCGGACACAACAGAATGCACATGTACCGGAAGCTCAAAATTGGAACCAGTGAAATCTGCCCATGTGGAGTATCACCAGAGAATGCAGACCATGTCCTCCAAAACTGCTCTCTATACCAAGAGGCCCGTATAAGACATTGGCCCCAAATCACCCCAATAGAAAGGAAACTATAGGGAGAGCTCCCTGATTTGGAAACCACTGCGCAGTTCATCTCATGTATTGGTCTACTCATCTGAACATTCCAACATAACAATGAGAACGAAGAAGAAGGAAGAAGAAGAAGGGTTGGAGTGGCTTACCATCCACATAGAACACTAGGACAACTGAGACGGATTTCTCTCAGCTCTACCTTCCAGTTCTGTATGAAGATTCTTTAATATGTGGGACCATAACTGGTAATGTGGTAACACCATTATATGTAGTGAAGGCCTTTGGGATTGACCTGCTAATTAACACAGCCAAAGCCCACACACCATAGCTAAATATCTTCATATTTCTATCCTAACCATCACTGTGGGGAGTGACGCTCAAACTGATGGAATTCTGATGACTGCCTCCATGTGGAACAATGTGTTTTTTTTGTTCAAACTGGGTTTGCCTTTGTTGAATCCCCATCTTGGATATTGGTATATTAAGCGCATTGGTTTTCAATGTCTTTGTATAGCCCACTGGGAGCCATTTTTGCTATCCGTTGTTCACCTGTTTCCACTAACACACATTTCCATCAAGGGTGTTAGACAAAAGCCATTGGAGCTGGAATCCATTGACCTGAATAACCTTAACAACCATCTTTTGATATCTACACATTTTTATGGAACCTAAATAGCCTCCTTCTAGATTCCAGAGAAGAGTTTTAGATATCTGACTAGAGGCTGTTGACATTGGTCACATAAGGGACTTAATAGGGAAAGTGTTAATTATATCTCATTCCTTTCCTAAGTGTTGAATCAATTTTAAGAATATTTAAGCTTCTCTTTGAGTGGCGTGTCTGAATTAGAAATAACTAATTGAAACTACTAGTTTATTTATTCATTTAATAGTTATAATTTTAGAAATATATGCACAAATCTGGTTTAAAAAGAAAACAAAACAATTTATTCAGGTAATTTTGTTTCTCTATTTTATGGAAACTAAAATTGCATGTTATTGTCATTTTATTTCCAACTTATATAATTGTAAACAGTACATTTAAACTTAGACTATTGTCTTAGGTTTTTGTGTACAATATAAAAAAATAGCTATCAGGTCTAATAGTGATATGTACTTATAAAGGTAGACATTTGAACCACTTGATTGTTCTTTGTCTTTTCCCCTCCCTTTTGATCCAGTTGAAAAAAGTCTGTGGGGTGTTTTGCAGAGAGACATTTCCTTTATGGGGCTATATATGCAAGGGTGACAATTAATCTACATTATTGCTATGTATTTCTGAGGTGGCATCAATAAGTCCTTACAATAGCTAATAGCTAACAATCTCTGTGCTGTTTTATTCCATAGTGTATATCACTGTTTGTATCCTGTCTCTGTCATGATCTTGACCACCGTGGAAAGACAAATCAATTTATGGTACAGAGTTGTTCTCCTTTGGCAGCTGTCTACAGCACAAGCACCATGGAGCATCATCATTTCAATCAGACAGTAACTATTTTACAGGTGACTAATCAATAGTATTTTAGATGTAACATGGCATTAAGTTACTTTCAGTTAAGAAAACAAAACAAGTATGTGTAGGCCTACTTAAACCAACAAAATTAAGGAACTAGATGTGCTTTAAAACAATTATTCAGTTAAATAATGTATACATTTAATAAGCACATTTTTGTGTTACCTGTATCTTAGCATGTCTATTTGTAAGGAAACAATACATCAATACATGATGAGACTTTTGTGCAACTTGTCCTAATTGTTTTTACTCGTTCATGCTTAACATGATTTTACAGAGACATAATTCTCTGTTTTTGGTGTATTTATTGTTTTTTAATTCTTATTTTGTAATCAATTTAAAAATACAGAAAACAAAATTTGTTGTTCTATAGTACATGTTTGCTTTATTCTTCTACCTAACTCTTTATGAAATATCTGTGTGTTTGTGTGTGTGTTGCATTCAAACATTTTCCTGTGTCATTGACTCTTTTATTTCTCTGCTGTGTTTTGAGAACCCAGATATTCTCTTCCAATACACTTTACTTTGACCAGATTTTTTTTTACTTTGTCTTTTTGCACTGTTCTGTTTTATTAGTTTGAATTTACTTGAAATGATTGTAATTCAAAGCAATATAGCAGGAACAATAATACATTATGTTGTTTCAATCGGTTGCTATTGGTGTTGTATATTGCATTTGGGAAAAAATGATAACATAGACTGACTTAAACTAGATCTATGTTCACATAACAAACACTTTTTTTTTTACTATAATTAGTTTAATTAGTTACATTATGTTTTACATAGAATTCATTATTTTGGAGGCTACTTTTTATTTGCTTTATTTGGTTCCAAATTCTAATTATCATGTTAATAATATGCTGACAAAATGTTAGCTTTGACTATTTAAAAGAAACCAGCAAATCTTAGACTAGATCTCTTGTCAAACATATGTAATTGGGTTTTTTAAAATATGGAGTTGAAGCTAGGTGCTGAAACAAATGTGATACATACATATATTAGACATAAATGGATAGCAGCACCAGGGACCAAGTTTTTAAGAGAGAAAGTAGTGAATTAAAATGCTACGAAAATAAGGGAATGCGCCGACCTAGGCTCAAACCTGTGACTCTGGATTCAACACCACCGCCTAGCGATACCGCACCAAGCGAACTTAACCTCATATGTGATTCATACATATATTAGACATAAATGGATAGCAGCACCACGGACCAGGTTTTTAAGAGAGAAAGTAGTGAATTAAAAAGCCCTAGCTAGCCCCTCCCCCACCTTGCAGCATCCATTCACTAACAACTTCAATAGAGCCGACACAGACAGCCATTAGGCATGTATTAGCTAGGGCTTGTGACTTTTGACCACTGGGGTGGTAATTTGCATACGGGCAAAATGACTCTGGATCAGAAGAATGTTTTTTTGGACATTCCGATGGTCTAGAGGTTAAGTTCACTTGGTGCATTATCGCTAGGCGGTGGTGTCGAATCCAGAGTCACGGGTTCGAGCCTCGGTCGACACATTCCCTTATTTTTGTAGCATTTTAATTCACTACTTTCTCTTTCAAAAACTCCCTGGTGCTGCTATCCATTTATGTCTAATATATGTATGTATCACAATTGGTTTTTGTGTATCAGAAATCATACAAAATGTGTTTATTAATTGGCATATTGTTCTTAATGGAAAAAAATTTACTTATAGAACTAATTTTAATGAATGGTATCCTTATATACGACTGTTGTATTTGTTTTATTTATTGACAGTTCTATTATTAAGAGACTTATTACCTATGTTGTCCATATTCATATGTTTGAAATAGGCCTACATTATAAAATATATAGCTGAGATGATTTTGTACATATAAGATGTATATTAAAGAATACTCAATAAGTGTTTTAAAATGTACTCAACTGTAATCTATTGCATATTTGTTTGCTTTCCCAGAATGAAGGACACAATATTTTTAAATACCTCAGTTCAGATGAGTACAAAAAGGTATGTTATACTTTTATTTTTTAAAGCTATAACAAAGCTTTGTTTTTCTTCTGGTTGTAGATAGATTATGTAATGTAATTGTTGGAATTTGAAAAAAATGAGTATGGCTAATTTACCAAGTCTCAAAACTATCAGATTAATGGTAAAACATCAGATTAGTGGTAAAACATCAGATTAATGGTAAAACATCAGATTGCTATCAAAATTTTTGTTTTTTTCTTTGAACAATTTTTTGTATTGAATTGTGGTTGATTATAGTGATATGAGTGTTTAAAATAAAAATTTGATGCTGTGACAGTTTCTGTCTGTCCATTCGATGAGATAGTGTGTATACTGTTGTCTTGAAGCAAGATTATCACTTGTGAACTCACATATGTTGATATGTCTGTCAACCATTTCAACTTCATAGAACTCAGTGTGTATACTGTTGTCTTGAAGCAAGATTATCACTTGTGAACTCACATATGTTGATATGTCTGTCAACCATTTCAACTTCGATAGAACTCTAAAGTGGACACATTTATGGACTTTCTTGATTGCTCTGAAGGTGACTTTACAACCTTGAGAAGCAGCCTGACTAGACTAAGGAGACAAACACAAGTTAGGGTTAGCATGACATTGACACAACAGTAACAGAGATGAAGACTACTGAATGAGTGTCAATGGCTATACATTTTTTAGTCATCAGTTTATATAAATATATGTTTGATTCTCTTGTGCTAGGTACTTGGCGACATTAAACAAAGTATTTTAGCTACAGACCTTGCAGTATTCTTCAAGAACAAAGTCACATTACACAATATTATCACCAACGAACCTTTCTGCTGGGAAACAATACACCATAGGTATGTTGATGTAGTATGTTGCTTTGGTAGGTTAGTATTCTATCTATTAAAGGGACAAATTATTTGGATTTTGGTTTAAAGGGAATGTCAACAGACTTAACTATTGTTTTAAAGACTATTTATTTTTATTTTGTTTTTTGTTTCCATTATTATTATTTGGCCATGGCAATTATTTTCTTTGCTGTGCGCTCAGGGAGCTGGCAATAGCCATTACAATGACAGGATGTGACCTTTGCGCAATGAGTAAACCCTGGCATATTCAAGAAGAAACAGTGAAGGTTATTTATGAAGAATTTTATGACCAGGTGATCCTGTCGTCTGTAAACTATATTTTGAAATTTTAGCTTTGGTCTTTTTTTCAGATGTTTTTCCTAAAAATGAGATGATATAATATTTCATTTGTATCGTTTACTTTCTCAATGTCATATTCAATGTAAACATTTGACATCTGCTGCTATTTCCAGTACTTGTTGTGATTTAAATCTTTTTCTTCTGTTGTGGTTTATTTGTATGGTAATTAAGTACTCTAAATGTTTTTAGAAACACTAGCTGAACACATAAGCTGTGTAACTTGTGCTTTTGTTAAAAAGATGTCTTTAAATTAAAAAGAAACTGTTGACTATTTGATAAAGTAATGACTAGAATGTTTTATTGTCAAGTCATTTTCTTCCAATGCAATGGGATGAAACAAAATTATTTTTTTTTGTTGTACTTTGTGTTTTCTCATAGTTGTGCTAAAATGAACTTGGCTTCTATTTGTACTGCATGTACAATAATGAGACTGTTTTATATATCATTTTACCTTTACTAGCATCTATTTATGAAGATTTTTTAAGAACTATTAATGAACTGCTTGACACTAAATTGTGATGGAACAAAATCGAAACAAATAAAATATTGCTCTAAAAACTAATAACAATAATAATATTGGCAGACATTTGAAATAATTTCAATCAATCTTCTTAATATGGATATATGCAGCAATTTTACAATAATTAGTTTGTTTTCTTTCCAATAAACATTGATGTCAACATTTGATGCTATGTATTGTTAGTTACTGCAAAAGAGCAGATAATAATGGCCTTTCATGTGTCAATCTAGTCATGCATGATAATCAGTGACTTAACCTCTGCTAATTTGTTGGTTTTCTTTGCTGATTCAGGCAGCCCATTTCATGCTCTTGGGAAGAAAAAGCATTTTGTATGAATTTATACTAAGAAATGTCCCTTTATCTTTGCGTCTTTTTGAGTATTTGATTACATTTTGTTTATTTGTAAATTATGGTTAAGTGTTTCATGTATTAATGCAACTTTAGTCTTCTGTCTTGAAGCATCTCTAAATTTAGTGATTTTACTAATGATGTTATTCTAATCAAATGTGAATATTAATTTGTTACAAAATCTCATGGTTCTATTTTACATCTGTTAATAGTTTCTTCCTTTTTTTTTAAATTTATAACTGCATCTAAACCTAAACCAAATGGTGATTTTGATGTGAGCTCCATTTTCTTGTTTTTGTTGCTCACTTGGTCCACACTTATAGATATGATGTCAACTTTGCTGTTTTATCTTAGCCTAGAATATTTTAAATGCATCCATTTGTTTCAACTGACTAGTTATATTGGAGTTTTAGTAAATAGTGTAAGAAGCCATTGAAACTAGTTGCATCCTTTCAGAAGGCTTTAAGAACTTCTTATATTTGTTTTGTACATATTTAGACTAAATTTATGCACTGAGGTTTATTTAAAGGTGCACATGCACATGTGGGTATAGTTTAGAGATTATGTCACTATGTGTTGTGATTCATGTTCCTGACGCCACAGGTCAACACTTACTGCTGTGGCAATGACTGCATGTGACCTGTGCGCCATGTACAAGCCCTGGGACGTTCAGCTCAGCCTAGTCTACATCATCATGGAAGAATTCTGGCAGCAGGTAAACTTGTTTAAAGATCTTAAGAATGGGAATCAAACTGTAGTATACTTTCTTGACAAGTAAAATAATAATAATAATTGGAATGTTAAGTGTTTTGCATTGTAATGATAGTTGTGCCTCATTTCTAGAATAAGGTTTGGAAATAGTCAACAAAGCTTTTCATGACACAATCCTGCACAAACCAATCAAAAGCCTAACCTACATAGTTACAAGTGCCTTTCTGTCATCTTAATGTCTATATAATACAAATTATTGCTATAGAAGTATTCAGTATTACAGATAGCTATGATTTTAGACAAACAACTTATATAGTATCACTGCCCTTAATTCAGTCTCATGTTTTGCTATAAGAAATTATTCTTACAATTTTATTTTGTTTAAAGTTTAAACTGTAAGCTAAAACTATGAGCATGAAAGATACAGCAAAACAGTAAAAGAAAATAGAGAAAAAAAAATGTTAAAAGGCATAGAATAATTGATAATAAAAGTATCAATTGTTTAGTCTGAATGTTTTTAAACCATGCCAGATAATAAATGTTATTTGTGCTTCATTATATTAAACTTCTTGCCTGTTTATTTTGTATTCACTCCATATAATTGTTGCTTATCATTGTTTTGGTGGTTGTTATTATAAAATCTTCAAGTTTGGCTTGTTCTTGTTATCTTCTTTTAAGAACAGAAGTTTTGGTGGTTAAACTCTTCTTAAGAATCTGTAGTTTGGTGATTAAACTCTTCTTTAGAAACAGAAGTTTGGTGGTAAGACTCTTCTTAAGAAAAGGAAGTTATGATGGATAAACTCTTCTTTAGAAACAGTTGTTTTGGTGGTTAAACTTACATTTTTTAGGGTTAAGTTTATTTATTACATTATCCCTTCATAAAGATGGGATCAATTTTTTTTTTCATTAGAAGTCAATTCATCTATATTTAAGTCATTATAAATTACAAACTATACTAATGTTAACCTAAACTATTTTAGTAAGGCTCTATCTTTTATTTTACTTATGTGGGTTAGTAAATAGTAATGATTGTTTGAATTCAATGAATGGAGTAATTGAAACAAAAAGAACTATGAGTGAAGCATTAACTTTTATTGATGATGTTCTCATGCCAGGGAGATGAAGAAAAGAGGCGTGGCCTAGTTCCTATTCAGATGATGGACAGAGATAAGAAGGAAGAACTACCTATGCTAGAGGTGAGTCTCAAAACAGTGTCACACTGTATTTAAATTATTGAGTACTTGTTAAAAGGTTACAATGACTGATTTTGACAGATAGCTACTTTAACCAAGATGGAAAATGTTATGTAACTTGTTAGGTGTGGAAAAATAATTAATTGAATAGCAAGTTATAGATCATTTGCTTAATTATTTTCTTTAACATTTGGATGTTTCTGTTTCAGTAATCAAAGTCTTTATTTTTAAGGCAGCAGCATTTCAATAAACGAATTTTTTTATACAATATATATTTCATATTTATAACATTTGAGTGTACTTGAAATAGTGTAGATTTCCATTTATTGTTTTAATGAGTTAAACATTTATGTGCCTGTTGGAAGGTGAGTGTCTGTACCTTGCAAATGTATTTTTTTTTCTCTTCTTTTGCCTACTATGTTCTTTTTTTAACAAGCTTATATCAACTCACTCTGTCTGTCTGTCTGGTCACACCCAATCTCAGCTCAAACTGAAATTTCGCACAATTATTTATTTTACCTGAAAACACAAGAATCAATAAAAAAAATTAACTAATTATTTAATTAATTATCGGTAATTAATTATTTTGATCTCAAACAAGGGAAAGAATTTATACTTGACTGAAGTAGTAGTATAATCTGAATTAGTCCCCTTTATACATCTCACCTGAGTCTTAGTGAACTCAACATGGAAAATAGGACAAGACTATAGAAACAATAGATAACTATAAAATCTTCCATGTTCCTAGGCTCTCCACTGGTAGAGTGGTTACTGTGTTGGCTTGAGAAGCCTGAGAAGGTTTGAGCCATGAGTTCGAATTCAGGTTGTTCCCCCCTTTTTTAATAATTTTTATTGTTAGTCTAGATCTGTTAGAAGTTTAATAACATGACTGATCCAAACTAATTGATACAATTACGTTTAATATATGCTTTGTTTTTTTTAATATATTTTTTATGTTTTTCTTGCTTTATTTCCTTATGTGTCTTTAGGTTGGCTTTATTCAAAGTATTTGTATTCCATGCTACGAGCTAATGTACTCAGTGATGCCTGAGACGCAGCCAATGTTGACTGGAGCAAGGTAATGTATTAACATGATCTATTATTAGTAGGCAAAGGATTGAGTGTAAGAAACACAGAATGTTTGAGCTGAGACAAGTGTGTATGTGTATGATAAAGCGACTGAATGCTCTTAGAGAATATGGAAAGATGGATGGAAGAAAAAATGGTCTCTTGTACTAGTTTAGGTGTCAAATGTGAAACTAGTACCAGTGCAGGATTTATGCGTAAGATTAGGGATCCTAATTTGTCGCCCCACCCCACCAGAAAAAAAATGTAGAGTAATTATATATACTCAATGCTCATATTTACTGGGCATATAAAATGGTCCTATATTTCATGTAGCTTAAGGCTTTGTCAATTCTTAATATGGTCCTGCTAGTTACAATAGCATATTGATAAAATTTACTATTGCTGTTTAAGTGAAATCCTAAAAAGGATTTGGAACATAAGATAAGATAATTTCATTTGTCCAAACAAATGGAAATTCCGTTTGATTACAATTTCCATTTAGAATTACTACTGTAACAAGAACAATATATATATATATATATACAAACACACATATATATATATATATATACAAACACAAACAAGATTACACACAACCAGCGCTTTATGAACTAGGCTTCTATGTACATAGGGAGTGTGGTTGCTCATTGATAAAGCGCTTGGCTTTCGAACTGAGAGGGCTCTGGTTTGAATCTCAGTGATGACTGGGATTTGTTTATTTTGGGATTTCTAGGGTGCCCCTGAGTCCACCCAAACCTAATGGGTAGTTGGGAAAAGTAAAGGCAGTTGGTCATTGTGCTGGCCAAGGTCTGAAAGGTGAATTTTTTTGGTCATTGTGCTGGCCAAGGTCTGAAAGGTGAATTTTTTTCTATGTACATCACATTAATGGAAACAAATGACCTTGAACTTCTCAGTGATGACAAATGACCTTGTTCAGACATCTACTTGTGTGCCACAAAACAATATAATTGAAAAGAAAATTTATATGAACATAAATATTTAGAGAAAATTTATATCAACATAAATATTTAAAGTCTCTCATTGAAAACATCACAGACTAGTTACAATTAAGTCCGTCCTTTAAGCATTTTCACATTTGAAAAATGAGATTATATTAAAAGAGTACTAATAATCTATTGAAGAAAGAAAAAAACTGGCTTAGAAAATGAGATAATTTATTCTGTTTATCGTTATGTATTAAAAAAATTAATTTTACTTCTTTGGCAGTAAGTGTATGAGCAAACTCGTTAATTTATCTGAAATATTTTTCTTTTTTTTTTTTTTGTTTTGTATCTTTGTTACTGTGTTGAAACCATGAGATGTTATATCCATTTCAAAATTAAAAGACTACTTTTATATTTCTAGAAATCAAAACTAAAAACATGTATAGTAGTTGATGCATTCTCTACATAATAAACTCTTATGGTGATAAAATTTCTGATGATTAGACTTTTTTCAGTATTAACATTTAAGCAAAATTAAAATTGTTTTGTCTAACATTAGCAACACATTTTTAACCGCATAAATTTTGTTATAGTTTGTGTATTTATTAAACTGACAAATCAGTATATTAAGTTCTTATTGCTAGAAATCTGTTAATATGTCAATTATTTTGTCACATACAGAGAAAACCTCAGAAAATGGAAAGAACTGATGGACAGTCATCTAAAAAAAATTGGCACAAATGTGTGATGACCAAATCCAAACTGACATTTAGCATGATGCTCAAAATGTCATCTCATCTAATCCTCCTATCATTGGAGTTATTATCTCCATGGAATCCGTTTATACTTTGAAAATCTCTGCAATACATGTTCCCGAAGTTTACTTTAAGATGACAGTAAATAGAATTCGAAAGTAAACACAGCACTAAGGCATTAGTGGGATACATTTGTCATAAGCCATGAACTAATAACTTATGAAAACATGACCATTGACCATGTGGAATGCTCATGCAAGAAAGAAACAATTTCTTTTACTTTTATAAGTAACTGCTTACAAGGATCAGGAACATTGGAAGTTAATTTTTATTGTGATATTCTATTCAAGTTTGTCTGCATCATACATTAATATTTTTAGCAAAGTGTGCTTTCCATTTTTATAGTCTATTTTTTGGGGCAATTCACAAAAATATTAATTTGTAGTGCCAATGTGTGCCATATCCAAGAATAAATGTAATGAATTGTCAGACAGTTAAGGCCAAAATGTATGAAAAGTTTTCTGCTTTATTTTAGTAGGAAGACAAAAGCCTATATTCTAGTACTATTCGAATAACATTTTTTCTATGCCTTGTAGATTGCGGCTGGTACACACTAAAAATATATTTGAAAAGTGACATTTGAATTTAGACGAAACATAAGTTATTATTTCTAAAACAGCTTGTATTGTTTTCTTATTTTTTTTATGTATTATGTCATATTAGTATCTCATAGTATCATTATTTAAATACCATACAATATAATATATATTTTTCTATCTCATAGATGTCCATAATTGAATTTCTTGATTCATTTTTTATGAAAAAATTGTGGATTATTCAATAAAATTAGAATTATTACAGCTTCCTTATGAAACTTTGTATGATCTTTGATTTTATTTTTGTGTTTGGCCTATTATGATTTGAAAAGAAATGTTCACCCAGTTTTACAATTTCCATACCATTAATGTCCTATTTAAGGAATAGTTAAGAATTGTGTCAATGTGACTATGCGCTATGTCTTATTTTCATGTGTTTACAACGGGTAAATCTCCTAGCAACTTGATTCAATTTTGAGCATTAACCTGCAGAATTGTGGTCTGACAAAATCATTTTGTGACAGGTATAGCTTCCTTTTAAAGTCTTCAACACTGTGACATTTTTGCGATGATTGGTTTGCAAAAAATAATTAATTTTGATTGAATGGTGATTAACACAATTGTTTCTGTTAATTTTTTAAAATAAAATTTTGTTTTAATTTTCCAATATTTTAGCCTCAATGAAACAAAATAAATTTATCAACCTTATCCAGGTCATTATTTACACAGTCAATTCTTATTTTCATAACTCACTTAGAAATTAAAGAAAAAATATTAGTCAATCAGCACTGAAAATAATATTGAAATAAAAACAACTAATGATTGTGTCATTATTATTATTATTATGGTGTGTGCCAGTCTCCCTCTTACTCCTTTCATTCATACGTTTGAATTATTCAACAATTGTGTTTCATATTTATTTGTTTCTTCATCAAAAGTTATCTAGAAAATGAGATATCTGCTCAATTTATTCTGATAGGCTAAAATAGAAAACACATTTACATACCTTCTTCTGAAAATAAAATCATTAATTTAATGTAAAAAAACAACAACATCTGAATTATTTATTACAAATCTATTAGCATATGAACTCCTCTTGTCCTCTCGTTAGTATGACATTGTGACAAGATTATAGGACTGTCTTCTTTTGTATTTGAAAATCATAAATCAATACTTTACATCTAATGTTGATGAATACTAGGCAGTATGGGCTACAGTTATCAGTGCTGTAAATAACTATAATTTTTAATTAAATATTTCAATCATTAATAAGATATTTAACTGATCAATGTTAAATAATCAAATAAGAATAAATCAGCTACAAGCTACGATATGGTGTTTTCTTCCTCCTCCAATGGTATGTTCATTCCCTAGCAAACGTCCGTGGTTGGGCCATGGAGTGCTTTTACTTTTCTACTACACTTTGAAATCGCTTACAAAAAGTACGACCCAAAAAATAAATGTGCAAGAACCAAATGTGAAGCAATCCTTACCAAACGTTTGGTTTCTGTATAATGAACAAAGTAAAGAAGCAGGCTAGTGATGCCCACTTTTTGACAGCGGATGCTTCGAACCCAGAAGAGCGAAATTGTTTCCCCTGATAATACAAGTTCTTTGTGCCACCCGGGCATGCTACCCTGCCTCATAGTGGCACCCTGGTGGAAACGATCGTAAGGGGAAAGGATTAGGCCAAAGGGTAGCAAAACAAGACTCCCTTGGGGGTGCCTAATGGGGTGCGAGAGTGTCCTCATTGCACTGCGCGGGGTTGTAAGAGAGCTTCCACAATCCCGGGAAATCTTTAAAAAAGCAAATTCATCAATTTAGAATCAAGCAGATTTTCGGGCTATGGAAAGACCGGGTGATTAGCTCTGAAGCCTTCGAAGAAAAAATTAAATTATATCCTGCTTTGAAATCATATTTCTTTTCACAAGAGAAGTGTCCCACCATAATCAGTGTGATAAATTGTGACCTCATTTTTACTCAACATTGCGGCTGTATTCCATGCAGAAGTTTATCGAGGGACAGAAAGTTAGTGCTCTTAAAATATCTTCTGCCATTGAAGTATTGGTTCAGAAATGCACGGAAAGAAGCATGAAAACTTTTATGTACGTAACTCTTTTTCAAGCTGTAAGGGAAGTCGCCCCAATCAACCATTTCTGTCTTAGAAAAGTAATGATCTTTACTTTTTCAAAGTTTAGAAATAATGCAAAATCATTTCTCGGATTTTTTTAGAATGGGCTATTAATCACAGAACTATATATTCACGCAAATTTATAAAACAAAGCCATTTCCTGTTAGTTTCCATTGAGATCGAAATAATTTATGTCTGTGGATTTTAATCATCTTAGGAAAGGCCCATCAGCGAAATGGCATATAAAGCGAACACCTCCCCGTAATTTTTATCCATTCTTATTTATTTCAAAAGTAACTGCAGAACTAATAAAATGCTATTACAAAGACTCCATTTTTCTACATTTCCCACATATTCACTTTCGTTTTCCCTCATACAATAAAGCATAGCTGAAGGCCATAGTTGACATGTATGGAAATTTCATTCTCAAAAGGTTTCCGGATAAACGAGAATAGGTCCGAACTTAAGGCGATTTTAAAGCACCAATGGAAATCGGCAGAAAAAAATGTGCATATTGTACTTCTAAATAGATGAGGAAATAGTTAGCTATAATAGCAAAGGCTATTTATTCCGTTGAAAAAAATATATTATGGGGTGTTCGCTCAAAATGACCTTTTTAACTGAAAACCTATTCAGCGAAAGCCCCTTTAATAAGCTTAAAGAGCCATTTAATGATAATTTAGTGACTGATTTAATCTGTTTTTCTTTTTGTCTTATCTATTGTTATTGTTTGTAAACTGAAATATTAAAATAATAGGCCTATTTTTAACCTTAACCCAATGTCTTCGATTTCGAAGATTAAGGATGAGTGCAGTACGTGTTTCACATGACTACGCCCAGTTACGACCAGCATATTTTCCCGCATTTTCTTTCCGTCTAAAATGTTTGACTCGCAGCTCTCCAACAGTCTCTCAGATGTCATATGCTGGCAGTTACTTTCCTCTGTGCCATTGAGGGTGAAATGACGCTTCAGTTGATCTTAACAGCGCTTAGGCTTATACGGGGAGGGGGGGACCTCTGTTTTGCCGTCCTCCTTTTTTTAACTGGCTGGTTAACCTCTTGTTACTAATTAATTATATTAATATGTGTATAAATGTTTAAAAGATCAGAATTCATTTTCACAGGTTTCCCCAACCATTCTGAGATTAGGATTTCAGATTTCCAAGAGTTTTCCAGGAGAAAATATTCGATTTCAGGAGCGGAAAAAAGGCGAACTATATATTTAGTAATAAATATAAGAATTATCATATAATATACATGTATAAAATTACAAGATCTCTCCTGAGCCTTTCGTCTCCATGCCCGAAACCCAAGCTGTTGTAGATCTGCCCCCCCCCCATACATCATCAATCCATCGCATTCGGGATCTGCCTTTGGGTCAATCAGCGCGTATGTGTAAGTGTGTGTGTGTGTGTCTGTGGGAGAGATCGAGTTGATGGTGATTAAGTGCACTGAACATGTGTTCTTTAAAAAAAATAGTCGCAGTAACGAGAGTTTATGAAATGGAGAGTAAAACGACGTGGACTAGCCTAAAGGGAGGAGGCGAGATAGAATTTTGTAGTTTCTTTCTTTAAAAAAATATTTCATCGTAGGCTATATATAGACATCATGTTCCAAGCAGAGAAAGGAGATGTGGATCACGGGAAAAGTGAAAACAAATTTAGGCCTAATGCCACAAGGAGGACAATAGTTATAATGCTTCATGGAAGAAGTGAGATTTGGTGTCTTAGGTGTGAGTATTTCCTCGCTCGAAGGTAACAAATTTCTGGGTCGGCGTCCCATGAGTAATTGTGCTGGCGACAAATTAATATTACTCAGTGGAGTAGTTCTGTAGTCTAATAGCGACAGAAATTTGTCTTCGCTTTTCTTCCACAGTTTCTTCACAGTCTGAATAGCTCTTTCAGCCTCACCATTAGAACTCTGAAAATGAGGACTCGACATTTCATGCTCTATTCCGTATGATTTACAGAAGTTCAGGAATTCCCTTGAAGAGAACTGTGGCCCGCTATCTGACCTTAACTTTCTAGGTATTCCATGGCATGCGAATATACTCTTCATTGCTTCGATGATATCTGATGTAGTTTCCTGTGACAGTTCTTTGACATCAATAAACTTTGAGAAGTAGTCTACTAGAATAACATACTTTTTACCCTCAAAGTTAAACAGATCACACCCAACCATGCTGTATGGAAGGTCTGGTGTCTTGGTAGGCATTAGCGGTTCTGACACATTTTGATTCTGATATTCAGCACACCTGCTACAATCCCTAACTGTCACTTCAATGTCTGCATTCATGCCTGGCCAATACATGACTTCTCTGGCTCGCTGCTTACACTTGACTATTCCTAAGTGAGACTTGTGAATCAGATTTAGCATGTATTTACGTAAGCTTGAGAGGCATGACTATTCTCAGACCTTTGTATATAATACCATCCGAAGTTGATAACTGGTCTCTTGAATCCCAATATGGCCTGACTTCAATTGGAGTCTCGCTTCTTTTGTCTGGCCAACCAGTCATAATTACTTCCAGAAGCATTGAAAGTTCCTTGCTTGTACAGTCTTTAATTTCACTGTATTTCGAATCACTTACAGAGATCATATGCACTGAATCATTTGTAAATTCACATGTCTGTGTATCAGTATTTGGTAGATGTGCACGAGAAAGTGTATCAGAGATAAACATTTCCTTGCCTTTTCTGTAACAGACTTTCAGATCATACCACTGTAGTCTTATTAACATCTTCTGTATTCTCATAGGTGCTGACAATAGAGGTTTTTTGAAGATTTGCTCCAGAGGTTTGTGATCATTATAAACTGTTACTTCTTTACCAAATATGTAGCAGTGAAATTTGCTTGTACTATACACAATTGAGAGCATTTCCTTCTCAAATTTGAGCATATCTTGTTTCTGTATCTGTGAGAGCTCTTGATGCGTATGCAATTATACGACCTTCCTGGAGTAATACTGCTCCCAGTCCATCTTTACTTGCATCACATTCTATCTCTACGTTCTTGTTGACATCATAATATGCTAAAACTGGAGGGTTTGTACAAAGATGTTTCAATTCTTTGAAACTCTTGTTTTGTTCATGATTCCATTGAAATTCTATATCATCTTTTAGAAGCTTTCGTATTGGAGCATCTGCTTGACTTAGATTAGGAATAAATTTTGCTACGTACTGAATTAAACCTAGAAATCTTCTGATTCCATCTTTGTCTTGAGGAGCTGGCATGTCAATAATTGCCTTTATCTTTGCTGGATCTGGTTCTAAACCTTTCTCTGACAAGATGTGACCCATATAAGGTACTCTGTTTTGCCTTATCTTGCACTTGTCATGGTTCAGCTTTAGATTGTACTCCGTTGCTCTTTGCATGACTTGTTTCAAAATGTGATCATGATGTTCAACATCTCTACCAGCTACTAGAATGTCGTCTATGATGACATATGCTCCTTCAATTCCTTGAAGCATTTCATCCATAATTCTTTGGTAAATTTCTGGCGCTGATTTGCATAAACCCTGACTTGGCATCGAGAACTGAGAATATCTTCGAATTTGGAATATTAGTGATCACATCTTCAATAGTTTTCATCGGGTGATGTTCCCGTCTGATTGCTTTATTGAGATCTTTTGGATCAATGCATATTCTCACTTTGTCATTCCTGAACGAAACAACCATGGAGCTAACCCATTCAGTAGGTTCATGTACTGGAGTAATAAATCCATCAGCTTGCATTTCTTTAAGTTTTTCTTCAACTTTATTGCGTAGTGATGCTGCTAAGCGACGTGGTGGATGGATAACTCCTTTAGCATTTTCCTGTAACTGAATCTTGTATTCTCCTGGCAGTGTTCCAGTTGTTTTAAGCATTTCAGGAAACTCTCTTTGTAACTCGTCTTCTGCCTTGGATTCTATGCTGTCAATCCGTTGTAGTAGTCCTAAACATTCTGCTGTGTCACCACTCAAAATGTTTTCTTGACTAATGTCTACTACCTCAAACCTTGCTTTCACCTCTTGGATATTATTTTTCAAAGGTAGCACTACTGCTCCTAAAGTCTTAATAACATGATTAGAGTAAGACTTGAGCGACTTTGCTGAATAAGCAAGTTTTACTTTGTCTTTGAGCTTTTCAAACTCTGACTTGACAAGAATGTTACATCTTGCACCAGTGTCGATACGAAAAATTAATGTCTTGCCATGCACGACTAGTTTTACAGTCCACTTGTCTTCGACGACATTGATGTTCTCAATATTACCCTTTCTATACTGGCTCCTTGCAGTGCTAACAGGTATAATATTTTCATCACTGTGACTGTCATCTTCTACTAGATTGACGTTGCGTCTTTTTCTGCACATTTGAAACCAGTGGTTTTTCTTCTTGCAGAAATTGCATGTGGTTCCTATTGCTGGACATTTTCCCTTTTCGTGGTTCTTGCCGAATTTACTACATAATTTATCTGAGTTGTCTTTAGACTTCTGCTTTAGTACATTGTGTGACTGTCTCTTGATTGCTAGAACTTCTTGGCCCCTAAACATTTTCACTTGGCTTTGTGACAATTCATATTGTTGTCCAATTTCAATAGCCTTGCTAAGGGTCAACTTCTGTCCCTGATCAAGTAGTCTTAATTGTACCTTTTCGTGTATGACTCCACTAATAATCAAATCAATAAGCATATCGTCTGGGTTGTCATACTCACAGTCCATAATGAGAAGCTTTAGGTCTTTAACAAAGTTATCAAAACTTTCTCCTTCTACCTGCTTTCTCTGATGTGCTCTAAATCTAGACACTCTTTTATTTTGTCTTGGCCTTATGTAGTCTTCTATTTTCTTTAATAGAAATTGCGGATCTCCCTCTTCACTATCAGTGATATTTAGAGTTTTGTAAACTTCTCGGCCCTGTTGACCTATCCACATTCCCAGCCATCCGGCTTTTTGTTTACTATCGGCACCAGCTAACGGTCCTTTGAAACAAAAGCTCACCTGCTGTTGAAATCTTAAAAACTCTTCATACAGATCTTTAGCATTCCAATTCAAGATTGGTTGCTCAAAATAAAAAGAAGCCATTATTAGATTAATAAAAACCTTTGTCTGGACAGCTTTTTAAGTTTTATTCTGACACCATGTAGAATATTTGTATTACACAAATAACAAACTAGTGTTTAAGAGGGAAGACATATTAGAACTCCATTTATTACGTAAACACAAGCGGTGTTGCACTGACGCGCTAGTGTGCAAATGTACATTATAGTACATATAATACTATTATGTTACAGAACTATTTGAAGCATAATTTCCTATATTCTAACATGCTATTTCGCTATTTTTACGGCCTTTCGCTCATTATGACTCCAGCGAAAATTGCGTTCGCTGATTAGGTCCGACCCATACCGTAAGTAGACTTGAATTATAAATTTAATAGCTGATATGGAAAAAAGAGTCAAATTTAGTTTTATCGCCCAATAGCTGAGGAGTCCGCAGGTGTTTTCATTTTTTAAATAAGTTTAACCATTGCGGAGTTAAAAATTCTAAACTAAAAACTGGCACAAAAGCGTTCGCCATTGGTCCTTTCTCATATGTACATTTAGATAGATTGATTACCTAAATCTTTCTAGATTATGAATCTAAAAATTGCAAAATAATAATTATGAGACGAGAGTAGCCTACTCTTATTTTTGATGTTGAATTACTAGATCTAGATCATAGACTTATATCTGGACTGGAAATTGGAGTTGGTTAGAAAAAGTTCCATAGCAGCACTGGCGGATCCAGAACTTTTGAGTGGGGGGGGCGATTTTTTTCCAAACCCTAACCCTAATGCCCTGTAAACCCTAACCCTATGCATAAACGTGCGTATATATAAATATATATATATATATATATATATATATATATATATATATATATTATATTATATATATATATATATATATATATATATATATATATATATATATATATATATATATATATGAGAATTTTTTAAAAGCAGCATTTCTCAACCTTTGGTGAAAAACAAAACAACTCGAGCATCGCTATAAGGTTTTCAAGTGGGGTTCGGGGCGAAGCCAAAAGCGTTTTCTTGCTTTTTTCACTGCAGAAAAGTATTCTCCTGACATTTACAGCTCATCTTTCATCAGTGGAGTTCGGGGCGAAGCCCCGCCGCCAAAAGCGTTTTCTTGCATTCTTCACTGTAGAAACGCATTCTCCTGACATCTACAGCTCATCTTTCATCAGTGGAGTTCGGGGCGAAGCCCCGCCGCCAAAAGCGTTTTCTTGCATTCTTCACTGTAGAAACGCATTCTCCTGACATCTACAACTCATTATTTATCAATGGAGTACGGGGTGAAGCCCCGACGCCAAAAGTGTTTTCTTGCATTATTCATTGCAATAACGCATTCTCCTGACATCTACAACTCATTATTCATCAATGGAGTTCGGGGCGAAGCCCCGACGCCAAAAGCGTTTTCTTGCTTTTTTCACTGCAGAAAAGTATTCTCCTGACATTTACAGCTCATTATTCATCAGTGGGGTTCGGGGCGAAGCCCCGCCGCCAAAAGCGTTTTCTTGCATTCTTCACTGTAGAAACGCATTCTCCTGACATCTACAACTCATTATTCATCAATGGAGTTCGGGGCGAAGCCCCGACGCCAAAAGCGTTTTCTTGCTTTTTTCACTGCAGAAAAGTATTCTCCTGACATTTACAGCTCATTTTTCATCAATGGAGTTCGGGGCGAAGCCCCGCCGCCAAAAGAGTTTTCTTGCATACTTCACTGAAGAAACGTATTCTCCTGACCTAAAACTCATTATTCATACTATTAAAAAAGGACCTTTTGAATAATGTTGTACTTGAAAAATATTCTAATATGAATTTATAGGCCCTTAATACATTGCAAAAAATCCGATTTGTTCCTTGAAAAGATAAGATACCCCACATATTTAGATTTTGGCTTTGAGGATCTCCGCCGAAAAAAAATTATTCGATAAATAATATTCAATAAAATCAAAGTATAAATTGTGAGTTATAGTCCCAAATTTATTTAACTAGAAAAATATCAGATTGAGTAAAGGTTAGAAAAAGGCGACTATGAAAAAATGATTTGGGTTTAGAACTCATCTCAATCGTGACTCTTATACATAAACTCTGTCTGGAAATGGGAGGGGCGGTAGAGTGAAAACGATTAATCCTCGCTCCTTTAATAATTTCTGATAAAGATTGCATTTGGCATTAAAGAATAGGGGTGTGGCGACTCGATATAAGAATTTAATTTATAGTACATATAAATTATATTAGTGAAAGATGTTTTTGTTTTGTAATTTTCTAACTGTAATACAAAAAGAAAAAGTATTGGTTTGTCCGATGGGGGAAAGGCGATTGCATGAATCGCCCCTCCCACCAGGTACAACCCTTTTTCATTTAAATTTTACTAATGATAAAATTTGAGATTAGAGTGTGGTACGACATAATATACAATGAGTTCACATATCAATATGTAGTTTATATTATATAGATATTCAACTAATTTTGTTCACAAACTATGATTCTCCATAAAAATAGGACCGCCCCCCCCCCCACTCAGAGGGCTAGATTGGGGAGGGCAGTACATGCAATTTCCCCCTCCCCAACCTCACCGAAACGGCCAAGATACAAGAAGGCGAGAGACATAATATAAATCTATATATTAATTCAACTAATTTTGTTCAAAAACTATGATTTCTCCATTAAAGTAGGACCGCCACCCCCCTCAAAAGGTTTAGGTGGGAAGGGTAGTAGAGATAAATTGGCAAACAGGGAACGACATAATACAAAGATCGGTTAAAATATCAATAACAAGTTTTAATCACATAGATATTTACTTGATTCTGTTAGCAAGCTGTGATTTCTACAAAGAAATTGGACCGCCCCCCCCACTCGAAAGTTTATGGGGGGGGGGCGGGATTGATACCATCGCCCCCTCCCGACCCCACCAAATCGGCCAACATACTAGAGGGGGGGGCGAAATAATCTAAAAATAGGCTGAAATATAAATAATTAGTATATATTATTAACATAAGTAATGAATTCGTATACAAATTGTGTGAATTCTATACTAAAATTCGTCCGCCCCCCCTTCGGGGGGGGGGGGGTCGGCCGAGTGGGGGGGGCGATCGCCCCTACCGCCCCCCCCCCTGGATCCGCCAGTGCATAGCAGCGACAATCGTAAACCTTTACGAAAATTATGCCACGTATTTCAGTGAGAGAAGCGGCCTATTCGACACATTGACACTATTAGATGGATCACATGATCGACATGTGTCCCTCTTCGGCTTACAAAATATCTGGTCACTTTAAGAATACTGGATCCAGAGATCTAGTTTGTGAATGGCTTATTGATACATATTAATAATAATAATAATAAGGCCTGTCTTCGAGTCCGAAGATAAGTGAGGAATGCAGTATTTCCCGTGGGTGCGCAGCCCCAGCTGTGACCTACATATTTTGCCACATCTAGGGCAAGCATAAACATTGTTTGCAGGTGGTCGATTTAGATTTTCTTTTCGCCGTCTGCGTTTGTCCTCGGCAGCAGATTTTCTTTTGGTCTCAAATGTGTATCCCGCGGCCTTCGTAAGTGACCTCCAGTTGTCTCGTTCCGACGCCGCATGCAGCCAGGTGCTCTCTTCTATGTCAGCCAAGGAAAGTTGACGCCTAAGCTGGTCTTTGAAGCGTTTCCGTGGGGCGCCTCTGCTACGTCGACCACCTTTTAGCTCACCAAAAAAGACTGCCTTTGGCATACGTTCGTCTCCCATACGGGACATGTGGCCTGCCCAGCGTAACTGTCGGACCATAAGAAGTCCCTCTATACTGTCCATACCGGCGTTCGCGTTTGTAGTGCGGTCCTGCCACCGTATGTCCATGAAGGAGCGCAAGCATACTAAGAAACATAAATAGACACAATCCTGATGCAGTCCCAGCTCTGATGGGAAGGTCACATCTGTAGAATGGAAGACTTCCGCATCCCTAAACGACTCCTGTATGGCCAATTAAGGGAAGGGCTCAGATAGGTCTCACCAGCCATATGAGAAGGCACAAGACTCCAGTGCAAAGCCCTCAGCCCCCTGGAGGACAAAAGGGGTCATCATCATCTACGAACTATATACTAATAGTCAGACTGATTTCTATGATATTTAAGAGTATGCACAATCTGTTCCTGAACGTCAAGTTACTTGTCATGAATCCAATAATACCAATTCATGTATGTGTGTTCAAGATTAATTAAGAAAAATTATAACGGTCAAACCAGAATTTTCCTCCTGTGAGTTATTAGCTAGTATTTTGTTTCCCCAAAGATATACATAAATTGCTAAATTTCTAGGAAAATCATTACAGCTGTATTTTGAGATTCTTGTCCAGGTTCCATGTTTTACCGATTAACAATTTGCAAGCTGATAAAAGGAATGATTTTCATCTATGGAAAGGTTGATAAGTTAAGTTTTTATAGGTATAATTTCTGTGCACCTTTTAGAATATAGTCTATGCTTTTTTCCAAGACTTTTCGTTTGTTGCCCATTTTTTAAATATATTTAAACGACAACTTTGAAGTTTTATTTGTTTCGTGAATGTCCCAATATTTAAAAGTAAAATATATAGAATCGCTCTTTCTTTTTTTTTTTCATGACGGAACAAATACAACAACAAAAAAATCTTTCCTTTCTTTTTATAACCTCTTTACTTTCGATTGTTTTCCTCTTCCTTCTTACATTGCAATTACTCTCAAACCAAGAACTTTTTAGATCAAAATATATGCACGTCATGATCCTTAGACGTCATTGTTTTATGTGTATATTTCGCCGGGGTTACTAGAAAGGGTTTGTTGCAGGCTTAATTAAATGGCTGATTTTTAACATCAATAATCAGCAAAATAAAGGTAAATATCTAAACAAAATTATGAAAGTTAGTTCTTAAAGTTGGTAACCTTTTAAATTAATATAGATAAGTAACACAAAACCGCAATAAGAAAATGATGAAACCTAAAAACATTTCCGACGATCAGCCTGATCATCAGGAAGAAGAGCTCGAGCTTGTGGAGTGTGCATATGCTCCAAGCATTGAGCCATTCCTCCCATCGCCATTCCAAGAACCGTATAAACTTCAACCAGATTTTTTATCCGAAGAAGGTGAATGCCCACCTTGTGAGCCTTGTGTACCATGTGATTGTGATAAAGAACCGGTGCCCGCGCCAGAAGAACCTCCAGCTGAAGCAGCCCCTGCAGAAGAACCTGCAGCTGAAGCAGCCCCTGCAGAAGAACCTGCAGCTGAAGAAGCCCCTGCAGAAGAACCTGCAGCTGAAGAAGCCCCGGCAGAAGAACCTGCAGCTGAAGAAGCCCCTGCAGAAGAACCTGCAGCTGAAGAAGCCCCTGCAGAAGAACCTGCAGCTCAAGAAGCCCCTGCAGAAGAACCTGCAGCTGAAGAAGCCCCGGCAGAAGAAGCCCCAGCAGCTGAAGCCTCAGAAGAAGCCCCCGCAGAACCCCCAGCAGAAGAAGTTCCTGAATCTGGACAAGAAATAGCAATTCAGGAACCTGCAGATAAGGAAGAACCTAAAGATACTGAAGTAACTGAAGAAGGAGAAAAGAAAGAAGAAACGGAAGAGAAAAAAAAGCCATTTTGCAAAGATAAAGAAAAAGAAAAGAAAAGAGAAGAAGAAAGAAAGCAGGCTTGCAAAACTAAGGATCAGGCAAAGAAAAAAGAAGAAGAAAAAAAACAAAAAGAGCAAGCAAAGAAAAAGGAAGACGAACGAAAACAACGCTGTAGGGAAAAAGAACTTGAAAAAAAGGGACAAGAAGAAGAAAAGAAAAAGGAAGAAGAAAGCAGTGGAAAAGAACTTGAAAAAAAGGGACAAGATGAAGAAAAGAAAAAATCTGAAGAGGAAAGAAAAGAAAGATGCAAAGAAAAAGAACTGGCGAAAAGGGCACACTCGGAAGAAAAGAGAAAGGAAGAAGAAAGGAAAGAAAGGTGCAAGGAAAAAGAAAAGGAAAAGAAAAAAGAACAGGAAAAGAAAGAAGAAGCTGTTAAAAGTAAGGAAGAAAAAAAGTCGGCTAAAGAATCTGAAAAGAAAAAAGACGACGTGAAATGTGTTGAAAAGAAAAAGGATTTAAAAGGAACAGAAGAGGCCAAAAGTAATAAAGGCTCTGCAAGCAACGCCTCAAAATCTCAAGACGAATGTGAAGACGTCAAGCCGAAGCTAGGAGACGAATGTGAAGAGAAGCCAAAAGAGCGCGACGAGTGTGAAGAAGAAAAACCTAAGCCAGACGAGAATTGTGAAGTGGACTTGGTAGTGGAGGAGAAACCCCCGAGACGTCCATGTCCGGAGCCTTTCTTCCCAGTGTGTAAAGAATACATTCCACCTTGCCAGTCTGAGATCTGTCCTGACGACGAGAAACCCAAGTAAGTCATTTCTCATATTTTATATTGTAATGTATTTCTCCATTTCTATAATAATCAGTATAGTAGTTAACATCTTCAATACTCTATAAGTATTACTATTATATTTTTTTTAATGGCACTTGGGAAAGAGTCTAAAATACAGTCAGAGTGGAGATTGAAAATGCTTTGTTATATAATGAGGATATAGATGATAAACATTCTCTATAATGTGCAACTGATCTTTAGTTTGACCTTTCAACTCCTGCTTAGAGTGACACCATTCGCTCTATTCGTACCATCGTTATGTAGTTGTGAAATAAGTGCAATAAGCTATTGATAGATCTACAATTCTACAATTCTGGCAAGAGAAGCATTGTTCTACTCTACGCCTCTGAGATCTAGATCTCTGTTTTGATTGTAGCCTATGTTTCTAGTAAATAGGATTAAATCTGTTGAAAGCTTAACGTTTCCGCACTTTAAAATGTTTTACAAGATTTCGGACGATCCTTCAGAAATAAAGATTATTACGTCCGCGTATTTTTCGATCTTAATATTTTGTTTTTCTATTTCATTTGGGTCCACCATTTCACTTCGCCTAGGGCCTCGATATTCGCCTTGCCTAGGACCAGTGGCGTAGCAAGGTACCCGTGGGCCCGGGTTCAAGAATGTGTTGATGGGCCCCTATCCCTCCCCTCCCATATGACAAATATTTTATGTGACAAAGAAATTCAGTAGTTTGTATGTATCGGTGCCTGTACTAACAGACATTTCCATGCAGCTCATGAACACAGCTGACAAACAAAATTTAAGACCATGTTTAAGTACCGTTTAGCACAGTGAACATAATGCGCAAGCGGCTACTTTTGTAGAAACAATAGGGGCCTACCCGAAGGCTATATATATGATAAAGTATGTCCACTCATATTGAAAAACCATCATTGCCTAGGTATGGTTAGTAATTTAAAGAAAGATGGCGATAATTTATTACTTAAGAGTATTAGTTCAGTCATTTCTGCAGACTTCTGGTTCTGAAAACCTACAAATGACTCTCTGATTGCAATTTCTTTTGGTAGTCGTTATCGGAGTTCACAAAACATTGTCAGAAAAATATTGCAAATTTAATAAATTGTTTAATTCAGGTTGAGTGCTGTCAACTATGATAGAGTAAATGGCGCAGATTGGATCTCCTTTAGGTATTTAGGATAGAATTGCATTGCCCAACAGGTCGAGGTAAAGGGTTGTGTTTTTTATTTTCTTAAGAAATTGTGTACTGCCCGTTCTCAGTCGTTCATGTTGTCGGTATGTTTGGCAAAATTGTTGATGAAGTGAAGTAATTAGTTGGCTTATCTTTTTTTTTGGACGATACGGTTGGAAAACAAGCAACATTGATGCTGTCTCAGGGTATAAACCCGATTCCATCGAGACCATACGAACGACTTTGCAGTGCACATACCAGAAGACAAAGCAGTCATTCAAGTGAAAGACTTTATTTCACGATAAATTTAATTATTGCTGTATGTTAATTTTGTTTGTTATAAACATCCTCCCCTATTCAGGCACGATAAGTAGCATAAAAGTCAACATCTTTAATTAATGTTTCCCTAAGTAACAAACAGAATACGTTGTATCTTTGGTTTGTTTAATATCTAATTTTAAGTCAAAATTTCTGGAAATAGAAAAACTTTTTTAAAGAGCGGAAAAAAAAAGAAATACTATCAACGGTGGAACCCCTAAATGGTCGTCGGCCCGGGTTCATTGAACCCCTTCGCGCCATGGATGCTACGCCACTGCTTAGGACCTGCAATTACCTAAGGCCGGCCCTAGGCCTTCATGGATAGAAATTTTTTTTCTTAGATCAACGCAATGAGAAATATTAATAACCAGTGACTTGCCGTTACTAATAATAGGCCTCATTAACTCAGTAGAAACGATAAGTACGCCATATATCATATTTTAGTCTCTAGATATATAAATAAGCTCTAGTTTTTCGTCATGGAGTAGGTATCAATCTTTCTATAAATATTAGCTTATAGACTCTCTACATATTGTTTGTTCTACTTTCTATAGGATTACATAGAAGGTTCTATGCTCACTCCCTCTTTCTCTCTCTCTCTCTCTCTCCCTAAATAATTGAAATAATAATAATAATAATAAGGCTCGTCTTCGAGTCCGAAGATTAGTGAGGAATGCAGTATTTCCCGTGGATGCACAGCCCCAGCAGTGACCTACATATTTTACCACATTCAGGGCAAGCATAACCATTGTCTGCAGGTGGTCGATTTAGATTTTCTTTTCGCCGTCTGCGTTTGTCCTCGGCAGCGGATTTTCTTTTGTGGATATACAATAATTGCATTATAGGTAGCCAATATATATATATATAAGTTCTAGTCTCTTACTCTATGCAATAAAACTAAGCATGAAGCTGAAGGGCATGTTGTACAGCATTCGCCTCAAGGGGGTCGCTAACAATAAATTGAGAACCTCTGGTTTCTGCATCAAGCATAACAACATCCAACATTTTCTCATTCTTTAATTGTTGTAGATCGTTATGTATTCAGTCACAGTCTCTAGCTTCTCATCTGCACGCTTTAGAAATAGCTCAAATCCACACACAGGCACTGGTCCTAAAGATAATTTAAAAAATACTCAAACAAAACGAAATAATTAAATTCTAAAATTAAGCAATACATTTTAAGTAGCCATGACACAAAGATCTCCAAAAATAAGTGGATAGCAACCTATTTGATAAGGTAACAGCTAAAATCATACCCAAGACCAAACGTAATTTTTCTATTTAAGCCAACAGTATTGTTTAAAGGATCATTTATGACTTGCAAAACGAATTAACTTTAAAACTCCAAGTGGTGTATGTTGTTTATTTTGGTTTGAATCTATTTTATTTGTACCACCTAATGGGACTACAAACATCACAGAGCTTTCTCAACTACAGACATTTCGGAACACAAACTTTGGTAGCTGCTGTCTACAAATGAGGTCAAATATCAACATTTATTATTAGCCGTCACTTTTAAGCAAACTTCTTTGGCCAATCAATTATAGCACACTTAAGGATAAAATATTCCTTTTCTTGGTCCAATGAAAAAGTATGAGAGGAAATCCCTTCTACCAACTATTATCTATTTATTCCCCAGATCCGACTATTAACTATTTATTCCACCAGATCCGACTATTAGTTATTGATTCTATCAGATCCGACCATTATCTATATATCTATTATGTATGTATCTATTCAGCTGTAGCATGTAAGACTAAAATAGCTATGCTTCCTTCTTAGCCCCAGTTTTCTATACTAGCACTGTAATTATAAACCATCAGCTGGATTACTTTTGTACGATAACCTCGCGAATGTTATGTCTATGTGAAACCTGTTCCTCAGAGCTCCTCAACAAATAGGAATTGTCTTTTGAAAAAAACTTTGACTTCACTGATAAACTTACCATGGCTGCGCAGTGAACAGAAATGGGAGGGTGACATTCTTCTCAATTTACAATCCGAATGTCATGCATGGAGGTCACGTGTGATTGCGTTAATGTTGGAAAACTGATAAAAATGTGAAATATGAAACTAAATATGGTCGCTTTACAGCCTATTCAAGCTTTCATCTATGGCGGGAGACCTTTGATTCGCTTTTTGTGTTTGGTGTCTCCGGTGTACAGAATAAAGTCAGTTAGGATTTCAAAAAGTTAGGCAATGATTTCTGTGCACTTTTTAGCTGTGAAGAATCGTTCTTCCGTTTGTATCTCAATTTAGAATCCTTGATCGTGTTTAGTTTACCGCGAAAAATCCCTGATTATCGTCTGACATTTCAGCACATCAAATCCTAAATTTTAACGTTTACTGCGTTTTGTTTTTTTTTTTAAATAAGTATTTCGTTGTTCTCTTCTGTAGACCTTTGTTCTGCTTTCTGTCCTCATTTGGGAGTACTATTATCTGGTAACCCTAAGCATGCAGCAAATTGTTCTAAGTAGCTAATTGTCGACCATGTAGCCTCTAGGGGGCCGGATTGAAGTATGTGGAGACCTGGGAAAGAATGTTTGTGGTGGACTGACACTTTTGCGAAAGCTTTAATTTTAAAAAATACTATCTAAAAGCATGTCATATTATTAAAGAAAGAGTACTTGTAAATTACATCAGTGGCGTAGCTAGGGTGGGGGGGGGGTGGACAAATTCAAAATAGAGGAGCCCCCTAATAAATGTCCTAAATTTTCTTTTACATTAATTATTAAATATTACCCCACTGTTATGTATTTTGCTATTCACGTGGAGTTACAAATGCTGCACAGAAAGCACGACGTGAGGCGAAACGAATTGTGATTTGTCACTTGTGTATTATATCGCCAATAAACAACGGTATTATTCAATAAACGAGTCTTACTGTTCCCATTGGAATTTAGACATATATTTATTCAATACATTATCTCGTGTAGGCTAATGATGTCGAATAACAAAACGTAGGAGGCCCTAAAATGGTCAATCTCGCGGGCCCCCAAATCCCTTGATACGCCACTGAATTACATTTAATTTTCCTTCGTTAAGAAAAATAAAACTAATTAATATTGCATATTTTAGTATAAAAAAAAGAACATTTTTAGGGCTTTACGCAATGCCGTAAATCTGGAGCTACTGTTGTAGCCTATATTACGAGCGCACTATATGCAGACACATTTTAACCATGACAGTGTTGCCAACTGTAGAGTTACAGTATTGTCGGTAAAATCAAATAAGATACAGTAGAACTGCTGACCCGTCGAATTATTGATATTTTCTCTATTGTGGAGGCCCCTGGGCAGTAGCCCCTCCTGCCCTCTCTTAAATCCGGCCCTATAGGTACAAATTGTTAGAAGCAGCTAGATCCATATATCGTAAAATAAATGAACGTAAGCTGTGGTACAAGAAAAAGATGGTATTTGTCTAGATTGGGTGTCACATAGATGTGAACATTGTCAATCGTAGTATTCTTTACAGTCTCAACCCTCAAACAGTAAGAAACAAATAATAGAATCTTTCGACACTTCCAGCGTTATCACACATTCAAGCTGAAAAAAAAGGGATTTATTTTTATTTGTTTGCTATCGAATATGGGAAATAACTTGTAAATGATAAATGATTGGTATAGTTTTTAGGACGGAGTTCTTCCCCTTTAGATAAGCTTTGTTTTTAAATAAGGATTTAACAAATTGTGCTTTTTTTTTTTTTTCATTTCTGTATAGAAAAAGCTCATTCTTTTATTCTGCATTAATAAATGTCTCACTAGTTTTAGTTGAGAAGGCGTTTACATTCGCTGTGAGCTGCTCAGTGAGTGACTGTAGTATTATAAAAATAATGGTACTAAGTGTTATGTGTGCCTGCTTGTATTGGCTGAAAATATTCTGATGCAACCATGAGTAAGACCATTACAGATGAGTGTTTCAATGAATGATGAAAGTCAGTTGAAATTAAAAATCAAGTCGGAGACGGAAAACAAGTGTGTTTATAGTTGACAAACAAAAAGTTTTGATTGAACTATATCGCTCGACCTCTTGTTATTTCATTCCAAAACTTATATCAACTTACTGTCTGTTTGGTACAAAGTCTGTACTCCACACCCGTCCTCGGAGTAAGTTGAAACTTTACACAATTATTTATTGACATAGACATCAATCAATGAATTTGTCAATTAGTCAACTAATGACTGGTAACTAGTTTTATTTTGTTGGATACCAATAAAGTAAATTAATTCTTCAGTACTGACAGATACGGCTAATTATGTAGAGTTTCGTCCCCTTAGATAATGGAACACCTTATTTCTCCCACTCATTCTCGGATCAAGTTGAAACTGTTATTTATTGTACCTAACAGAATGTAAGACAGTTTAAAAGTAAACTAATTAGCAAAATAGTTTGGCAAAAGTAAAGGCTGTAGGTCGTTGTGCTGGCCACATGACACCTCGTAAAGAGCAGGCCACATAAACAGATGACTTTTACATCATCTGCCCTATAGACCACAAGGTCTGAAAGAAAAAAAAATTGCTTTATATCAAATAAGGAAAATAAATTCTACATTATTGAGGGATATAGTTTAAATGTGAAGTTCTTTCCCTTAGATAAGCTTTTGTTTTTTAAGCAAGAATTTTTTAAATATTTTGCTTGTTTCATTCTCTATTTCCTTTTATCCCCCTCATCGTCTGTGAAAGTATCAATAGCTGCACCAGTAACACTGCACAAGCAGCATTGAACCTGTAACACTGCACCAGCAGCAATGAACCTGTAACACTGCACCAGTAACACTGCACCAGTAACATTGAACCTGCAACACTGCACCAGCAGCATTGAACCTGTAACACTGCACCAGTAACACTGCACCAGCAACACTGCACCAGTAACATTGAACCTGTAACACTGCACCAGTAACATTGAACCTGCAACACTGCACCAGTAACATTGAACCTGCAACACTGCACCAGTAACATTGAACCTGTAACACTGCACCAGTAACATTGAACCTGTAACACTGCACCAGTAACACTGCACCAGTAACATTGAACCTGCAACACTGCACCAGTAACATTGAACCTGCAACACTGCACCAGTAACATTGAACCTGCAACACTGCACCAGTAACATTGAACCTGCAACACTGCACCAGTAACATTGAACCTGTAACACTGCACCAGTAACATTGAACCTGCAACACTGCACCAGTAACATTGAACCTGTAACACTGCACCAGCAGCAATGAACCTGTAACACTGCACCAGTAACACTGCACCAGTAACATTGAACCTGCAACACTGCACCAGCAGCATTGAACCTGTAACACTGCACCAGTAACACTGCACCAGTAACATTAAACCTGCAACACTGCACCAGCAGCATTGAACCTGTAACACTGCACCAGCAGCAATGAACCTGTAACACTGCACCAGTAACACTGCACCAGTAACATTGAACCTGCAACACTGCACCAGCAGCATTGAACCTGTAACACTGCACCAGCAGCATTGAACCTGTAACACTGCACCAGTAACATTGAACCTGCAACACTGCACCAGCAGCATTGAACCTGTAACACTGCACCAGTAACACTGCACCAGCAGCATTGAACCTGTAACACTGCACCAGTAACACTGCACCAGTAACACTGCACCAGCAGCATTGAACCTGTAACACTGCACCAGTAACACTGCACCAGTAACACTGCACCAGCAGCATTGAACCTGTAACACTGCACCAGTAACACTGCACCAGCAGCATTGAACCTGTAACACTGCACCAGTAACACTGCACCAGCAGCATTGAACCTGTAACACTGCACCAGTAACACTGCACCAGTAACACTGCACCAGCAGCATTGAACCTGTAACACTGCACCAGTAACACTGCACCAGCAGCATTGAACCTGTAACACTGCACCAGTAACACTGCACCAGCAGCATTGAACCTGTAACACTGCACCAGTAACACTGCACCAGTAACATTGAACCTGTAACACTGCCCCAGTAACATTGCACATGTAACACAGCACCTGTAAAACTCCCCTGTAACATTGCAACAGTAAAACTGCACAAGTAAAACCTCAACATTTTACTTTACACTGCACCAGTAACCCTGCACTAGTAACACTGCACCATTAACACTACTCCGGTAACCCTGCAACTGTAACACTGCACCATTAACACTGCTCCGGTAACCCTGCAACTGTAACACTGCACCAGTAACGCCGCTACATTAACATCGCACCAGTAATCAGTTATACTGCACCAGTAACACCGCAACATTAATACTACATAAGTAATCAGTTACACTGTACCAGAAACACTGCACCAGTGGGTCTGCACCACTAACGCAACATTATCACTGTATCAGTAATCAGTAACACTGCACCAGTAACCAGTCACCTGTAACACTGCACCAGTAAAACCGCCTAAATTGTGCCGATGTGCCTAAACTCAAAACTCAAACCCAGTAAAACCGCAATATTATCACTGCATTAGTAATCAGTTACACAGCAACAGTATAACACTGCAACAGTAACATTGCTGCAGTAATCAATTACACTGCACCGGCTATACTGTACCCGTAAAATTGTATTAGTAGCACTGTACTAATAGCCATTACTAACTTTATTTGAACAGTAAAATGTTTAATGAAACTAGCTTAGTAATACATTTACTGACACGAGAGTACTAATTATTGTTTTTAGAGTAGATTAGTTTTAAAAAATGGACACAGCATGACCTGAATAGTTTTTTGGACAAGAAAATTTAGATTTAGAGCTTGCAGCAGTGTTTCTCAAACGTTTACTATTGGCGCTCCTCCAAAGGATAGAAATCGTTCGCTCCCCCCCCCCCTTCCTTGACCATCGTTTGGAGCGCTGTAACCTGCTCCCGATATAGGGTATGGTAGAATTTTAAGAATATAGTAAAAAGGAAAAGAAATTTAAAGACATACATTTATAATACAATTGTCCGGTTTTTCTGTGCATATTTATATATTTATCATATGTTTGGAATCCCTCTTTACGTAGGCCTAAAGAATGATCATTAAAACTTGTTCTTTTATTCCCTTTTTTTTTCACTGTTAAGCAGATATTTGTTTACTGTATACTAGAAAAAAAAAACAAGATGTTTATTAGTTTTTGTTGTTGTTGTTTTTGAGATATTTAGCATTTCCCTGCGTTGTACTCTTTAGAAATGAATTGTTCTGACGAATATTAAGCAATTGTTCTCATCCTATGAAGAGTGCATGTAAAAAAAAAGGCAATAAAAAGGGATGGTGAGAAGGTTTTAGACCAGCAAGGTGTCAAATTAAGAAGGTTTTTAAGCAGGAGGCCACACTGGCCTATGGTATTCGTCGTAAGATCATCTTCGTGTTAAGTAAGGCTTTTTTGTTGCGGACTTTTTACGCAAGTCAACCTAACGATGTTTTGATATATCCTCCTCAAAACGTCTCTAGATCTATTTGCCTAAGTCTTTTTATCACGTCAGAATGGCACGTGCCAAGTCCTCGTTCTGTTGAAGTCTGTCACTCTTTAGCGTGACCAAAACAAGCTTGATACAAGACATGTTGCTTAACATAGGGGTGCCTAACCTACGGCCAGCAGCCGTATCCGACCCTTACGGCAGTGCTATATGACTCCTTGAAACTTTTTGACACGCACAGTTTAAAAGATTAAAGAGAATAAAATGGGATAAACAATTATGATCAAGCATTTCACAGATGTATGTGCGTTACATGTTACTTGAATGTTTCAATACTTCAGCATCGGCCTTTGCCGCCCCATTATTAATTTGACTTTGTCCTGCGCACATGTTGCTATGATAAAGTCGCTATAGACACCAGTTGAAAGCTTTTCTGAAGCGCAGAATGCAGAAAAAAATGCTTCGCGTTGGGGAGCCACGCACTAATCTGCTGGAAAAGTTTCACAAAAGTTTCACAGACCTGCTTGCTAGATAAGGGAGGTGGATGTTCATTTGCGAAGTAGAAATTGCTGGTCTCATTTTTTAATATGTATAATACTCTCGAAGGAAAGTTGTAAGGGAAATGCGCACACGTCATGAAATGCAGACGTCATAGTTTTTTGTGCACATTTTGCCGACATTGACTTAAAAGGCTTCTAGCAGGATCTTCATAGGGTTTCGTTAATAACATCATTAAATAGGTGAATATTAGGAAAGAATAACTGGATCTAGGTGTTGTTCTAAAAACGTTTCTTTGCAGGTTAGTCAGTATAACTAGATTAGAGTTAGAGCTCTAAATCTAGTTTACTTTTTAAAAACTTTCTAGATCTGAAATTGCTGTTAGTAGATCTAGTGTTAGCCTACAGGCTAGATCTAGAATCTAGTAGTAGTAGATTAGATATCATAATATCTAGATCTAGTCTAGACGTATTCTAGTTTCTAGATCTACTCGGTTAACTGTGTAAATAATGTCAGAATTAACTGCCCCTGAGAACACGTACATTGTTCAAGACGAACAGCTTGAATGCCAAAATGAAAGTTCCAATAATGACAATGAAGCTGTAAAAAAAAGAAAAGAAAAAGAAGAAAGATGTAGAGAAAAAGAAGAAAAGAAAAAGGGAGACCAGAGAGCGAAAGAAGATAAAGAAAGACAAGAAAGATGTAGGGAAAAAGAAGAAAAGAAAAAGGAAGACCAGAGAGCGAAAGAAGATAAAGAAAGACAAGAAAGATGTAGGGAAAAAGAAGAAAAGAAAAAGGAAGACCAGAGAGCGAAAGAAGATAAAGAAAGACAAGAAAGATGTAGGGAAAAAGAAGAAAAGAAAAAGGAAGAACAGCGAGCAAAAGAAGAGAAAGAAAGACAAGAAAGATGTAGGGAAAAAGAAGAAAAGAAAAAGGAAGAACAGCGAGCAAAAGAAGAGAAAGAAAGACAAGAAAGATGTAGGGAAAAAGAAGAAAAGAAAAAGGAAGAACAACGCGCAAAAGAAGAGAAAGAAAGACAAGAAAGTAATAGAGAAAAAGAAGAAGAAAAGAAAAAAGAAGAGAAAAGAGAGAAAGATGAGAAATGTATGAGCGAAAAACAGAAAAAAGAAAAAAGAGATGCTGAAAAAAAGAAAAGTAGAGAAGATAGAAAATCGGCCAAAGATTCTCCGAAGCAAAGCAGAGCAGCAAAGCAGCAAGACGAGTGTGAAGAAAAGCCAATAAAGAAGGATGAATGCGAAGAGCAGCCTCCTGCTGATGACAAATGCGAAGAGCTGCCTCCTGCTGATGACGAATGTGAAGAATATCCTCCAGGAGACGCCAAGGAGTCGAAATCTTACGATGAAGACGAATGTGCAGACTTGAGACCCAGTGTAGATGATGAGTGTGAAGAGTCTGCAGGTTCTGAAGCGCCAATAAAGGAAGGTGAAGAGTCCCCGGAAGTATTAGACGAAGAGTGTGAAGAGAAACCTAAAGATGAATCTGCAGAAGAGAAAGCTCCAAATGATGATGAGTGTGAAGAAAAGCCTCCTGCTGAGGGAGAAAAGCCTCAGGATGACGAGTGTGAAGAAATCAAAGACGAGTGCGATGAAGTTTTTGCGGATGATGAATGTGCAGATTTTTCGAATGTGGAAGATGAATGTGGAGAGAAACCACAAAGGCGTCCATGTCCTGAACCTTTAAGACCTGTGTGCAAATAGTCCCAATATGAATCCGAACCACTCAAAAATAATTCTAAGTAAGTATTCTTTTTATATAATACTATTAAGGCTAGTATTTTGGATCTTGCATGTAGCTTTCTTTCTGGTTTCTTTTATTTTAATTCCACCCACTGACAGATATATTAACTGAAATGTTTCTGATTTTATAGGTTGTTTGTGCATAATATTAGAATTATAAAAGTGACATTATTATATTATATATGATCTAAGCTATATAAAAAGAAATCTCCGGTACATGTCATTACAGTGCTGTCTTATTGCGCTCAACTTGCCCCACAAACTAATGATGGTGGTCAGCCATCCATTGAATCTGATCTAAACCAGGAATTTGAAGACAAACACAGCGCTCATTGGAGGCACAACAACATTCAACGATTTTTGACATTTCTTGAGGCTTCTTATACCCTGTCAAATGTGACCATCCTACTCATAGATGTGCATTTCTATTTGACTATCACGTATAGCTCTTCTACAATTTATAATGGGTGATAGTCATATGGCTTCCGATCAATTAAAATTCTAGTTCGTCTTTAATTGTGCGTCTGATCAAATGAGCAAAGGAGTGAAATAGCCACAGATATCAATCTAGTGCTACAGCATGCGCTATCTTTCTACCACTTTCTTTCTCTCTCTGTTTCACCTCTCCCACCAAAACAAAAACATCGTGGAGACACAAAGGTTATGTTAAGTGAACTAGGCATATAATTGATTTAGATACATTTATTTTACCAAATAGTTTCAATTTATTTACACGTCGTGTTTTGTTAAAATTATTGATTGGTGTGAGTACATTAAAAGCGAGAAAAAAAGTATGACATTGGTCAACTGAAGACAATTTTAGTCTACTTATGTTATGTTCTAGGTCACGAATGAATTTTTACAAAGCTTATATGAACTCACTCTATCTGTCTGTTTGTCTGGTAAATTTTTTGTACACGTTATTTCTTTCACACCCAATCTCAGATCAAGTTAAAATTTTTACACAATTATTTCTTATACATGACAAAACATTAATCAATTAATCAATCAAATCAATTATTGGGAATTATTTTGTTTGGTATCGAACAAGGAAAAGAAATTGTACTTAACATATATAGCAATATACGTTGAATTAGTCCTCTTCATACTTTGTGTTGAAAATAAGGTAGTCGATTAAAAGTTTGAAACTAACAATAATAAGGCTAGCCTTCGAGTCCGTAGATTAATGAGGAATGCAGTATCTCCCGTGGATACGCAGACCCTGATCATAACCATTGTCCGCCGGTGGTGGATTTAGATTTTCTTTTCGCCGGCTAGGTCTGTCCTCGGCAGGTGATTTTCTTTTGGTCTTAACTGTGTATCCTGCGGCCTTTGTAGATGACCTCCATATGTGTCGTTCTGAAGCCGCATGCAACCAGGTGCTCTCTTCTATCTAAATTATTAAATTTTCACTACCTTTACTATTTTAACTGTGAATCACTAGCGGATCCAGAACTTTGTAAAAGGGGGGGGGGGGCGATTTTTTTCCAAACCCTAACCCTAACGTCCAGTGCAGCTAATTATTCATCTAATTCAAAAAGGACCTTTTGGAAATGTTTTACTTGAAAAATATTGTAATATGAACTTATAGGCCCTTACTACATTGCGAATACAACCGATTTGTTCCTTGAAAAGCTAAGATACCACACATATTTGAATTAAGGCTTTGAGGATCGCCGCCGAAAAAAAATTATCCCCCAAAAATAAAACAGCCATGTTGAGGCCTTTCTCTTGACAGCTAGGGAGTTTGGGGGAGCGCTGTAAGCTCCCCCATTTCTTCGCCCCGACTTCAAAAGCGTTTTCATGTATTCTTCATTGCAGAAATGCATTCTCCTGACATCTACAGCTCATAATTTATCCTATTAAAAAGGGACCTTTTTGAGAAATTAAGTGAACCAATTAGATTCTTCTCTAATTTTTTTTTTTCATTTTTAGGATTTAAATGTATGTTTGCTATAGTGAGTTATAGTCCCAATTTTTTTTAAACAACAACAATATCAGCATGAGTAAAGGTTGGAAAAATATGACTAGGAAAATAATATTTGGGTTAAGAACTCGTCTAAATTGTTAATCTTATAATGAAAACTTTCGTATGAATTCTAAATTTTCAACAAAAAAAAGGTATCTCTTAAAATAACTAAGATAAATTCGTGTGCAATTACGCAAACTGTGTCGCCATATTTGACATTTCTGTTTTAAAACGTCATGTTTTCGTCTCGAAAGGGGAGGGGGCGATAGAGTGAAAACGTTAATCCTTGCTCTTTTTTATAATTTCTGCTATTGATTGTGTTTGGCATTAAAGAATAAGGGGTCGGGTGACTCGATAAAAGAATTTAATTTATAGCATATATAAATTATATTAGTGACTTTAATTGTAATTTCTTAATTAACTAAAATACAAAAAGAAAATGTTGTGGTTTGTCCGATGATCGGAAGGCGATTGCATGTATTGCCCCTCCCACCTGTTACAACCCTTTTTTATTTTATATTTACTAATGATAAAACTTGAGATCAGAGTATGTGCTCGACCACATCTACAAATGGGTTCAAACATCAATATGTAGCTTATATTATATAGAAATTCAACTAATTTTGTTCACAAACTATGATTTCTCCATAAAAATAGGACCGCCCCCCCCCCCATTCAGAGGGCTAGGGTGGGGAGGGCAGTAGAAGCAATCACCTTTGGAAGGGCAGTAGATGTATTCGCCCCCCCCCCCACCGCTCCTCCAAATCGACTAACAGGGGAACGACATAATATATAATATAATATATATCGGTTTAAAATATCAATAACAAGTTTTACTTATATAGATATTTAATTGATTCCGTTAACAAGCTGTGATTTCTACAAATAAATTGGACCGCCCCCACACTCGAAAGTTTATGGTGGGGGGGGGGCGGGATTGATGCCATCGCCACCTCCCCCTCCCACCAAATCGGCCCTCATACTAGAGAGGGGGGGGCGAAATAATCTAAAAATAGGTTGAAATATAAATAATTAGTATATATTATTAACATAACTAATAAATTCGAATACAAATTGTGTGATTTCTTTACTAAAATTCGTCCTCCCCCCCCACTTGGGGAGGGGGGGGCGATCTCACCTACCGCACCCCCCTGGATCCGCCAGTGCTGTGAATAGACCTTGTTTTTAATAACTTAATTAAATAAAATGTATACCCTTGTGGTATGAAGAAAGAGTAACCTTTTAAGGATTACGGGCACGACATGGACTAAAGTGTGCCGATGTGCCAAAAAACTAAAAAACTCAAATTTAATTTTCATAAGCACTTCGCTGGTAAAGTGGTTAGTGTATTGGATTAAGGAGGTTTGAGCCGTCGAGTTCGAATATAAATCGAACAACTTTTTAAAAATAACATACATTTAAAAAGCGATCACAGTAACCTTCAACCAGATAATCCTTTTCCCAACTTGTCCAGACAAGTGATTGGTTCATAGCGCATAAAGACAGTTAATCTATATTATAAAGTAGAATGTGAGGGGTATGTATGTATGTATGTATGTTACTTATAGACATCAAAACCGCTTGACCAATCTTGATAAAACTAGGCAGGAATGTTCCTTGGGTACCAACTTAGACCTTAGTGAATGTATTGTAGCCCTAAAACAAATGTAAGACCCTCAAAAAAAATAAAGTTGTCCGACTCTATTACAGCTATAGTATTTTATGGATCTAGGCCATGGTTAACAATGTTGACATGAGAAAAGATCGAACGGATTTAGACCTAGATCTAATTTTAAGAAATATACTTTGCGCACATATTTTTTTACTTTGACACATGAAAATACAAAAGAAGATCCATTGATTTCATTATATAATAAAATTAACCTTAAATTTTGTGTTTCAAAAGCATTTTTTACATAAATTAGTTCCTTATATCTGTGACTACAGATTTCCTAGCGAACATTCTTTCATTAGACAACACCATAATGAATCGCGTACTAAAAATTAATTCGTTTAATTGTTTACTTTATAATCCCATCCCTAGATCTAAAACTCTAATTCAACTCTAAGATGATAAAACTTCTCTTCGCACAGATTGTTTTATACTTTAACACATGAACATACTAATTATAGTCCATTCATTTCATATTTTGATCAAATAAACATTCAAATTTGGTTTTCTAAAGCTACATTCGTTTACGAAAGCTGCGAAGCCGAGTTGAGATAGGCCTAGATCTATATTCATTCATGAATCGCTTACTAAAAATTATTTCGTTTAATTGTTCACTTTATAATCCCATTCATTTAACAAAGCTATCGCTCTTTTCGTTTTTAATAGATAAGAATGTATCGACTGCGGGTAAACCCATTTTCGCAAAACTAATTTTATTTTCGTAGCGAAAGAGAAAAACTTGAAAGGATCATTAGCCAACTTTAACATACATCTAAATCCAATCCACTTGATTATTCAAAAGCATTTTTTACATAAATTAGTTCCTGTGACTACAGATTTCCTGGCGAACATTCTTTCATTAGACATTACCAAATGGTTATACATTAACACATCTCTCTACTGAGTCTATTCCTAGGCCTAGGTCTAAAACTCTTATTGAACTCTAAGATGATAAAACTTCTTTTCGCAAAGATAGTTTTATGCTTTAACACATAAACATACTAATTATTGTCCATTCATTTCATATTTTAATCAAATTAACATTCAAATTTGTTTTTCTTAAGGCACTTAAGCATTTTTAATACATTCGTTCGCTAAAGCTGCGTAGCCGTGTTGAGATAGGCCTATATTCATTCATGAAAAAAGGTCACGCATGCGCAACACAGAATGAACTCTATAAAAGCCAATTTTTAACTCTAGATTAGTGTAGAATAGATCTATGTCTACCTAAAGATCTACTTTATACTTTAACACATGAACATACAAAATTAAGTCTATTCATCTCAAATTTTAATCAAATATGTAGGCCTACAAGCAAATGTTTGAATTTGAACAAATGGATTTAAGCCTATTAGCTATTCTGATTTGATAGCTTCATTCACACTATTTTTACATTGACACATTCGCTTTACTTATTACACTATTATTTCGTTTAATTGTTTACAAAACACTCTCAGTGACTATATCGACAGTAATGCGCAAATAAAGACCCGCGGGCCGCGGGTCGCGGGTAACATATGTCTAGTAGCATTATAAAAATACTTGAAAAACAAACAAAGCTTATATTATCAAATATTAAGTCTAAATGTATCAATTAGTTTGGATCAATGATGTAATTAATTTGTAATAGATCTTGACTAACAATAATAAATCTGTCACATGAAACTCTTTAACAATTAATACTGTGGTGGTAATTCCACTGGTAATCATATTGTTGCCGATTTAACCATTTACGTAGCTGTAACTATAACGTTTTCATTGACATAGCTGTAACTCTAACTTATACCAGGGGCGGACTAGATGTCGAAATCGGCCGGGGCATTTCTATACAATCCGGCCCACAAATTAGATGCCACACGATGAGCATCCAATTACATCTTTCATCAAGAGCATTGTGTAAAGTTTAATTTTGTATAGAAAGTAGTTTGCTATATGAATAATTTGTTAGATGATTTTGAAAGGATCTAATCGAATAAGCTCAATTACTAAATGAATAAAGTATAACACTTGGAATGGGAAATCTCTTAATGTGAAAAAAAACCTGCTACCATATACATTAACATATGTACTTAACATTCACATTCAAGTCATCTGAAGGTCCTCCATCAATAAAGATATAGTTTATGATTCAGTTTCACTCCTTGCCATTTTCTCAGGCATATGGACTTCAATTTACAAATACAATTCTTCATCCATCATCTGAACCTGGGGAAAGTAAAGGCGGTTGGTCGTTGTGCTGGACACATGAAACTTGCTCGTTTAACGTTGGCAAAATGAAACAGATGACAGATAACATCATTTGCCCTGTAGCACTTAAGGTCTCAAAGGGGATCTTTACTCACAAGGCCATACACTGACTGCTGTCTCAATAACTTAGAAACCTAATTTGACTGTCTGCATCTTAGAGCTGGCCACACACACACACACAAATTAAGTTCACTTGTTAGAAGGTAATTTAATATTCTCACGTTCAGTAAAACAAATGTTGTCAAAATTGTTTTGTATTATAACAACGCCTCAAAGACTTCAGTCTAGATCTTTGTCGTCTTATGGCGTTGAGCCTGCTCATTCATAAATGCTGTCATCATTAGGTTGGTGAATCTCTAGTACTTGTGAGAAAAAAAATTTTTGCACAGGATCTCAGCAATAGTTACTTTTTATCTTTTATCTGCTTCTTTTTCAATTATTTTGCATTTTTATTTCAATCAACGCATTGCTACACTGTTCAAGATAATAATTGTTATTTATGAAGGACTTCGTAGCTCAGCAAACGCGAGATCATGAGACTTATTCACCAAACCAATAAGAATTCGTATGTGACTGGACATGTTATCTATAGAACTTTGAATCTTGTTTTTGGTCCCATTATAGATTCTTTAGAATATATTCACACAAACGATCTCTAGAAATAAAGGCATTAAGCTTCTTGTTTGTCGTTTAGTATGTATAAGGTATGGACTTCTACTAAAAGCACTGTATACGTTTGTAGGGTATTTACGACAATGCTTTAGATTATTATTAGACTTTAAAAAGTGTAGCCTATAAGATGTTTTAAAATCACAACACTGAAAAGTTGCTTTTAAGAGAATGTTATAAAACTTAAAAACAATTTACTGACATTCATGCGGCCATTTCTGTGGCCCTACCAGCCCTATTGGGTACTGGCCCACCGGGCATTTGCCCAAATACCTACATAGCCTGTCTGCCCCTGACTTATACACTGAAAAAGCTGTAACTATAACCTATAGATGTATAACATTTATCTTGACATTTCTGTAAGTATAAGTTTTAAGAAAGATGTGATTATACAGCTAGTATAGCATATTAGCTTGATATAAATGTATAACAGAAAGGTTGATATTATGGGCCGACTGGCTATATGGTCATTAGGGCAAAATGCCATGGGCCGGTGAGAAAGCCGCTGAATTGACCGCTTTCTGTAAAATATTTTTTTTAAAGAAGCCCTAGGGGTGTCGTGATTAGTCCTCGTCTTGCCGTTTAGAAACTATCTTTGGCAGATTGTACCGTATAGTACTAGGCTAACTCTATTCCAGACATTACAGTGGTACTACTTGCCTAACACATTTTTGTAATAATCTAAAAGTCTACACCTACAGACCGTGCTTTTAGCCACAGATGCCCAAACTACTACCAAATTTGCACCCACAGTGCATGAAGAAGCTGCAGAGGATCGAGACCGGCCTTAGGCATAGACAAACTAAGCAGCCGCCTAGGGCCTCCGATTGGTGGGGCCCTCGCACAGAACTCTGAGCATTTTTTTTTAGAGAAAAAATAGTGAAACTTTTGTCTAATGTAATTGTTGGAGTACACTAGCCTAACTAGGCTTTAAATAAATAGCGTAATTTATTTTTGTTCACAATTTATTGTTTATTTTTCTATTAACGTAGAACATATCCTCCTTGATTGCCCCAGAGACCAGGATATTAGAGGGAACTATTTTAGAACAGACAATGTCAAAACACTGTTTGATTGCTTTGATCCTGGGAAAATACTGGGCTTTATTCGGGAGGGGGGGTTGACTACTAAAATTTGAGTTGAGATCGGGCAAAGTACCTATAAATATATACATATTTACAACAGATTTTTATTAGATTATTATAATGTTTACTATTAGAGTTGTCTGTGGACCTTATTTTTAATACCCCAGTAGTGTAACTCTTAGCACTTGACCTATATAGGGGAGGAAACCCTTGAGGGGTTATGGGCACAGCGTGACCTACATTGTGCCGATGTGCCAAAAATCCAAATCTAATCCAATTATCTAAGGCTGGCTCTGATAGGATGGTGCGAACCATGACATAAGTGTAAGAAAAATTATTACAGTCTTTTTCGACACATATAAGTGTGAATGTGTAAACATAGGCCTAATGAATGTATCACGAGAGACCTTATACATTTCCCGTTGTAATTGTGTAATTTAGAGTTGAGTCAATGCTTCCCTCCATCGGCCTGTCTACTGCTGTCTGGAAGGGATCCAAGCTGATGTACTGGTTATGGGATGTCATGCATGCATTTAGCTTGTGGACGAAAGTTTTGCGTACTGAAATTTGTGAAGAATAAGCATCAGGATTCAAGAACATTTGGAAATTCTTTATTAGACAATCATAAACGATGTGTCAGCGTGTAGATCAATGATAAAAAAATCTTGAGTGTTGATTCCCATAAATGTTAATGTATACGATAGAAAAAACTTTTCACGTCAAGTTCCATTTTCAAACGCGTAAAAAAAAAAACTATTTAAGACTGCGCTGGTAGCATTATTTTTATTTCACATTGATATATCAGGAATCCAATCAACCAGAAATGTACGGAAATGTTGTCAATACAGAACGTTACGTAAACTCACGCAATCATTATCAAAATGAAAGGCTACATATTATGAGGAAGGGTTCGAATGAATGTCACCATAAGGCTATTTGTGAACCGAAAAGTATGTTAATGCCAGGGCCGATTATGACAACCTATACGAACACGGTTCACATTCCTGGAACTGTATAACATATAGATTGACATTGCTGTAACTGTATAACATATAGATTGACATTGCTGTAACTGTATAACAAATAGATTGTAATTGATGTAACTGAATAACATATAGATTGACATTGCTGTAACTGTATAAAATATAGATTGTAATTGATGTAACTGTATAACATATAGATTGACATTGCTGTAACTGTATAACATATAGATTGACATTGCTGTAACTGTATAACATATAGATTGACATTGCTGGAACTGTATAACATATAGATTGACATTGCTGGAACTGTATAACATATAGATTGACATTGCTGTAACTGTATAACATATAGATTGACATTGCTGGAACTTTATAACATATAGATTAACATTGCTGTAACTGTTTAGCATATAGATTGACATTGATGTAACTGTATAACATATAGATTGACATTGCTGGAACTGTATAACATATAGATTGACATTGCTAGAACTGTATAACATATAGATTGACATTGCTGTAACTGTATAACATATAGATTGACATTGCTGTAACTGTTTAGCATATAGATTGACATTGATGTAACTGTATAGCATATAGACTGACATTGCTGGAACTGTATAACATATAGATTGACATTGCTGGAACTGTTTAGCATATAGATTGACATTGATGTAACTGTATAACATATAGATTGACATTGTTGGAGCTGTTTAGCATATAGATTGACATTGATGTAACTGTATAACATATAGATTGACATTGCTGGAACTGTTTAACATATAGATTGACATATCTGTATTTGTATAACATATAGATTGACATCTGTATTTGTATAACATAGATTGACATTGCTGTAACTGAATAACATATAGATTGACATATCTGTATTTGTATAACATATAGATTGACATTGCTGTAACTGAATAACATATAGATTGACATATCTGTATTTGTATAACATAGATTGACATTGCTGTAACTGAATAACATATAGATTGACATATCTGTATTTGTATAACATATAGATTGACATTGCTGTAACTGAATAACATATAGATTGACATATCTGTATTTGTATAACATATAGATTGACATTGTTTGTTGTAATAGTTGTTTTTAAATTAACGCGTGTGATACTTTGATATTTTCTACAAGTGGCCAACGAGCTAGACAAAATCGTTAGAGACGTTTTTGAGATCACGTCCAGGTTCCGCCCTCCATGAAGTTATGACTTGTCTAGAGGTATTGTAAAAAAGGAGCGACATGAAAATATTCTTTCTACCGTCTACATCAACCAACTAGTCTGTGACACATCGTTTATAATAGTCTAAATCCATGGCTCGTCGAACGTCTTGATCACTCACCATCAATATCAATAGGAAACATAGGAAGTCATTTCTTTCAAAGTGGCTCATTCTGTGACTGCCTTACAGGGCCTTTGCCCCAAAGCCATTAAAGCCAGTCCCCTCCCCTAGTAGCAGGTTGTTAGAGGGGTACTTTACTTAATAAAAGCAGCCCATTTATGGTACGTATTTAATGGTACTTTAAAAACTGTTCTGACATTTATTTTTATTTTTATTTTGGAGGTATGTGCATGCAGCTAGACAATAACCAAGTCAGTAAAAACTGTTTTTATTTCCAAACTTTTAGACCACAGCCCCAACCACAGCAGTCACAATCAAGAGAAAAAGATAAACCAAGACGAAGGTAGATTTGGTGAGTACACTCTATAAAACATATTTTTGTTCTAAATTGTCACGTATATATATATAGATCTATCACTTGGGCTATAGGGTAACTCAGATATTTTAATGATCGAAACCGCATCGTTTTTTTAGTCGCAATGCCAAAATAAATGTCTTGTGGGGAACGGGAAGGGGGAAATTCAAATGGGAATTAATTTGTTTTCCTCTGGCGGTCCAAAGGAATGTTTGCTTCTCATGATTAATGAAAGCAAAAAAAAGGTAAAACTAAACAAAGGTGTAAGATCTAGAATTCAAAAGTTGAAAGTGTGAAATGATGCTTTAAAAAATTAAGGGGTGTCACTGTAATAAAAAAGATGGTCGAAATAAGTGAAGTTGTGTTTGTGTGTGTGGAGATTCCGGTTGAAAAGAGTATACTGAATGTTTCGATTTCGTCAAAAAAAAGTCAAGAGATTGTAGGCCTATGTTATATTTGTTGTAGAGCGTGAGGGGGGGCAGATAAGTACAAAATAATATTTAGGCCAAAAGCGTATGAGTTTGCCCAGGCTGGAGGTTTTATAAAGCGGGTCGTTTCAAGTGAAATTAATACTTCATGTCAGATACATTGCGATTGATGGGCCAAAGGTACGTTGGGGTAAAAGTTATAATTTGACCCGTTTATTTAGTTCCGGTCATAATTAGCAATATTAAGCGTGGGAACAAATCATCGAGTGTAGCCGGCGTATAAATATTATATATGCATATATATATATATATATATATATATATATATATATATATATATATATATATATATATATATATATATATATATATATATATATATATATATATATATTATTTATTTATATATATATATATATTTATATATATATATATATATTTATATATATATATATATATATATATATATATATATAGAGAGAGAGAGAGAGAGAGAGTTTAGACCACATAAACATCTAACGCTATATATGACAAAATAATGTTTAGGAATACGGAACCTAATATATGTATAATGTAGTTCAGTGGTATTTATTGCTCATGTGAATGAATAGCACTTGAAGCAGGTGAAAACAATACATTTTCTTTTAATTGATACTGATTTTATTAATATTGAACAACTAGCAAAACTTTTTTGGCGTATATCACTAGCGTAGACACGAGGTCGAGTTATTATTTTTTTTGAAGCATATTGTCATTATATGTCTTTGTGATCATACACTAGAAATATAGAGAAATATTGAAATATATTTTATGGCGAAAAAAAAAAAGAACAGCAATTCAAAATAGGGCCCTTTTATATTAGTCCATTTCGATATACACCATTTTTTATTGTAGAACGTGTTCATGGACACTCTGAACATTCTTATTGTAAAGAATTTTGAGAGCAAAATTTAAAAAAATGCAGCTCTTAAGTTCCGAATTTGAATATTTGGACGTCATTATATCTTTTAACATTTTTTTTTCAACAAATTAAATTTAACGAGCGCATTAAGCCCGCTGGCAGCAATTTTCAAGTTTGGATTTTTATAGCACCGTAACTGTCTGACCTATGAAAAAACTGATGGTATCTCTGAATTTCTCGTCCTTTTTTCTATAAAAATAAGTTGGATTTAATGTATCACTAGGCTTAGTTAAAATTAAATACGAAGTCAAAGAGGTGTAGGGTAAGTATCGCCAAGCGTACTTTTCCTCGAGCGGATTTTTCCCCAGTTAGTAAGCTCGATCGGGTTGATGGAAGGTTCGAACAGACCAAAGAAAATATATCTAAAAACATGTTTAAATATTTAATTTTTATTATAAAGTCATTTTCTTTTTACTCCAGCGCAAGAACACCATCCATTGCATAATTTCCCACCCTCCACTTACTCCAGCGCAAGAACACCATCCATTGCATAATTTCCCACCCTCCACAACTTCAAATGTCACTTTGAGCTGATGAGCCATCAGACTTAAAAATAGCATTAAGCCCATTACCCATTTCCTTCACTACCGGGTAGTAAAAAAGAATAATTCCACACCTCCTGAGTTTGACCTCACCATGAACTTAGTCTTTACAAGGAAAAGGAAATAGTATGTGTCGGAAGTGAAGAAAAAAGGTGCATGCACAGTAGCAATATAGTAGTAATTTGGTAAACATTCAAATAAAAAAGTTATAGCAATAAAAAGTGAACTGTTCGAACCTCTTGTCAAATCGGGACTGCTCGAACTTCGCACTTTACTCTATAACATACCTCAGTCCGTATTAATGCCCGGTTGTTGGTTTGTAGCTCCAAACAGCTAATAAAACTAAACCGATGCAGGCGCTTTACATTCTTCATTCCAAGTAGATACATGCAGAAAAAGAAGTGAAATTATAATGTAAACAAGCTGGAACTCACTCAAAAAATATACTTCTTTTCTGTCCACACTTCTTTCCCTTTCTTCAACATTTACACCTCTATTTATTCCCGTAAACTGCGATAGAACCCTTCGTAGTTTCATCAGATTCTTTTCAGCAAACAGAACCAAAATATATCTTCCCTACTTTCCTCATGGTAGCATCAGAAATCGCCTTATACGCGCCCTAAGCACCTGGCAACAAGCTTCTATAGTCCAATGCTGAACACCAACGCTCATCTTAACCCTTCATTTGACTCTTAGACTAACCTTCAATCAAATAACAGAAACTTGCAACGCCCCCCCCCCATCCTCCGAATCAGTAGGTGTTTGTTTGTTTTTAAGTGAAGGATAGATTCTTACATTCACCTATAAGTGGAAAAAATACATAAATTAAAAACATAATTTTAACCTTGTGTATGTTTGTGTGTTTTCGTTATAGATACCAATAGATTTTTTAAAAGGCACTAACATAAAATGCGTCAGCAGTTGCTCAGTAGCCGATTAGTATATTTTACTGTACAGATAAAAGTAGTCTACATTCCTGCAGGAATTATTTAACATAGCCAACAGAATAAACCATTTTTGACCCTAAATAATTTTCTTTATTTAGACTTCTGTGAGGTCCATGTATTAGAAAATATAATATTTTACAGAACCCAAAAATATTAAGTCGTGTCGTGTAACGCCCATGAGAAAATACTGAATTTGAAGGTTAATAAAAATGAATTTACAGATGAGACGTCAATTTCTGAGAATTAAGAAAAATAGCCTACATTTACACATTGATGATCTATATTTTTAATTTAGTATGTAGCCTACTAGTTGTAGTTATATTGCTAATGATGTCGCATAACATTTTAGAATAGAAAAATGGCTATTTTAGTGTTTGTAGTTTGGGAGTCTATAGCTAACAGCCTAAAAAATCAAATGTTTTATGTGACATAAGTGGTCTCCTTAGATGAATTATTTCCCGAATTACATAATCTTTTGCCAATATAATCGTATTATTTTATTAAAATAATATTATTTAGCGTTTGTTGCCTACAAATTAGTGTTTCAAACAAATAAAATACGTAACAGGAACAGATGGTTTATTATGTTACATTGGGTTGACAAGGATGTCTGAAATCATCGTCTTTAATTGCGTCATTGCTTTTCCTTATCCAAGGAACAGTTGAAGCAGTTGCTCTCTCCATTTCATCACGTGTTACAACCAAGCCCCCATAATGTTATTTATTTCCTGTTAGTTTTAAACATGCTTCCATAATAACGGAGTCATTAAGACTGTCACAAATAATAACTGACCAAAATCATTTTCTTACAAATGTAGCCTAATTTTAGCACAGACAGATTTTGTCAGTTATATTTATATTAAATCGAAAGTGATACGTGTGCACAGTGTTTACTTTACAAAACTAAGATCTGACTGAGATTAGAGTTAGCTGTTGGGATGTCCTGGAAATCTCTTATTTCATCTGCTTTTTTATTTTAGTGGTCATTAATTTGTGCTTGACATTTTATTTTCAAACATATTTTCCTAATACTTTCAATAAGTAGTGAAAATTATTTTTTTGCTAGAAAAATCCAAAGATTACGGATGAATGCAGTGTTTCACAAGACTACGCAAACCGACTTGTGACCTGCATATTTTGTCTATTTAAGTATTCTTTTAGCCTTCTGTGTCTATCTTCGGCAAGGGCTTTGGGCCTCAAATGTGAATCACGTGGCCTTCGTGAGAGCTCTCTAAATATAGAGGCCTACTCTTATGTAGCGAGTGTCCGATCTTTTTACAATACCGCTATTTAGCTCGCACTTCGTGGAAACTTCTGGATGGGTGGCCTCAAAAACCTGGGTGGACACAGATCTCAAAAAACGGCTCTAAATTTTCCTAGAAATTTGAAAGTTGGTGTATAGCGTTGTGGCAAGAATTACTAGCTCGTTAGCCACACTGGAAAAACTTTTTTTTTTCAAAGTACGGGTATAAAAAGAAATTTAAATTTAGCTGGAGAACTAGAAAATATCTTAAACGGACTATACGTCTTCGAATATTTCCGCAACTAGGCTCTTTTCATTGAAGAGTTCAGGAACATTTTGGCATCGTCTTCTAATGGGGGAGAAGGGAATTGGGGCGGGATAAAAATGCTCCTATTTTTTTAAATCTAAAATTCATTAGTTGTGTTAGGGAGGTGTTGTTTTGTTTTGTTTTAAAGTATTTTCACGTTTTTCTTTTTCATACTTCATTTCTTTATTGCCTAAGGCAATAGTCATGTAGATGTAAGAGTCGCATTTTTTATTGCAATTGTCTATGCTAATCTGCTTAGCAACTGCTTCGCGTCAATAATAGGTGCGAAGTACACATTTCCGAAAAATGTTTAAAAATAGATTTTCCTTCCTCTTTGAATAAGAGAACCGCTATAAACCGTGACGCACTCTGGAGACTGTGACGTCAACGCATCCTTGAATAATACAACATATTTATGCCACGAAGATATACTTGTTAATAAAATGATATCTAATATGTAAAAGATTGTTGAAATTTTGCCACAAACAAGTATCAGGGCGGGATACAAATATGGGGGTAAGCATTGCATTTGTTTTTATGATAAAATTTTATTTTTACCGGACTTAGCGCAATCGTTAGTAGCATATGCATTTCAAAACTAAAGTGATAAAAGTGTACCGGTATAAATCTAGATCTAGTCCAGTGTTGCGGCCATTGGCATTAGATGATTAGTCTCTAGGGCTATGTGACAATACGCGTGACAACGTCTTATAATCAATATCTAGATCTAGAAATATTTTCTAGGCTTACATCTAGATCTATTCGCGCATATGTTGAATTGTCTTAACGTGGACTCTTTGTGACTGGAGTCTAGCTCTTCTAGTCTCGAGTCTAGATCGAATCTCTAATAGATCTAAAAGGTATAGATATCTAGAGTCTAGATGTAATGTCTGAGTTTCAGACGTTTCTAAACAAATAAAAACCAAAAACTCGTGCAGGACAGCTGGAGTTGAAGAGCGGGCGTGGTTCGATCAAGACAATTGTGGTGACATCCGAGTAGCCAGTTACTTCCGGTGACCAAACACCTGTTTTTTTTTTATCTTAAAAAGGTTAGGTAGATAGATCTAGATCTAGTAGTAATATCCTTGTGTGTGTGTGTGTGTGGCTATATTTCTAGATCTGGATTATTAGTCTATTTTCCTTGGGCTGAAGATAAACATAGAAAATAGTAGGCCTTAAACAATCTAGATAGATTTATAAGTACAACTAGATCAATTCTATAAATATAGGCCTCAATATAGAATAGATTTAAATCTTGAGTAATCTTGACTAGACTATAGACTTTTCTAAATTTTAGACTTATGCTTACCAGATTTTATTCTCATTGTTTCACGCATAGAGTGGTAATCCAAATAGCCTTATAAAAGTCCAGGACTTAATCTACATAGGCCTATGAATATCTAGAGATAATTAGATATGTCTACATTTAGAATATTTTTTTTTAACTTTAAAAAACAAAGTGAACAATACACACATGAATTTTTATTTTTAAAAATACAGATCAATAGACTGGATCTAGACTCTAAATATCATGACCTAATATGTTTCCCAATGCGAATAAAATATGGAACGGGTTGCCTGAATCAGACAGCTTATTAGTAAACATAAAGTCCTAGATTTCTATATTTTTTTATAACTTGGTGACTAATGCAGAAAAAAAAACTTTACAAACTTTAAAGGATCATTAAATTACATTGTTAGTTTACTCTCGAAGGAAAAAGGTATGTTAGCCCATGTTCCCGAAACTTTCCTCCGCGGACCCAGAGAGGTCCGCCAGACGTCCGTACGGGGTCCGCAGAAAGATGAAATCGTATACAATTCACTAGAAATCAGTTTATCCAATAATAATCAAATCTCTCCTCACTATTGTTTTATATGCTTATTAAGAACTACTAAAAGACGACCTAAACCAATGATTTGAAAACATTCTTCACTTGGATATTCGCGACTGGGTATTGATCCGTATGTTTTAAAAAGCGGTTGTTTTGTTTTTCTGAATCATTAGAAAGAATAAAGTTAATTGACTTGTGCTATCAATTCACGTAAAGAGATCATTATTGCTCGTTACCCGTACCTTAATAATACCACTTTGTCATAGACGGCCTTAAACAGTGTCATTAGTCTGTTCTAGTCCAAAATTTCTCCCTTCATAAGGTCCTTAATACTATACTACAGCTTCTGTTCGACACACCCAATTTTAAAAGGGTACGTGCATTTATGACACTCAATTACTGTAATTCAGCTATTCTTTGCTTTCAAATGTTTATTAAACATTTATTAACCCCTTCCTTGTTGATTTTTTTCTCTCCTCCATTCCCCCTTCCCCCTGATAAACTCATAGTAGCCGATTTAGAAAAAAATATGTCAGCGTTTTATAAATTAACTTGGACTATTTACAAATACATCTGATAAACAAGCTGAAGTGTTAACAAAATATGTTGACACTATTAATACACAAATATTCAAGTAGAATAGAAACAGTAAAATTAGGGCCTACAAACGTGAGATAACTTGAATAGTCTCCATGAGTTGTACAAACCTGAACAGTCTCCATGAGTTGTACAAACCTGAACAGTCTCCATGAGTTGTACAAACCTGAACAGTCTCCATGAGTTGTACAAACCTGAATAGTCTCAATGAGTTGTACAAACCTGAACAGTCTCCATGAGTTGTACAGACTTGAATAATCTCCTTGAGTTGTACAAACCTGAATAATCTCCATGAGTTGTACAAACCTAAATAGTTTCCATGAGTTGTAAAAACATGAATAGTCTCTTTGAGTTGTACAAACCTGAATAGTTTCCATGAATTGTACAAACCTAAATAGTCTCCATAGTTGTACAAACCTAAATAGTCTCCATGAGTTGTACAAACCTGAACAGTCTCCATGAGTTGTAAAAACCTGAACAGTCTCCGTGAGTTGTACAAACCTGAAGTCTCCATGAGTTGTACAAACCTGAACAGTCTCCATGAGTTGTACAAACCTGAAGAGCAAAACTTCCTCCTTTTTTATTTTTGCCACAATTCCTAGTCTCATTAAGAACAAATTCCCAAATCTGTCTCTTTTGTCCTCCACAGTGCGTAGGATCAAAAAAGAAAAAGGGTGCCGAGCAACCAGCATCACCGAAAGCAGTAAGTTAATAACAGCTAATTAAATGTTCACTTCAATTAGGCTTATAGTATGAAAACTCGGCGTTCATGACACAATAGATCTGGTTAGTGTTTACCATCTTCTTTGTGTTCATTATTCGATAAGCTATGTCTAGTATCTTTTTTCTATGCATTCATGATTCAATAAGCTATATTTATCCTTTTTTTTTTCAAGGAGGAGCCTGAAAACCCGCCTGCCGAAGCCGGAGAAGACGCAAAGGGAAACGAGGAAGGTGGTGAGAATCCAGATGGTTAGTGCATTTTATTTTTTACTTCATGATCATGACAGAATCGGGTGAGCTTTCAAGGACAAACCTATTGATATACTGATATGTAGGGATACGAGGTTGAAAGACGCCAAGAAAGTACGGTACTACAAATATCACACTCACACAGGCACACACATCTGATATCCGGCTTGCAGACCTGATTCATGACTAGTTAATAATAATCTCCGCCTGCCAATGGTCCATCCGACATAAAAAGTCACACTGCCCGTGCATGCCTAGAAAAAAATGTGAACGTAACGAATCTTTAGGCGTTTAGGCAATGTTTGATAAAGAAGGCAATAGAATAACATGTTGATATATTAGGAAGATAAGTAAACTACTTTAGTTGTGACCGGCAATAGACAAAAAAAAAAAGGTTTCCAATTATCAGCTGTCACCTTGAGAAGTAAGCCCTAAGTCGAAATGTAATATTTATTTAAATATGAACAGGTTACAGAATAGTCTCATTACACAAAGCTGACACAATATTGTTTTGTTAAACAGAAATATCAATTCGCAAGACTACACACATATACATTGTCGTATGCCAGCTGTCTATGGATATCGATCAGGGGCGGACTGGCTATATGGGCATTTGGGCAAATGCCCGGTGGGCCGGTACCCAAATGGGCCGGTAGGGCCACCGAAATGGCCTGATCGAAGTCACTATGGCACATATCAAGATGTTAAAGGTTTTATAATATTCTTATGTTATTTTTATAAAAGGCCCTCTGAGCGTCGTGTTTAAAAAAAAATCTTTCACAGACATTGCAGTGTAATACTATTTTAATGTAACACATTTTCCGAAAATAAAATGTAGAATGTAAACAGTGCTACTAGTAGGCTTCATCTCTTTAGGGCCTACATAATTGCTGATTTAAAAAGACGCTATATTGCTTATTAAGGTATAGAGTTCACTGTATGCATGCATATCGATACATTATCAAACTTAACAATGATTTTTATGGACCGATACACCTAGAAATGGATGCCCATCACATGATAGAGAACTTGTGGGCCGAATTTTATAGAAATGCCAGGGCCGATTTTGACACCCAGTCCGCCCCTGATATCGATGTATTCGGAACTGTGTTCCGCGGAACCCTAAATCTGAATAGGCCTAGGTTTTTTTCATGAACTACTGGAATGTGTGAAGTGTTCCGTTAAGGAAAAAGTTTGGGAAACACTGCTCTATATTATGCTCCTAGTTACCGCTGTCAGCTCAGATAATCCATCATACATTAACATTGGGCATTATTCACTATCAATGGGGCAAACGAATTATTTCGGAGGTTCTTGAGGCGTTTGTTTTAATGGCAATGGGAAGTAAACAGCCATAACACAAATGTGTAAATGTTTTATTTATAAACATGCTAACATAACTCAAAATAGAAGATGTATCAAAGTCATAATTTTTAAAATACTAAAAACGTATTTGTATTTTATTTTTAAGAATATTATAAACATATTTATATTTTGTTAGCTTGTATTTTTTTTTTATATTTATGAATAGTTTTAGTACCATATTTTTTAGAAGAAAATGGCGAATGAAAACAAAAATTTAATTGTCTAAAATGTATGTCAAATTCATTTAAAACCATTAAACTAGATCTAGATAGGTTACAAATCAATTAAATTTATCTCTAGATATTTTTTCAAAAGCTTACCCTTTTAGTCCTTTTGACTCCCAGTGGAGCATAAGTACTTTGCCATCGGACTCTGTTCTGGACATTGCCTCCCAGTGGAGTCCATGTCCATCCTGCCATCTTTGCTTCTTGGTCAAACGATCTCCAAAAGTGTTTTGGTCTCTTCCCCTTTGGGTTCCAGTCTAGAGCCTGTCTTGCAATGTTGTCTGCTGTGCTTCACATTGTATGCCCAATCCAACCCCATTTGCTTCTTCATTTCTTGTTCTACTGGTGTTTGCTGAATCGTGTCCCATATGCTTCGGCTTGAGATGTTGGTTGCCCATGTGACACCAAGTATAAGTCCCAAACATTTGGTGGTGAATGCCAGGAGCTTGTCTATATTGTTAGTTGTTACTCTCTAATTGAATGTCAAGTTAATATTGTAACAGCGCTATTATTAGCTTTAAATGTATCTTTGACAAGCTGTTTTTAATGGTTTAAAAGTTCTTTTGTAGACGATCACAAGTAAAAATTTTGTATCATCTCATAATAGCCTAAAGTAAGTTGTTAGTGAGATTAACTTACATATTTGTATCTAACTTTAAGACTTGGCTATTAATTAACATATCTGTATCTAACTTTAAGACTTGGTTATTAATTAACATATTTGTAGCTAACTTTAAGACTTGGTTATTAACTAACATATTTGTAGCTAACTTTATGACTTGGTTATTAATTAAAATATTTATAGCTGACTAGTTAAAGTTATAATTCGGAAGTCAACAATGTCCAAATGCTATTGCCTATTATGATATATATATATATATATAAATTATCCTCGCCGTTGACAGAGTAGCCCCTGTTGAATTTTGTTGCTGTGATAATGCTGGTTTCTAGTTTTAAGCACATTTATTATTGTAGGCCGACCTGAAAAACCTAAAACATTTCCACATTTATGCTTGATGCTCTGGGTATTTAGGACGAACTAATTAAAACAGTTATGTTGTGTTGACCTTCTTAAGCCCATCTCACAACTATTATAGAACAGATTTGTAAATTTGACCTAAGCCTTTGACTCGGGTCTTCACTTTGTTTTATTTTTTGCCCATTGTAGTTTTGTGACATCTACCTGATAGTTATCCCTAGTCTAGCGAGAAGATCCAAAAGTACACTAATAAATGATAAACTTAAACCATCCTGTAACAAATGATCATTTTCAACAGCCGAGGCCTCAAAAGATGAATGACAGTACTAACAGATGGAAGTTTCTCTTGTAAACTGCTGTGATTGGAACATGTGTGTTTGGAAACAGATTAGAGCAGGATTCTTTTCAAGTCTTCTGAAGCAAGGTTATCTCTTAGGGGAGCAGGAAAAACATGGCTAGGAAATGAATACATCAACGAACCCTGTGAAATGACCATCTCATGGAAAGAAACAAAAAATGCGAATAAAAAAAAGAATGTGAAACTATAAATAGTCTTGATTATTTATGTTGGTGATCAAATGGTTATTCATAATATTCAATCATAAAGCATAGAAAAATGTAAATGTGTTCCTGCAATGTTACATTTGGACCTGCTAAGTAGTTATTTAGCACATACATCCGGCAACCTTTCTCTACTAATAGCCTAATAAAATGATATGCACTTGAAATAAGTTCAATACAAACAGTGCAGTGTAAAAGAACGAATGATTTTTCAACGTCTAAACTTTATTTCCAACAAAAAAGACAGATAACAGAATGTCAAATAAATAAAGCATTAACAGTTTCTCTAAATACAAGAAATAAAATGACATATACAACTTTGACAATCATCAATAGAATAGAACGTACAATTTTGATCATTACATTTTCTTTTTCAATCAAAACAATCTGAAAGAAAACAAATTATATAAATGTACACCACTTATACAACACTAACGAGTGCCTGCGACCGGCACTCAATTTCATGACATGTCTTCAGCTTGACCTTCCCAAACAGGAAGAAAACTAAATATATTTAGAGTTATCGACCTTTGTACAGAAATGAGGTGGACGACTGTTAAGGTTGATGTAGTATAGAGGCTTTAATAAGCTGAGTGGAAAGGTCATCCAAATAACACCTTCAAACATGTTGCTACCATATCGTTTCCATTTTGTTAGAATTTTGACATGGCCTCAATTGTGCCAAAAACCCAAACCTAGATTAGAATTGTGCATATGTGGGATAACGTGCACTGTGTTTAAAAAAAGGATGAAGCATGTAACAAGCTTAGCCATTAGTTCAATATACGCAAAATGTTGTTCTTGCATTTCAAAATGTATTGTCCACAAATACACCATGATGGAGACTATAGAGCTTTGACTCTTAAACTAACAATTTTTTTAAAAATTATTTTTGTGAAGAGAGAAAATCTTTTCTAACGAGTAATAGGATATATTCCAGAAATAGCATAGTAGTAACAACATTTAGATAAAGATAAATACACAAATTACTTTAAACACACGTATCACAACACATACTCATAAAGTTTGAAAGGAAATGACCAAAATTAGATTCACTTCCAAGTCAACTAATGAATTGAACTACTGTATTATAGTTCTAACAAAGTTCAATGCTGATCCTTATGAAGTGAACTGTTGACTACTCTAACAATACTCAAGGCTGATCCTAAAGTTTCAAACTCCAGTATTACAAAGATAAGGTCAAAGAGAAACATTTGTGCACAATGGAAGTAAAATTAAAGGCTGCTTTTTTTTTCAAAATATGAGAAATTTTAACATAAGGAATGAAATATTGGCAAAATATGCAGGTCACAAATGGGTTTGGGTGCTCATGTGAAATACTGGTACTTGGTCATGACCTAGGAATTTACAAGCTGGCTTTTTGTTTCATTTGATGATAAAATTGGCTTATAACAAATTAAACGCTGCAATCTGTTCTCTTAAATTGACTTCTGCCATGTACTGGCCTTGGATTTGGCAAACTATATAAAGTCTGGGTCTGCATAACAACATGAAAAACTGCAAACTTACTTAATCTTAGTCTTTAATGATTATTGGTATGTACAATTTATTTGACTTTTTTTTGTTGTTGAGTCATCCTTCCATTCATACAGTGCATCAGATTATTTGTAACAATATAAAAATAAATTAGGAAACTTCTAGCATCCAAGGTCTTCTGCTGAAAATGTTAAGAGCATAAAAAATTATTTCCATGTTATCAATGTATTAATCAGAAAAAAAAGCCAATTCATATTTTATTAAATAAGTTATTGTCTTCCTTATATTCATTTTGTCTATATTTCATTCGCATTAACAGTTTCCAAAGTGATTTATAAATAATACATTACTATTTTTTAGAACAACTTATGAAAAATCACCTGTTCACTATAGAGACAGTGGTATAGCCTTCCTGGTTCATTAAACCTGGCCACAAGACTAACAGGAGTCTTTTAAAGATAGCCACTAATTACTTTTAATACAAGTACTTCTTGTTGAAGGTGAATTGTACATTGGAATGTCTATTGTAAATGTACTGATACATACAAAATGGCCAATGTGGTTTTTTTCTTAAGTGGGCAGAGAGTCACCATCATATTATTGAACTAAATACTTTGCTATGCTGGTGTATAGAAAGCAGAATATTAAAAGAACAGTGCCTCTAATATTTAGAATAAATATCTAAAATATCAGTTGACTAGAATAGGATTATTTGGAGATAAATAACAATACAACAAACAATATAATTTAATATATATATATATATATATATATATTTATTTATTTATATATATATATTTATATATAGGCCTATATGTACATAGAATAGTTTGCCAGTTTGCTGTCTATGATGAAAAAAAAGTTAATATCATTTTCAAAAGCATCATTCCCAAACCATTGAAAGAATTGAGTTAGTGGGTGACTTAAGATTACAGCAAAGATAGGTCAAAACTGAGATAACTTTTAAAAAGTAAAGTGTATACAAATACACTCATTAAGCATGTAAGTCACAACTGTTTCTTCACAGCCACATAAAATGTTTTTTGAAGTGAATATTTATTATTATTAGAAATAATTGTAAATTTGGAATAGAGTATAAAATAAAAAAGCAAGTTTAAGTTGGGCTGCTTAAACTACAAAGAATGTGAGGCATTGTGAAATTTGCCCTTGAGGAGTGTCACCAGGTTATCTTTTGAAAAGCCTCAACTAGGCACTGGTCCCAAAAATTACTAAAGAACAAAAACTATACAGAGAGCTGCCTGATCTGGAAACTAAAATGCAGCTTATCTCAGATATAGAATTAGTTATTTGAACCCAACAATGTAATAATGAGAACACAGTAGAAGAACATACAAATCTATACCGTCCATAATTTAAATCAAGATCTGCCTATCTGCAGCCTTCCACTAAGCATATCTCACCATGAATAATAATAATAAGCTTTGTTTTGATTTCAAGAGCTCATTTTCAGCATAACATAACACTGTAAATTGAGTACAGATACATGTAAAAGCATTATTAGGAATGTGATATAAATGTCTGTTTCAGTTTTCTAAGTAATGATAGCAAATATTTTATAGATATATGCTTTTTGATATCTTTTACCGACACAACACTAGGAACATATCAAGAATCTCTGTAGTTATGGGACATTATTAAAATTACAATAATAATAAAATATTTTAATTAAAAAAAAAAATTAAGAATGGTAATTTCCTTTCCTATTGGTATATACATATAACTGAAAGTGATTTGTGACATGTCATTCAGTTCCTTGAGTTATTGCACAGAATTTCAATCAATTAAATGAGCTTCTAGAACATCACCATTTTGAAATCAAAAGCTATAGGAATCTTGAGTAGGACTGTAAAGTGCTTGAAAGGGATCATTCTGGCCTTGTCTGAAAAAATATTATTTAATTAAATGCACAAACAAATTGTTTAGAAAAAATAATTATTTTTCACTTAGTATAAAGCTAATTATTATTTATTTTAGTCATAAAGACATACCATACCTAAATATTCTGAGAATCCTCTGCCTCCTTTGGTACTTTTTCCACATATAAAATGCAACAACTGCACAGATGATTAAACCAGCTGCAGCAAATGTTATAGCTATAGGCCACTCCACAGCATCATAGCTTGATGTTTGAGCATAAGATAACTGAGCATTAGTTTCTGTATCAAAAGCTTCTAATGTTTCATTTGTAACAGGATGGTCATGCTGACAAACTGATCCTTAAAAATAAAAATGACTATAGTTAGTATTTTATAAAGAACATTAATAGCCCACAAAATAGGACAAGAAAAAAAATGGGCAAAAGTTTGACAGATGGGTTTTAACTAGAAAGTACAAGAAATTTGGCAAAAGTTTGGCTGATGGGGCATAAGTTAATGTTTTTGCTGCTCTAAAAAAAACATTGGGTCCAAGACCAAAACAAATGTTTAATGAGATTGTCATGTGGAAAGTACAATATGACCTTAAATATTCAGCCTTTACAACCCATCCTAATAATTGAAGGTACCTGTTTCAGTAGGGTTGATTCTAGGATGTTCTAGAATGTCCAGGATTTATTATCTGATAGCTAGAAAATCCTTCCTTATTGTGTTACCATTTCCACTTTCTTTCAAGCAATAATATTTTAATATTTGTCTCTTTGTTTTATATGCATCTGATATTTCTTCAGAAATGAAGATTGTCCTGGCACTGCAAGAGGCAAGGGATGATGTTTTTCTTTTAGATTGTTTTGACTTGAATGTCAACACTGATCTATATATTCATCATGGTTTTTTTATCACAAGAGTTTTTTTTTTACAAAGCTTATATCAACTCACTTGGTCTGTCTGTCTGTACAGTAAAAATTCTGGGCACGACATGGCCTAAATTGTGTCGATGTGCCTAAACTCAAAACTCAACCCACAGTAAAAATTTTGCACAATTATTTCTTTTACTTAACAAAACAAGAATCAGTTTAAAAAAAAATTAACCTTAATTAATTTTTGGTCATTAATTATTTGTCTGGTATCTTGAACAAGGGAAAGAAATTGTACTTGACAGATGTGTGGTATAAGTTGAATTAGTCCCCTTGAGGAATCTCGAGCCCTGAGTGAATATTTTGAATGCATTTTAAAAACAATCATGTAAACATTCACAACCATACTCTTTCCTACCCCTACCTCCTTTCACAACTGGTCCAAACAAGTGATAGGATCATAGCGCATTGAGAAAGTGATAGGATCATAGTGCATTGAGAAAACTAAAAGCTAAACAAAAACAATTGGTAAAAATTTTTCTAATCAAACAGATTTATATCAATCATAAATATGACATTATTTTTAATAACTTAATTGTATAAGGTTTAGCAGTTGAGCTATAAAGGGGAAGTAACCCTTAAGGGATTAAGGGCACGACAAGGCCTGATTTGTGCCGGTGTGCCAAAAACTCATATAATATCTCTTTGGTTAGAAAAGCTGATTTATGTGAAACTTTGGAGTACAACAGATATTTACTGATATTCTTATATTGAGTTCATATATAGACTCTTTGAAGTCACTCTTTTATGGGAATAGGGTAAAGCAGCAAGTTAATATTGGATTGGATGACTAATTTGATCATTATTGTTTTTGTTTTTTATATGTAAATATACTTACTTTATGTGTGCTTAAAGAACACCTCAACATCATAAAATAAGAAAATACATAAATAATGTCAGCAATACTGGGCAATGAGTAATAATAGATGATAGCAGTAAAATCTAGTTAAGAGCTATATAATAAATAAGAGATGACTCAAAAGAAACACAACAGAGCTCAATAGATTGAGTTCTCTATTATGGACAAATTTTAAATAGCTTGGTCAGGTTGATGGCAACAGAAAATCCTTGTCAACCTTGGTCACAGAAACAAATCAGCATATGTGTATGGATTTTTAAATCAGTTATAATAAAAGAACTATATAAATCAGAATAGCTTACCTGAAATGAAAAAAATGGATTTGCTTTTCCCCCAATTGTCACAAACCAGAAACACTGAATAGTTTACCCCTTGAGTTAGGTTAAATAAATTAAAGGTGTGTGTCAAGGGGTCCAAATATATATTGATGATTTGTGCTTGATTCTGTCCAACTATTGAGTATGTCAGTTCACATTTAATTAATATAGAAGGATTTGGAGCTTGAAAAATCCATTCAATGATAGCTTCTGAATTACAGGCTGTGTTTAGTTTGAGCTGGACTGGGCTTTGAGAGGATGAACTGGGCAATGAAATAGCAGCTGAACCTTAAAAAAAAAATTTTATGCTTTGATGTCTGCTATTTATAATTATTAATGATTGTTACTCTTGTCAATGCATTTGTCTCTTAAACTGACTTGACCAAGATCAATGGTCAACAGAAACATTATTATATACATACAGTATTATATACATGGTGGAACCTTCCAACATATCAATTTCCAGACAAAAATTATTTTTTTCTTCTATAAATTCGAAATCATATTAATATGTAGAGTAACATTAACCCTTAAAACGCTTATGGTAGTTTACCCTATAAACATCAGAATTGTAATTCCATTTTGTTTGCACTCACTGAAAAACAGCTCAGCACTTTAAGGGTTAAATGCTACTTTTCAGGACTGGTCTCTAGGATCCCCCCTCCAGCCTAATCTTGCAGTCTAATTTCCGCTTCAGGCATAGACAGTGAATAGTAATATGTGGCTTTTAATGATTATAATCTAATTACAGCATATATATATATATATATTAATTTATTCATTTATGGTATAAATAAACTGTAATAGAAATAGTATATATCTCTTATATATCTAAAAGTTAACACTAAAAATATAATACCATATTTTTAATATTGTAGTCAAGAAATTTCAAATAAGAACATTTTATAATTAAAACAGCCTGATATATTTATCTAAGAACAGTTTATAATTAAAATAACCTATCAATAATAAAGATATTAAATATTGATCTTTGGTAAGGTGACCAGATATCCTGAATTAGGAGGAACAGTCACGCTTTTGACAGCCTGCCCTGCTTTTCATAAAATGTCCAGGCGGGACAGCCATTGTCCCACTTTCATGGAAAAAGTCTATAAATTACCTGCTTCTATTAAAAAATCTAATTTTAAATATTGTTTACCGTATTTGGCATTTCTTCTTGATCCTTATGTTGCCCATATAGTACACAATGCCATAAGAAAAAAATGCTGCATGCTGTCTACTTATAATTGAGGAAATAAGTTGAAAATTAATAATGACTTCTTCTATACAGTCCACGCGGGAATCTTTAAATGAGGTCTCTGAATTTGACAATGCTGAATGTTTAGCTTTGGAAAGACCAGATGCATATTAATATCTCTGATTCCTGCAGTGGAGTTATTTCCTGGTTTGAAATCATATTTCTTGTCTCAAAAGAAGTGCTACATTATAGTCAAAAGCTTCTTTGAAAACCTTAGGTTATTATTTGTTGCTGTATTTGTACTTAACATTGAGGCAATATTCTATCAATGGTTCTGCATAGAGATGAACAGAAGCTCTTGAAATGTCTTCATTCAATTGGTTCAGAAATGTACTGAACAAAGATCGAAAAGTTTCCTCCTATACAAAGTATGCATGCAACTTCCTACTATGAAAGACACTGAGTTGGTTATAAGAAATGAGGAAGCATCAATTGTAAAGATGTACTAAAATTATGCCGAGTCCAACACAGAGGGTTATAAGACGATATTAACTGCAAAGTTTGCTTCTTAGGACAAAATTTGGGATTGGAATTCCCACAACAATTCTGTGCCTTAAAAAAAGAAAAAGTTGTTGTGTTTGTTTTGTGTCCACCGGAAACTAACCCTAAAAGAGTATTCTCTGCTGTAAATGCAATGTAGACCAGTGTGAAGATCTCTATCTTGTAAGATCGTAAACTTTACTAGGAGATTCCTGTGTGCGTAAAGTACAGTTTTTAAGAGTATCAGCGTCATAAAATGATGCAGGTGTCTACTATCATAAAACAGAAACATGAGAGAAGAGTGTTCCCCCCTCCCCCACTTTCAATCCCTTTACCATAGAAATAATATTATATACGATTCCACAATGGCATCATATTACATTATACATTAATTTACATTGATTTAAACTGTTCAATAATTATGCTGCAACAATTATCATTTTAAAAATCTTTCTGATTCTGTTGTCCGTAGCATCTATTCTTGTATTTATAACAATAAAAAATAGTAGCTTCTAATGGAAAAAGTTAGTACAATGTCAAGATTTGCACGTTAGAATAGACCAAAAATTAATATTTATAATGTCTTAGGTGACCCCTGGAAAATGATCTTTCGACCTCCATGGGGTCGACCGTTATCCTCAGGTTGAGAACCCCTACTCTATATAATCATAATATAATGGCCTTAATCTATATATATTATTTAGTTATTCTAGAAATGTATTAAGGTAAAATTACCCTTTTGTGAAAGTGCCACCAGTGACAGTGTAAATGATATAAACAATTGCGATAATGACAGTGATAGTATTTCAGACTTGTATCTTTGGCCTTGAGTCTGAGTTATAATTCTAGGCATCAATGCAAGCAATCGAAACAGGTCCACAGGAGAATGTCTTGTAAAAATCATTTTAACTTTAAACACTAAAACAGTAGGCCTAGAACTAGATCTAATTTCTTTAGAAGTTGACTAATCTAGTTGTTATTTTCTTTTAGATTTTAAATCTAGATTTAGATCAAAATCTAGACCAGGTACTGAGGTAGATGGTATTAATAGTATTATTAGATCTATAATAATTATGACGATATAATATTATAATATATGATCGACTGATTAGATTCTTATATAGGTCTAGATAGTAGTACTGTTCACAATCACACAATCTGTATCTAATCTAGATTTTATATAGATCTAGAATGATAAGAATCTATCTAGTTTGTCCAGAATGGCCAATTTTATCATGATAAGGAAATAGATAGATCTATATTGAGCAAACATAGAGAGACTTAATTTATTTGATGAAGATGTCTGTTAAGTTACACTAATTACTATCATTATTTTTTTTATATTATCCCCCTTGAAAAATCAATAGATTTGGAATCAATACAAAGACAAAGCTGTTACTTTTTGTTAGTGTTATTGAAAGTTATTCATCTACATAGATCTAGCTGTTTTATTATATTATCTAGGCTCTAGGTCTAGATATCTAAATCTAGATGCTTTCCTAGAGTATATGATCACTATTAATGAATTTTCTTTAACCGTGAAACGTTTCCATGTAGAGAAAATGTTTTTACGTACGAAAAATACATAGATCTAGTCTAGATCTAGAGATCTAGATATAAAATCTCTAGATGTATCTAAATCTAACCCAAGTCAAGATAGCCCAGATCTAGACCTAGATACCAATTTATGCTTTAAAAAGACGATATAAGATCGAGATGAAGTGGATGCCAGTAAAAAAAAAATAGAAGGAGCTCTTTGGTATACTAAGTATAGGAATTGTAATTCATTGTTTTCCGTTGACAGGTTGTTGCTTGCTGTCAACAAATCGTTTAAAGATCTAGATCTAGTCTAGATTCTAGATCTTGACTCTAGATTTGGATCGAGTCTAGATCTACATCTAATATTATTAGGTTTTGTCTATATTGTAGTTGATTAACTTGCTAGATCTGGTCTTGTTTTAAATGCAATTTTCAAAAGACCATAATGATAATTCTTCCTTTGCTAAATACTAGATCAGATCTAAATCAGTAAATTGTGTAAATGATGAATCAAATGAATGATAAATAAATCATTAAATGAATAAATCTGATGATCATGTATAATTGTATTTTATTGTAAATCAATGATACCATCCATAGATATACAACATTTACTAGTATTATTCACTACTAATACTAGTCATTAGATCTCTAGTATTAGTATTTGACTCAGAATGAGTCAGAATGTTGTCACTTTAGCCTTAGCCGGCTTAGGCTTTATCATATGTGACTTTTATGTCTACTCTAGGCCTAGTGACACTCTTAGCACTCATCTAGTTCTAGTCAAGGCATTATGGTATATAAATTTAAAATAATAATATGAATTATTATTGATACAATATATGATATTATATCAATGATCTAGAATTCTACTTTATACATCAATATCTAGTATAGGACTGCATTTCCAGATCTAATAGGCTATTTTCTATTCATCTACTAGATCTTGAAGAAAAAGTTTCCAGATAGATCAAGATCTAGATCTATGTACACAATTATACACATCAACATTCGTAAGTCATGTAGGCCTACTAATTATAATATAATACTAGTTATATAGTAGGCTAAAAGACTAATATCAATGCAAGTATCATCATACTATAGTCTATAGAGTCAATCACTCTTAGAGTCTAGACTAGGATCAGCTAAATAAGATCACCATATGATACATATGTGTTCTGTAAAAGCGTATTGACTTTCTGAAACACAACCAATATAAATATCTACCTTGTCGTAGATTTAATTAAATCTAAGTCTACATTCAGAGTCTAGGGCAACAAGGAGGATTCTACTACCAGATATTCTTTATAGAGTAATAATATATAGAGTTTAGAAAAGTCTAAATCTAGATACTGATATTCATCTACCCAAAATAATCTATTTTCAACCTAAAACATTCAAAGTGTTTGTAAAATAAATAAATATGATAAAGTTCAGAATATACTATATATTATATTATACTAATACAATGAGAACTATTAAATAACATTCTAATGTAAAGCAAAACTTATCTTATCTAGCATTTTCCTATTAAAATTTCAATTCTGTCAAGATTATCATGTTTTCAACTAAATATATTGATGTACTTTTTCTTTCAGAACTGACAAAACATTTTGCTTTAAGAGAATTAAGAAACATTAAATATTGGTTGCAATTATGGCTGATAGATCAAAGCGAAGAAACTCAAAGCACAGATTGTTAGACAATGACCAAGAAGCTGATGGTCTCGTTAATCCCAGCATGGTATTTTTCTTTTTAAGTGTTTTTCCTAATCTTAATTCAAATTTTTTTACTTATAGATAGAAATGTTTTAGCAAGTTCAGTTCTATATAGAAATGTTTTAGCAAATTCAGTTCTATAGCCACTATCACTTGCAATTTTATTGACTGGTGCATTTTAAAGAGTAGTAGACTAAACTATTTTTTATGGAATAGACCAATTAACTTCATTTAGCTTATCATATATTGTTCAAGTTTCACATTCATGTATTATTGCAAAATAAAAATGTAAGATACACTAATTTTATAGATTTTTGTTTTGTTATGTTCCATTTCAAAACCATTGTTAGCATTTCAATAATAGTTATCAATTAGCATTTCAGTTTCAACAAATGTAAATGACTTAAACTTTGTAATGTTTTTTTCCAGGAAGAAGAGCTTGTAGAATATTACCAATCTTTTTCTCAGTCTCAAACAGAAGGGGAAACTTCTGCGGCAGAGGTAGTTCTTAATAAACAATTAGATTAAGAGACAAATATGTTTTTGATAATTTATAATACATCTGTTTAAAAGTTATGATATATTTTTACAAATTCTTCATTTAACAAAAAATCTTTAACTCTCTTCTCTTTAGATGTTAGAAGAAAATGAAAAAGCTGAGGTTCTTAAAAGTGATTTAAAAACACGTCACAAACGCAGAAAGCGAGATGTAAGACATCTTTTTTTTCTTTTTTTTTCTTTTATTATTTTTACTACTTAAGTGGCAATTTTAAAAGCTAATTGCTGTGAAAATATATTACATTTTCAGTTATCTAAACTAGTTTCACCAAAAGAAGATATTTCCAGTGAATTGAAAACTGTCAAACTCGATAGTCATAAGAAGATAGAAGAGACAGAATTAGAAACACTAAATGCAGGTGATTTTTTTTCACCTTAATATATTTCTTTTATTAAATATCTACACATTTTTTTTGTTTTTAATTTTCTTACAATCTAATTATCACAGTTATAAGACATTTATCTTTTTTTTATTAAAACATTTTTATTTTTCTGTTTTTGGTCACAAGGTGTGACTGATACTGTTACTGAGCAAACTACTCCACTTGAAGAGACAACAGTCATACAGACTCAAGAAATATTAGATGAGCTTGTTGCCAGAGCTTCAGCTCTTGATCAAACAAAAACCCAGGAGCTAGAGGAGACATTGACAACACTTGACATCCCTAGTAAATTTCACAGGATGAATTTTAATTACAAATTTTGTATCTTTCAAAACCAAATAAAGTCACTTTTTTTATTCTTTTAAAAATTAGACATGCATAAAAATTTGCTATATCTTAACAGAAGAGGAAGACAAAGAAGAAGAAGAACAAGAAAAACCTGTTGCCACAGATCGAAAACGATCTACTATCAGAGAGCGAATGAAATTAAGATTAGCAAAAGCAAAGGTAAAATTTTACACATTTCTTACACATTGTATTTGTTAAAAACAACAACTGAATCTGTATAACAACACATTTCGGAAAATTATGAGTTCTTTAAAATCGACAGGAAGAAGAAGAAGAAGAATTTGAAAGACAAGAGAGGGTTGCTAGGAAAAAATCTTTGAAGACGAAAGAAACCAGATTTGAAGAGGTGAATTGCAACTACTAACATTTTATAAATACTCTTTGTTACTTATGTTGTAGAATAGTTTTTTTATTGAATGGCATTTTTTTAGAAGTATTAGAGACACATAATTAGTAGCTTCTATGTAGTTAATGCTTGATTTTAACAGTATTTCACAGCCTGTAAATATAGAACATCACATTAATTTTTTACCTTTTTGTAGTTGCTTTTAGAAAAAATTCTTTTGTCATATAGATGTATTCTCAATTATTATACAGATAAATTCACTAAACAAAAAAAGTTATATATTATAACAAATACTTTTTAATTAGAAGAGGAGAAAAAAATTGTAACCAGGAGAATGAAATAATATAAGTTTTTTTGTGTTTTGGACATAGCTTTAGAAAGAAGATTATGTTTTCCTAGCCCAAAGCTCATGGGGACATGGTTGCTTAGTGGTAATAAATCAAATTTTGGTACAGACTGGGATTTCAAATTTTTGGGAGTTTTAGGATGCTTCTGAATCCACCCACCTCTAATAAATACCTGACATTAGTTGGGGAAAGTAAAGGTAGTTGGTCATTGTGTTGGGGACATAAAATCCTTGTTAATCAATGACCATTGAAACAGATGATATTTACATGATCTGCACTATAGATCATAAGGTCTGAAAAGGGTACCTTACTTTATTTTTTAGTAGCCCACAGCTCCTGACCTGTAAGATGGAAGGAAATGGCAACACTCTGAACCATCTTGATGACCATTGTGCATACTACACAACTAGGCACAAATTATTAATAAATATTTTCTTAATAACAAAGTTATTATTATGTGGCTGACAGCTAGATTTCAATAAAGTAACCCTAGGAACCTAAAAAAAAACTAAGAGCATTATTGCCTTGTCAATGATTTAAGTTTTTTTTAATATAAATAATTATTAGCAAATTCTTTGATCAAGTTTGAATTGATCTCTGCATTCACTATATATTTTTACTCAATCTATCCAGCTAACATTATTATTATTACTGACACAAAAATATAGTCTAAGGCAGCCATTGGTTTTAAATCTCAATTGGGACTTTTTTTTTTTTTCAAATAAATTGTCAATCATTTTCTTACATACAGATTTAAGCACTATTGCCTTTCTAACTTTATAATTTTTAGCGGCCCCTGTAAGGGGAAAAAGCCGCTATTAGGTTTGTGCAAAATGTCCGTCTGTCACACTCAGATCTCAAAAACTAGAAGAGATATGAAAAATATTATTTCATCATTAAATGCGGCTTCAAAAGTTTAGGTGCAACGGCTACTTTTGGTTTTCTAAAAGCAAACCGTTTAATTTATAAAATTAATTATGCAAGCGATTTTTTCATAAAAGTACACCAATTCTAAAACAATTACGTAAATGTAAGGGAGGCAATGTTACAATATGCTAACAAAGATGGACAATTTTTGTGTATTTTCAATGTGACTAAGTAAAATATATTTTAAAAATGTACAGGAAATGTTTACAACAAATATAAATAATAGTTAAAGATGTTTTTTCTGGTCAACTAGCTGCTAAAATTAAAAGAAAACATTTCTGTTTGTTTATAAAGGCTAATAATGCATTTTGTATGTAAATATCACACACATTTTTTTAATGGACTTTTTATGCAGCGATTTTCGTGCAGTAGCGTAACGTCGCAACATGATCAGGTACTAAACCAATTCCTTAAACTTTTTAAAAAAATCAGATTTTATTTATTTTTTGTTTAGTGCCCCCATCCGAATAAAAGAAGATTATTTTTGTGCGTTTTGTCTGTTGGTCGGTCTGTCCGTCACGATTAGATTAAAAAAACTAGAACTCTAAAAGCTATTGAAAATCTGATTTACACTTTAATGTTCCTCCCGTAACATCTCAATAGTTTTAAGTATCTAAAAATTGATTGTTCCGGATTTTTTTGTGCAAAACTAATCAACCCCAACAAATGTTTGTTTGCTCTTCTAATTTATATTACATTCAATTTCCATGCTTAAACGTTGCAAAAACACATTATCAATAATATGTTGTTCCATTTTTTATGTAAATAGCATATTAATGCTAAATCAAAATCTCTATACTGACTTATATTTCATTAAGTGTAAAAATGTTCCGGATATTGTTTTATAAAACATGAATTATGCCTAATGATTGTTTGAAATCGCATAATTTACACTTATATTATTTGACAATGCGTCACTATAATTTGGTTATCAATATCAAATTGTTCCGTATTTTCATCTTTAAACAAATTTAAAAATATCGACAATAGGTTGTTCGGGGCTTTAAAAAAAGTAATTTACTAGAATTGATTACTGAAAATTACTTTTTAGACATTTAATTTTCTTGCTAAAACATAACATAGAAGTTTTGTAATCGATAAAGAAAGTTCCGGATTTTGTTTCTTACAAATCGTCGCCAGAAATTTCCGAATTTATTTAAAAATCTACTAACGCCAAATAATTGTTTGAACTCCCTCTTCTAATTAATAAACAAATAATCTTCTCATTTACGAAATAATGTTTTTACGGATTTTTACGAAAAATATTTTAACTCGAGATCACTACTCTCTTACAGTACATTTAACTTTCTACCTAAAACATGTAAAAATCTAATTATCGTTAATATTATGTTCCGATTTTTAAGGAAAACAGAATCCAAACTCCAAAGTAAGGTATGAAAATCTCTCCACATGGCTGTAGTACATCTAATTTTTATACGAGACCATCCAAAAAAATTAATTAACGGTATTACATTAATCTGAAATTCTCTTTTTCTTTTACTATTTATACAAACATCCGGAACAATCTATTATATACACTTTTCAATTGTGTTCATACCTAAAAATTATTGCGATGTTTTGAAACGTAAAATAAAGGTTAATCAATTTTTAATAACTTTTAGTGGTTCTTTTTTTATATCAAGATGACGGACAGACCGACTGACAGACAAAACGCAAAAACAATGCGGCTTTGATCCTTTTTAAATAAATTCTATTAGAACTCAGTGCACCAATGTCTATGAACCCTTGTTAAATATCTCGTGTAAATAAAGACATTTTTTTTATGGTACCGGTACTAGCCTATTGTGAGGTAATGGAATTTTTTTTCTTTGACGTCATATGAATGGACTCTTTAAATGTAATGTTAAAAGAACACACTCAGTGCACCAATGTCTATTAACACTAGAAAAAGTGCTCGTATTAATGAAAATATATTTTAGTCTAACTAAGCCGTGTGATGTAGTGTTTTTTTTTCCTTTGACGTCATATGGAATGAATTCTTTAAATGAAATGCTTAAAGAATGCACTCGGTGCACCAATGTCTATGAACACTCGATAAATGGCTCGTAATGATGAAGGCGATTTTTAGTCTAGCTAGGCCGTGTGACGTAGTGTTTTTTTTTTCCCTCTGACGTTATATGGAATTAATTCTTCAAATGAAATGAAAAAAGAACTCGGTATAGTAATGTTTATTAGGCCTCGTTATGTGACTCGCGTTTAAAAAAGGAATGATATCTTGATTTAGATCTAATCTAGATTTTTTAAAACTAGATCTAGATTTTTATTACAGTAGGCCTATATCTAGATCTGGATCTATATTCTAATTAAAATTATTTTAGAGTCTAGATCTAGGTTTTCTTGATCTAGTTTAGACTAAAATAGACTAGATTAAGATGTAGAATTTCAATTTCTAAACTTAAAGTGTAAAAAAAAAAGTGTAGATTTTCATTTCCAAACGTTTTGATCAATATTGTAATGTTTTAATATACTAAAACTAATCTACTATTTTTTATTTAATTTAAATTTATGGCAAATGAATCTTTGAAACATTATTACTTTTGACCATCAAAATTAAATCACCTCTTGAATATTATTTGCGAATATGCAGATCCGACAGGGATCAGACTTCGACGGGGGCCTCCTCTGAGTTTGTGTAACACAAACTCTCTTTGTAATCTTGTTTATTTAGTCATTCCCTGAAACAGATGACCTTTACAACATCTTTCCTATATATCACAAGGTCTAAAAGGGAAACTTTACTTTTCTTTTTTCTTTTTTTTTTTTTTTTTTTTTTTTTACTAATTTAGTCATTTATATTAGCACCCTGTGGTTTTAATATATCAGTTTTCTTGCATTGTTTACAGGGAAACCTAAAAGAGGTATAAATAATTCTAGTAAATGTTCAATATGTAATAGCATGTTTCTGTATTGAACAGCACACAGCATGAGTTTTGATTACTTATACTAAATCCAAATGTAAAAGTCTATGAATCATTAAATTTATGAATAATTGAATTTATATTACTTTTCTATTTATAAATATTTCTTTTTAAATTTCAATTTATTATTTTCTGAATCATCATGTCTGAATTTTATTTGGTCCTTTTTCTCACATTTATTTTTATAAATTAAAAAAAAAGAGCTTTTATTTTGTTGTTTCTATTTTTTTTTAACATTGTTTATTTTCTACTTCAGATTGACTTAATCTACATTGAATTTTGTCCTTTTGAAAAATATTTTTATAACAAACTAATATCTACTAAATGTTCTGTTAATATTTTTAACACATATAATTATTCTAATCCAATCTTATATCCAAGTATTAAATGATAGACTATTGATAAATTATCAAGTTGTTTTTACTTGATGTTTTTACTGGCTATAGATGTAGCTAATTTTATATTATGTGAGAATATACTGTAGGCCATCATGACTAATAAGTAGATACCTAAATGTCTTTAAAAAAAAAAACTTAACTTATATTTCAGAGCCTTAAAGTTTGAGAAAAATATTTTATGTTTTCTAGTTATTCGAACATTGTGTTCAGTATTCCCAGTTTCTAAAATAACTTTATAAATTATTTTTTTAATAGCCATATTAACTCTTTTTTGCTAATCATTTCTCTCTAAGTAATGAACATAGAAAGGATGCTTTCCCTTGCTTGTGATTTTTGTCAGAATTCCACTGTTCTAAGTGACTTTCTCTTGCCCTGTGGAGAACATCATTGCATGGGTCTTCAAAGTAGGATACAAAAGAAATTAAGGGTGGTTAAGATTTAGACTGAGTGTCATTGAAAAGCTGCACAATAATTGAAGTTGTGGGTCCTATGTAGTGGCCTTCAGTGATAACTATGTCATTTCTAATTTTTTCCACACTAGAAATACATTTATATATATGTTTTTGCTATTAGTGCTTATTATCAAGTTGGAGGGTTATAAAACCAATTTATATTTGAGATGAACTGCACAGTAGTTTCCAGATTTGGTAGTTCTCCATACAGTTTTGTCCTCTAAGGGATGTTCTGTGGCCAGTATTTTGTTCAGGTCTGGGATAAAATATATAATATATATAAAATACATGATGTGTTATGTATTATGCAGTCTTGAGTTGTTTAATAAAGGAGGCATCGGAAGACTCTTTTTGGCATCAGTCAGGAAGATGATCTGACAGGCACAAGAGGGTCAATTAATAGGCTGGTAGCTGCTAATGCTCCCTTTTCTGCTTTTTAAGCGATTGTCTGTGGGAATGAACTTTTAATTGCTATTGAACATACATAAATTTTACCAAAGAAAAAATGTTTCATGTGCTTTTGATGATAAATACTATACTTTAGTTCTTCTCATAAGTTAAAGCTGAAGGTGCAAGTGTGTTTTGATAGTGTTTGCTCAGCTTTTCACATACAATTGTTAATTAAATAACCTACATTTAGTATAAATGGTATAATTATATCAATATTTCAGATAATTTGGTGTCTCTTAGAGTTATACAAAAGATCCAGACATTTTTTTATGTATTAAGTACTTTTATATTTAATCATTAGTTAACTGTATTTGTGTCAGTTCCATTTTTATGGCTAATAATTTAGAGTCATAATTTTTTGCTGATTAATTTTATCACTAAAATTTGCCACTTATTTGTGTTGAATTGTATTATTCACTATCTAAATTTCTTAATGTAACAGGAAATTAAGTCTTGATTTTATTTTCAATAAAGAATATTTCAGTATCTTAAGCAATGTTCTCTCTCAAGAAAAACATTTTTAAAGTTCAATTCTGTTTAACTAATTCTATTAAAATCACAAATTTTTGTATCAGTTTGATGAGACAAAAGAAGCTGAACTTCAGGAGAAAACTGAAAAAATGAGAAAGATGAGATTGGAGAGAGCCAAACAACTAGAGGCTGTAAGTATAGAATAGTTAACTTTTTTTTTTAAGTGATTAGACCTCCATCATCTTACATTTTTAAGTCCGAATCAAAACATTGTCTTTATCAGACATTAAAAAGATAATACAATAGGACAAAATTGGTGGCCATTTTGTCATTTTTTTATTGTAATGATTAAAAGCCTACTCCATTGCACTTTTTGAAAATTTGGAATGCACATAGACAAATTGTAGGTGACAACTAAGCTTTGTGTCATATTACCTGTGGGGTGTATTTTGTTAAATATACATTTGAGCATGTGTTGCAATCTAGTTTTAAATATTTACTTAGGAAAATTCTATTTCTCAATGGATATTAAAATACACCTTTCTTATAAAATACTTATTTAATGAATATTGAGTCATTTTGAATGTAAAACTTAACAATGCCTAAATTCCAAAAGGTCTAAAATTTCTCTTCTTTTACCTAAATATATTTTTCCTTGTGATGGACACGTTTTAGTCATTTATGTCTTTGTCAGTCTGCCACTGTAACAGAAGTGTAGCTGCAGATGTGAAAAAAGTTGTAATGCACTTAAAACTTCTCTTATTTTTTATATTTTTTTTAAAATGTAGTTGTCCTTCATGCCATCACCTGAGCAAGCATTTGATTTCTTTACTCGAGTTTGGGAGCCTGAGAAAGAAGAAACAGATGCTGAAAAGAAGGCTGAGACAGAAGCCAAGGAAACAGAAAAGCCAGAAGGAGAAGAAGCAGAAACAGTAATTATATATATTTTTTTTATTGTATGTTTTTTTTTAGTCCTTTTTTTTTCATAGTTTAAATAATCATTATTTTTGTCATCCTATTTTTCAATGCTTGAAGCTTCAGAAAAACTACTTGTAATCAAATTGTATCATTTTTGTTTGTTAGGAAGAAGAAAGGGCTGCTAAAGAGGAAGAAAAAGGAGGTAAGACATTTCTTAAAAATTAAAAATTTGTAATTAATGCTTTCTTTTCCAATTTCTTTAAGGATTGGTTTATCAAGAATAGAATTATCTTCTTTGTATTTTGTGCCTATGTTAGTGATAGGAAGGGGTAGAAGTAAGTTTAGATGAATAGATAATCTTAGAGTATGACAGACAAAATTGCATCTAATACTAGGTATATTTGATATTTTGGAAAATAAAAGTAACTAATTATTTTGTTTATGGTCAAACTTTCTTCACTAATGTTTTTACCTATTTCTCATTCTATATTTTTTTAGAAGAATCCAAACTTCTAGCAGATGAAGACTACACTGAAGAAGGCTATGGCCCAGTAGCTATAAGAAAAGCTCAACTTATTGACAGTGTCAAAGTACAAAAAGCAGAACAAGAAATGCTGTTTTATCCTTCCTCTGCTCCTAGTAAGGGAATACATCTTTTTTTTCACTATAGTTTAACTTGAATGATCTTGTACTTAACCTTAAAATTTATTGATTCTGTTGTAATTAGCTGTTTTTTGTTTTGTTTTGTTTTTAAATATTTTTACAGTGTTATAAAACTTTAAAAAGTTGGTTTATATTTTAGCTCCTGCAGTTGAAAAAGTTACAGGTCAAAGTGAGCCTAGATTTCTGGAAGATGAAGGCTTTTATGTTGGTGTAAAACCATATGTTGCAGATCGGAATAAATATAAAATGGAAAATAGACTTTTGAAGGAAGCAGAAAAGGCTAGTCAAGTAAGTTTTATTTCATTTTATTGATGAAATTTATAAACCTTCTAACCTGAAATTTTTTATCTAAACATAAATAGGTATTTAACCTTTTATTTTTATTTTTTTTTGCAGGCTGGTAAATGGTTTGGTGAAGATGGTCAGTTAGTCATCTTGCCTGACCCCCTTCGAGATACTCCTACAAGACCAGCAGTACCTGAAGAATCTGTTCCATATTTGGAAACATTATTCTATAAGGTATCATTGTTTATATTGAAGCTTTTATTTTTAAATAGTTTCAAAATTAGTATCAATATTTTGAAAAATCAGATTGACTGAACAATGTTACAATATTGCAACTGGAAAGTTTGTATTTTACAACATTAAAATTATCCCATTTCATACCTTGCAGTCTATAGGGCAGATGATGTAAAGATCATTTGTTTCTGTGGCCACGTTTAACATGTGTGTCATGTGGCCAGCACAAGGACCAACCGCCTTTACTTTTCCCCAACGTATGTCAGGTACCCTTTAGAGCTGGGTGGACTCAAAGATCCTAAAATTAAAAATCCCAATCTTCACCAGGATTTGAACCCAGGACCTCCAGCAAAGCACTTTACAGCTCAGCCACAGTGCCCCTATTTTAAAACATTACTACTGGAAAGTTAGTATTTTACATTTGAACTGGAAATTTTGTATTTATTGATTGAAATCATACAAGACAATTTAAAAAAATAAAGATCATATTCCAGAGACAGTCTACATTTTTCTTTGTTTTTATGACTATTTTATCATAGATTAAAAAAAAATGAAAAGCTCATGCATCAAGGGAGTGGGGCAAGGTGGCTGATTGGCTTCTATCCTGAGTTTTTAGTAAAAACTTTATTTGGGAATTAAATGCATTCATGTCTCCACCTGAATTTAGTACATTCATGTCTCTGCCTATCAATAATATATCTGCCATTTGTTGTGAAAAAAATCATTGGCATTTTGATTGGTTTTGAAGGACTAAGGAAATTTACATTATTTTCACATAGGCATCATGTGTAGGTAAATAGTCAACAAACTTTGAGTTGGATTCTCTGGTCCCCTGACAGGCAATTTTCACTCTGCTGTCACATGAACCATATCATGGATTCACTGTACTAGTGTACAAACATTGAAGTTAATAATAATTTTTTTAATCTGTTAAACTCAAGTAATTACAACGAATAAGTGACACAATCAGGAATCATATAGATTACAAGTGTCAACCAATCACTGTAATTTATTTCCAATAATGTTACATCATATGTACATGTATCAGTAGTACAGTACAGTAGTTACATAGCAAAATAAAAGACATACTTAACACAGTATTCCACACCTTGACTTTGTATTAAATCTGACAATGCCAATTGCCCAAAAGTTTAGCCATATCACAATGCTGGCTTATCACTAGCCTTTCATGGGATTATTTGCCTATCTGAGATTGACAGCTCAACAATGGACTGCCCTTGCCTGGCTGCCTAGAAGATAATGTACATTTATTCCTGTAATTCCTAAACTACCTACTCATTGCAGTGCACCCAAAGATTAAGACCAACTCACCCAAAATAGAGTTAACATACCCTAACACTGAATATCTTGACACATAAGCAACAGACAACATGGTCCACTCCAATTACCAAAATTATTAATAGTGACATTTACACTACTGCAGGGACAACTAAACACACCACCAACACAAAACCATGGACATCTAAAGCAAATAAATGGGTTCATCTCACATCAAGATTAATGTGATACATGTATTTTTTAAAAGTCTCAATGTCTATATTGAAAGGTTTTAGTTCAAGGTTTTATAATATTCTCTTACATGATTTAGGCTATTTTGAGAGAATTTGACAGCAGGTATATTGATGGTGCTGTGGATGGTGGTGGATTCTATCAGCTGGATGTGGATATCAATTCTATTACATTCACACATCATCACCTTTTCAGTAGGGAACATGTTCTGGCCAACAAACTTACTTCATTCTATGAAGAATATCTGGTTCGTAACAAGAGAAATATAACAGAATTTTTATTTGAAAAAGTAAGTACTTTAACTAAATATGTGTTTAATACTAGTGTATTTTATTTAATACAGAGTTCAAAATGTTTATTATAAATTTTAATCATAGAGATGAAAATGTACAACAATTAACATTAAGCTGTCAAAACATTAAAATTCTTATAGCTTGGTGCTTTGAAAAATTCAGCCCACTTATTACAGGAGTACATAGCCTCTCATAAAGTAAGTTAGTTTTCTTGACACAATATAAATAATTTTGTTGTATTGAGTATCATTTAACGAGAATGTTCTTACAATTGCATGAAGAAAAAAGTTAATAAGATGTACTTAATAAGTAATAATAATACAACTAACAAAAAAGAACACATTTTTCAAAGGAATTGAAGAAAAAGATTAAGAATAGTTTACTGATTGTAATTAGACAAAATTATGATTACATAGGCTCTTTTTTAGTTAAAACAACATTCTGTAGAAAAAGTACACAAATGAACAGACACACAAATAAATTTATTAAGTAACTACAAACATGATTCTTAAGATCTTGTTAAGATTCCCCAGTCAACTACTAATATTAAATAAAAAAAATAATAATATTTTTACTATCGAGGACATTCTCTTACAGTTTTTACATTATAGTGATACAGTCTCACAATACTGATACATATATTGAAATGAAGTTTTGTATTAATCTCATGCTAAAACTAATTTATGCATCATAGATAAAAGTTGTTGTTTTTGCATGTATAAGTTACAATGTAATTATTAATTCACTTATGATCCCTGATAAAGGGGGAAATGTCTGTCACAGACAGAGATAATTATGAGAGGAGATTACGAGACTACAAAAGTGAAATACGGTAAGCAACAATTCAGTTTTTGCTGGTAATTCATGTTGTACTCCATATATGCTAGATTTTTTAATAAATTTTAGCTTTAGCACCTAACAATATTAACCAAATCTTTCTAAGTTTAATTTTTGTTTTTTATTTCCTCTATTTGACCTGAAGGCAAACTCGCTTCTTGAGGGACAGAGAAGAACAAACTGATAGAACATTATTAAAAAATATCATACATACTTGGAAAGAAATCAAAGCATTGAGAGACCAACAGAAGTTTATTACCACACCTGTCAAACTGCAGATACAAAAGTATTTTTTTACTTACTTTTTCTTGTGTTCTGTTAGATAAAACAACTATATATCTATACAATTTTATCCAATTTTTTTTCGACAACTAAACATTGTAAAAAAAATTTTCAGATTACAATAATTGAACAATAATGTGACTATGTTAGAATATGTGTGATTCTTTTACATATAGATATACATAAATTAATTTATTCAATTAGAGAGGAAACAAACAAAGCTGAAGATTTAGAAAGATGGAAATTTGAAATTGAGGAAGAACTTCAAGAAGAGAAAGAAAAATTTGAAGAAGAATACTTGAGGAAACAGGCTGTGTACAAAGACCAACTGGAAAAATATGAAAAACAAGCCCAGGCTGTGGTATGTTATCTATGTTATGGATTATTATCAGTGGAATGCTATGAATGTTTTGGGATAGATTTACTCACATCTGTGGTTTAATAATCAGGTTAAAGGGCATTTTTATTAACATCACTGATGTTTGTTTTTTTTTGGCTTATCTTTTCTCAGCTATGAAATGTTATTCACATTTTGTGAAGTTTCTATTCATAGCTATGAAATGCTATCTTGGGCATTTGTTTAACAGCTGTGGTTTGCTGTATATTTTTGAGGCATCTGTTAATAAAGCCAGGGCTGGATTTCGCTATGTGGAGGCCTTGAAGGATTTTGTGGAGGCCCCTTCATTTTTTCAAAACTTCAAAAAGATCCACTTATGAATGAAAATACTTGTATCTAAAAGCATTTTAAAAAATATTTAATGTGCATATTTTACTTTTAAAAAGTGTATTTTTTGTTTGGAGGGTATGGCTCTTGGTAGATGCACTGTCGTAAATCCAGAGCTGTATTTATTTATTCCAAGCATGCTACAAGCGTACACTACTTAATCACAACATTTTTGCCTGATGTAAAAATCCAAAAAAAAAAAGGAAAAAAATACAACTTTAAAGTTTCTGACCCATCAAAATTCTGATATATTTTAATCTCTTTTTTGGAGGCCCCTTTCTTGTGGAGGGCTGTACCCCTGCCTGCCGTCCCTTAAATTTGAGTCTGAATAAAGCAGTAATATGCAGTCTATATTTTTATATTTCTATTACAAAAGTGTTTTTTTAAAGCATTTAGTTACTCTCTTAAGTTGATTAAATTAAGGTCAAAAAGAAATTTTTTGTTTGATAAACAACACTATCAGGAGGAAGCTAAAAAAAGAATAGCAGAGAGAATTCAACAAAGAAGAGGCTCCAAAGCATCCAAGCTATCAAAGATATCCAAAAATTCACAGGATACCCCAAGGAGTGACATTTTTGATGATGAGGAGGAAAGGATAGAGGTGAGTAGACTGGAGGGTAAATACATTAGATATCATTACATATGAAATAGAAGTTACTAGTTGACTGGCGGCGTAGCATACACCGCTATTTTGCAGGGCCGGTCTTAGGCCACTGCAACCTATGCGACAGCAGTGGGCCCCGCACTTTCATAGGATCCGTACTAATTCTAGGTGTATAAATTATTAAATTAAACCATTTTATAACTTATAACAGAATTCCCGCAGCCTCCTGATTTACCAGGAGCCCCTTGAAATCTCCTGAAATTGCAATATATATGAAAAAATCCCAGAAATCTCTGGAAATTATTAAAAAATCTTTTGAAAACTCATACAAATCTCATGAAATATATAGACAAAAATTGACATTTTGGTGTGTCATTCAATATGGAAAACGCCAATCCTACGCGAAATAAGTAAAAACGGCATTATGCATTACCCGTAATTGTGTAATCTGGTGAAAGAAGCTTCTCGCGCCTCAAACTAATGAAGAATTACTTGAGGTCAACAATTCTCATAGATAGATTGAAACATTTGGTAATTCTTGCTATTAAATGTGATCTATGTAGGAAATAAAATTTTTATGATATACTGTATGACTTTGCTACACGTAAGTAGTTCAGTACGTAGTAAAGAATGAATAAAATGCAAAGACAAATTTATTTTCTAATACAAACTCTTAAATTTCACTTATTATCCATATCCCTACCCAAACTTGGCCCCGCGAAATCCATTTTGCATAGGGAACCACAACGGTTGAGTCCGGCCTTGCTATTTAGTGACGGGTGAATACAGAGTAGATTACTTGTTCTTGTAGAAATAAAAAAAGAGTGATCTTTCCATGACTTCTTGGTCACAGCGGTTAAGTCCGTCCCTGCTATTTTGTGACAGGCGAATACTACTTGTTCTCCCCCCCCCCCCTTCTTTTTTTTTTCATAGGGTAACTCTAGTCCGTCCAACTTGCAGAAATAAAAGAGTGATCTTTCCTTTACGTGTTGTCCAAACTCTTGAGCCATGAAGAGAGTTATATATTTAGATTGGAAGAGAAACTCATTGTAAGCACAACTCATGTATAAATATCCCCACTCCTGTAATTTGTTTTTTTTTAGGATACATGAAGTCACATATGAGATACATGTTAATACTCTATCATAAATCTGACATAAATGAGACATCAGACATTGGTAGACTCTTTATATAAAACAATATCTCTGTGCTACTCACTAAAACAAAGATTAGACTCTTAAATGGGCCAGTACTCTATTAGACTCATAGGAGTCAAAATTATTACTCTTGCTCAATAAGTAATAACTAAACACTAATTATAACTAAACAGTACTTTAATTTGCATTTTTTCTTTGCTTTAGTAAACTGATTTTATCTTTGCCAAAAATTGACTTTAGGAGGAAAATAGAAGAGATCAAGAAATTATTGATGAAGAGCCTATGGCAAAGCCTGAACCACCGGACCCATTTGATGAGAATGCTGTGAGAGAAATTATTAGAACCAAAGCCATGGTACAAAAAAGAAGACCTGGTGAGTTATGATTCATAAAATAATCTGTCATAAGCTTTTAGATTATATTACTATATATAGAATTTCAATGGTTAGAAAAAAGTTGTAACACTGTTTTTAGTTTTAGTTATATTCTAAGTGATTGGCTCTTAATTATTTTTTTTAGATGTTGATTGAATTACAATAGAGGTTCAAAAAATGTAAAATGTGTTTTACTGATAATTAACCCTAGCCTGATACAAATCTCATTCTGTCTGTTATAAGACATTAAGACATTATAGCAAAGAGCTTAATTCATTAAATACATTTTTTTTTTAATTCCCCTTTCTATGGCCCACAGTTAATGAGGGTGTCATGTGGTCAGCACAACAACCAACCACCTTTACTTTTCCCCATTTAATGACACGTACCCAGTAGAGCTGGGTGGACTCAGAGGCACCCTAAAGACCCCAAAATTAAAGATCCCAATCTTCACCAGGATTCTAAACCAGGACCCTTGGTTTCAAAGTCAAATGCTTTACTGCTCAGCCACAGCGCTTTCAACATTAAATTAGCTTTAATCAAATGTACTACTAACACATCTTTCTGTGTCACATAATTACAGCTGTATTCATATTCCTTCATTTTCTATTGATTTAAGAGCATGTATTTCTTGTTTGTTTCTTAGGTGAGCCAAAGCTCTATCCAGAATTAACTCACTCAGCAACTGTGTCTCCACCTGAGCAATGCAGCAGGTAGTCAAAGGAAAGGTTGATTGGATATTTTTTTCTAATGCTAAGTATGTAAATCAGTCTTAATTCTTCTTTATAATCTTTTATAGAGGAGAGATGCAGAGGAGAGAAGATGTCTCCAAGTGTAAGCTATATGTTAAGATTCTCTTCAATGGGAAAGAAGTTTCTCGCACAGGTCAAAGGTATAACACTGATGTATATTTACTTTACTTATTAATTAAAATAGCACTGATGTATATACTTTATGTCTAGAAAGCAATAATAATAAAAAATGCTAAATAAATTATATTAGACTTAAATAAGTAGCAAGTGTCGGCTTACAAAATGCCATAAAATATTTCTGATTTTGTCATAAGCAAGTCAGCAGATATTTTAACTTGGTATCATACTTTCTGCACTTTTTTACCTACTGTACCTTTGATCTAAATTTACTAAATAGATGTTTGCTTGAATTTTGGTGTTTCTAAGTGAGAAAAACATTATTTTAATCTGACTAATTGTTTTTTTATTTATACTAAATAACATAGTTTTAGCATTATTATTTCTAATTATCATGAGAATATTTTTTACTTATTATTATTATTTGAGTATTCAACAAATATTGACTTACTTCATATAAACTTGATGTCTTTTATTTAAAATCTATATAGACCATTAACCCAAGAATTTAAGGTAGTGTTTGGTCAGATCTATAACTTGAAGATAGTCGAATGGCCAGAAAGCATCAAATATGAGGTAACTTGTACAACCCTGTATCTTAGACAAGTTGAATTTTGAATGTGAATTTAGTCCAAGACAAGTTGAGTCAAAACCTGCAATTTATCTTATTGAAAAATGTTTTCTCAATAGATCTATGAAACAATGGGATTTGGAGGTGGCAGACTGTTAACAGAGTTGTATGCTCCTATACCAGAGTCTTCTGTGACTTCCCAAAGTGTGATGCTAGATAATGTAGAGTTTAGTTCCTATGACAAAGTGCAGCATCAGCATGAAGGCGTTGGCAGTGGTTTGTTTCTCTTATTTAGTATCAAGAATTGTCTGACTTGTTTCAATCATCCAATTATTTTTAATTTAAAAAAGTAGCAATTTACATTTTCTTCTACATTATCCACAACAAATTTGATACAAATAGTTTAGCCTTTCAATGATAAACTAGGAGGTTTACTCATGGGAGTCAACAACACACCTTAGATGAACTTCAATTGTTTTCAGAGCAGCTATAGTGACCTGCGAGATGCTTTCCTCCTTAACTCTTTGCCTAAAAACCACAACTTCAAATAATCAGCAAATGTTATCTGTGGCACTGTCTTCTATCATGTGCAGCCCTCCTCCTCTACAACACACCAATCTTAGACAATTTTTATCCTTTGTATTCTAGGACACCACTGTCATTTGATAGATCTGCTTGCTCCTTGAACAGGTTTTGATAAAGAGGTTTTGATAAAGAGGTTTTACTCTGTCCTAGTTTTTTTATTTAATTAAATTTTGATCTTTTTATGCAGGAGTTGCCTTTAAGTTTGAAGGCCATGTACCTGACCTTGTAACTTTAATGACATCAGGAAAGTTGACATCCAGTGTTGCTTGGGCTGTAGGTGAAGATGGCCTCCCTTTAGTTCCAACAGAAAAATTTGGCTCTGGTTTCCAATCAGCTGTGTAAGTAACAATTGAAATGCTTGTGCCTAGAGAGTAATGCAAGATGCCAAACATAGATTTCATGCTTAGTGCAAAGTGACCAACCTAGACCAAAAATTTGGTGCATGATGAGTTAAGCTTAGGATAATCAACCTAATGTTTAGTTCAAGGTAGCTAACTCTTTAAAGTCTTAGTGCCTTTGAATACAAGGTAGCCCATGCACCTGACCTAGATTTTAATGACCGCATACATTCATTACACCTTTTTTTTTTAAATAGCTTTATTCAAGTTTCGTAAATTAAAGAAGCACTTGTTTTTTTACATTAAATTCTTCATTTAACAGTTTTCAAAAATAGAAAATACTGAGAAAGGAACAAAGTCAAAATATTTTTTTGTTTTTTATGTAACTAAACTTTTTATTACCAATATTAGTCAGATGAAACGTTTGGACCCATTAGCTGCCATTGGCGCCAGTGGTGTGGCTAACATGGAGAAGCTCTTACAGTGGTTCAAAGAATCAAGACTTGACCCGAATGACCCAAACAACAAGGACATTGTCTATATGCTTAGTGTAAGCTTGTCATAAATAAAACACATTTAAGAACATTATGTAACTAAGTGTTGAGATCAACTTTAAAATGTGCCTCATGATGATAATAATAACACTAGTAATAATAAAGAGCTTTATTATTGATATAACCACTCAACATTGGTCAAATAATTTAATTAACATGTGGAATATAGAATTAACTGAAATGTAATGTATATACAGCCATTTAAGTTAAACATTCAAAGTAAGACATACTGCTGTTAAAAAGATATCAACATTAGTTCTATCAGCTCATAATTAGTATAATATATCTTAGAAGTATAACAGTTGATCATGTGATTAATGATATATATTCACTAAGAGAATTTATACTGGCCAAAGTTCTGTTTCCTTTGTTAAATATAAGTCAAAGTCTTTGTTTTTGAATTGATTTAGAAGTGTATCTTAAAATGAATCATTTTATTTGTTATTGAAGGGTGGAGACCAAACTTTACTTCAGCCCAGAGAGTACTTCAGACTTGAGCCAATGCAGCAAGAATTTAACTTTGCCTCATTGGAAGATCTTGAAAATAACTTAAGGTTTAAAATGATAGCCTTTCGAGATGAGGAGCACCCCATGTTTAAAGGCTATCAGATGATTCCACTTAATGACAAGGAACTGCCGAGAGAGATTTTTAAGGTGGAAATTATGTTATGTATGCCAATGTTTTGTTTAGTCTATGCCTTTCATATGTCCACATTTTTTTATATTTCCTTTAAACATTTTTGGCTGTGGTCAGATGTTTTTTTTATTTTTGGCTTTGTCTTTAAAATTAGTTTGCTTTAATAATAATAAAAAACAAAACTATATAGCCTCATGTTATTTCATACTGCACACCATAAAAATATACATGAGACATTAAACACTTCTCTGGTGAAAATTTAAATGTACCAGGCAGTAATTCTGACAACCCCATTATTTTGCTCTGAGAAAAGCTTTTAAAAATAGACTACTAAAATGATTCCTGCACAACAGATAATGATGTCCTGTTAAATGCTCATGTTTGTAGTATGAACTAATTAACTGACAATGCCACAGTGAGGTGCATTTATCCAATACTGTGTATGACTGCATACCAAAGACAATCCTTTTTAGTTTCTAACAAATAATGGAGCTTAGTGGAAAAGTGATCTTTGGTTTGAATCTTATTGAAGACTGGGTTTTTGAATTTCAGAATTTTTAGAATATTTTTCAGTCCACCCAACATCAATAGGTACCTGACATTTGATGGGGTAAAGTTAAGGTGGTTGGTTGTTGTGTTGGCCACATGACACCCTCATTAATTGTCAGCCATGAAACAGATGACCTTTACATCATCTGCCCTTAAAATTGCAGGGTCTGAAAGGGGTACCCAACGTTTTTTTTTACTTAAGAAGTAAGCTGCAGCTGAGAATTCTTTAAATAACTGCATGGACCTCAGTTTATGCTAAATGAATTGAAAACACATTACAGCAACTCTTTCATAAAAACAACTTTGGAAAACTCTGTAATCAGATGGCAGCACTTAACTTTGAGACCCAAAGTAGAAGTACATAAAAGAAATACCATACCAAAGAAGAGAGGGTTTAAAGCAATCCCCAACATAAGGTACTTTTGGGACCAAAACAGACAAAATTTGCATGTTACATTCCTTGTAGCATTATTATGCCATTATTCTAATCTTTGGACTTGACTACAATACATTAAAGAAATGCAGTAGTTCATACATAATCATGTTATTGATTCACACATACATACTATGTGATGTAGGAATCATACATAATCATGTTATTGTTTTACATGTACGTACATACTATTTCTTATGTGATGTAGGAGTCATACATAATCATGTTATTGATTCACACGTACATACTATTTCTTATGTGATGTAGGAGTATGAAAAGAAGATGAGAGAAGAAAGTCAGCTCCCTCAGGCTAAAGGTGATCTGGAGCAACACAGACAACAAGTCAATATGTACTTACAAAAAGTAAATTTTTTTATTTTTTTTTAACATCTTTCTGAGCATGACAAATATAGTATCAGCATGAAAAGGGGGAGAAAGGGACAAATGTATAAATATATTAATTAATTGTTATTAGCTAATCTCTCTTACTAATTTTGTTTCACATTAATCTTTAAATTGAATAAAAATTATAGGCCTAGAGGAAATTCTTTTAGCTCTTTTGTATCTGCTTTCATTTCATTCATTAAGCTAGTAAGTGAGAACAAAATATTACGTATGCCTGTGTGTAGTTGCTGAATGAACTCTTTTTATGTTGTGTCTACTCTATTTATGTGTATGTTTCTATCATATTGTCTTTTTATGAGAAAAGAGTCCTTGTAATCACAACAAATTTCCATAAGGATCAATAAAGCAGTCTTAGTCTTCTGTCAGAACCAGTGAAAATAAATCTGGAGACATGAAGAAAAAGTTCAATTCTCCAGCAGTCCCTTGTAAGCTTATTTGTCTTAAAATTCTTGGGGAAAGAACACAGACGTTATAAAAAAAACATTTTGTTTAACATTTTTGTCAGATAAAAAATCGAGTCATGACACAGTATAGATTTGCTTCCCACCAGAGGTCTCTGCAAGACATGGTGTATGAAGACAAACCACCAAATTATGCGTAAGCCTTTATTATTTATCATACACCTTGTTGCTTTTCAGAATTTTAAACATACATAAAAAAATATATATATATTATTGATCTTTCCTTAAAATAGTGGATGCCACATTAAAATATTCCTATTATTTAATTTGTGAACTGTAATTTTACAGAATGATCTTTAAGGCACTGACTCGCTTGTCTGAGCCCAGACGTCCATTGAAACCAATACGGAAAGAAAGAAAGAAGGTCACTGCTCAGGCTCTTCATGGACAGGAAGTGAAGATTTTAATTAACATCATCCGTGCTACTTTCATTCCTGTCCGCAAGTCGGCTTCCAGGTGTGATAACACAAACTAGTTAACTTTTTTTTTTCGGTTGTTGAGAAATAGAAGTGATACATTTCTAAATTATCTTAATTATGTTAAATTTAATTAAGTAGGACTAATGAAAAAAAAATGTTTTGTAACTGAGATGGTAAATATATATTATATTTGGTCTAAAGAAATATTCGCAACATCTATTACTGTACATTTATTGTCTTTTGATTAAAGGATGCAAAAATTTTAAAAAAAGGTAAAACAAACCGAAGGTGCTATATCTGGAATTCAAAAGCTGAAAAGTGTCGTAATGGGCAGATCAATTGGAGGATGCTAAAAAGAAAAGTTGTGAAAGTGTGTGTGGGAATGAGGTTGAAAAGCAACATAAGAGTTTGTTCAATATTTAGATATTGAATTGAGAAGCTGAGGAAAAGTAATGGATTAGTACATACATAGGACTAACTTTTTTGTTGAGGCCAGGGGAGCTTATAAGTGCTATTACAATTCACTGGACAAAAGCATGTGTGTTTCAGGGGGAGGGAAGCATTATAAAGTGGGTGGTTCCAAATCAAATCAAGTCTTAATTCTGAGATAATATGATACACAAGGTGAAAAAAAAAAGGGGTTCCAGAGAGAGAACGAAATAGAGAGCATTTCATTTCATTGTTAAAATGTGCCCTGATTATTGGAAGCTTAAAAAATAAAAGGGGATGTTCTGGCTTAGAACAAAACAGGTGTAGCCGGTGTGTAATGCTAGTATGATATAAAAATGACATTTATGATAATTTTTTTTCCTTTAATATTTTTTTCAGATCACTTGAATTTAACTCTGATTTACTCTTGTAATTACTTTGAAGTTTTTATTAGAATTCTTACAAAGTGTTGAACTATGACATATTACTCTATTGTTTTTGTTGAGTTTCCTTTCATCTTTTGGTCTTGAAGTAGTAAAAACATTAAAAATCAAAATTTTAAACTAATTTTTTTTCTGAAGCCATATTTATAAAATAGGTTTATCTACTTATTGTAATGCTACTAAAAGTTTATAGCTTAGATTTTAAAGCAATTCTGTATGATTGACACAAAATGTCATGTAAGATTTCTGTACTATAGATTTGGTAAAAATATTACAATGTGCAAATAGATTCAATTGTCCATTTAAAAAATCTTTAAAAATATTTATCTTTGAACCAGGAACATGTTTTAAATAAACCTCTATTAAATATTTTTACATTTTTATATTGAGTAAATTTATATGCAGTTGAAGTTCGGCTTTTTCAAAGTCCTCAATAAATAATTATATATAAATAATTATATGTATTTGTTTTAAAGCTAAAATCTGGTTGAGGTGGACTATGACTCATTTGCTGAGATATAGTTTAATTTTCATTCAATGCTTGTTTTCTAAGTTTGCAATATATTTAAATAATTAAACAAATTAGCAACACTTCAAAAATATAATAAAGTATGCTATCCAATATATTAAAGCTTCATTTAAGAAATGAAATCAATAGTCTTTATAAGAAGCTTCATTCAGAATCTCATTTTAACCTTAATTAGGCCTTTGCTTATAGATTTTGTGACTAATAAGTATATACTTTTTATTGGTCCAGTCAATTGGAAATTCAGTTTGATTACAATTAACCTCAGTGTTACTATAAATATAGCATATACATGCTTGTGTAATATTTGGATACACAACAGACTGTTAGATGTTTTATAGATTTCAGATTTGGAATCAACATGATTTTAGTCCTAAGTGCCTGTAGCTGTCTTATTTCTTTTGTACAATAATTCAACATTATTAAAATTTGTTCTAGTATTGTTAATAAAAATAGTTTTGTTATTCTTGATATTTTTCAGTCCATCTCCTGGCAATACCACTGCTAGGGACACTATAAGCAAACTTGTTGTTGACCCATACAGTGTAAGTAATCTATGTACTATCATTAGATCTCAAATCTCTTTGGAATACAGTTTTAATTTATCTTTAAGCAGTAATATTAAAATGTCAGTGCTCTCCCTTTCAAGTATCTTATCCATCTTTCCTAGCAGGCTCAAGTCTGTCCATTTGTAGAGGTCATGTTTCAGCGATCAAGAGTTCGAACTCGAAGAGGTGAAGGTCCAAACCCAAGCTTTAATGAAAAGTTAGAACTGATTCTGAAGTGAGTGCTCCAAGTATTTTTAATTCTTGACAAACAAAATAGACAGACTTGCATTGTGGGAAAGTTTAGTGGAATTAAGAGTTTCATAGTGTGAGGGCATGTTTAAATCACAATAACATAATGGGTATGAATATAATGCCAACATGTGAATCAGTTGCAATAAAAAATCAGTCTGATCATTTAATTTCAATGTTATGACATTAGTATGAAATACAAATCTTTAACATTTGATGTTTTTGTACACATTTGGTTTAGAATAACACTAGTACAAAGGGGACAGAAATACTTTCTGCAGTGATCTAAAATTACGAATCAAAACATTTGAATTTTGATGTTTCACATTTCTCATTGATTTACTAAACTAATTATTAGAGATTAAAAATTTTGAAAACTATAACGTGTGCATGAAAAAAAATGTGTTGATCTCTTCCTGCTATATCAATCAGCCTTGTTTTCAAATATTAGATTCTTACTTCATATAGCAGCCCAAAGGTCTATTAGTATACATGTATTGTTGACATTTTTTAATGTATGCATTATTTAAAGGTAGATAGGGTTAGGGTAGGTAGGTGAATTTGAAATGTATTTGGTTAGTTGTCTAGGTCATTGGTTAATGTGTACTAGGATTAACAAGTTTAGTGTGCTCATACTCTTCTGCCAAGGCCTTGCATCAAGAACTTGAACTCTAGAACTTAAATTCAAGTCTCTGCAACTAATAATTACTGCAGCTTTTAAATGAAAATGTTTAGGTCTTTTATATGTTTTAATTTTCTACAAAACAATATACTTTTATCCCCACAGAGTACCTAATGATGATTACTCCCCGTCTGCTTTACAGGGCATTGAGGATATGATCTACTTGAATGTTTTCGATGAAGTAACGGTTGACATTTTAGAGGTTGGTGCCTAATCAACATTAAAGATAAATATATAAATATGCAAACAAACAGCAGACATTTTAGAACATTTATTCTTACAGACATCAAATTTTAAACTTTGGAATTAAAAATGTATTTACTATGAAATCTAGTCAAAAGTTTAAAAACTTGTATTAAAAGCATCTTTAAAATGTTCATTTTACACTATACACAAAAATAACTTTAAAAACTTATGGCATAACTTTAAACATTAAACAAAAAGTTCTAAAATTAAATCTTTATAAGAGCATTTTACAAAATCATAGTTAAAAGTTGTTACAATAAAACAGCAGAATTAATTACAAATGTTAAAATAATAGCTGTTGCAGTTTAACAATAGTAAAAATTAACATCAAAATTCCATCAATATAATCTGAATACTTAAATCTCAGTAGTGTAACCTTGCAACCATTCCTTCTCATTAAATTGTTTCATATAGTTTCTGATTCTATTTTTGCAGTTGAAAAAACCTCTCGAACACAATACGTTACAATTTCACTTTATCAGTACCTTAACATGTGTGCAGATCTACATAGTTAATTCCCTCTTGGGTGTTTTATACTACAAGTTTTGTATTATTTAAACTTTAGTCATTTTGTATCTGGTCTTCATATTCCTATGTAATGGCAGTGTATATTTACAACATTTTCTTAGTACTTTCTGTAGTACCCTCCCAGTCATCAGTTTCACCATGGCCACTTGTAGTACCGTGCTGGGCAGTAGTTTCACTCTGGCTACCAGTAGGACTTTGATAATCAACATTGACTGGCTTCTGATCATTTGTCTTTTGTCTAAGCCTTTTGTCAACTTTGCTCATCAACTTCATGTTTTTGTCTAATTCACGTGCAGCTACACTATGACCTACTTGATGCCCAAAAGTAGAATCCATATGGTTATGTATACCCTTGATAATGTTGGCAGTCTGACCAAAAATTAAAATAGGTGCACCACATGTACCTCTACAAGTTGGTATCTTGTAAGTGTATCTAGACAGAGAGATATCATTGTCTTTCCCCTGAACAGCTATCTTTTCTATTGTTTGGGTGATGGCAATCTTTTTCTCTAACCCATGAGGCTGGGATATCATCACTAGGAGGGATTCTTCATATTGAAATATAGTCTGCATTGATTCATACATCTTTTGTTGACCAGGAAGAATTTTTTGAAGCACAGAGATGGCATGCTCATCATGTGTACAACAATTGATGATAGTACTGTCACCAGGAATCTGATGAGCAGAAAGGCCCAAGCCATAAAGAAGACTAACATGGCAGTCTATGCCATTGTAGAAGAGTTTGATGACTGCTCTTTCAGCTTCATAATCATCATGTATAAATGTCTTGCTTGTACTCAGTTCGAAAAGTGCCCAGGTTTCTTTACCTCTTCCTGAGTTTTTACATTCAGGGCATGGACATGGTCCTTTGGATAAATTGGGAAAAAGTGATATTTTTCTGTCCATGATGTAACCACTGCCAGCACGTAGAAAATGCTCACCCACAAGAGCAGACATTGGATTTCCCTCTTCCCTGTCTACACTAACTTCAGTAGTTATCACTTGTGCAACTGTATCAGAAAATCGTTTTAAAAACTCTATAAATTGTTCTACCTTGTAACGCCTTGGCAGTTCTTTCAGTGTGAAGCTCTGTATCAACATGCTTACGTTATGCTTTTTTATGTTTGGGCACTCAGTCATGTGATCTCTGAAGTCACGCTCTGACTCTATACTAACTTCAATGTCCAGAGGAGCTGAGAAAAAAATGATCTTGAGTTAAATTACAGAGGTTGTGCCCATATCTTGGGTATTCTTAAAGTTGAAACTAGATTTTAAGTGTTAGTTTATGGATATGCCTATGTCCTTGGCATTAAAGCTAAAACTAGACATTAAGTGTTAATTTATGGTTTGCACATGTGTTAGTTTAAAAAGATTTTTAAAATGTTCACAGCTTACCAATAATTTTCCACAAAGTCTCAACCAGCAGACGTCTTCTGATACCACTAGCTAAACCAACAGGATTTATTTCAAAATGTCTTAACTCTTCATTTACATAACCCCTTCTATCACAGGCTGTGTTAAATTCTGGCTTATGTCTAAAAACTGTGGTCAAAGTGTTTCTGAAGAATTGTAATAATCCTGAATGCTCTGTTTGTTGATACTGAGTTTCAATGGATGCAGTAGTTGTATCTCTGGTTGAATCTGCTGTGGTCAAACTGCTTCCTTTTTTCACTTTATCTTTCTTTTTGTGCTTAGTAGTTGAGAATTGAGACCTATTACGATTGAAGATTCTAGACAAAAATGTGGGTGAAGTGGTCTCTTCACACACTGTTGAGTCAGTTTCTGAATTATCAACATTTAAACTTTTAAAAGGATTTTTTTCAACCGACTTTTTAGTGCCAACTTTTGGTTTATCTTCACTTTCACTTAATTTTTTGACACGCTTTTTATCCTTTCCAGTAACATTGGGAGGGGATCCTCCAGATATTGGTGGCAAAGACATGTAAGGGAATAGATATTTGGCTTTGGTCTTTTTCTTTTTGGAAGGTTTAGGTTTTGTTTGTAGCACTACCTCTGGTTCAATGCGAGATGGGGCAGCTCTCTGGGTTCTAGTTTCTAGCACTACCTCTGGTGCAATGCGAGATAAGGCAGCTCTTTGGGTTCTAGTTTGTGGAGCTGTAGATGGAAGGGCATCATTTTGTTGAGCTCTTTTTGTGCTATCCTTTGGATTTGGTTGGCTAGGATTTTTTACCTGTGAGTATACTTTAGGCCTTGCACCATATTTTTCATATTCTATAGGCTTTTCTTGCTCAGGGTGAGGGCGAGTCTCCTCTCTTATATTACCATCATCTTCAATACTATCTGGTTTAGTGCTGCCACTTTGTTCATTTTCAGTGTCATGAGCTGGTTGTGTAGAAGATGGAACGTTTTTAGCTTTATGTTGGGTTTGACTTGGCTCAGTAATGTCATCTTTAGCAAAGTTCTCAGTTCTAATCTTAGTTCTGTGCTCGAGTTGAGTAATTGTTTTCTCAGTCTTTTCCATTACTTCAGAGTACAAAGGGTTGTCATATGCAAGTTGCTCAAGTTGATTACTGTCTTGGTGTTGAGAGACATCCTGCTCAATGGCCTTGACCTTTCCTAGGAGGTGAAAACAGAAAATTTAGATATTTAAATTGAGGATTTCCTACAGAGATACAAATTTAGGTTAGAAAGGGTGTCTATGAAATTAAAACAGACTTCAGTCCTTGATAATGTATTAGTCATTTCATGTCCATACTAGAAATATAAGGTTATTTTTCATTTACCTATAGCATTCTAACTTTCCAGATTTTTGCCTCTTCCCCTGATATTTCATAGTGGTGTTAAGAGCTCCACCTTTACCATGTGTATATTAGAAGAGAGCTTGTAAAAAGATCACCCTCATAAAAGGGTTTGTGTTTCTTGAGTAGTAATGGCAAAGAATGTAGGTACCCAACTCTTTCTTAGCTTACACATTAACATGTAAAAGAGGCTAGTGTATTTTTTCAAGTGATTCCTATAAATATAGATATAAATAGAAATAGTGTGACAAACGTCTAAAGAAAAGGGCACTCAAGACAAAAAGAATGAAGACCTGACTTAATGTGCAATGTCCCCCACCATCCTAGACATGTTTGATAGATGTCCCAAGACAGAATACCTATTCTAAAGTGTTAGCCCATTCACACTGACTGAGCCATTTCCAATATGAGAATAAAGTGAATGCTTATATGTATATATATTGTATTGCTTTAATTAATAGATGGGAACAGCTTTGTCAATGGTTCATCTTTAAAATTTAAAGGATTAAATATGAACAAACAAATGCCAGTGTCTTTAAATATTTTTGAATCCTTAGCTTAAAAAAAAAAGCTTATCTAAGGTAAGAACTATTTACAACTATATATCTCAATGGTTAAGTTATTTCCCTTTGATATAAATAAATAATGCCAATAATTAATAGACAATTTTTTTTTATTATTATTGATTCATGTTTAGTTAAGTACAATAAATAATTGTGCAAAGTTTCAACTTGATCCAAGAGAATTGGTGTGGGAGAAATGTGTTCAAACTTTTTACCAGACAGATCTGATACAAGCTTTATAAAAAAAAAAATCTGGTGTTTCTGGTCAAAAGATGCTATCAGATGTTTGAAAAAGCAAACCAATAACTTATCCAGAGTTCTAGGATATCCTTGGTTCATATCTCTAATGTACTTCAAGGAATTCCAGGATAGTATTTATTAGTCAAGCAACAAAGGCAGAACTTTTAACTGCAGAGCAGATCTTTCCATCATGGAAAAGGCCATTAAAAAATTTAACACTAGCTACTTCATTCACTGTGAATCTAAAAAACTAAACATTCAAAATATGAAATATGTAATTCAGGTAATGATGTAATCTTTTATTGACTGAAAAACATTCTAATAAGCTGACTTGATCAAGCAAACAAGAAAATCAAAAAGCAATTTTTCAAAAAAGCTTATAGGACCAGTCATGTAATTAAATTTGTAAAAGATCTAGACCAACAACAATAAATCTGTTGTGCGATTAGAAATATTTTTAGCAATTGTTTCTGTTAAGTGCTATTTTATGCTTATAGTTTTCTCATTGCGCTATGAAAATGGCAGGGAAGGGGGGGGGGGAGAAAGAAAAGGAAATCTAGGTGAATTTTACCATAATTGCTTTTTAAAAGCATTAAAAAAAATCATTGCTCAAGCTAAAATACTAACCACTGTGCTAGTAAGGTGCTTTGAAAAAATCTGTTTCAAACTTACTTAACACTGCAACCTATAAAAGATTAATTCAGCTTATACCACCACTTCAATCAAGTACAATCTTTCCCCTGTTTGAGATACCAACCAAAATAAATTGCCAATAGTTAACTAATTGGTTAATATTTGTAGTGATTTTTGTGTCATCCGGTAAGAAATAATTTTGCTAAATTTCAGCTTGATCAGAGATTGGGTGTCAGAAATATGTAAAAACTTTTTACCAGACATAGTGAGTTGATATAAGCTTTCTAAAAATATAAATAGTCCAATATGCAGAATAATAAATTTGCTGAGAATGTAAAAATCATTTAGTAGGTAAATGAAAGGCCATTAAAAATTTCATTAATTCAGGATCAAAAATTATTTGCAGAATATATTGAGAAATTTTACAAAGAATTAGATGAATTGGGAATCAAATTGGAGCATCTCTTTCCATCCAGAAAAATGTCTAAGAATAACAAAAAAAACAAATACCACTTATTAATGGTAAAACAGACTAAAATTCCACATGACCTAGGTGTTGTGATAAATGAAAAATTATGTAATCCACATAATTTTGTTTTTTAATCTAAAAAAATCTAACAAACCATTAGGGATTATTAAATGTTTGCATATCTAAAAAGAACATAAAAATGTTATTTGATCTTGGTTAGGTCAATAATAGAATATGCACTTTTCTTGTTGCAAATGCTAGGACATTTTTACAAATACTCCTTCCCTAGTGCTTTTAGAGCATGGAATTGGTTGCCTGAATCAGCCAGGAAATTAAAGTACAAGTCGATTAGCATGTATGACTAGATTGACCTAGGGACACACTCATTTCTATGGAAAAATTTACATTTAAGATACTGGTTGCATTCATGTTTTGTCCAATTTAAAATCAGTCATTGATAGCATTTATGACCAATTTAAAATTAGTCACTGGTTAACAGCCTTTAAGACCAATAATAAGTTCATGTAGAAGAATGGAACCCATAAAATAAGACAAGAAGTGAGAAATTTCTTTTAACTTGTTGAACAATATGTAGATTTGATTTGAAACACTGAAGTTTTTAAATCTTTTTTTATATAATTCTGACTTAAGGTCCAGCATACAGTTTTCCAAAATTGTTCCTTTTATTTAAAAATGCATTAGTTAAATATTCCTTGGCAGTGTAGTGAATAGTTTTCAATATCTTAATATTGCTAAAAGAAACGTTTTTGTTTGGTATCGTATTTTAAAGGAAATTTTGTATAAAATGTACTACAAAAAAAAAGTGAACATTCTACTCAAAATAATTTTTTTTGCTGCTTTGTTTAGGCTAGTAATGCCCATCCTGTCAGCCATATCGGACCCATACAACTTGTTAAATTATTAGATACTGAAATGTAATTACCTTCATCTTGCTTGTCCATGGTGTTTTGAGAGACTACACTCAGAATGAAGAATAAAATGTTCAGTGTACACACTTTTTGTAACACAACTAGAGGTGATACACACAACTGGTCTGTTTCTTACACAAGGGAGGCTACCTTACAGTATATAAGGGAACTTATTTCTTCATGCAATGCAGGCAATAATAATAATAATAACAGCTGAGTAGTTTTCATCAATCTTAAATTAAAACTGAAAGAAGGGGAGGGGAAATCTTTAGGATGATAATATTTTTTAAAAATTGTGTCAACTTTGCTATGTGTTTGTGTGGGATTGGGGGTGGGGGTGGGGGGTTTTAAAACTTGGTTATTCAAGGGAAGAAACAGGTTATCCTGACCTAAACCTTGACATTTGTGTACTCTTTTTTTTTTTTTTTTTTGTCATATTTTTTGTGTCTTATTTAAAAGAAAACAACAATAAAAATATAAAAATACTTTGAAAAAAAAAAAGCTTAACAAAGTGTTATTGTATCAATTAGTTTACATCAGTCATGTAATTAAATTTGCAATTAGAAATATTTTGTTACCGATTGTTTTTGTTTAGCACTATTTCATGCTTTTAGCTATCTCAATACACTAAAATGTTTTGTTTCTGTAAAATGTTTTACATGTTTCGGTTGTTCTTCAGAGTTGAAGATAATTACTTCCTAGTCCAAACCTCCCGCAGGATGACAGGGGATGGGAGCGGGCAGGGTTTGAACCCTGGACCATAGATAAATCTGAATGACCAGGCAGCCATCATCAGTTGGACCACCACTTAATATAGATGGATATTAGCAAAGCAATTTCTTGCCCTCAATTACTAAATCATTTGTCTTCTTAAAAGTAGCAGTGTCAGTCCTTTAGGCTATTTTATAATATATTAGTTGACTCACACTAACATTTGGTCATGAAAACAAGTTGGCTAATCCTTAGACTTGAAATAACCATTTGATATTCTTCTCTCCAGGACAACAGAGAAAGAGAAACAAATGTCCACCAAAGAATTGAGAAGAAATGGCTTGGAAGCATCAAAATTCCATTTTCCACAGTGTATTTCAATAATAAGGTTTGATATTCAAATAAATAGTGAACCTTCTACCATCAAATAGTGTCATATGCATATGTATTAAGTGTGGAAATTAATAAATACAAACTCCCAGTTCAATAAAAAAAAATACATGCAATATTTTGTTTATTAAAAAGGCAATTGGACTAGACTGCAGTAGATGTAGAAAAAACATGACCGTCAGTTAATAAATAAAAGACATTACATACTGTTGTAACCCTGCCTTGCACCAGTGCTTGAGGTGCACACTAGCGCACTAGTGAACGTAAACAGGAAGACACTAGGAGAGGGAGAATAGCAGTGCATCCGGGATTGTGAAGAGTCTGAATTTTTGGAAACTAAGAAGCCAGCTTTTGTGCTGCCTGAAGGTTGTAGAAGGGACGTGGAGCTAAGCGGAGAAGGCTGTCGTTGGTCCACATTCGGGTTGCTGTCTAAAGGACTGGGAAATTAGTAGCAAGACTCTGAGGAAGCTGGAGGATGTTATGTGTTTGTTATGTGTTTGTCCTAGTGAATAAACACCTGTATTTATTTCCTGTTAAACTGTGTTGAGTTGTCTGCCTTACGTTGAGTGCCTACCCTAGAGTTACAACAATTGGTGTCGAAGTGGGATTTGGGCAGCTCAACGAAAGGAAAGAATGACAACGCTTAGGAAGCTAGATGAACTTAGCTGTAAACAGTTAAAAGAGGAGCTCCGAGCCAGGGAGCTGAGAATCTTCTGTGTCAAAGAGAAGATGAGAGCTAGTCTTCGACAGAACCTGGTTGATCCTGAGACCTACCTGTTTGAGGTAGAACCAGATATTGGTGAGGTGCTGAACACCATGCAGAACAGGTTACGTGAACTTTGTACCTATTCGATGAATCATTCTATGGACAAACTGATACATCACGTGCAAGGCCAGATCAATCCTTTAAGAGAGAGGAGTCCAACATCATTCAACAACAATGAACCATTACTCTTTCAGGACTGTGGCTGTACTGATGGTATTTTTTGCATCTATTGCTGTTTCTTCTGTGGTGTTCTGTAAACAAATGGATAAAAATGAGAAAAAAAGCTATTTCAATTCAATTTGAACAATAAATTTCTTTAAACATGCACTTGGATGGATATTTTCAATTTCAGTTGGTGAGTTTTTCATTTTTAATTTTTATATTCAAAACCCAAAAATACAAAAACAACATAATTTGCAAACTAGAAAACATAAGAAATGGAAAGAACATCCATTTATCTTTAATTCTATATCAAGTTTATTATTTTCCAATAATAAATAAAAAAGTTATACAAGTTATATTGAAGCAAAGTAGCGCACTCTGAAATGGCGGAAAAATTAATTCCGTCCAAAAGTGGCAAATAATTCCGAATTAATTCCGGAGCCAAAGAGTTAAGGACCCCTGTCGATCTGCCAGTGCCTATGAGGGGAACTTGAATTTTGATTGTTGCATTCAGGCGGTAAGCAACAACTGTACATGCGGTGCTTCACGAAGGGAATGCAAATGTCAAGAAACCCATCAACAGGATCTGAAACCAGTGGACTTTGATTCTTCTGTTTTCACCAGCGAGAGAGGCCCTGAAGGTGGTCAGAAGAACCTTGCAGCTGATGAACTTTTGCACCTGAAACATTGTAAAGGTGCCTTACAGATGATTCTCCCTGAGACGGCTGAGGCTGACAGTTTGTTAAACAGTGTGGCTTCATGTGGGTCTACAGCTCTTACACAAGTCATCCTTAGAAAGGGCCTGATGAAGCGCAGTTCTGAATCAACTGCATTAACAACAACAAGAGCTGTCACTACCACTCTATGTGGCAGGTGGCTGATGCCAGCCACAACCGTCAGGATGGAGAGGCCACGTTTGCGACATCGTGTCAAGAGAAACTTGGTCAACTGGAGAAGGAGAAAACAGCACCTGCAGAGAGCAGTGTGGATCGCTTTGTGGGGAACATGCTCCACGCAATCTGTGACTCCCACTGACCGACCTCTACCTGCACTGATCAACCTCCACCTGCACTGATCAACTGTGAACATGTTTCTTTTCGGGATGAAAAGACTAAGGTGGGGTTAGTGTTGTAACCCTGCCTTGCACCAGTGCTTGAGGTGCGCACTAGTGAACGTAAACAGGAAGACACTAGGAGAGGGAGAATAACAGTGCATCCAGGATTGTGAAGTGTCTGAATGTTTACGTTCACTAGTGCGCACCTCATGCACTGGTGCAAGGCAGGGTTACAACAATACATTAAAAAACTATTTTTAAAATACAAAACATAAATTACTAATCCTCAACTAGTCAGTTGTAACATGTCCAAGAAATGTTAGACCACTGAATAAAAACTTTTTTAAAACAGTTATTTCCCTTTTTAAGACATTATTTTAAACTCTAGCTTTCAAGGCTGTGTCATAGCATGGATGTTTTCACCAGAATTTTGAGGAAAACAGAATCAAATAAACTTTACACTGCTTTATGAACTTCTAGGAGAGCAATGCCCCTGACCATGTACATTGAGAGCTAGTTGTCTATGGCACATCTATTTCCATGGCCTACAGATAACATTTTGGCATGGTGGTAAAGTGGTCTTAGCTTCTGAACTGAGGGGTCTTTGCTTTAAAAACTTAGTGAAGACTGGAATTTTGAATTTTGTGATTTTTAGGGTAGCTGGCATTAGTTATAGAATGTAAAGGTGGTTGGTTGTTATGCTAGCCACATGACCTTCACCTTAATCATCGGCCATAGAACCCTTACATCATCTGCCCTATAGATCACATGGTCTGAAAGGGGTACTCATTTTTTTAGCAGTTAACAATAATGTCATGCAGCCAGCACAATGACCCAACATATTTATTTTCTCATATCAAATAGGTAACCATTTAAGATAAGCCTTGAAATTCTGAACGAAAATACAGCATTAGGATTTTAATTTATGTCTTTCATTGGTAGCCAAATTCTGTAGCATTCAACAATTTGTTTAGATTGATGGTACCTTTCGTCTTAACACACCTCCAATACTGCTGGGATACACCTTTGACCAGTCTCAAGTGCAGCCTGCTACGTCTGTAGTTGATGCTACCAGAATCAATACATTCCTCACCATGTTCATTACCTTAGAACCATCTTTGACTCTTCCTGATCCATTTAAAGAGAAGGTGAGAACTTTGTAGATTTGTGTCATTTTATGATATTTATTGAAGTATTGAATCCTTTCATAATAATAGATTCATGTCCAAATACTTCACCATTAATAACACTAAAAAATTAATAGCATGATAAAATAGATTCACATCTACAGTATTTCTTCTCTAAAGACACTAAAGCATAAGGAAAATGAAATGAAATAATATTTAATAACTTAATGCAACTCTTGTATTAACAGTAATGTCTTCTGTTAATTTCATATGTCTTATTTTGATTGAAACTTTCAGAGGAAGGTAAATGCCTAGACTCGTGTTAGTTGTTTTTTTTTTCACTTTAGTAAATTTATGTTCTAGAATAAAACAATTGCTTTGTTACATTAATTTTATATGCACCTTACTAAATTTAGAAAACAAAAATATCACAATTTTTTTTCTGTTTACATTTGTAGATTTGAGCAGCACAACTCTGTTTCTGATATGTGAACATTGTTTTACATCATAGAATAAAATTAAATCTTGCTTTTAACCAAAAACTATTCAAAGTTCATTTTACTGCTTTCATGAAAGTATAATACTTTAGTAGAAACTGACAAAAGCAAAACTGAACCTATTAATGAAGAATGAAATTTCTCCAATAATCTTTGTAAAATATTTTAACTATTTCAATTCTAAACATTCAACAGAATACTAAGAACATTATAATACTTTTAATCTTTCATTCTTTTTGTATCCATTGAATGTACCTGTTATATGCATAGCTTTCCACAAATGAAGAAGAAGAACTCATTCAACATGCAGAAGTATGGCAGGAAACTTTGGAGAGAAAATTCCCCAATCGCATGTTTCGAACAACAGTCATGGATACAAGTGGCAGGAATGTGTTTGTGACCAGATTTTTTAAACCTCTGAAGCCTCCTCCAGAAGTGGAAGCTTGTCAAGATCCTGACAAAGCTATGGTATGTGTGTACATTTTTCACTCAACTTTAAACATGAAGGTAACATAAAGATGTGTAACAGATGGTCTGATGATATTTGCCTCAGGAAGTCCTGGTATAACATCTTCTTGTGTTGGTTTCATTACTCATTACATCAGTCTCTCCTTGTCATTAGATATCAGGCATACTATCTGGGTTGTTATTAGGCTAGCATTCTAAGTAGGCAACCAAATCATTTTAGTACAACAAATATGTACTGTGACACTAACTTTCCTAGCCTTCTTATATTACTGCTCTTGTTTGAGTTTGTGAAGTAGTCTAGAGTCTAGATTGTTACATTGTTTTCGATTAGCTATATTAATATTAGCTACTCTATTAACTAATATGATTGAACACTTATCACTTAATGACTTATTTTCTTTGTTTTGTTGTTTAACCAGGAGCTTGCAGCCAGATATGTTTCTCTTATACCATTTGTAGCTGATACAGCTTTGTTTCCTGGCCAGTGTGACATATGGAGTACATGCAATGTAAGTCACTGAAAGTGGTCAATATTTAATTCTGTCATTATAAATGCTAGGTCACAATGAAATGGATTTTTTTCAACCTGATATTTTGTGTGTGTATTTATTTCAGCAATTCATGAAGATGTTGTGTGGGGATGAAGAGGAGCATGCTGTCCTGTTGACTAACTATTTCTTAGGCATGGGCAAACAAGCCTGGTTAATGTTAGGTAAATCAACAGATTTATTATATTTAAACAATTAACAAATTGATTAATAATTTAATGTTATAATTAATACTAGGTACTTCAGCTTGCAGAAAACAGTGCTACATCTTTGCAAAGCCTGTGACCCTGCTATTCCCAAACTGTATTGGATATTTTCTGTTCCTTTGGGCACATCGGCTGCATGAAAAAGGGGGGTGGGGGAACTGCAGTTTGGACAGCATCATTCTGACCATTGATAATGCCCAGGCTTTCATTTGACTATCTATGAGATGAACCATAGTCATTCTTCAACTGAAAGCAGCCAACAAAGCAAAATGGAGGTACATCTAAATATATGTTCCAGCCTGGGTAAAAGAAAAAAAAAAACAGTTTGCAACTCAAGTTAGACACCATAGCTTGGACATTCTTACAAACTTTGTCTCATTATCTGCTGTTTGCTACCATTTTGTAAATGACTTAGACTTTACTTAGGTCCTCCCGCGCCGTTCGGCGCATTGGGCGGCAAGCTGTCTCCATAATGATCTGTCACTGGCAATGTCTGAAGCCTCTTCCCATCTGGTGTCCACTGTTCTGAGGTCCTCCATGAAGGTGTGTCGCCAGGTAATACGAGGACGTCCCTGTTTGCGCTTTCCTCGTTTTGGCTTCCATGTTATCGCAACTCTTGGTGTGCGTAATTCATTTTGACGTAGAACATGTCCCGCAAACCTCATGCGACGCTCAGTCACAACCTCACTAAGTGTTCGACTCCCAGTTCGGCAAAGGATTTCCTTGTTTAAGATCCGGTCTGTGTAACTGACTCCCAAAATCCGTCTCAGCCATCTCTGTTGAGCCACATTTAGTCTTTTCTCAATTTTGACAGATGACTTCCACGTCTCACATGCATATGTAGCAGTTGGAATGACGATTGTGTTGAGAAGGTGTATTTTTGTCTCGAGTCCAATGGCTTGGCTAGTCCAAATAGGCTGCAGCCTTTGGAAAATGCTCCCTGCCTTTCCTATTCGGCACGCTACATCATGGTAAGCATCTCCATCATTTGTTATGATGCTGCCAAGGTACGTGAACTTGTCCAGCTCTTCAAGCTTTGACTCGCCAAGTCTGACGGGGACACCCTTTGCCTTATATCCCACTCGCATAATTTTAGTCTTATCCAAGTTTATGCGGAGGCCAATTTTGGGTGCCTCTCTGTCTAGGCTCTCCGTCATTTCTTGAATGCATTTATTTGTAGCCCTGAGTAGTGCAACATCATCAGCAAAGTCCAAGTCCGTCAATCGGAGTTGTTCATGCCATGGAATACCAAAGGCAGTCTGGTTCATTGCTCTCCTCATTATGTAGTCGATGGCTAGGAGGAAAAGGAAGGGAGATAAGATGCACCCCTGTCTCACACCTGTCTCGATTGCAAAAAACTCTGTTGTTCCCTCTTCTGTTTTAATGCAGCAACTAGACTGACTGTAAAGGTGTCGTAGGATCTGGACGAATTTTTCTGGTATACCGTATTCTCTAACTATTTTCCATAGTGATTCTCGGTGGACACTATCAAACGCTTTTTTGAAGTCCACGAAACTGATCGTTAGCCGTTGTTGGTACTCAAGACTTTGTTCTATGATATTTCGTAAAACGAAAATCTGCTCTGTACATGATCTGCCTCTTCGGAAACCTGCTTGTTCTTCATCTCCAAACGATGGAGGTCATCTCTGTTAGACGTGCGGACCCGCAGAGGAGCTGATATCGGCTCAGACCACTACCTTGTCAGTGGCAAATGTAAGCTCCGATTGAAACGCCAACCAAAACGAGCCACACGACCCCGCCCATTTAATGTAGAGAAGCTTAAAGACGGCAATACTGCAGCACAGTTCCAATTGAAACTAACGAACCGCTTTGAGGCTCTTGCAGATATATTGACCCTTGAAGAAGAGTGGACCAACTTCAAAGATACCACTATTGGGTGCGCAGAAGAAGTTATCGGAAGGAGGCGAGGTTCATACAAGGAACGGTGGATACAAGACAGAACATGGAAATTGATAGATGAGAGGAAAGAGGCCAAACGTAGACGAGATCAGAAAAATGAAACACAGGATCGCAGCCTAGCGGAAGAAGCCTATAGGGAAGCAGATCTGAAAGTAAAGAGAAGCTGTCGGCAAGATAAACGGGACTGGATTGAGCAGAAGGGACAAGAGGCACAAGCAGCTGCAAGCAGAAATGATTCAAAAACCCTCCATCGTATTGTCCGAGATCTCACTGGAGCAAAGAGTGGACATGGGGCACCAATAAAAGACAAGCAAGCCAAAACTTTGTTAACGAAAGAAGAACAGGATGCAAGATGGGTAGAGCACTTTAAAGAGACCCTTAACCAACTGTCGCCAGACATAACTTACATATTCAAGGACCCCTCTCCAGAAAATGATCTCAAGGTCAAGACAGACCCAATAACTGCTGAGGAGGTTACCATGACCATTGCAGTGCTAAAGAATAACAAAGCACCAGGACTAGACATGATATCAGCAGAAATGCTAAAATATGGGGGACAGTGCATTGTTAACAGAATGACTGATCTCTTAAATCTCTGTTGGCGAACTACAAAAGTCCCAGAGGACTGGCAAAAGGGAGTGATTGTAAAGCTTCCAAAAAAGGGCAACTTGGCAGACTGTAACAACTGGAGGGGCATTACTCTCCTCTCTGTCCCAGGCAAAGTTTTCAGCACTGTTTTGTTGAGACGGCTTCAACAGTCTGTAGATGAAAGGCTCAGAGAAGAACAAGCAGGTTTCCGAAGAGGCAGATCATGTACAGAGCAGATTTTGTAAATGACACTTAACAAATACAGTACACTTTGTATACTTACTAGTCATCTGTCTAGTTGCCATTTTGTCAGCAATTATCTTAGTATAAACATTATTAAGTCAATCCAACTCTACTGGGTACCTGACATTAGTTGGTGAAAGTAAAGGCAGTTGGTCGTTGTGCTGGCCACATGACACCCCGCTCATTAACCATTGGTCAAAGAAACAGATGACCTTAATATCATCTGCCCTATAGATTGCAAAGTCTGAAAGGGGAACTTTAAGCATTATTTAAATATCTGTGATAGTGGAAGTGTTTTGTTGTTTTTTTTTCTAATTTTCTAATGATAAGCAATATTTATAAAGTAATCTTTTTTTTTTCCTTATAAGGAAATGCAATACCAGAAGGTCGAACAGCCTATGTATTAACTGAAGACAGTAGTGGGCACTTTTTTATTTGGAATGCTAGATCTGGAGAAAAATTTAGTGTATATGACAACTACTGCCCTATCCAAGTTGTAGGGTGTGTCATCAATGAAGCAAATGTAAGCTCTAATAAATTTCTATTCAATTCTAAATTTTCAAATTAGGGACCTTACCTATAATAACAAAACATAAATGTGTTGCAAATAGTATCAGTTTGCTATGTTTTGTTACATTTTTTAAACTACATGTCATAAATCCATTTTTTGTTGGTCATATTTTGTTACTATTTCTAATACTAATGTTAAACAAAAAATGTTTCTACTTGGAATTAGTATGGTTTGCCTAACATTAATAAGAAATATTAAAGAAAGACTTTAAGAAGAATTGTGTGATAATGTTTACTTTGAAAATGTGTCTGTGTGTTTAAGAAATCTTACTATATGGATAATGGTGTGACCATGAAGATGTACTAGGTGTGTGTTGAACAAGTTTCTAGATTTTTTTCCAGTAGTTTCAGTATTTGTTTACTTCTTGATCAGAGTATTGATCTCAATATATTCTTCTATTATGTTCCAGATCTATGCCAACATACAGCAGTATGACAAACCTTCTCAATTGAATTTTGATTTTAAAAATTCTAAGAACTGGCAATCTTTCTACACAAAGTCTTTTCCTAGCAGAGGCTTAGCTTCATGTCAAGTATGAGTTTTTTTTTTGCTGTTTAGTTGTTTCTTTAAAGCTAACATGAATTTCTTATTTGTATTTATTAATTTTTTATTATTTTGGAAAGCACCTACAAGTTTACATAAATTATGGTGACCAACTCTCTCTATATATATTGCCAATTTACGAAAACTTAAATTTGTATCATAAGCTTGCAGACATTAAATTGCTAATTATCAGCTTCAGTAACTTGTGGTTAATAAGGTGACATTAAGTCTTGTTTGAGCAGTTAATAAGGTGACATTAAGTCTTGTGTGAGCTGTGGGTTGGTTTAAATAGTTTTGTACTACTTCATGTGATTTATTAGTGCCACATTTCATTGTGTAAGCCAGAAGAGAAAGAGAGAGCTAGTCACATTGTGCAAGCCAGACAAGGAGCAGGTTTGTCACACCTTAGTACACAACTGGAGAAGATGGCTGAGCAGCTGAACTCAAAGAAAACTATTATATATATATATATATGCTGTTTCTTCAGTGTGTTCAAATTAAGGCATCTCTGAACTCACATATGTCACCTCCACTCTGTTCAAGAGTGGATTTTGAATGCTTGTCGTGAGCTTTGAGTCATATTCTTTTTATTACATTTCAATTTACTGTGCTGAAGAGGATCAATTGTTTTCACAGCTTTATGTACCTGCAAAGCACTAAGTCTCTTCATTTAAAGCTGCCTACATCTCTCCCCAATGGACTTCTTCACCCTAATCATGTAGATTACATTTGTCACTTTTTATGTCATTTAACCTACAACACTTTAGTATGTCTAGGATTATAGTAACAATGACATACATGAGATTAATCATATATACTTTCTCTTGTAGCCTAACCAACTGCACTACAGGCGGAAGGACAAGAAATTTGAAGGACTGGTGATGGAACTACAGGAAAAAATAGAACAACTACTGAAAAACAAAATAATGGAATGGAGAAGTCGATATATCACTAGATGGAATCGGCATTGTACTCAAATTATGAGAAAACTTTTGCCCAAGTAAGTTGTATGGCCTTTTGTCTGTGAAATTTTTCTAACCATGACATGTTTCTCATTGTGACATTGTGGCGAATGATCATGACATTTTTCTTTAGAAAAGTGCTTGTGAAATTAGTATTCAATATCTCGTTATTTATTATGTATTGTTAGGTAGGGGAGATAATACTTTTTTTCATTCTTATTCCTAAACCAAATTATAGGCTGGAAGAGAATTGTGGGAAACCAATTGCAGAAACTGAACTTAGAGATTTGGAAGATTCATTTAAATCTTATAAGGTTTGTACATTTGAAGACAGACCTTTTGTGAACTTAGAGGGTTTATGTGATTTGTTAAATATCAGGGCCATTGAGCTAAAAGTTTTTGAATAACTCTTGAACATATCAAGTAAATTTGTATAGGCTCCCTTCCAAAAATGTTATTGAAAGTCGAAGTTAGCATTATTCTGGACAGAGGTCTGTGGTACTTGACTGTGCAAGATCATATTTTAGAGAACTTTTTAAATGCATGAGTCTGATTTGTCCTATTTCAAGGGATATGACCATTGCACAAATTTCCTATGGCCATAGCACAGTTCACCTCTAAAGAGATTACTACTTTTTTGGTTACTACTTTTTTGGTAAGTTTAATGGATAACACAGAATAACCATATAAGCCCATCCTATCCCTTTGATAATTTAGTTAATCCTCCCATTGAGGGTTAGGAAAAATAAATGAAGAAAATTTTGGAAACTTTCCAGACTACACAAGCAGTAAAATCAATATAAAAGATGAAAAATGTGAGTGAAAACTTTGTCTGTATTCCTGCTAAACCCATACATGAAAGATTTCTGTTGCAAACCCTGAAGAACAATCAGAAAGCAATTACCCTTAGGCAGCTGCAGCACATAGTGCTATATACTTGCAGAACTTGCAATGCTGCTGATCCAAAATTGTATTGGTTATTGGCAATTCCTTATGGCCCTTAAAGTGGGAGAGGAGAAAATGCTGCATGGGTGACTGTTTTAACCATATTTAACACTCCAACTTTGTCTTTGAATTAGCATTTTAAAATTACAACGGAAAAAGTGGTGAAACAAAGATTTGCAGAAAATTAAATTAGTTTGATTTATTTAGTTAGAAAAAACAAAAAAAATGGAATGGATTGAACATATATAAGTACACATTGAACATGTTCCACCCAACAGTCTTTTATTGTTCCACAGGTGTCAGGTTTTCCTTTAAACATTCCTTACACTGACATGGACAATATTACTGAAACTGTTTTCTCCACTGGTGTGCATGCCCAAGAAACAAGTGAAGTGGAATTCGCCCTTGCAGTTTATGTACATGGCTACACTAACAATGTCATGTCAATATGGATTTATGTAGCATCTTTGTTGCGATTGAGATAGTCTTTTTTTGTTTTTACATTGATGTTCATTTTTTACCATTTGTTTTTTCACTTTTACCCCTCATTAGATGATGTGGACTGCCTATAAGAATGAATGGTTGTGAGACACTTGGAATCTGCTTAATTAAGCGTTATACTTGTGTGCCAAATATGTTGTAAACAAGTAGAAATAAAAATTATTTTTTTTTAAATAATGAGACATTGTATTAATGTTTATTATAATTATTATTTCAACTAAAAAGATATTGCCAGTTATATTTACTCCGTCCACTGCTTTGTATAGTTTTATTATTTGACATTGAAAATTACTTACAAGAAATGTCATTGTTTTTAGTTTTTATTGTCTACAAATAAAATGTGAATCTACAAGTTTTGTTTAGGATACATGCAAAGGATCTGAATGAATATAATTTTTTTTTCTATGATAACTACACAAGTTATTCTTTTGTATTCATTAATATCTAAAGTTGTCCAATGTGAGAGTTCTTAAATTAATGTGGAATGTGTCAAGGGGGCTGAAGTTAGACACATGACTCGAGAAGAGTTGTGTTTACTGAGCGCAGCATGGAAAACCTTCTCCCAGAGATTGGACCATAGCACTCCAAGCATGCTATAACCATGAAAGTTAACATAAAAGCTATTAAAAAAAAAGAAAAAACAGCAGTAATTCAATTTATCAATCTTAGTTCAGTTCTAAAAAGTGTGTACCGGTACTATTGAAATTACAATGTAATAAAATAGTGCATACTTGAATCAAAATGTTCACAAATCCTTGTAGGAATAAAAATATTTCAACAAAATGTTTTTATTGCCTTTGATATTCAGACTGTATTTATTTTAATTTAGACTAATATCTTACATAAATATTGCAAAATACTTTTATCTGAAACAAAAAGAACTAATGCCAAACAGAATCAATGTTTTCTTTATTAAACAAAGAATAACAAACGTGAATTTGAGAATTGTCATAAGCATGATTTGATCATGTCTGTAATAGAATGTACTGTGTCTGGACTTGTATCTTTGATAGCCAGTGACATTATAACTGGAACTAAAGGGTTCAATGCCGTCACAATGGTTTTTGCCATTACATGTGTTATAGGCTGGAAGTAAATAGTGTATCAAATCAATTATTCACTGTATGTCCATTATGAAAACATTTTACCACTAAAAATAAGGGAAAAACATCTGAACATCCAAATCTATTAATTCAGTCAAAAAAGAAAAATAACTAAAAGTAAGCAAATCATAGCTGAATCATAATTATTATTTTAAATTCTTTTTTTAATTGAAAAGCAAAACACTTATTGACACCCTCATTAACAGTGGTCCACAGAAACAGGTTGACTCCAATAATGGCAGGTTGCGCATAACATGAAGCTCTTCAACATTTAAACCAACAGTTGGGAAAATAATCTGCATTCTATAGATCAAAAGGTCTGAAAGGGGAGCTTTACTTTTTACTTACATATAATAATTACAATTGTGTTCATAATAATGACTGTAATTTTAAGGCATTTGATAAAAAGGGTTCTAGTTTAAACTCTTGAATTTCAAATCTATTTTCTATTTTTTAAAAATCGCTAATAATTTGACAAATATTTGTTTATAAACACATCATACTGTGCTTTTGATTAAGGATTATAACTCACCTCATCTTTGCCTAATAATACTTTGGTAGAAAACATAGGAATATTATCTTGAATGTCATGTGTCAGTATATCTCTGGTCACTTGAAGCTGTAAAATGTATCATTATATTAGAGAAAGAAGAAATTTAAAAAAAAAAAATGTTAATTATTGACTAGTTATACACTGAGAGTAAACACTTACAATTGTGCCCATCTTCATGTACTGTGAGGCTATAATAAACAAATGATCTTCAAACTTATTGACCACAACTTCTGTGTGATGATCCGAAATTTGTTTGGCAATCTAAAACAAAATAGAAAAGATAGCTAGCCTTTGTTTTTAAGTTTAGAATTAGAATGTTTTCATGAGGAAATAAAATGTACAGTGAAATTTAATGGAGCCCAATTAGAACCTTTTGAGGTCAGCAGTGGTGTCAAATAAGGATGTGTGCTTGCACCTACTCTGTTTGGCATATTCTTTTCCTGCCTATTGCAATATGCTAATAACAACATCAAAGAAGGTGTATTTCTCCATACAAGAACCTCTGGAAAACACTTTAATGTATCCAGATAGAGGGCAAAAAACAAAGTTAGATAGGTACTAATCATTGAACTTCGTCTCTACCCTGATGATGCAGCTATTGTTGCTGAATCTGCTGCTCAGCTCCAGACCCTGGTTGACATACTATTTGCTGCATACTAGAAGTTATATATTTAAAATCATAATAATTAGATCTATGTTTAAATTAGAAGAATACTAATTTAGTCTTTTTTTCTGATGATCATGATCATCACACCAAGTCATCATAACTGGCGATGAATTATAGTTCTTTATATTAATTTATATCATGATGATCTAGTCTCATTTAACTAGATCTAGGTCTTTTTATTACTAATGAGTCTAAGTCTAATCATTTACACTAGTCACTATTGACAACTATTGTCTGACACATGACTCATCATCTCATGGTCGGCCTTATAAAACTCTTCTTCAGACTCTTACTTAGTTCTTAGTTAGTAAATGTAATTTACTAATTATAATGGATTTCGTTCTAACTAAGTTAGATCTAGATTATTCTAGATCTTATCTTTTTTAAAGACTAGTTCTGCTCAGTATCTTATAACTAATAATGTAAAATTGAACATGATTAATGCTACATTTTAATTAGTCTCCTTCAAATATCGCATATTAAATTAAAATGTATATTCTACTTGTTTAGACTGCACTATTGGCGACTTCAAGGAGGCTGCCATTTTTAAACAAATGTAACTGTTAGTCAGTGTATATTAAAATACGTAATCATGCGTGCACAAAAGGTACAGTATAAAATTCTTTATAATAGATCTAGATCTACTAGCATTTGAGATAACAAAATATAAGAACAAAACAATGCATTTATAACTATAATTAGATCTAGATCTATTTTATTTTCAAAATTTTAATGAAATTCGTCAAAATAGATCTAGATCTAGATCTATTCAAGTTTGTATTTTTTTGTATCTTTCTATTTTATAATGCAGTGCCACGGGACATTACTCTGTGAAGTTTAAAATTTTTGTCAACAACAGCATATGCGTATCATATTCTATTCTGCTAGTCTAGATTATTAAGTCTTGTGTCCATTTTAGATGCGCTAGTGTGAAGTCACAATAAAATAATTATAACATGTCACTATCACTAGATCTGCTTGCAGCAGCTTATGCAGCCACATTAGCTGCAGGGGGAATCATTGGATATGTAAAGGCTGGTAAAAAAAAATGTCTTGTTGATGTTTGATTTTTATTTCATCCTTTTAACCTTTTTTTTATTCTAGATTCATAGGATTGTCTAGATCTAGTCTCTAGAATCTAGATCTAAATTTACTTAATTAGTGTAATTACTAGATCTACTAAAGTCTAGATCTATATTATTATTAGTAGTAGTAGTGAATCTTGTCACTAATCACTTGTCTAGATCTAGATTAGAAGATGGTAGATCTAAATTCTAAATTAGATATATAGTAGATTCTTATACCTGAACACCGACTTACGGGAACTAGGTCAAATTTTTATTTTATTTTTTTATTTGGTGACGGTTTAACTTACAAAAAAACTGAAAGCAGATTCTTATTCTGCAACTAAAGGACTATAAAAATAGCTGTATTCCTTTGTATTACCACTCATAGTCAAGATTCTATTTTAAAATAAAGTGGGTCACTTTATGCTCCTATATTGAACGCAGTTTTTGGGCTTTCTCCTCAATTGGACAGTGAGCACCGTCATTGTACACCACTATGTAATTGCTAATAAATTATATCTGTGTTACTTAATTTTTTTTAGATTGTATTAAAAGAAGTAGATTCACTTTTGCAATATGTATTTATAGTCTATTTCCTCATATATACTCTCTCTCTGTCTCTCTCTCTCTAACTCTATAATATTATAGAATATAGATCTATATAGAATATATATATATATATATATATATATATATATATATATATATATATATATATCGTTTATAGTTTATTATTTATATACCTATGTAATCTATGTGTAGAAACAGACAGAAATAAATCTATATAGATTATATATCGATAAATTAATTATTATAATTTAATAAATAAGATATTTTCAAATAGGCTACATTGGCTACATGTATTTCCTCTGTCTTTCTTTTAATTGCCATCCAAAGACCCTCTTCTTGTTTTCATAAGTTGGATGTTCGTTTTGTGACACATTAACACCCCCCTCCCTCCCATAGATGCTTATAATTCTTTTCATGACTCTCTCCCCCTTCCCTCCACTGCCTGTTGGATAGTTTGTGACACTACAAGCTGAGTGTATACTTCTCCTCACTGCCAGCTCATCTGGAGTGATCACCTGCAGTGGGCATGGTCTCTGGCTTCAAATTAGCAGCCCGCACTTTTTCTTTCATTCATAAATTATATATTATAGACATCTCGATCTAGGTCAAGCTTATTCATTGAAAAAATCATAGATTTATTAATCCCAATAATATTTCTTATTACGATTTTGCTGTGTCCAATGAAGGAGAATGAGCTGAATTCATTATTATTCGTTGTACACCCCCTTATTAAATTTTATTTAACAGCTAACGGTATAAATGTGATTGGAATGTCTTTCTAAAGATGTTTGGAAGCTTATTTTGATATGCCCATCAGCCTACGATCAAACAGGCTCATAATATAGCCTTCATCCCTTATATGGGTATGAATTGCCGGGGGAGGTTAAAACAACAGCTTTACATACATGGTTACAGAGAATCTAAAAAACTGCCATCTGCTTTGGAAAAACGGAACAAAATTACCGGAACTTATCTAAAATTGGACATGCGCAGTCCCGAAACGTTGATTTTTGCTCCAAACATAAAAACAAATGAATTACAAACAAAAAAAGCGACCCGTTCATTGAAGGAGAATTTGATGGGGTGTCCAAAATATAAGAAGCTACTATAGATCTACTTTTAATTTTATAGACGATTATAGACTTAATTGTCTTAATAGACTAGTCTAGAGTGTCTAGAGACTCTATACTATGATACTATAGTCACACAATATAGATCTAGTAGGGATGTGAAATAAAAAAATTATCTTTGAAAAATCAATTTTTCGTTAGTACATCATTAAAATACTTTGAAAGAACTTTCTAATGGTGTATAAATTATGACTTTAAGTTGAACAGTTAGAAAGTTATGTTTTTTTTTCTGGCGTTTTGACCGAGCATTGGTTGACATGGAGCATGTAAGATGAGAGCGTCTCGCTCGCTCAGCCAGCGAGACACACCCCCCGCTCAAAAAGTTAAAAAAATTGGAATTGAATTTCGTAGAGGATAAATCTACTTATTAAATAAGAAATTTAATTGTAGACCTAGCATTCGTAGTAAATTTCTAGCTCACAAATGTGATTTCATTTATATTTATGAACTCCACTTGTTTAGAATATAAATATAGATGAAATAAACAAATTATCGGGTCTAGAGCTACAAGAAATGTCAGAGAGGTATGGACAAAATGGCGGCTTTGTGATGGCAGAAAATAACAAAATATTGTTATAAACCTGGTGGTGGCACAGATGGGGGTAGTGGTGTGTGTGTAGTCAGCCGACGCAAACGAGCGGTCAACCGTGACGAGTTATGACGGTCAGCCGAGTTGAGTGTCAACAGGACGGTTCGGGAAGGATCGCCGTCGTGAACAGAGCTCAGGGGCGTCACAAGGGATGTAGTCATGTGATGAGGCTAGAAACGTCGAGCGATGTTCCGTCCGGTTCTAGAAGGTCAGTAGGGACCCTATATATAGAGCGGAGGTGTCCAGTCAAGACGGTTCACGACAGGGGTTCAGAACACGGTCGACTACAGCACAGTTCAACAGTGTGGTTCTGTATGGAGCATTACGACGGTTCAGTGCGGAGTACTGTCAAGTACAGTTGAGACGACTGGTGTCTTGATCTTGGTCTGTGATCGAGTCCGACACAACGAGCTCAGTGTGTGAAGTCAGTCCTGAACTGTTGAACCCAGTGCAAGCCCGGAACGAGACGGAGTGGCCGGTGCAAGAATTGATACGGCGGTAGGGTGTTATCGGAGAGATATTTGTACAATGTACGTTTTGCCAATTGTACAGTATTGGCTGTTATTTATTCAACTATTAAAGTGTTACATTATTTTGGAGCCCTGAGTTGTCAAGTTCTTTAAGTTGGTGGTGTATGGTGCAGTTTGCAGAGAGCCTGGATAGTGAGATTCGAAACAATATCTAAAAAGTGGGATCAAATCATCTGAAACAATTTTTTTTCAAACTGGCTTTAAAATTATAAATAAAATAGATCCAAACATTAAAACTCTTCTAAAACTATCAAGAAACATGCAAAATTGTTATATCTACTAGCCTATGCATGATTTTATTCATTAGAAAGTTTAGTTTTCAAAAAAAAAAAGAAGAAAAAAAAAAGTCCATAGGGAGCAGTGCAAATTTATGTTTTCAACATTATAATCGATAACAATTGAAGAAAGTAATGTATCATGATAAAACTTGGCAGAAATATGGCCAGATATATAATCTATTACGGGGAAAAAAACAACTTCTTAGGACTTACCTGAAATGAGTATCAGTAAAAATAAAAATACATATACCTTCAAGTTAAAAAAAAGTAAGAAAATACACATTTTTTTAAAAGTCCACATGAAAAAAAAATGTTCCTCAATATAAAATGTATCCATATTCACCCATTTTGGCTACGATTTCAATGGATTTAAAATCATAATCGATTTCAACCAAGGGCCTATGTACAGAAAGTAAGAAAAACGAATCTCAAATTTTGACGGCATTTTTTTACTTCCAGTTTTACGGGTTTTCACATATCTATATATAGTGTCCATACTATAATCTATTCTATTTGTCTATTATTATTATGTTTTAATTTTAATTGTATTAAAATTCTTATAAAAAAGATATTATAATCGTATAAATAAAATAAAATACACTGTTGAGTGACTGTAGTGTTGTTACTTCAAAAAAGAAAATGATTACATTATTACATCCTATGCGTCTCTAGTCAATCTAGTTATGAGTATCAACTTATTTGTCCCTTGATTTTCATCGTTGGGTTGCTGTGGTACAGACTTACCAAATCCCTCCACTTTTCCCTATCAGTAGCTGTTTTAAGCAGGATATCAAGAGCAAGGCCAGTCCATTCTTTTATGTTATCCAGCCAGCTTTTCTTTGGATGACCCTTTCTTCATGCTCCCTCCACTGTGCCCTGAAGAATGACTTTTGATAGTAACATAGAATCTCTAATATATAACATAAGATAAGATAAAGATACATGAACAATCTAGACTTTATTTATATTATGTAATAGATCTATGTCACTCACTTATACTGATGTCATACATATGATATAATATACTGTTATAGAGTACAGAATATAGATCTAGTCACTTATAAAATATTCACTATGACTACGAATCAAACTATGAGTAGATCTGTAATTATTATAGTGAGGTATAATAATGATTATAGATCAGATCAACTTGACTCTATCATCTACTTCTAAGTATGTATATATAGATATAACAACTTAGTTATCTATACACTTGTCTTTAGTTGACTGAAACATGCTTAAATTTAGTAAAATTATTTATAATGGACCCACATTGCTCACAATTTAGATATCTAGATCTAGATTTCAAGATCTCAATTAATTTTCACCTTTTATAGAAAATAGATCTAGAACAACAAGAAATCAACAATAGATAAATTAACCATTTATATTCCAATCTCTTCTGGTTTCATTGTATTATATTATAAATATATAAATATATACACATCATCAGATAGTCAGTATAATCTATAATACATAAAAATCTATACTATATAATTATAAAATGGTGGTTCACCTTTCAAATTAATTGCAATTTTATGCCTTGTCTTACTATAGAATCTGACAGTCATCAATGTCTCATTTTTTTGAAGAAACATTGAGAATTTCATAAAATATAAGATTAAATTTAAGATTTAAACATTTCTGTTCTTTATATAGTTTACTTAAGTCCTACTATTACTCTTTCTGTTGCTCTATTTATTCCATGCTTTATAAATCCACTGCTGGAATAGTTTCATTCACATCTCTACTTATAGTAGCCGAAGATAATATCCTTTTAAATTGTTAGAAAATATTTTTTTATATTTGAAGAAAGCGTACCCTCTTTAGCAATGGGTTTGGCCTGTGGAACTTTGATGTTGTATGGAGCTTTCCAGATGGGACAAGATCCTAAAAATGTGACTTTATCTTTGGGTAAGTTAAATCAAATTTTTGTTTTGCTGATTATAAAATCTTAAAATCTTTTTTAAAAAATATTTAAAAAAAATATATATATGAAATCAAGCTAAAAGTTTACAACAATTAGTCCTAAATTAGAACCTTTTCTGTTTCATGACTCCATATTTTATAAAAATTATTAATCACTAGAAAAAATGTTGACTCTGTATGGAGAAAACCAGAAAAATGCTATTTTTCTTATAACCAGTAATATAAGTAAACATTAGATCTGACAGTTTGATCACCATCAGATTGGACTACTTTTAGAATCATGGCAAATGTTTCATACTTGAGATATTTGTACACATAAAATATAAACCTTTTTTTGGAATAATGGGAGTGTGGATAGGTCAGAAAACACACAAAATTAAATAGTCCTTATTTGTTTTTGTAACTTTTTTTTAAGGAAATTTTAAATATTATAGATGTTACATCTTCAAATCAAATTTTCAAAAGGATAGGAACATTTTATGTTTGCATTTTAATTGAAAAATGTTTTTGATGGGAGAAATTTATAATTTTTAGACCGTGGTATGAACATAATGGTCTATATTATGTACTGCATTGAATATTTATATAAAATGTCTTGTTTTGGTGATCCAATGAAGTAATGCAGAAAACCTGGTTATAAAATAACACAGAGAACTCTAGAACCAAAGGGTGTAGAAGGAAGACATATTAGGTTAAGCATCTTTGAAAAATATATATATTAACATATTTTACTTTTGATATTGACAACATTTTTGTATGGCAGTCAGCGAACACTAAATAATGTCATATAGAACAGAGCCTAATAATTCTTAGTCTTAACCCATACTTGCAAAATCAAGTTGATACAACTTTTTAATTTGATGTAATACTCTGCCATGCAGCACATTCCTTTTGTTTGGAAAGGTTTCATACATTAGTAATCAGACATTTATATCAGGTTTTCATTATAAAAAGATTTTTTTAATGACATTTTTTTGTTTATTCTAGTACCAGTAATAATAAGTTTTTATGTCTTTATGCATAAAGACAAGCAACAAACCTACTAAGTTACACAATTTAAAAAAAAAAATGTTTAACTTTATATTTTCTCACATCCTTTCCAAGTTATGTAGGAGTTGGTTTTTTTGTTTGGAAAGGTTTCTGACATTGTTAATCTGACATTTATATCAGGTTTTCATTATAAAAAGATTTTTTAATGACATTTTTTTGTTTATTCTAGTACCAGTAATAATAAGTTTTTATGTCTTTATTACATAAAGACAAGCAACAAACCTACTAAGTTACACAATTTAAAAAAAAAATGTTTAACTTTATATTTTCTCACATCCTTTCCAAGTTATGTAGGAGTTATGTATGAGTTGCAGTGGCTGAGCAGTAAAGTGCTTTGCTTCTGAACTGAGGGTCGCAGGTTTGAATCCTTGTGAAAACTGGGATTTTAATTTCAGGATCTTTAGGTGCTTCTGAGTCCACCCAGCTCTAATGGGTACCTGATATTAGTTGGGAAAAAGTAAAGGCGGTTGGTCCTTGTGCTGGCCACATGACACCCTCATTAACCATGGGGCCAGAGAAACAAATGACCTGTACATCATCTGCCCTATAGATCATAAGGTCTGAAAGCAGAACTTAACTTCACTTCTAAGTTATGTATAATAAATGCCATTGCTACTTACAGTGACCTCAGCAGTTTTGACAGGTGTAATGGGTTACAGGTTTTCAAACAGTGGCAAGTTTATGCCTGCAGGATTGGTTGGTGCTTTAAGGTGTGTGATTATAATTTTAGCAGTAAATAATTTAAATATTTGTTGGAAATTCTTTTAATTTGATGAATGTATTTATGTATATGTATGTATATATATATATATATGTATGCATAATATATATATATATATATATATATATATATATATATATATATATGTATAATATATATATATATATATATGTATAATATATATATATATGTATAATATATATTATATATATTGATTTAAAAAAAAAGATAATTAAATGACTGGGAATTAAAAAGGCAGATAAATGAACTGACCAGGAAAAATTTTACTTTCATGGTGATAGTGATCATTTGAGATTTTTATTATAAAAAAAAAAATTAAAAAATTTAATAGATTATAGAATTACAATATTTTGCATGCACATTATTTTGAGTACTTAAACAAACATATTTGAGGAATTTTTATAAATGCAAAATATTTTTTTTTTTATTTTGGCCTTCTTTATATTACAAAATATTTATATAGATTTAGTAGTAAAATATAAATTTGAAAAAAAAATTCTTCTAATTGAAACTGTGCTAAAAAATGTGTTATGAAAGATAATGATCTTAAAGGGAAAAAGTCATTTTAAGAATAAGGAACACAAAATTTGGTTTACAGAAATTTTGTGAATATGATTGAGCAGTTAGCATCAATGAAAAAAATTAATCTAAAATCAGCATGTTTTAAAAAGTATAATTCTTTTGCAGTTTGTTGATGGTGTTGAGACTAGCATACAGAGTTATGTCAGACTAAGAGAAATCAGGATGTTGCAGATTAAATCAGATTGTTCTTAAGATTTCTTTTTTATGTATGATTGTAAAGTGATTAATTATCTTCCATTCTTTTTTTTTTTTATTCATGTGACACTAGACAGATTTTTTATTTATTTGAGTGTTTTCATTCATTGATAACAAATAATATAATGTGTGTGGACCAGAGAAAGTGCTTTTCTTTAATTAGCTTGAACAAATGTATTCTTCAGATGCATCAGATTCTAAGAGGATTTCTTGTATATAATTAAAAGAAATTTTATGAGAAAATATATTTCCAGATATTTAAAAAAAAAAAAAAATCTTAATTATTTTTCATTATTCTCATTACTAAATTTTTTTTTTTCCATGGCAGCTTAAATACTTTTCTTTAAGACATCATATATTGGTCAATATACATAGGATGTCTGCATGCTAGTATGATGAAATTGTTTTTAAATATTGACAAGTACTTTTATATATTTTACAAATCAAAAACCTCAATGCTTTGTTAGATGTATGAATTTTGAATTACTGGACAAGATATTGACTAGCCAGTGTACTTTCTAGTAGTTTCTAATGCATGCTGCTGCTGGACTAGTTTATGTAAAGGCCTCCATGGTTTCCTTAGATTTGGCATGAATGAGATGTTTGAATGATAAATATGTTTTTGCTGCTATGCAGAAATAAAATAAATTAGAACATAGATCTATGCCTAATAAAAAATGTGTTTGTCAAATTCTTTTTATACTTATCTTTTAATTATTAATTACACTAAAATTTTGTTAAAATATGTTTATAGGCATGTTAAAATTCTTTAGCAAGAAAAAAATAAAAAAATTACTTTAAAAAAAAGAAAAAACTTTATACTACGAAATGTAATTGTATCAATTAGTTTGTTCAGTCATGTAATTAAGTTTGTAATACATCTAGACCAGTGGTCTTCAACCTTTTTTGGCCTACTGCCCCCTTTTCATATTTTTTCTTTGAAAAAATCTGCCAGCGCCCCCCCCCCCCTCCCCCCCTGTAAGAAATACACTTATAAAGAAGCGTGAGAAGGCAAATTAGAACAAAATGTCATTATTTAATTAATTTTTATGCTGTCAATAACACTTATTCGCATGGGAGAAGACTGCATGCTAAAGGTGATCTTCTTTGGCGAGCTTAGAGGAGGACGGCATTACAGTGGTGCCCTCATAAGAGCTATAAGGATCATCTCAGGCACCATTTCACCCTCACTGGCATTGAGGAAAGTATCTGGAAGCAGATGGCCTCTGAGAGAGACAGTTGGAGAGCTCTCACAAAGCTGCGGGAGAAACATTTGAGATTCAAAGAAAAGCCATTAAAAACAGAAGCAAAAGACAAAGAAAAACTTAAATAGACCGTTCGTGAAAATATGCAGGTCGCAACTGGGTTTGCTTAGTTTTGTGAAACACTGCAGTCAGCCTTAATCTTCGGAATTGAAGACATAACATTATTATCATTATGCAGACATCATATCAAATAATTTACACACAAAAATTTATTTCATTGTCATGACTTTCTATGAAATCCTAAGAATAGTCTTTTTTTAAATTAATGAATATTAGGGCCTACTGTTTTTAGGTTTAATTTTAAATTAAGCTTTATTTTTAATATTAACATTATTATTGCTAAATTCACTACAAAATGAAATTAAGCTATTGGGAACCTTGTGCCTCCTGTAGCCTGACAATATTAGAAATTTCAAGCTATTTCAGTCTATTTCTTTGCTTGTAGATTAGGTTTGTTACACACTAAATCTAGGTTTACCATGTATGTTGATGGAAAAGTTAAAACATAATTTCATTTTCGACCAGTTTTGGAGTTTTCTTTAAAAAATATTAAAGTGCAGCCATATCTCTGTTGTGCATCCTATGTTAACATTTTTACTGAAGACATAATTTTGTAAATCTATTTTTTCTTGCAACTCAATTTGAACATCAGTAACAGATGTTTAATAATTGTCATTTATATTATTTTTTTTATTTATTTACATCCTAAAAGCGAATTGTCATTTCTTTATAGAGCATTGTTAGGTGAATTTCATAGGTATTGATGTCCTTAGGCAGTAATTCATTTGTGAACAAACAAGTTATGTGAGATTGTAAAACTCTTTAAAATATATTTAATATCTCAATAAAAGAAAATCAATGAAAGTCAATTTCTTTCCTTGCAGTTGAAGGTTGGTTGGTTTCATTCATTTGGCGTTAGATGCCTACCATGTAAAACAAATTTTTAGCCTGCTTTAAGTCATCGCCAACAGTTGAATCTTCCTGTTTCTCAAAATGAGCAATAACAAACCCCTTTCTAGATTCAGCGAACTTCAGTTTACAACTAGAGTTTAACATGCTGCTCATTATTTGTTTCACAAAATTGTTGAAAGATGCACTTACTTTTGGGGTGGGTTTGTATTTTATTTACAGTGCACATTTATTTTCTTCTGTATTCTTTACGCCCAGCACCCCCCTAACGCCCCTTTGGCTCCCAGTGCCCCCAAATTTCACAAAGATGCCTCCCAGGGGGCGCTCGTTGAAGACCACTGATCTAGACCAACAACAATAAATGTTATTAATAATATTTTGACAAATCGTTTTTGTTTTCTCAATGCGCTGTGATCCTATCACTTATCTGGACTAGTTGGGAAAATGGGGGGAGAAAGAGAGGGATATCTAGGTGAATTTTTTTAAAAGCATTTAAATTTCTTATAAATAAAAAAGGGGGGGGGGGGGAAGACCTGAATTCAAAGTCAAGCACCCTGAAGCCAACATTCTAGCCACTCTGCTATGCTAGTGAGGTGTGTATGAAAATTTAAAGATTGTATCTATTGTTAATTTCAAACACTTTTTTAAAGTGGACTAATGAGGCTTATACCACCACCTATGTACAATTTCTTTACCTAGTTCAAGATACCAAGTTAATTACCAATAGTTAATAAACTAATTGATTTGTTCTTTTATTGTATTTATTTTTGTATTGTCAGATAAAAGAAATAATTGTGCGAAATTTCAGCACAAACTTGTTACCATACAGAGTGAGTTGATATTTAAGCTTTGTAAAAACACCTCAATACTATTTCAACAAAACAAATAAACTTTTTTTTTTTAATTTATTTATTATTGACTTTTCTTTTATGTTTTTCATTTCTTGATAGTGGTTTTGCATCTGAAAAGCAAAAAAAAAAAATTTTTAAGTCTGTTCAGCCAGCAAATATTGTGACTTATGAATAATAAAACAGAAGAAAAATTACTAACCTTTTTTAGGCTTTGAAGTTTTCTCTTGTTTAGCATCTAACTTTCTCTTCTTTGTAACTTGATCTGGACTCTGTGGCTTTCTAATCTTTTTGTTTTTATGTTCACTTGGAGAAGTTTGTATGTTATCTTCTTTGGTGTTATCTGCAGAGTCTGTTTGAACTTCTAAAGTTTCCTTCTTATCTTTTTTTTCTCTGCTCCTTTGTTGTTTTTTTCTTTTCAAACCAACACTTTCTGATTCTTTTTCTTCTAAATTGGGGACAAAAAGTAACATGAATGTTTTTAAGATTAGTCAAAGACAATATAATAAGTAGAACAGAAAAACAGTTAGTTGTGCTAATAATTAAATAATCAATAATTACATTAACTCTCTCAGTGTTTTACCCACTTGACACACCAGCTGTTTTAAATAAAATCCCAAGTAATCACTGTTCAAGTGAGATTAGGATGGGGGCAGATTTCCCCTTCCTCTCCTGACATTGTGAATCAATATTGACTGAAACTGTGCAAACTAGGAACCTCCTGCAAAGACCTATAATAAAGGCCTTTACAAAACACCTTAGTCAGGGAGCCTCAAACAAAGGCAGCCTTAGCAGTGTGCAGGGCCCTGAGTTAGTGTCATTTCAGGGCCTAGATTGGGCTGGGGGGGGGGGGGGGGGGGGGCTGATGGTAAGGCCACCTCTGCATCAAATACTCCTCTTTACACTTCTAACTCTTATGATAAAAGCTACTTGTAAGATGTACCAGTTCTGACTGGCCAGAAAGTCTGAGAAATTGTTATTAATTAATCACACATGTGACTCAGTACCTACTGAAGAATCACTAGTGTCAAAGAGGACCTGTCTTATGTGACATAATGACAATGATGTCAATATTGTTAAAACATAATCAGAACTAAACCCTTTTATCACTTGTAATGACACAAGATGCGTAGAAGTTGAGGTTAATCAGGTTTTTCCATAGTGACGTGACGAGTAATTAAAAAGTAGGAGAACGCAACTAGAAGAGTAATGGACAATACGCCTTAGAGGACGCTAGGCTAGCGACGACAGAGGACTGTGCCCTTTTTATTGTTCATTAAATTGTTGAAGTTATCAGCCTGCGTTATCAAGTATATTCTTGATTCATTCTGTTGTTGTGTCTTCTATGAACTCGCATGCACCATTAACATATATAATCATCAACAAAATAGACCATCAACACACTATGCAGTTGTCTGCCAATAACTGTCCCATCCCTTACAAAAGGGGAGTAACTCAGTATTTGTGACATTGTATATTCTTAAAAAATTCACAGAAAAAAACAACTAATGAAGCAAATTAATTTTGAAAGATTACAGACAAATGGATAAAGTTAAATATAAACCAAAAATAATAACAATGTAAGACAAAAAAAATGTTTATGGAGCACAGGACTAGAAGTGTCAGTGAGTTATGGAATTTGGTAAAACATTCTCCTTAACAGTCTTATTTTGAAGACAGTTTTATGTGCTCTGTTCCTTTTCCAAACACACCAATGGCAGGTACGTTTGTTTCCCACCATTGGAATGAGCCTATGCTCAAGAACATTTGGATGGCTGCCTGGTCGTGCGGTTTGCGCGCTGGACTGTCGTTCGGATTTATCGATAGTCGAGGGTTCAAATCCTGCCTCTCCCATCCCCTGTCGTCCTGCGGGAGGTTTGGACTAGGAAGTAAACTATCTTCAACTCTGAAGGAACATCCGAAACATGTAAAACAAACAAACATCCCTCATGCCAACTCCTGGAGATCACTCTGCTTCTTTTGATGAACAATGTTTCCCTTTAGAAGGGCTGTGCTTATCTCAAGCTGAAACTCTAGATGTCCCAGGCTTTTGGATCTGGGCCTGTGAGAGGAAGCATAAATGATCCAGCTGTTGATAACTGTAGTCTGGATGAGAAAGCGAAAAATGTATATCCACCATTTGACAGATTTCCTTCCTACTGGATAATAGGTTGAGAGTTGATCAAATATGTCAAAACCAACTTTATTGATTTGTTGTAGGTATTAACGGCAGATAGGATTTTGACTTGAAAGTTGCCACCTGGTCCTTGGCGAGTAATTTCAGTGATACCTGAAGTGGTATTGGTAATCAAAAGAGTGACACAATGTTTATCCTATCAGGAGGTCATCATCATCATCATCAAACTCCATTAGAGTGAGGGCTTGAGAGGCTCAAATCCTCTCTTGCAAAAGCCCTGGACAGAAACCCTGCTGTCTTGCGTAGTGCATGAATGTCGCCATACAGGTCGAGAATTTTGGGTTTCCCAGACCTGTCGAGACGGAGATCAGCAAGTCTGGGGCAGTCAAACAGAATATGAGGCATGGTTTCCTCTTCTTCCCCGCAGCGATGGCACCGTGAATCGAAATTTGGCCATAGCCGCGAGAAATATGAGCCAACAGGACAGTGGCCTGTCCTGCACTGTGCTATAATAGCTTGCTCAGGCCTGGACAGCCTCCACCACGGGGTGCCATAGCGTTGTTTGATGTTATGTGAAGCCATGATGACAGTGTTGATATTGGGGGGCCATGGTCCGGGGCTTTGCAAAACATGTAGTACAGATTTTGAGTCAGTGACCACAACAATCTGTGTTGCCCTCAAATGTCCCTCGCCGAGTTGAGAGTCAATGACTTTTAAGGCTTCACAGACTGCCATGGTCTCCGCATCAAAACTGCAAACACTACCACATGGTCCAAAGATTTTGACTGTGTGAGAGCCAAGAAAGTCGATGTAGGCTCCATAGCCTGCTCTTCCAGAATCTATTGATGCCGATCCATCAGTGTATGCAAAAATAGCACTGGGCTTGAAGGTATTAATGGTCTCCAGAGCTAGGATTTGAAGGTCGTTAGATGAACGGCTTTGCTTAGTGGCATTAGGGTCTACTAATTTCAAGCGTATGTCTGGGGTTGTTGGGCGACACCAAGGGGGAAGGGGATGAAAGCGTTGAATGTTTTATCGGTTGGTGGAGAGGCCAGCTTCATCAGATAGTCTAGTGGCATGATGCATAAAAGACTGCATCTGGATACGTCTTCTGCATCTCAAACCATCCACTAGTTTTCTAGCTGGGAGGTATTCATCCAGCCTTTTATACCGCTCATAGCAGGTCAGTACTGACCTTTCCCTCCTAAGGGTTAGTGGAGCTATATTAGCCATTATTTCAGCCGCATTCACTGGACTTGTCCTAAAGGTTCCACAGACAAATCTTAGTGCTTGGGACTGTATTTTATCAAGTTGTTCAAGAGCAGTCCTAGAGCCATAAATTTGCACAGGTAGGCTGTAGTCTATCTGTGATCGGACTGCTCCTAAATACAGGGATCGGAGCATGTCTGCTCGGGCTCCCCACTTCGTGGATGCCAGCTTCCGCACAATGCAAAGTTTCCCTGAGGCCTTTCTTACAACATCCTGGATGTGCTCACACATTTTTAGTTTGCGATCTAAAGTTACACCAAGTTACTTGGGTAGCTTTTCCATGCTGAGAGCCACTCCGTTGAGGGAGAGCTGGAAAGGTTGCCCGAGAATGACAGTCCCGAGCGTGAACAGAGAATAGACCGTCTTGGAGGTGTTTATTTCTAGCCTCCATTTTTGTGTGTATGAGCAGAGCGTATGGAGGTCTTCTTGTAGCACTTTTTGTATAGAGGTTGCGCTCCTTCCGGATTTCCAAAGGACAATATCATCAGCATATAGCAGCTTTTGGCATTTTAGCTGAGCCGGTAGGTCATTTATGAAGGCCGTGAAAAGGGCGCATGACAGGACGGAGCCCTGGGGGAGGCCGTGCTCGAGGGTCATTTCCCCTGAGACTTCTCCGTACATCCTTGTTCTTATTGTATGCTCTTGTAGGAAGTCTCTAATCCAGTAATATATCCGTCCCCGCACACCCACGGCTCTTATCTTATGAAGCAAACCAGGCCGCCATACTTTATCATATGCCTGTTTTAAGTCAATGAAGACTGCGTATGTGCTTTCGGTCCTTTGGAATCCATCTGCTATGCTCTGCACAAAGATGTTGACTTGGTCTATAGCGGACATTCCAGCCCTGAAACCAGCCTGTTCTGGAGCTATAAGACGAGCACTCTCAAGGTACCAAACCAGACGCTCATTTACCATTTTTCAGCCATCTTTCCCACACAAGATGTGAGTGAGATGGGCCTGTAGCCCTCAGCAGTGGAAGCATCTTTTCCCTTTTTTGGTATAGGAATAATGGTGGCACGTTTCCAGGCCCTGGGCAGATGACCATCTGCCCAGGTTCTATTTACGAATGCCAAGAGCACGGCCCTTCCTTTCCCCCCTACATGTTTAAGCATTTCGGGGGTAATACCATCCGGCCCGGGAGCCTTTTTAAGCTGGCATTTCCTTATGGCAGCATTAAGCTCGCCTATCGAGAATGGGGAGTTCATTGTTCCCTCAGCACTTTCGGTCTGTGGTTCCTTTCGGTCTTTTTTTTCATCAGCTTTGCGAGCTTTATCAATGGCTTTGGACATTCTTGGCAGCCTTGTTGATCTTGGCAAAATATTTGTTCAACAGGGTGGCAATTTTCTTTTTCGATAAAATGGTTACCCCACTCGGTGAAGATAATGGGGTTGCTGTTTTCGTACGCCCAGCATTTTCGAGATTTCTCAGAAGACTCCAAGCCTTAGAGCTATCCCTTAGGTTTAACCTTGCACAGGTGTTGGTCCAACGTTCTCGTTTTTCCCTGTTAACAGACGTTTTGACTAGTAGGCTGAGTCTGTTGTATTTCTGCCTGAGTGTTGGATTGTTTGGGTTCTTTTGGACCTTTTTGTATGCCCTTCTCCGAGCCATAACAAGTTTGTTGATTTCAGCCGTCCAAAAGTTTTTGAATTTTTACAAGGGTAAGTTCGAGGAATAAACTTTTTAGCCATGCCCAGGATAGCTGTTGTTATTTGACGGTACACAAGGTCGACAGAGCTAGACTCTACATTGATTTTTTCAAGGGCATTGTCGACAGCTGTCTCGTAAAGCTGACATCTAAAGCCAGTTCTTGTTTTGGTGGATTATAAACATTGATGCACTTGAAGCGTCTATTATTTTTCCAAATTTCTAATACCAAAGTGTCTGTCCTCCCCTGACTCAAGTCTGTGGACACTTTCTTGGTGACCAGAGCTTTAGCCACCAATGTAACCAGGCCTCGGCAATCCCCACAGGAGCAGCGGAAAACAGAGTACCCGTGTATTGAGAAACTTCTTTTTTCACCTATCAGACATTCTTGTAGTAAGGCAACATCCACACACTCTTTGTGGAGCAGGTTAGTTATTTCAAGTGTCTTTGGATAAGTCCTCGGACGTTACATTGAAGGACTTTGAAAGTTTTAGCATCAGATTTGGAAATTTGGGGATCATGTTGCTTTATCTTTACAGCTAAATTAGTGTGGGGGATACTTACTTTCCCAGTATGAGGTGTTGGTGTTGGGTTAATTTTTTCTGAGGCTTTTGGTTTTTTAATTGTAATGTTTGTTTGGGGGAAAAAGGATGTTATCAGGGTTTGTGTGTTGGGAAGAACGGTAGCTCTTTTTTCACAACGTGGCCCGTTCTCCCTATGTACCAACGTTGCGAGGCGATTAGTAGCACATTTTTCGATGCCAGGCCTAATGCCCTTTACCTGGCCAGCGGAGCCTGTTAGGGTCTGCTCAGACCCGCTTTTCTTTGTAAATATCAGGAGGTAGCAACAAGGTTTCCTTTCTGCCTAACCATGACGTCACCTTTTTAAAAGTTTTTTTTAATGCCTTGGTGGCCAACCTTTTCTGTTAGGTCTTATTGTGGAAAGCAATAGGTTTGCTGCGGCCAAAGGTCTTCTGTTAACTGAACAGATCTAAAATAATTGTTAAAGAAAAAATTATCTCCCTTTCCAAAAATACTTTTTTTTCTAATTTACTCACTATATAATGTCCAGTTCCATGAGGCATAGGATCCTCAACTTTACTAGTTTAAATATTGAAGTGTAACAAATACCCTGTAGAAGCATTTGTTGCACACCAAACCTAACTAGTGTTGCCTCTACCGGTACACAACTAGAGTCACAGAAAATTGAAGATTTTAGGTTGTTTCGTTACCGCGCTGTTTCAAGTTTTTACAAATTTATTTTATACCTTTTCTAACTCTGAAATTAGAGAGCAATAGTTCTGATTAGCTGTGGTCAAATCAATGTTGCATACATGTTGCCCTCTCTCTAAACAGCTGATGTGTCCAAGGGAGTGGCAAGTGCTCATGCAGTTTGGGGTCAACAACATTGCAGGGTGTAGTATGCAGGGTGTATAGAATGCTGCAAATTGCCTTAGAGTAGCATTCTCCTGATTTTCCCTCCGGGTCACCTCTCGAAGCCTTTTGCAAGACAGCAGATTTTGAATTTAGAGTTTTCCTTCTCGTTGGTGGGTAGACAGCCATGGCTAAAAAGCCCCTACTGCCTGAAACTTACCGGTTTAGATCTCAGTTACTTGCTTCGCCCTTTCTCCTGTTAGTGAAAACAGTTCCACTGGACTCAATATCTGAGCCACATGTGAAGGTCAGGACTTGGACTGGTTGTCAGCGGCTATTTGAGAAGCACGCCATTAGGAAGCATTTTATAGGTAGTGGAGTGCTTATAACTATCCATTACCACTCCCATCAATGACAACCTTGCGGAACCAAGGTAGTCATATTGATTCATTAGTGGTCATCGAAAATAAAAAATTGTCCAAAGTTTCAACTTGATTTGAGAATGGGAAGTGGGAGAAATAGCATGTTCAAAATTTGTATCAGAGTGAGTTGTAAAAACAAGACAAATAGAAAGAAAATATGAACTGAGAACTGTATTTAGTAAATTAAGACCCTGCAATGGTTTAGAAACGTAAAAAGAAAGACTGCAATGATAAAAAAAGTTCCTTTCAGACCATGTGGTCTATAGGGCAGATAATGTTAAGTTCATCTGTTTCTGTGGCCTATGGTTAACAAGGGTGTCATGTGGCCAGCACAATGACCAACTGCTTTTACTTTTCCCCAAGTAATGTCAGGTACCCATTAGAGCTGGGTAGACTCAGAGGCGCCCAAATATCTTGAAATTAAAAATCCCAGTCTTCACTAGGGTTTGAGCCCGGGACCCCAGATAAAGCCATCTCAAAAAAAAAAAAAGTAGCTATGGTTCATGAAATAAAAATAAAAAAAAAAAAATGCAATACAAACCTTTAATTTTTATATCCATAACGTTATGTACAGCCATGCAAGTTAGTCTGACTTTGGTTTCATGAAAGATCACTAATTCTGACTTGCTGAGTTCCTATAGAAGCAGTAATAGATATACACCAATTGGACAGAAGAATTTGATTAACTTAAACAAAGGTCATTAGAAGTATTAAATGAGTTTTGTATTTCAATTGGTTTTTAAACAATTTATTGAAACGAAATCAAGCTGAACTCACTCAGACTTTTTCTTTTAAGCTATTCAACCAAGATAGTAAAAAAATAGCTGAATGCAAGGAGCTGGTGCTTAGAGTTCACTTCATCCTCCAATATAGGAAGTTTTGTGAAAATATGTACAAAATATCATAAAAAAGGATCCTTTTTTATTCACTTAGATCATATATATTTCCTAGATCTAGACTAGCGCTATAGCTATATAGCTTTACAGTTGGTCAGTTTTCAATTTTTGAATTAAAACAACATGGATAATTAGTTCAAATGCAATATACCTATAAAGTTTTGTGGCAATATAAAAAAAAAGTTAAGTCCATACGGATCATACAATTTTTCCAAGTTCTGGTCTAGCTATAGATGCTAGAGACTTTTCCACACTCTGTAAGTTTTCGTTTTTAATTTTTATAAATTAATATCAATATAATTTTGTTGTATAAAAATTAATTTGTTATATACAAAGGGCATGCATTCTGTTTTAATTCTATACCAAATATATCACTTTCTAATAACAAACAAAAATGCTATACAAGCATAATCAGAGTATATTTTCAAAAGGGCAAAAATATTAATTTCATCTAAATGTGGACAATAATTCCAGACTTAAACCATCAAAAATGTTAAACAATGGAAAATGGCATATTAAAATTTCTATGCAATTAACTTTAAAGACTGCATCACAAACCAAGAGATTAGAGACAGGGTTACTCCAGTGATTGGACCCCACGATGCTAAATATCTATGGCCATATTACAAGATCTTTAGGCCTCACAAAGACCTTCCTTCAGGGAACAGTATCAGGAAAAACAATAAGAGGCAGACAGAGAAAGTGAAGACAACATAAAAGAATGGACGGGCCTGCCACTGAAAGAGGTTCTAACTAAGGCAAAAGACAGAGGAATGGATAAAAATGGTTGACAAATCTTGCATGGTGCCCCAACGGTCCAACAGACTAAGGGACATGTAAAGGTAAAATGCAATTACCTATGGTAAATGCTTTGAGCATAAGGCCATTTTTAAATAAATATTAACAATAGCCTTTCAAAATAACAAAGTATTAAATGTAATTCCCAATATTGCTTTAAAGTATTATTATTTTGCAAAGCCAATATTGAAGAATAAGTTTTATACCTGATTGATGATAACTTTAAATATAGCAATGTTTCCATTTGCCATGCCTACAATGACAAGAGTAGCATCCCCAGACTTAGTACAACATACACAGCGAACACGACTGTAAATAAGGGAAAAAATAATTCAATACAATTTCCATTTATCTAATGCAGAAGAAATATAAGACTTTTTTCTCTTCAACAGGATTGTAATAAAAAAATAAAAAAAAACAAGTATCTCTCTTGTCTCCACTATGTGAGAAATAAGCATTAACAGCTTCTATCTTAGAAGACATTCCTTCAAAAAAAATAATTTTAAAGCGTATCCGTGTGTGAACTTAGAGACAGTAAATTTTAGTTATTATTTTTCCTCTCTCAGTGATGCCTCAACTACAACCTTCTGATCTTATCTGACCCAAGATGTATTGCTTTTCAGATGTCAAGCTTCTGCTGCTTCATTGCATTATTCCCCAACAAAATCTTTTTTGGCAAGGTCTTGATGGATCATGTGGTTAAGATTCTGGTCAGCAATGTTAACTTCATCGCAAATGTTGAACCATGGAACTTTCATTAATTTTTGGAGAAAACTAGACTCTGAATATGAAAACTTTTTCTTTCACAGTTTGTCCGCTGGTTAATCAAAGGTACTAATACGTTTTTTTAAACTTAAAATGAAGCCTTTATGACAGAGATATCATGGCAAGTGTTTCAGCTGAACAACTACTCATAGTTATGGGGACAATTTTATTTGACATGTCACATCATGGAATAACTAATGTGGCTTTATTTTTGCAAGTGTATTTTATTAAGTCTTTATGACTCATAGTATTGCATCTATTTGGTCATTATTTTAAACTGATTTTTTTAAATAGTCAATTAACTCCATTAGTACATACACACATACCTATTGAAATTACTATCACCAGGTTTTAAACAGTCCAATGTCATCAAAATATCTCCGGATAACACATTCACAATCAAAACACTTTTGTCATCACCACCAACAGCTACAATTTCTTTCTTGAAATAATATAAAACAAAACATAACAAATTTAGCAGCAAAATAAAAAAAAATAGTTATAATAGAATGCTAATATTACAAACTAATAAAGATATATATATATATATATATATAAGTGTCATGATTTGTTTTAGAGAGCAGTGTTGATTCTCAAATTACCTAACATATTGGAGTTTGAAGGTGCTTCTATGCTTCTGTTTAAAGACACATGTAAACTATATTTTCTTTGAGATTAACGCCTTCAAACTTAACTAAATAAAACAAGTAATCCAGCATTGGAAAAAGTCACATAAACCTAAATCCCTTGTACAAATAGAATAATATCTTGACTGACATATATAATATTCTTTTTGAACAAATACTGCACAGTAGATACTGTTGATCAATAACTATCCACCAGAGAATAATGACCCAGATAGTTTTACATCCCTTATATAGTATCACACAAAGACTTTTCTAGATTATTTTCAGCATATGTTTCTAAGTATTCTAAAACTATGCTTGTTTACACCTATTCAAGGTCTTCCAAAAATTTGGTTTTGATATAAACAATGTTTTCTTACCAATACACAATGTGACCCAAATAACCGGGTCATTTTGCATATGCCTGGCCAGCTGCTATGTGTGCTATCAAGCATGACAGTTAGTTATGGATTAGTGGAAGGTTCTAAGTCTAAGTTTGATGTATTAGTATTATTGCTACTTTTACATATTCGTCCTAGAAGCTAAAACCAAAGAAAATAACCAATAACAGTTACAAAGAAACAATACATGAAAATAATGTTGTGACAACAAATGCGAATGAAGAAGGGAAATTTTCCTTTCTACACCATACTGAACATGAATTTATTGATTCATTCGCAAGTATTGGAAATACTAGTTAAGATGACTCGAACAGACAGACTATAGGTGCTTTTATAATTCATTTGGTTACAGAAGAAATTGTGTCATTTAAATAATTAAATTGGATTAACAAACATATTCAATGCAATTTATATTCATAAAATTATTCTTAATGGATTGATGGATTAAAGTGATCTGAAATTTGTTTCCTTCATTTGTGCTTTATTCTATATCAAGTCAAGAGCATACAAGGTCAAAAAGCTCAGAACCAGGGCTCCTTGGGCATCCAATGGGTAAGGGTATTGCACAGGACTCTTAAACAATTTTTTTTAGATGAAATAGCAAAACTAAGTCCAACATTATTGTTGGAGTCACTAGGTTTTAAAAAAATTTAGTGTTTTTTTTTCCTTCTATTTCATTTGGCCCAAAAGCTCAGAACTAGGGCCGGCCTTAGGCAGCCATCTTGAGCCTCCAATTAGTAAGGGTATTGCAAAATCAAATAGCAAAACTTAAGCCCAATGTTATTGTTGGAGTCACTAGGTTTAAAAAAATTACAATTTGAGACTAATAAACTTACATCTACAAAACAAACAGAGTTAATCCTCCAATTTGTAGAGATCTCTTGGACTGTCTGTGTATCCTAAAGTAAAAGAAAAAAGTAAATTAATTATATATTTAAACAATGTGTCATTTTTATTTTATAACTTTACAAATTATTTTATAACCCAAGTCTTTGTAATATTCCAAATTTTAAATAATAATAATAAGGTAAGATTAAGGTAAGTGAATGCAAAATGATTTTATTATCAATGTGTTTGTGGCATAGTGTATGAGGTTCACCACTAAGTTGCACCCTGTAGTGTGCCATAGTGCAAATGTGTTTATGAACAGGCAAGATTCATCATTGGGGTTGGGGTGGAAGTGAAGCTAGTAGACATAAATAACTTAATAGTTTCATTAGTGTTGTATATTTTTATACTGAATAGCGTGGATCATTTGATTTATTTGCTGCTAGTGGACCACAGGATATTATATTATCTATCTTCACAACTGATTGGTAACATCTTAGGCTTTTATATAGCTATGTGTCACGTACACTATGACCATATATGGTAACAGTTTCGGGTTGTTTGCCGACATAGCTTGACATAGCTGGGAAAAAAAACAAGCATGTAATTAAATGAACTCCATTGGTTCCGAAAGTTAATTGTTGTACATTAGACTGCAATGAATGGTTGGTCTGGGAGGGGTAAGTTGTTGATCACGTGATTACGAGCTGAAACCCGGCGAAGATGCAAAATAGCCCCAGTCTTGTCTCGGAAGTTGTAGTATTAACATCTAACTTGTATGTAACGTGAATTTGAGGATGTATATTTTAATTGTATCAAGACTCAGATATACTATTGTGTAGATTCAATTCAAGTACATTTTAACCATTGTAACTATTTGTGAATAGTGTTTTCAAGTTATTAATTAAAGTAATTGTTTTGGACGAAGAGAAGTTTCTTCATTGAATTTAGAACGTACTTAGATCATATTTGTCAAGTAGTAACTCCTAGACCTAGATGATCCTCTTATCAATTGGCAACATTCTGTATGATCATATTATCAACATAGATCTGTCTACTTCTATACGATCATCTTATCGAAAGATCATTTCAAGATCCTCGGCAATCACGATCATTGATGGTGCAATATAGTTCAAGTCTGATCGTGACAGTAGCACCATCTTAGATTGTGACATCAACACCATTGATGGTCGTGACACTATGAAAACAGCTTTCACATTCATATTATAAAACATATAAAACAAGAGATGAAGGAAAAATAGAGTCAAGGCTTTTGCTCTTTTCCTTTGAAACTTTCTTCATCCAACCCCGGAAGATGTTCCTGTCCATAGGCCACAAGTTTACGCTGTTCAATGACATTCTCAATTTACATTTAAAGATTATAATTTAAACTATTCACTTACTTCAAGTGAACAAACTTCAATATTCTTCTGATAGACTAAAACATAATGATCTCCTTCTGATGTGAATAAAACATTTTGGGCCACTGAAGAAGAAAAAAAAAATATATATAAATATATATGTGTGTGTGTGAAACAAAAAACACAAATATTAAACAATTACATCATATACATAAATTATACAAAGACTTTTGATTTATTCTAGGCCAATAATGAGAATGCAATTCAGGTATCAGTTTGTGCATAATGTAATGTGTTAGTACTACTGACCCAAAAGATGGCTTACTATATTTCCAGTGAAGAATTTAGAAACGTGTGACAAGAAGAAATGTTTGGACTCAGAGCACAATTTTGGAAATATTGCTAGCCAATTTATGTACTATGTGAGAAATACAGAGACTTATGTCTTAAAAAGCTTCGATGTACCCTGCAAACATTCAAATCATGTACATCATACAATTCCACAAAAGTTTATTTTTTTAAGGAACAAATAAAACAGTTTTTAAAAAATGAGTATTGATTTTAATGGTTTTATTCCCATGATATTTAAAGTAATACTATTTGGAAAAACACATTGTGTATAATTTAAATGTAATACTCATTGTGCATGTACATAAAAATGTACCAATAAACTTATGTGAAACAAAGTTCCATTTCTTTCATTAAATATGAGTATGTTCTGCTATTTAATTTAAAGTGCTCATAAAGATGAAAATGGAAAAAAATGCTGTATTACCAACATTCTCTATTCAATATTTATACCATATCTAAAGCTTGAAGACATTTATTTGTTTGTCTAAATGTTTTAATTTTTTTTTATGTCTGCCCTCTTACAAAAAAAAAAAAAGACACTATGTAGACAATAAATATTTTTTTTGTGTTGTATAAATAAAACCAGAGTACATGTAGTTTTTAATTATGTAGTACTGTCAAGGTTTATAATTTAGATTTATTGATTGGTAGACTTTGAGCATACTACATTATTATACAAAATGATACTAAAATATTGGACTAATTGAACAGATTTACTGTTATTGTTCTAGATCAATTCTATTACAAATTTAATTACATGATTGATCCAAACTAATTGATACAACTATGATTAATATAAGCTTAGTTTTTTTTTTTAAAGTATTTTCAAAAATATTTTATTGTTTAGTTATCCTCTTTGACCCACACAAAAAAAACATTTTAATGATGCTTCTTAAAGTTAGCTTTAATAGATGACAATGTCTTTATTTTTATTATTTCTAATTTAGCAATGGCAAATCAAAATCATTTTACTGAAATCACTTTCCACCATTAGAACATATTAAGATAAAGATATTAATTTTGTCACAACACTTAATAATACTAATAAGCTAGGTCTATGATATAATAATGAAAATTTGTTAAAAGGATTTCAAAATTGATTTTTCTAATCTCTAGATAGTACTATCAGTGGTAGCAACAGAAGATCTAATTTTCTAATCATCACATACTTTCCTTTAGCTTTCTCTGGAAAGCCAATTTTCCAGTGACCAAGTCCCAGGTCAAAAAGCTTTTGTCACTGCCAGCTGAGAGTCCAAGCTTTCCACTGGGGTGGACAGACATAGCTGTGACATAAGCTCTAATCAAATATAGAAAAAAATGGCTTTAATGATTTTTTTTAGATTGAACTAAAAGAAATTTTGGCAGCCTATTTATATTATATGTTTCAAGTTAAATTTTGCATACATTTCTATAATTATTTATCCAATGAAAATGAAGTTTGCATTAATATTACATCTTCACTTACTTATGACCTTTGAGTGTGCGCAGCATTTCCCAACTTCTGCACTTCCAAATACAAATTGTTCCATCTTCACTTCCAGAGAACATATGACTGGATCCATAAAAACTGATAGAATTTACTGTACCTGTAATAATTCAGTTGAAAAGAGGTAGACAAATGCCTTTAAAAAAAATAAGAAAAGGTCTTTTGCACCACTATATGTTCATAAGAAATGGAAGACATAGAGGAGTAAATGGTAAAGTGAAACATGCATACACACTTCATTGTATCAATCACATATAAATTATTAATTTTATTATATTTTATCTAACCATACTATACACACTTTATTGTATTATTAATTAATGATGGCGGGCAAGGTTCGAGATGAAAGTCCAGAGTACATACCACAAAATGTGCCAAATAAACGTAACCATAACTGAGAGATAGGGATAAAGTGGACCGTTCTATTTAAACATAATAGATACTAGAATTTACAGGCCAAAAATATGTTAGGAAATCATCAAAATGTGGGTCGTTTTATTGGAAGCAAAAAAAAAAAAAAAATACTATGTGGGAGAGTAGTATGATGGGCAGAATGCAATTTAAAAAAAAAAAAGGGGGAGGGGACTTTTTATTGAATGTTTAAACGGAACGTGTGTGGAAAGGGGTGGGGTTACTGGTCGAAATAAAAAAAAATATCTTGTGAACAAATCCACTGGTGTAGCCAATGTTTAATGCTATTATTTTAGAAATTGTACATATAACAGAATTTAATATTTTATATTTTTTAAATGTTCAAAAGAGAACTTATTTATGTAATTTTAGGACTTACCTGTGTGTTCAAACAAGCCACCAATATCTTTTCGTTTTGTAAGACTGTGCAACCTGATAGAGTCATCTGTGCTGCTGGAAACTAAAGTACCATTGGAAGATACAGACATGCATCTAAGTGCTCCTCTGTGGGAGTCATCTGTAAAACTGACATCCAAATTATAATCCTAGAATGTACAAAAACAATACAAGTTTTTTACAGAAATATTTTGAGTCTGTATATATATATATATATATCAAAAGAGAATATCATGTATATATTGATGATTGCTTTTAATTGGAATTTTGTAAAGCTTTACTAATATTTCTCTGATATATATATATATATAATATATATATTTTTAAGTCAGCTGTTGTGGTCTCTCATGAAAACTAGATCAGATATATATTAAGTTTATTGATTCAACATTGATCTGTGTTTAGTGCCCCATTAGTGACAATAAGGTACAGTGAAGAGAAGACTACCTGTAATCAGGGTAGCTGCACAAAAGCCAATATGAAATTCAAGGAGTTTTCCAGAATTTTTAAAATTCCAGGACATAAAATTTGTGCCAAAAAATTATAACAATAGCCAGAGTTGGCGTAATTTAGGTTTAATAATTAAATTACCATGCTGATGATACAATATTATATTCCTCCCATCACTGTCCAGACTTTAGCAAATTCAGTGTTCTCATGCTTGCCTAATAAAGTATCTAGATAGTCTATTAGAGATGACACTGAAGGACTGGAATGCAGCATAACTTGTGGTTAAAATGGAATTTTACCATTGTGTAAATTCAGATTTAATGCTATCAGTCATCTGCAAGACATGGCAAAGCGGAACCAAGCTGCTCAAAGGGCATCTAAATCGTTTAAGGAGCCATCAAAATCTTGCAAAAATATTTGGGCTTTAGCCAATTTAAACTCTGGACAATTGCATTTTTCAATGGAGATTTTTCAATCAGTTTAAGAACTATCAGCAGAAACTTTCTGCTTTCCATCTGAAAATTTAAAACATCCCTAGTACTGGCTTTACTTTTAATTTCTTTGACAGCAGATTTGGCTTTAAAGCCTATCTCAACTTCTGATCGAGGCAGAAGATTTTTTGTGTCTGTCAAAGCAAAATTAAGCAGCTGGTGTCATAAATCTTTGCTACAAAGACCGAAGCATGCTAAAGAGGTATTGGTTCAAAAAGGGCAACAATGGCACTTTCTGATATTTTTTGTTAGAAAAGGTTGCAAAACCTCTGCGATTGAGATAAAGCTTTAAATTTTGTCAATTAGTATTTTATGACAATTTTAAACCTGTGAATATCTATTTTTAACACTTTTTTGTGTTAAGCCCTTGATGTAGGGGTAGGTGTTGAAAAATGACAGAAACATATACATATTCACACATAAATGGTTATAACTTTTAAACAAATCTAATAGAGATAATTGAATGATTTTTTCAACAGATGAGCAGGGACGTAGCTGGTAGCTAAGAATTTTCCATCGTTTGGGGACCCGGTTAGCTTGCGTAATATTTAATTCTTAATATAAAAACACTCATTTGAGGGCCCCTCAAGTGGGGATTTTCAAATTATTCCCCCTCCTCCCACCACCCTAGCTGTGGCCACTGGAGATGACTGAGTCAGTCTGACATGTCGCCTGAGTAGTGTCTTACCTATATAACTTATACTCATATACTATCATATAGATCTAGTATATTAGTTTTTATTACTTATATTAGAATATTAATTAGTATAGTATATATTTATATTTATTTGTAACAGTATAGTATAGACGGATACGGGATAGTAATTACTACTACTAGTACTACTACTAGTTAAGACTTAAGTCAACTTAACTTTAAGACTTTAAGTTTAAGTTATAAATTAAAAGACAAATAGTGTGAAATACTAACTAAGTAAAGTTACTATTTACTAAGTGATAGACTGATTATCTGATAATATTCTGATAGTAGTGATACATTACATTAAATTCGTTTTGTATTTGTGTAAGTTTGGTTAGAACCAAATGTTCTCTCAGAAGTGGTTCTCTCGGAAGTGGATTCCACTTAGATAGTAATTTCACATCTCCAATACATTGCCTTCATTTTTTTCCTTCAAATTCTTCTTCCACTTGCTTATGATGCCCACGAGAGACAAATATATATATTAGATCTAGTAAGTCTAAGTTATAGATAACTTATAGTACTGTATAATATGCAGTCAACAGTGTATATACTGTTGTAACCCTGCCTTGCACCAGTGCTTGAGGTGCGCACTAGCGAACGTAAACAGGAAGACACTAGAAGAGAGAGAATAACAGTGCATCAGGGATTGTGAAGAGTCTGAATGTTTGGGAAACTAAGAGGCCAACTTTTGTGCTGCCTGAAGGTTGTAGTAGGGACCTGGAGCGAAGCAGGGAAGGCTGTCGTTGGTCCACATTCGGGTTAAGTAGCAAAGGACTGGTATACTTAGTAGTAAGACTTTGAGGAAGCTGAAGGATGAATCATCATGTTATGTGTTTACCCTTCCCTTGTGAATAAACACAACTATTATTTCCTGTTAAACTGTGTTGAGTTGCATGCCTATTCGTTGAGTGCCTAGCCGAGAGTTGCAACAGTACTAAAGTATACTATAGTAGTTATAGTAAAATTATAGTTATATAATATATTATATAGTATATAGTATAGAATCTTATAATCTATAATAATAATTATAATCTATAATCTATAGTAATAGACTGTCTATACTCTATAGACAGTTATTAATAGAACAGATTTCTAAATCTAGATCTAAGAAAAGTAAAATAAAAAATCTAGAAATAATGAGCAAGATCTAGATCTACTTCAGATAAAAAACTTACTCCTTTAATGTTTTTGACTACTTGATACCCTAGAATTAAGTTTTCGTATGTCCCTACAACGATCTCTACTTTATCCATGTCGACCATGTTTTCAAGTTGATGTAAACTTGTTTTCCTAACACAAATGCACGTGTTAGAAACACAGACCCATATAGATCTACAAAGTAATGTGAAAGTAAAAAGTCTAATTGTCGAAAGTTTCAACAAGACGTCCAATATACATGGCAAGTTTTCAAAGCAAAGAAACCGACCCTAATTGGTACATGGAACGTAAGAACCCGGAACCAATGCTGTTCGAAAGGGAAAAAGGGAAAAGAAAACAAGAAAGCATAAAAGTAAAATTGTTATTATTATTAGATCTATACATTTTACTTTTTTTTCTTGTTTTTTTTTCTTATACTTTTTCTTTGTAGGCTAAACATTTTAAAGTTTCAATGGAAGTAATTTAAAGATTATGTAAATAAAAATCTTATATGACATTGGTCCATATAAAGTAAGAGAGTAACACGTTTCTATGTAAATCAATGAAACTCAATGTAGAAAAATTAATTGTAGAAACATCATAAACAATTTAAATCACTTATTAGATTACTAGGTATCTGGATTTATATACCCCACACACACACACACACACACACATCTTATCATTCACACTAAAATGGACTTAATATTAGATTACATAAAACTCAAAAGTATAGCCTATATATTCATTAAATATTTAGAATTGTCAACAGTTGTGTAGTTTAATCGGTATTAAATATAGGCTACGAGGTGAGATATGCAGAATCAATTTTCTATATTAATTTAAGAATATGCAATATAATACCGTTATAATCCACTTTTAAAAATATGTTTCCTTTTTTTTTATATTTCATACAATTCAGTCATCAATATTTCCAGGAATTTCTTATATAAAGAGCAAAAATAATCTTACGTTATTTTTATAAATGTTTATCAACAGCTTTAACCTCCTAGCATATGGGACAAGCAATGTGCCTTTGTCTTTGTGTCTTTCCGAGTATTTTATTAAATTCTGTTTTTGTATTTGAAGATTATGGTTCAGTGTTTTATGTGTTATATCGTAAATAAGAACACACTCGTCTCAAAATTAATAGGCCTAGCTACTTTGGAATCCATCGAATCTAGATCTATAAAGATCTAGGTACGGTTATCAATCTATTTCAATGTAAAATCTAAAATCATTAGATTAAAATCGACAGGCAGAGGCGTAGCTAGCCATGTACGTGCGGGCTGCACGGGGCATCAAGTGATGAGGGGCATCAAACTAAGGACAAAATTTTACATTAAAAACTGGACATTGTACAAACACATTCTACTCTATTGAAATTTAAATAAACATATATTTACTTAGCTATTCTATTCTATTAGCTATTCCTCTATTCTTTCTAAAATTAAATGTAAACTGAAGACTAACTTGAATTAAATTTACTATGTTTGTTTACTTGTTCAAACGCATCGCACTTTTAGAAGTCCACTATCTTCTTTGGCAAATACCAAACGATGAGAAAGTTTTGAGAAAGTGGGTGTGTTGTTTGCCCAAAAATCTTTAGTTTGCTTCCCCTGCATACTCCTCTGACAAGATCAAGTATTAGGCTACATCTGCATTTAAAATCCAACAATATGGATTCAATGAGTGGTGGGGGTTATCAGCGAAAATTGTAAATCAAGAGACTAGCAGTCACATTCAGTCAACGCTTACTTGTAGGGAACTTGAAATTTGACTGCGTGTAAAGAACAGTATTGACAGCAAGGCTCAAGATTTATTTAAACAAGAAAGGAAAAAGGTAGAGTGATTACAAGAAGAGAGTCTTGGACATCATTTGTTTTCTCTCAAATCCAAATTTGTCTCTCGTGGGCATCATAAGCAATTGGAAGAAGAATTTGAAGGAAAAAAATGAAGGCAATGTATTGAAGATGTGAAGTTACTATCTAAGTGGAATCCACTTCCGAGAGAACCACTTCTGAGAGAACATTTGGTTCTAACCAAACTTACACAAATACAAAACGAATTTAATGTAATGTTGGATTTTCATGAAAAAAACTCATACAGCAAATAAACTAACCCCAATATTTCTCGATTTTTTTCAATTCTACGTTTACACCTGTCATCTTAAAGTTGGATCTAATTTTACGGTAATTGATAATGAGTTCGAGAGCCTTTCGTTGACTTCATCGACACTAAAGACAAGCATGCCGCTTTGAGAAACTACATTCGAATGCCTTAGAAATAATGGACTGCAGAGATCAAGATTTTGATATTGCTGCTGTCATGTCACCACTACGGTGTCTAAAAGAGTATTCTAGAAGTAATCTTAAACCAGAATTCATTTGCGTGCTCAAATCATTCCCGTAAAACTTTTTTTAAATTTAGTTTTGCAAATTAGCAATACCCCGTTTACCTAAGCAAAAGAAAACACACTTTTTTTTTTTTTTTTTTTTTTGCCTTTTTATTTTGTTTTGTTCTGGTCGAGTTGCCGCACGGGCATTAAATACTCTAGCTACGCCACTGTTGACAGGCTTGAATTATTTAGAATTAGATCGAGGATTGTATTAACATTCTCAAAGGCAACTAGATCTAGATCTAAAAGGAAATGCGTCAATATTTGGATCTAGATCTATAATCTAGTAGGCCTATTTATTAGTAATTTATATCCCAGTCTATCTAAAATACGCAAAATGGAACTTTATTATTTCTAAACTTTGAAAACTAAAGATCGTAAAAGAGACAGAAAAGAGCGATTTTCCAAGATTTAGAGAAAATTCCCTCACAGCTTGAAAAAGAGTTTTATACGTAATTAATTATTATTATTTGTTTTCCAGTCTAGGTATAATATATAGGTCTGTGCCGATAACATATGGAAAAAAAATGCATTTTAGATCTAGAAGTCTTGTGAAAATCTTTCTATGTCTCATTTGTTCTCCTTAGGAAATACTTTTCATACACTTCGTCTCAGCTGCAATGGATGAATACACGTTCATCAGTAGCCTATGTAAGAATTAGTTACTGGCCATCACGACAAACTACCACATAGATTCGACCCTTTCAACCACATAAAATGTTTACATAAAGACAATAAAGTCGACCTTTACAAGCTACCAAAAACAGTCACATAGATTCGACCTTCACAACCAACTAAAACGCTCCGAGTTTTTGAGCATCAACTATATAATAGTTCAAACTTCGTTGGCATATTATTTCATTAATGTCAAAACTATTTAAGAGAAAACACATTAGACTAACATATTAACACATTGCCCTAGTTTAACAGTTGGAAATGTCGTTGACCTAAATGTCAATGAAGAATTTTTATAGTATGTACCCATGGAACTATGATGTAGGCCTACCGTTGAATTGAATTGTGAGAATATATTGGTAGGATGTGTCAAAGAGGTACTCAGACATCCCGGGTCAACAAGCATAACAAGTAAAAAGTTGTCATTGATAGTCGGAAGATATGTCGGCACAAAAAAAGTAGGCCTACTATTAGAACGAAATAAATTAAATGAATACAGGAAAACAGTTACAGCTTAAAATTTTTAATTTAAAAAAAAGTTAAGACCTTTGAAAACAAATTCAACGTAGGTGATAGTGATTCGATTCAACACTGGTTTATAACTGCAATTAGAATTTTTTTATTTTTTTTAGAAAAGAATAATGGTCTTGGCATTGTTTGTCAGCGAGTCCGCGTTTTCTCAATTTTGTTTTTTTCGCTCGTATGCCTAGTGGTTCCACGAAAAATTGACAGAAGTAGATAGCTGATATATTAGTTCCACGAAAAATTGACAGAAGTAGATAGCTGATATGCATTAAACGTAAACACCCGACCAGTAGGCGGAGACCTATAACCCCTTACTTTTTGAATTTACAGGTTAGAAAGGGAGACCAACCGTCTTCAAAACGAAAAAAAAATTATGTAAATATGAAAACTTATTCCTTTTTACTTATACATGTTAACAATTCTCTTTAGAATGTGATAATTTTTTTTGTTGTGAAAAAAAAATAATTCTAGAGATTTTTCAGTACATTTTTTTTAAAGTTTTGTTTGCAAAATTCGATTTTTACAATTATTTGCGACCACTAATGTATGTAAGTCTCAGTATTTTTTTTTCATTATTTTCAGCATGAATATCAGAAGCTATCAACTACCAACTCTCAAAAACCACAATTCTGTGTCCGCCAATACAAACAGAAGAGACGTGCATGTGTTGAAAGTGTTACCAATACTATTGTATTGTTAGACCGACTGACGACTTGATACCACAGGATACATGGGACGCTAAACATTTGCTCTAATCTGAATTTAAACTCGAGCCTCCCACATGGAAAGCCGACTTGTTAGCCACTGAGCTATTCAAGTAGTTAAAACAAAATAGAAGGTTTTATAGGCTATTATTAGTTTTGAAATATTAGCAAACGATCTAATTCTCTATACAAGGCTTATAACTACTTATCCTAATACATTTAAACAAAGTTAATTAATTATGACTAATTGATTAATTCATTTTTTTTTATTTGTGATTGATTCGTGTGTTGTCACCGAGCATGAGCTTATATTCAAAATTTGATGTCGATTTGGTGAGTAGAGAGGATGGAAAAATGATTTCAAAAATCTAAACAAGAAAGATTATATATACGGAGTTAGCTAATAAACTTTGTAAAACGAACATAGCTGAAACAGTTCAAACAGAAATACACAACAAAAACAAGTATTTTGAACTATGGATTGAAATGAATGTACACACGATTTCAAGCTCTAGAAGCAACAAAAAAAAAAAATAATAATAATAAAATAAATTTAAAAACAGATTTTTTATTTTTGTTGATATTAAACAAGGAAAGATCTTTTTTTTTTAAAAAATCTACAAATTTTAGTTTAATCAATGCGATAGGCTCACATTTCTTAAAACAATTTATGTAAAGCAATGAACCCCCCCCCCTTTTCTTTTATTGACCCATGCACATACTTTGACTACAAGAAAGATTTGGTAATAAAATACAATTTTAGATTTTATAATGGAAACAGTTGTTTTGAGATACACGAGATTAAAAAAAACAACCTTTTAGTGACTTTAAAGAAACGAGGAAATATGGCTTTGAATGAGCATAAAACTAGTCCACTGTTTCCCATGGTAACACCCAAATAAAGGCCAACAGGTGGCGTTAAGCAGCATGTCATAATAGATTTGCCATGAACTATAAATATTGTCTTCCTTATCCCATTTTTTCCCCTCCTTTCTCAAGGTCATTTGTCAGACGTGGTCGTTACAACAGATCAGCAGATAGAACAAGGGAGAGAAGAAAGTATGTGCTGATGCAATTATTACAATAACTATTAAAGTAGTATTTGCACTCTATCCTGTCATTTCTGTTGATTAATAGTGATTTATGTATGAAACTTTGTACAAGTCAGTGATTGAGTGTAATCTATACTTTCATTACTATGTATTGTACTTTTTAAAGCGGGTTATTCTCCCATCATCATTGTCGCTCTTGTAATGACGCCCCGTGCTCAATCAGAATGGAGAGAGAAAAAAAGGCATAAACTTATTAAAGTGCGAAAGTTGAAAATACAATTTTGAAAGTTGATAGTTTGTTATTAAAATATAAACATTGTTATCTCTGGTTGCCAAGAAGTCTACGAATAATTCATTTTCCAGGACTCTTCACGGACTGAAAAAAGAATTCGATGACTTTTAGTATTAATTAATAAATTAATGCGTAGGCCTATGCTATCTTTATTTTCACTGGAGACGTGGGGACCACGGCCCAATAGTCTTGGACTTTGATCTAACTTAGCACAGTGTGTAGTCCTAAGTGTTCATGAATGTTGTATTATTTTAGCGGTCTAATATTGTCTTTTATTCTTGACCTTGAATTGTGAAACTTTGGCTAGTTTTTGACCAACTGCTGCGGGCGTTTTGTTTTTAAGTTTGATGCTTAAACTCAATAGTTTGTATCGTATGTATTCATTTGTTTTCACAGACACAACAAGACAGTATAGTACCTACAAGTTTAGGCTACTAGGCATTACTTGAACTTCGTATTGTCAACCAAACAAGAGTTACAACTGTGAATCTAAACAAGAAAAACATTAAAAAGAAAACTTATATGAAGTGTAATTATGTCAATTCGTTTGGATCAGTTTTATGTACTTAAATGTGTAATAGATCTAGCTAACTAACAATAATAAATCTGTGCGATTTGAATATCTTGCTTTTAGCATTTTCAATGCCTATGATCCTATCATTTGTCTGGTCCAGTTGGAAAAGGGGGTGGGGAAGAGAATGGGATATTTTGTGAATGTTACCGTGATCGCTTTTTAAATGCATTTTTAAAAAAGGTTTTAAGACTTCAATTCGAAATCAATGGTTCAGGCCTCCTCAAGGAGACTATTTAGCTTATATCATCACATCTGTAATGTACAATTTCTTTCCCTTGTTTGGTACTGTAGAATATTCGTATTACACAAATAACAAACTAGTGTTTAAGAGGGAAGACATATTAGGAACTCCATTTATTACGTAAACACAAGCGGTGTTGCACTGACGCGCTAGTGTGCAAATGTACATATAATACTATTATGTTACATCTCTCTTCTTTAATTCAGAAAATCTATTTATCAGAATAACTAACAACTTAGTCAACTAAAAAGTCAATTCACAAATCAAGTCTCTTGGGTTTGTTAACTATTCTGCCTGAGCGTGTTACGTAAGGTTCATGTGGTCTAGCGGATTTAGAAGAAGCAGTGTGTAGTGGCGGCTCAAAATCTAGTGTAGTATGTAATCTTGGACTCTCTAGATCTAGTGGTTCTGGTTGTTCTGAGATGTCATCTGGAAAGTCATAAATCTGTTTGCTTTCTCAGAAGACTTTCTGATGTGTTTTCTGTTTCTTCTGTAGACCTTATTTCCACTTTTGACATTATATGATCTAGGCTTAGAATGCTTCGAAACTACTGTTCCTGGTTTCCACTTAGAATTAAGTTGCATTCTGACTGCCGTTCCGTTTTGTAGTGGATTATAACTCTTAACTCCATTCCTCTTATCATAATAATGTTTCTGAGACTGTTTCTCGGAGTCAAAGTGTTTCTTCACCACCTTGAGATCTGGTGTCTTAGGTGTGAGTATTTCCTCGCTCGAAGGTAACAAATTTCTGGGTCGGCGTCCCATGAATAATTGTGCTGGCGACAAATTAATATTACTCAGTGGAGTAGTTCTGTAGTCTAATAGCGACAGAGATTTATCTTCGCTTTTCTTCCAAAGTTTCTTCACTGTTTGAATAGCTCTTTCAGCCTCGCCATTAAAACTCTGAAAATGAGGACTCGATATTTCATGCTCTATTCCGTATGATTTACAGAAATTCAGGAATTCCCTTGAAGAGAACTGTGGCCCGCTATCTGACCTTAACTTTCTAGGTATTCCATGGCATGCGAATATACTCTTCATTGCTTTGATGATATCTGATGTAGTTTCCTGTGACAGTTCTTTGACATCAATAAACTTTGAGAAGTAGTCTACTAGAAGCACATACTTTTTACCCTCAAAGTTAAACAGATCACACCCAACCATGCTGTATGGAAGGTCTGGTGTCTTGGTAGGCATTAGCGGTTCTGACACATTTTGATTCTGATGTTCAGCACACCTGCTACAATCCCTAACTGTCACTTCAATGTCTGCATTCATGCCTGGCCAATACATGACTTCTCTGGCTCGCTGCTTACACTTGACTATTCCTAAGTGAGACTTGTGAATCAGATTTAGCATGTATTTACGTAAGCTTGGTGGCATGACTATTCTCAGACCTTTGTATATAATACCATCCGAAGTTGATAACTGGTCTCTTAAATCCCAATATGGTCTGACTTCAATTGGAGTCTCGCTTCTTGTGTCTGGCCAACCAGTCATAATTACTTCCAAAAGCATTGAAAGTTCCTTGCTTGTACAGTCTTTAATTTCACTGTATTTCGAATCACTTACAGAGATCATATGCACTGAATCATCTGTAAATTCACATGTCTGTGTATCAGTATTTGGTAGATGTGCACGAGAAAGTGTATCGGAGATAAACATTTCCTTGCCTTTTCTGTAACAGACTTTCATATCATACCACTGTAGTCTTATTAGTATCTTCTGTATTCTCATTGGTGCTGACAATAGAAGTTTCTTGAAGATTTGATCCAGAGGTTTGTGATCATTATAAACTGTTACTTCTTTACCATATATGTAGCAGTGAAATTTGCTTGTACTATACACAATTGAAAGCATTTCCTTCTCAAATTTGAGCATATCTTTTTTCTCCATCCGTGAGAGCTCTTAATGCGTATGCAATTATACGACCTTCCTGGAGTAATACTGCTCCCAGTCCATCTTTACTTCCATCACATTCTATCTCTACGTTCTTGTTGACATCATAATATGCCAAAACTGGAGGGTTTGTACAAAGATGTTTCAATTCTTTGAAACTCTTGTTTTGTTCATGATTCCATTGAAATTCTATGTCATCTTTTAGAAGCTTTCGTATTGGAGCATCTGCTTGACTTAGATTAGGAATAAATTTTGCTAGGTACTGAATTAAACCTAGAAATCTTCTGATTCCATCTTTGTCTTGTGGAGCTGGCATGTCAATAATTGCCTTTATCTTTGCTGGATCTGGTTCTAAACCTTTCTCTGACAAGATATGACCCATATAAGGTACTCTGTTTTGCCTTATCTTGCACTTGTCATAGTTCAGCTTTAGATTGTACTCCGTTGCTCTTTGCATGACTTGTTTCAAAATGTGATCATGATGTTCAACATCTCTACCAGCTACTAGAATGTCGTCTATGATGACATATGCTCCTTCAATACCTTGAAGCATTTCATCCATAATTCTTTGGTAAATTTCTGGCGCTGATTTGATTCCAAAAGGTAATCGTAACCATCTATATCTTCCCAGAGGTGTGTTGAAAGTTGTGAGAAATGAAGATTCTCTTTCAAGCTTTATTTGCATAAACCCTGACTTGGCATCGAGAACTGAGAATATCTTCGAACCTGGAATATTAGTGATCACATCTTCAATAGTTTTCATCGGGTGATGTTCCCGTCTGATTGCTTTATTGAGATCTTTTGGATCAATGCATATTCTCACTTTGTCATTCCTGAACGAAACAACCATGGAGCTAACCCATTCAGTAGGTTCATGTACTGGAGTAATAAATCCATCAGCTTGCATTTCTTTAAGTTTTTCTTCAACTTTATTGCGTAGCGATGCTGCTAAGCGACGTGGTGGATGGATAACTCCTCTAGCGTTTTCCTGTAACTGAATCGTGTATTCTCCTGGCAGTGTTCCAGTTGTTTTCAGCATTTCAGGAAATTCTCTTTGTAACTCGCCTTCTGCCTTGGATTCTATGCTGTCAATCCGTTGTAGTAGTCCTAAACATTCTGCTGTGTCACCACTCAAAATGTTCCCTTGGTTAATGTCTACTACCTCAAACCTTGTTTTCACCTCTTGGATATTATTTTTCAAAGGTAGCACCACTGCTCCTACAGTCTTAATAACATGATTAGTGTAAGACTTGACCGACCTTGCTGAATAAGCAAGTTTTACTTTGTCTTTGAGCTTTTCAAACTCTGACTTGACAAGAATGTTACATCTTGCACCAGTGTCGATACGAAAAAATAATGTCTTGCCATGCACGACTAGTTTTACAGTCCACTTGTCTTCAACGACATTGATATTCTCAATATTACCCTTTTTATACTGGCTACTTGCAGTGCTAACAGGTTCAATATTTTCATCACTGTGGCTGTCATCTTCTACCATATTAACGTTGCGTCTTTTTCTGCACATTTGAAACCATTGGTTTTTCTTCTTGCAGAAATTGCATAAGGTTCCTATTGCTGGACATTTTCCCTTTTCGTGGTTCTTGCCGCATTTACTACATAATTTATCTGAGTTGTCTTTAGACTTCTGCTGGAGTACATATGTGTGACTGTCTCTTGATTGCTAGAACTTCTTGGCCCCTAAACATTTTCACTTGGCTTTGCGACATCTCGTATTGTTGTCCCATTTCTATAGCCTTGCTAAGGGTCAACTTCTGTCCCTGGTCAAGTAGTCTTAATTGTACCTTTTCGTGCATGACTCCACCAATAATCAAATCAATAAGCATATCGTCTGGGTTGTCATACTCTCAGTCCATAATGAGAAGCTTTAGGTCTTTCACAAAGTTATCAAAACTTTCTCCTTCTACCTGCTTTCTCTGATGTGCTCTAAATCTAGACACTCTTTTATTTTGTCTTGGCCTTATGTAGTCTTCTATTTTCTTTAATAGCAATTGCGGATCTCCCTCTTCACTATCAGTAATATTTAGAGTTTTGTAAACTTCACGGCCTTGTTGACCTATCCACATTCCCAGCCATCCGGCTTTTTGTTTACTATCGGCACCAGCTAACGGTCCTTTGTTGAAACAAAAGCTCACCTGCTGTTGAAACCTTAAAAACTCTTGATACAGATCTTTAGCATTCCAATTCAAGATTGGTTGCTCAAAATAAAAAGAAGCCATTATTAGATTAATAAAAACCTTTGTCTGGATAGCTTTTTAAGTTTTACTCTGACACCATGTAGAATATTCGTATTACACAAATAACAAACTAGTGTTTAAGAGGGAAGACATATTAGGAACTCCATTTATTACGTAAACACAAGCGGTGTTGCACTGACGCGCTAGTGTGCAAATGTACATATAATACTATTATGTTACAGTACGAAACAAAATAATTAATTACTAAAAGTTAATTAACTAATAGGTTAATTTTTGTTTATTGATTCTTGTTTTGTCAGGCACAAAAATTAATTGTGCAAAATTTCGACTTGATCTGAGATTGGGTGTGGGAGAAATTACGTGCTCAAACGTTTGGACTACCTCATAGAAGCTTTGTAACAACAGATTGTTGTCTTACTTTATGTTTGGCACAATGAATCGCTCTAATGCTTTACCTCATAGAAGCTTTGTAACAACAGATTGTTGTCTTACTATATGTTTGGCACAATGAATCGCTCTAATGCTTTACCTCATAGAAGCTTTGTAACAACAGATTGTTGTCTTACTTTATGTTTGGCACAATGAATCGCTCTAATGCTTTACCTCATAGAAGCTTTGTAACAACAGATTGTTGTCTTACTATATGTTTGGCCCAATGAATCGCTCTAATGCTTTACCTCATAGAAGCTTTGTAACAACAGATTGTTGTCTTACTATATGTTTGGCACAATGAATCGCTCTAATGCTTTACCTCATAGAAGCTTTGTAACAACAGATTGTTGTCTTACTTTATGTTTTGCACAATGAATCGCTCTAATACTTTACAATCGTGGAATATTCGACCAGCGTAGACTTGTATTTAGATCTTAAGTTTTTTGTGAGACATTTTTAAAATATTCACTTTGACAGGCTATTGGTTAGGCCTACATTTAATTTTTTTTACTGAGCATTGGGGTTAGTGGTGCTCGGCCGATTGTAGGCCACAACTAAATTTTCTTTTGCTTGTAATACCATTTATCCTCCTCGACTATAGATCCGAATGTTTGTTTAAGTTTTATTTCTCTTTTGGTTCCAAATAGCAGCTAAATTAAGCAAAGAGCTTAATGAATTACTGGGGAACTGGAGTCAACGGATATTTGGTATATTGATTTAGGGCTTGTATTGGCCTCTTTAGTCACACTAGAAGTTGCAAAGGGAAAAAATCGTGACGTCAACTACCCCAGAGAGGAAGGAATTATTTTTGAATTATTGCTTAGCTAAATATTTTAAAAAGCAATTTGTGTTCCCTTGTATTTTATTTCTCTAGCACTGCAGAATGACATTTCTAAGATCTTTCCCTTGTATTTTGTAGTCTTGAGTTGACTTCTGCATCAGACGAGGCAAGGATCTCAGACGTTCTCATCAATGTCCACTTTCCTTTAATTCTTTACTCGAAGATTATCTCGGTCAAATTAAGTCTCCTTTTAAATTATCAGACTTGGCCCTTTACATTTTTTTTGTTGATTGTCTTGTCAACGCAATATCCATGATGTATTACTTTTGTTTTATTTATCAAAAAGAATTATTTTCAATTTTCTAAAATTGTTTTCTCCCATTCGTGAGTAATATCTCTCCATTTCCACAATTTTAAATGTTATTTTGTCTCGTCGTATTTCTAAATCTAATTTGTATTACTATTCAGCTCTCTCTCTCTCTCTATCCCTTTTGCTCAAACCTAATTTAGTCCACAATTATTAGCCTCAACCAGCATTCTGTCACTGTGGAATACTCCATTATAACCAAATAAATAAACACTATGCAAAAATGTTTTGAATGGATTGTTTAATAGAACGATTTGTTTGGCGCTAAGCAGACGGTATAATCAGATTAAACGATAAAGGAAACAAACGAATAATACCATAAGCACTCTATAAACATTGTTGTAAAGGAAACAAACAAATAATACCATAAGCACTATATAAACATTGTAAAGGTAACAATCCGTATAAATATTTCATAAAAACACAAATACAAAAATAATTTGTAAATGGGCTTCAAGTATTTAAATTAATAAGTTAATAATTATAATAATTTATTCCTGACAAGTAAACAGATAGCACAACACATTTAATAAAAGACGTTCACCACCCACGAGCCTTCTTGTAGGCCTACCTTGCACGGTGGTGTTAGCATTTGACTATCTCAATATTTGCATTGATAGGTAGGTTTATGTGTCTGTGTACAAGTGAGTAGTCCACCTACTTAAATTGTCACTTTAGTGCTTTTATTATGAAACAAATGGAAAATGTCTATGGCTCAGTAAGTGACTAGACTTGTCACCGACCATTTAGCTCATAGCGCGTCTTAGTGTATGATTGAAATCTATCTCTCTTTTCCTCTCTCTGTTAAATATCTCTTTTCCAAACTTTTCTGTTCCTGTAAGGGTAACGCTCATTACATTTTAAAATAACACAAAGATCAATCAGATAGTCTACCTAAAAATTTAAAGCTGAGAACATGTTTCTTTAACCAAGCCAGTTCAAAAGAAAACTAAACTTAAAATCACGTTGGTTTGTACGGAAAAGAAAAAGGGATGTAATATTTCTATGTAATATTTTTTTTTCAGAGCGAAACCTTAAATGTTTTGTTGTTGTTGGGGTTACAAGATTGCTGCTTGAAGTCTTTAAAAAAAAGTTTATTGCATTGATCAGCAACCTCTCATTGAGCCACTGTGTCTATTTATAGACATCCGCATCTCTCTACAATGACGTTGGGCAGTAGTTCCATCTTGGTTACATTGTTCTCGCTGATCATAACCCGGGAAGTTTTGAGAACCAGTGGTACACAGCAAGGCTTCAGCTGTTCCCTGAGTGAATGATTGTGGGATGAATGATTGGGTAAATAAACCCAACGGTATCTCTGTTTCAGCAGTGTATGGTTGTAGGTGTATTTATCAACCCCTGTAAAGAAGTCAAACAGATTGAAAAGTGAATACAATTTTAGAAGCGTTTTGACTTATAAAGTTCAACGAGATTTAACGAGACTATAGCTGTAACAAAGTGTTTTGTTTGTTTGACATGGTGCGGATGCTCCTTCAAAATTGAAGATTATTACATCCTAGCCCAAACCTCCTCAAGGAAGTGGCGACCAGGGTTCGATTCCATGAGCATAGCTAAGAGAGGTTTGAGATTAAAAACCCTACCCCAAATCACAAATTGATTTATTTTGTTACCATTCCCTGGGCCCAGTGCTGTGAATAACAGATTTGATATTGCACTGTAGACACCTCAGAGTATTTTTTTTTTTTTAGTTTCAAAGAAACTTGGTCCCGGAACTCTGTATTTGCCCCTGACCACGCAGGGGGAACTCACAAACCCCCTACCTTGCATGGGAGGATTTTTACTGTCGTTCAACTTACTCCAGAAAGAAAGGTACACAAGACTCATGAAATAATAAAGTGTGTGTGTGTGTCACACCCCTAACTACCCTCTCCCCAAATAATCCTGTCTACTTCCATGGTTAAATAAAATTATAATTGTTAACCGAATGACGCCAAGTTATTTTGAAAACATTTGGATTCTTTGTTTTGATTAATTATGAAATTATAGATTACGTCCGAGAAATACCAAACAGTGCATAGTGGATGAAAGGGCCTTAACGTCTCTCTCTCTCTCTCTCTCTCTCTCTCTATATATATATATATATATATATATATATATATATATATATAGATAGATAGATAGATAGATAGATAGATAGATAGATAGATAGATAGATAGATAGATAGATATATGGGTAATTTTATTCTATACTGACACAAAAAAGTACATCTCACCGTCACAATAGCCATAACAATAATCAACACTTAATGATGCCGGGACAACTATGTGATGCATATTGATCGCGCTGAAATTAACCTCCAGGGGTCGCTTACAACACGTACTGCGGGGATCACATTCGGCATTCTTCTTCTTGCGCTGTTCAACATTTGTCTTCAAATATTTCACTTCCAGGACAGGTTTCTGTTCAGACTATAAACATACAGATCATTTTTAAAATATAACAACCCTAACGTGAGTCAAAAACGTATGTAGACAGATGAATAGTGTATAGAATAGAGCGCTGTTAACAAACATAGTGTAGGCTCAAAGCGCTGTGATAAAAATACAAACATAAACACGAGTGCTAAAATGACAAACTAATCTAAAAATGTTTTGAACAGATAGGTTCTATTGTTCTTCTTGAAGGTAGTGAAGCTTGTTGTCTGTCTAAGATCAATGGGGAGTGACTTTCACTTTCAACCTTTGGTCCGTGCACTGAAAAGGCCCACCAAACCGAGTCAGCGTAGGACTCTTTGAGGGACTTAATGAGTGATAAGTTTGCTAAGGTACAAGGTCATTTCTTTATTGTTTAGCGCTGTCATATTTCTTTATTATTTAATACTAAGTGAGTTGTACAATGAGTTTAACACTAAGTGAGATGTTGGCGTACTATGAGTTTAACATTTATTGAGATGTACTATGAGTTTAACACTGAGATGTACTATGAGTTTAACACTGAGATGTTCTATGAGTTTATCATTTAGTAGATTACTATGGGTTTAACGCTATTAGATCAAAAGAAAGTTTGTGGAAAATGAGATATGAAAGAAAACATGATCAAACTATTTGAGGGTTGAAAGGTTTAGTAAACTAACGGAATGCTAGGCCTATACTAAGTTTGAAAAAGCATTCTTACCTTAACTTCACTAGAAGCACAATTTTTACACATAATTGACAGAAGTTTCTTGTTGGCACCTTCACCTATCCACTTCTTGACCGGCATGGTCAGGTCAATTGTTGCCCATTCACTTTTGTATTGTAAGTCACTACGCTTGAAGTAAATCCTTTTTCTAAAAGTTTTACTGTGTAATGAAAAACAAAATGATTCTAAGGTTATTATAAAAATCAACATATCTTGTACACATTATTTCTCCAACTTATCCATTCTCGGATCAAGTTGAATCTTTGCACAATTAATCGACGACAATACACGAATTTAAAAAAAATTGGACACTTATTAATTAATTAATTAGTGGTAGTGGTAGTATAGTACATGGGCGTAGCCGGGGGGGGGGGGGTTGGGGTTCACCCCCCCCCCCGAAATGAAATCCCCCCCCAAAGGGGGGGGGATCGGAATTTAGTGACTGATTTTTAGCGGCCCCCGAAAGGGGAAAAGACGCTATTAGTTTTGTGCGAAATGTCTGTCCGTCTGTCCGTCTGTCCGTCCGTCCCGTTTAGATCTCGTAAACTAGAAGAGATATTGAAAATCCGACATCACAATATTTTAGACCATTCAAAGTTCTGATGCAACGGCTACTTTTTTTTTTCCTGAAAGCGAAAATTCTAATTTTTAAAATCAATTATGCAAGCAGTTTTTTATAAGCAAAAGCTAATTAGTATGCATTATATGTTACACCTAATTTAAGACAAATAGTAATCTTATAAACATCATTTTTGTGAACATTTTTCTAAATAGCGGAAATTTTTTTTTTTTTTTTTTTTTTTTGAGGATTTGAATATGAGTTTGAGCCTTTTCAAAACAATTAACTTATTTAGTACGAGGGTCCCGGGTTCGAATCCTGGTGAAGACTGGGATTTTCAACTTCTGAGTCTACCCAGCTCTAATGGGTACATGACATTAGTTGGGGAAAAGCAAAGGCGGTTGGTCGTTGTGCTGGCTACATGACACCCTCGTTAACCGTAGGCCACAAAAACAGATGAACTTTACATCATCTGCCCTATAGACCACAAACTAGTTAGGCCAGGTTCACATCTAACTTTACATTCACTTTCACGTATCCTTTGATCTGCGGGACGGTTGGGGCACTACACAAGATCTGTTAACCTTCTTTCTCCATTCTTATCTCTCATTTGTCTTTGATATAATTTCATTCGGATGTTCTTTCTGAAAATATTGAAGCCTACCTGGGTGGACCACTGGTCGTGCGGTTTGCGCGCTGGACTGTCGTTTGGATTTATCGACGATCGAAGGTTCAAACCCTGCCTGCTCCCATCCCCCTTCGTCCTGCGGGAGGTTTGGACTAGGAAGTAAACTATCTTCAACTCTGAAGGATTATCCGAATTATGTAAAACATTTTACTTCGGGGGCCGATTTTGAGTTTGTGTTTCCACACAAACTGTCTTTTGTAACCTTGTTTGCTTTGATTTTGTTTATTTTAGGTGAGATTTTAATACTAAACCATCACTTGCCCCAGCACAACCAAAGGGGTTTTGAGTTTAAAACCCCCTACCAGGGGGGTTCGAGTTTAAAAACCCCTACCAGGGGGTTCGAGTTTAAAACCCCTACCAGAGGGGTTCGAGTTTAAAAACCCCTACCAGGGGGTTTGAGTTTTAAACCCCCTACCTGGGGTTTTTGCAGTTAACTCCCCCTCTTCTATAAAACAAAACAAAAAAAAAATGCAAACGAAAATCGCCTAATTCCAAGAGCACAGTTAAGGAAGATTTTGATTTTAAAACCCCCTCTAAAATTTACGATCAACCCCTTCTTCAACATTAAAAAAAAGCTAATTACGCACTCAAAATGTTATGAGCGTAGCTAAATGGGTTTTGACTCAGTTTTGAGTTTAAATCCCACTTCAGCGGGGTTTGAAGGTAAAAAATACCTCATTAATAATAAAAACAAAGCAAATTATACACTCAAAAATGTTATGAGTGTAGTACACTCAAAAATGTTATGAGTGTAGTCAAAGGGGTTTTGAGTTTAAACATGCCTCCAGTGGAGTTTGAAGATAAAAAGTACTTCTTTAATATAAATGAAAGCAAATTACTCACTCTAAAATCTATGAGCGTAGCTAAAGGGGTTTTGAGTTCAAACCCCCATTTAGAGGGGTTTGATGTTTTAGCAATATAAAAAAATGCAAATTACACACTAAAATTATTTGAAAGTAGCAATACAATCGGGGGTTTTGAGTTTAAACCCCTCTTCTACAGATGGCTTTTGAGTTTAAGATCCCCTACAGAGCATTTTGAGGTGGAAAACCCCCAACAGATGGTTTTGACGATAAAACTTCTCTTTTCGATATAAAATCTAAAGCAAACTACAGTCACTTAATTCCAAGAGCGTATTCAAGAGAGGTTACACATTTTTACCGATGGCAGGGCTCCATGAATAAATTGCAGTGAATAGTCATCTGCCGAAATAAACAAAAAACACTAAATGTCGCTCAACAAAGATGGCTAAGACAGATTTTAGGAGTCAGTTATAGAGATCGGGTCAAAATCAAGGAAATCCTATGCCGAACTGGGAGTCGAACCCTTAGTAAGATTGTGAGAGAGCGACGCATGAGGTTTGCGGGACATGTTCTCCGACAAAATGAATTACGCATAAGAAGAGTTGCAATGATATCCTAGTACAACTTGACGCCACTCATTTATGGAGGTCCTCATGGCAGGTGGGAAGAGGCTTCAGACATTACCAGTGACAGATTTTTATGGAAACAGCTTGACGGCAAATGCGCCGAACGGCGCGGGAGGGTCTAAGACAGTAAGAATAGCAAATTAGGTTTTTGAAATAAAACTTTTTAATAGCAGGAAAATGCAGTATAGATACCTCAGAATATGCATTTTGTTGGACTTTAATACCAGAAATAGTGCTTGGCGGCGGGGCTTCGTCCCGCGCTGGGGGAGCTAGTAATGTCGGGGAGTACAATTTTATGGAAACAGCTTGACGGCAAATGCGCCGAACGGCGAGGAACGATCTAAGTCATTAAGAATAGCACATTAGATTTTTGAAATAGAACTTTTTAATAGCAAGAAAATGCACTGTAGATACCTCAGAATATGCATTTTGTTGGCTTTCAATATCAGAAATAGTGCTTGGCGGTGGGGCTTCGCCCCGCGCTGGGGGAGCTCCTAGCGCTCCCCCAGACCCCATTGCTAATAATGGCGGAAAACTACAATTTTTCCACTAACTCATGGAAGAACCTATTCTAGGGCACAATAAACGTCTTCCGAAAGATTGAAGGGTCAGAATGTAATAAAGATTATGTACACACACATACACAATAATACATATAACACATATCATTTTTTTTCGCGCGGGGGGGGGGGTAGAAAAAAAATCCCCCCGAAAAAAAATCCTGGCTACGCCCATGGTATAGTATATAGAGTTTTATTTTTCTTTCACGTAAAAGGAATAAGCTAGACATCACGCTTTGAAAGAGTATGTTTATAAATAGTATGTTTTAAAAGATAATAGAAAAATGCATGCAAAAATAAACTGGCATACGACATATGTTCTGTAACTCTCATAACATACAGTAGAGAGTAGTCCAAGCCTTTGAAGGGTAGCTTACGAATAGGAATATGGAGCGTACAAATTAAGATTTGTTTGTTTGGTTTAGTTTGGGTTTAGGTTTTATAGCGTATGCGACAATGACTCATAGTAAAAACAAAGACTAGAGTTGGGTATGAAATAAAACCAGTTCATAGATTAGCGTTTTGGGAGGTAGACAAGTTTTGGTTCATCGAGAAGTTTTGGGAGGTAGACAAGTTTTGGGAGGTAGACAAGTTTTTGTTCATCGAGAAGTTTTGGGAGGTAGACAAGTTTTTGTTCATCCAGAAGTTTTGGACTTTTGTATAGTGATAAGACCACAGGGGACGGATTCCTATCATTATTGAATTGAATTTTGCATTATCCACACTCTTGACTACATCGTTTCATTGGAGGCCTTCACATGTTCTTCTTATTATTTGGAAGTATTGGTTACCTCCGCTTGAATACAGTCATCACTCTACATAAGGCAGCGAAGTGGTTCCCAACCAAAGATAAAGCGACTTTCACATTTTCAACTCGCAATCCTCAGTCCTAATATGGCTACTATGTCTACCAGACCCAATCAGGGTCACATTTACGGTAACGAGACCCAGAGAAAATAACGAAGTATAAGTCAATGTAAGCGTAGTCTGAGAAGCCAGCTAAAAACATCTTGTTTCTATTCGAAGTCATCTATTTGTGTTGTCCTCAGCTTACCCTTGGTGCAGCTCAATCTCGTAGAGAAGAACGAGTGGGATGTTTCCCTCAGGACCGTAGAAGTGTAGGTTGAACCAGAGGTGAGCTGCAGATATATCTCCACTGACTTGGTTTTGAAGATCAAATTGAAAGCAATCATCACACACATCACCTCCTGGGGACATAAAGGGAAATTATTATATAAGCCCAATACACTGCTTCTCTAACAAAAACAAAAAAGGCGTTGGGTGTCAAATATGAAGTGATACGAGAAAGGACAACCCAAGTCTCAAGACTAAGTGCTAACTATCAATATGTCTATTAAACACAGTTTTATCTATCAATCAATCTAAAGGTTGAATGAAAGTCATTTCGGATGTCTGGAAAAGGCAAAGAAAAATACTCTGCCAGCGTAGAGCTGTCTCTCCCCAATGAAGGTGGAGGCATTTGTTGATCATAACAACTAAGGAACAGCGTATGTAGGGCGAGGGGGAATTTTACCCCCCCCCCCAACCAAAAAAAAAAAAAACCAACAACATACACTGTGGAACATACATCAAAACAAGGAACTACACATATTTACAGAAAAAAAAAACGAGAATGAAAAGAAGTGAAACAAATGCAGTTTAAAAAAAATGGACGTGGAAGTTTATGTTGTTGAAAAAAAAATGCATATACACTGGGTGACGAGAAGAATTAAAAAATTAATTATGCAATCTATATTGAAGTATCAAATAAAATGCTTACTAAGAATCTTGTAAAGTGTTCTAACGGAGAAAATAAGTTCTTGATTTCTGAATAATAAATTATGCTGCATGTGAAGAAAATCTGAATAGTTGAAAGCTAGTGGCGTCTCAAAGGTCTGACAGGGTAGAAGTTTTACGCAATTCTAATATTTTTAAACTCAAACTTTGCCTAGAAAAGGGCAGGAAAAGGTTAGATCTTACCTCTAACTTAATTATATTGTAAGATTATATCTATTATTATTATGAGTTTATTAGTTACTAAAATCGGATTATCAGGCTACATAAGGTCTTGTTTGTAAAGTGTTTAAATGTTTATTATATCTCAATCTGATTTGCCTGTAAGGTGTACATTAACACTGACTTTCTTTTCATTAATATAACAATGATCATGGAAATCGTTGACTATATATGAGTTTTACTAGTTCAAAAGACTTGAAACCTTTGCCAGGAGGACTAGGTAGGTGAAACAAACACCAAGATCTTTCACATTGAAGTACAAAGCAGCTCAAAGAGTCCTACAATAGTGGCAATGTTGAAGTACAAAGCAGCTCAAAGAGTCCTACAATAGTGGCAATGTTGAAGTACAAAGCAGCTCAAAGAGTCCTACAATAGTGGCAATGTTGAAGTACAAAGCAGCTCAAAGAGTCCTACAATAGTGGCAATGTTGAAGTACAAAGCAGCTCAAAGAGTCCTACAATAGTGGCAATGTTGAAGTACAAAGCAGCTCAAAGAGTCCTACAATAGTGGCAATGTTGAAGTACAAAGCAGCTCAAAGAGTCCTACAATAGTGGCAATGTTGAAGTACAAAGCAGCTCAAAGAGTCCTACAATAGTGGCAATGTTGAAGTACAAAGCAGCTCAAAGAGTCCTACAATAGTGGCAATGTTGAAGTACAAAGCAGCTCAAAGAGTCCTACAATAGTGGCAATGTTGAAGTACAAAGCAGCTCAAAGAGTCCTACAATAGTGGCAATGTTGAAGTACAAAGCAGCTCAAAGAGTCCTACAATAGTGGCAATGTTGAAGTACAAAGCAGCTCAAAGAGTCCTACAATAGTGGCAATGTTGAAGTTCTAAGCAGCTCAAAGAGTCCTACAATAGTGGCAATGAATCAATAAACATTTTTTTCCCCTAAAATAGAAGTTATTTCTAGCTCTAAACTTGTTGAGTAAAGTTTATTCGAAAAAGAAACGACTAAACTGATGCATTTCATTACACCCCCCCGGGCCAGCAACCTCTGGTTTTTATCTGTTGTAAACCAGCTCAACCCTCTGATTTTATTTAAGATTGGGCTGAGTGTGTGAGGGAGGGGAGGGATGGGTTGTCATAGAATATGAGTAAGTTAACTATGAACACATCTTGCATATTTCATTTAAATTATCAACTAATTATTTATAAAAATATAATAAAAAAATATTGGGCAGTCCATCCATTCCTTTATATTACGAGAGCTGTTGTGTTTAAAACTGCTTGAATTTTTTACATTCTAAAAAAAAAGATGTATTTTACCATTATTCGTGAAGAAGTAATTTACAAAAAAAAAATGTAGGCTTACAATTTAGGAGAAATATTGAAATGTATTTCTGTAACAATGGTAGGCCTACACGAGCTTTTTTTTTTTACAACGCTCCTAGTAACTCACTCTTATGTCTGTCTCTCTGGAACAATTTCTGTGCATATTATTTCTCTCATTCTAGGATCAAGTTGAAACTTATCACATTTATTTGATGTAACTAACAACGCTTTTAACTAATAAAGCAATTAATAAATTAACTTGAAAAATTAAAAAAATACTATTTTCTTCTTTAGCAAGGCTAGAAAAAAATTTCTAAAAAAAAGTTTAACTATATTTAGAAACTAAAATCTAAAAATATTCTGGCATGATTGATTTACTCATTGTATATTTTTATTTGGCAATTGCTTAAATAGTTTGAAGCCTTAGGTAATTAAAAATGATATGCAAAATCCAATATGGCAGCCGTTGCAATATGACAACCGCTATAAAACAATTTTAACCACATGTTTTTATTATGGTTATTTATAGGGATTGTACACATAAAGTATGGAATAATTTGATTAATAAATAAAGAAAAATTTTTCAAGTGTCTTATTGTTGTTTAGTGCCTAACAAATCATTTTTAGAAAAATTGTAGTGTCAAGTGTCTTTGTTTAGTGCCTAACAAATCATTTTTAGAAAAATTGTAGTGTCAAGTGTCTTTGTTTAGTGCCTAACAAATCATTTTTAGAAAAATTGTAGTGTCAAGTGTCTTTGTTTAGTGCCTAACAAATCATTTTTAGAAAAATTGTAGTGTCAAGTGTCTTTGTTTAGTGCCTAACAAATCATTTTTAGAAAAATTGTAGTGTCAAGTGTCTTTGTTTAGTGCCTAACAAATCATTTTTAGAAAAATTGTAGTGTCAAGTGTCTTTGTTTAGTGCCTAACAAATCATTTTTAGAAAAATTGTAGTGTCAAGTGTCTTTGTTTAGTGCCTAACAAATCATTTTTAGAAAAATTGTAGTGTCAAGTGTCTTTGTTTAGTGCCTAACAAATCATTTTTAGAAAAATTGTAGTGTCAAGTGTCTTTGTTTAGTGCCTAACAAATCATTTTTAGAAAAATTGTAGTGTCAAGTGTCTTTGTTTAGTGCCTAACAAATCATTTTTAGAAAAATTGTAGTGTCAAGTGTCTTTGTTTAGTGCCTAACAAATCATTTTTAGAAAAATTGTAGTGTCAAGTGTCTTTGTTTAGTGCCTAACAAATCATTTTTAGAAAAATTGTAGTGTCAAGTGTCTTTGTTTAGTGCCTAACAAATCATTTTTAGAAAAATTGTAGTGTCAAGTGTCTTTGTTTAGTGCCTAACAAATCATTTTTAGAAAAATTGTAGTGTCAAGTGTCTTTGTTTAGTGCCTAACAAATCATTTTTAGAAAAATTGTAGTGTCAAGTGTCTTTGTTTAGTGCCTAACAAATCATTTTTAGAAAAATTGTAGTGTCAAGTGTCTTTGTTTAGTGCCTAACAAATCATTTTTAGAAAAATTGTAGTGTCAAGTGTCTTTGTTTAGTGCCTAACAAATCATTTTTAGAAAAATTGTAGTGTCAAGTGTCTTTGTTTAGTGCCTAACAAATCATTTTTAGAAAAATTGTAGTGTCAAGTGTCTTTGTTTAGTGCCTAACAAATCATTTTTAGAAAAATTGTAGTGTCAAGTGTCTTTGTTTAGTGCCTAACAAATCATTTTTAGAAAAATTGTAGTGTCAAGTGTCTTTGTTTAGTGCCTAACAAATCATTTTTAGAAAAATTGTAGTGTCAAGTGTCTTTGTTTAGTGCCTAACAAATCATTTTTAGAAAAATTGTAGTGTCAAGTGTCTTTGTTTAGTGCCTAACAAATCATTTTTATGTCCAGAAATGGTTGGGCTATTTAAATTAGATTAAAACTGAAAATCGACATTTTTGACCTATTTACCAAATTTGGTGTCCCACATAGCCTTAAAAGTTATTACTTGATAGATTCAAAATAATTGATGACATTTCACTCAATAAAAGCTTTGAAACCTTTTTGAAAAGTATTTTTTAAAATTTTACTTGGTTTTTTTTAAAACAAATAGCATGCTATCTAATAACTTTAGTTTCATATAGCTCATATAAATGTTATCCTAATAAAGTAAGTACGCAACAGTCCACGTGGCTTTCGTGTATAAACAAGAGACAGGAGAATATAAAATCAATAGTGGGCCTATGAGTCATAGCTATGAGTCAGTTTAACTTACGTCCCAAAATACCACATTAAAAAATGGGACTCAGTTTGATAGCTGAGCTTTCTAAACAACTTTGCCGTCATGCATTCTATGTCAGACAATGTGGTCAGACCATAAGGGATTTGTGGGTGTTGTTTTTTTTGGCTTTGGTCTACGTTGAATAGTCCTTTATAGAAAAAGATTTAGATGTCATGATAAAGATGTTTAATTCTCCAAAGATTTAGGATTTATAAGCACTAAGAGATGGTTCCAGAGTTTGTTATAAGAACTAATACTTACGTTGGTATCCTGGTAAAATGACTTCATCGTCTACAGCATAGAAACCATCGATCTCGTCTTTGAGCTGTTCCTTCTGAAATATTCGATGCAATAAATCTGTAGACATTGCCGGAGCTGTGGGGACTACCTCACTATCTGGACGGTCTGGCATATGCAGCTTCTGTCTCAGCAGAGCGGCAAACATATTTAACCGGAGCTCCTTGACAGTCTCTTCAGGCAAGCCTTGACCTCCACACGTGGTACAGTTCTTTGTATTATCTCCAATAGAGGAAAGGTTGGGCGCTTTAATGCCCAGTGGATGTGGCTCTTCTGTTCTGAATGTGTCTTCCGTGCTGCTTTCATTTGGATTCAATGTTGAGATTTGACTGGAAGAGTTAACACTCTCAAGACTAGAGTTTACAAAAATATTTTCTAGTAATATATGATTGTTTTGTTGACTGATTGATTGTTTTGGGGCTAGATGTAACGAAGGCAATGTGTTATTGCTAGCGATGTCTGTGGAGTTTTTACTGTATGGTATATTATAGGATTCTGGCAGAGTTTTCTCTGTTTCACCTCTGTTGCTAACACTTTCTACCAGCCTTGTTAATGGCCCCCAACTTTTGCTTAACGTATCTTCCACGGCTATATCCTTTTGCCTTACAGTCTCTTGAAAACTTAAATTATGTTTCTGCATAAACCATTGCGTTTTATTCTCAAGGTGAAGGTTTTTTTGAACAACTACTGAAGTTTGATTGTTATCTACATTGAATACTACTGGTTCTTGAGTTTTCCCTTCCTTTGCAGAAGTCTCGATTTCTGATGTGCTATTTAGACTTATAATAAAATGAGCCTCTTTAGTGTCAACAATCCATTTCCCTTGTTGTCTTGGTAAAGTGGATCCAGTGACGTGTACAACGCACCAAAACAACATACAAATCTTGTTGTATTGCTTCATATTCTTTATCATTGGTGTTTAAAAACAAACTCCGCTGTGTAGTGTTTTGCTACACTGTTTCAGAAATTGTCTCGAAAGGTCACAAAAAGAAAGCCAGAAAATATTAATTTTTAATCCAAAGTTTGGGTCAACCTTTTCTCTTTCTTCTGAAAAATAAACAACATTTGATATTTTTTACAAGTATAAATACATTTAATTACTACATTTGGTGTAAAATTGTTATATATATATATATATATATATATATATATTAAAAATCAGAATAAAAAAAGAAATAGAGATGTAAACATTTTTACATTATAAAAAAAATTGCTAAATAAATCTCTTTTGTTTTAAATTACAACATATTTTTAAAAACTACACTGTTGGGTATTCTGGCCTTAGTAAGTATAAACATCTCAGTCTAGCTAATCACCTATGCCTTCGGCATAAACATTATTAAAAAGTTAATACAATAATTTACAGAAAATTAGCATAGCTTTCTATATCAAATATTAATTAAAAGTCTACACTATTCATAGATTTTTTTCTATAGGTTAACCTTCTCAATTTTACTTCCATGGTTTGAAATTTTGAACTACCTTCGAAAATTGGAGGACTCCGTAGAAATATAAAACTTTGTTTACAAAATTAAATCTATCTAATTTATTACTAAAATTTTAATTTGGTATTTCATCCTTAAAATCCTAGATCTAGATCTACTAACATCGAACTACGGTTTGACCAAAGTTTTTGTCTGAAGGTTTGGGCCTTTTATACCGAATTCAGGACTAGCAAAAGTGTCACTTGGGGGAAAAAAAAGAATGCCTCAGACATTTTAAAGCTACGATAGCACCGTTTTCCCTCCCTTCACCTAGTATATTATTTTTTTTATCTTTTGGTCCCAGTGTCTGGTGAAAGACCCAAAAAAAAATCAAGGTACTTGGGGCTGCACAGTGCCGGAGTTAGGGGAGAGAGGCAGGCCTCCACTCTGTAGGATTACACAACCTTAAAAACCAACTTCCCCGTTCAACATAAAAGCAGTGGCGTAACTAAGGGGGGGGAGGGGGGGGGGAGAAATTTAAAATCCCCCCGGGCCCCCACCTAGGGGGGGCCCCCAAATGGGTGTCCGAAATTTATTTGTAAATACATAAATTAATTTATTTGATTGACAAATAGTGTCAACGGGTGTCTTTTTTTTCAACATTTATGGATTAAAAATTTATCACAAAGACTAAATCTAGATCTAGGTCTATCAGTACGTTGACTTTGTTGACATTTTAAAAATATTTTTTCCCACAGAGATCAAAGTTTTTTTTAAAGTTAGTTTTACATTTTAAACTTTGTTGCCACGAATAAAACTGCATGATATACAGCGAATTCCAGGTATCTTGTTACCTTTACTAATAATAGATCTAAATGGCGAGTATTTTATGGCTATACTAATTAACCTTGAAGCAAAATTTACAGAATCGAGTATAACAGATCCAAAAGTTATTCTTAATAATGCTAGAATAGTCCATTATTCGGGTTTGGCGTCTATAATTTCAGAATTAAACTTCACACTCGAGTTATTACCCCTCTATTCATTTTTCCTCAATCCAATGGAAACTCTATTTTTATTTCCATCTAATCCTTTTGCTTTCGCACAAAACATAAACAACAAACAATAACGTAATATCATATAATATTAGCACATCCTTCCTTTTGAAGTTATTATCACGCCCTTCCTTTTAAAGTTCTTAAGAGTGATATCTACCATTTGCGGGGCCCTATGCAAAGCGGATCGCGCGGGGCCTAGTCTGGGTAGGGATGAGCATAATGTCAATATTATTTTTTTAAATTAGAAAATAGGCCTACTTTCGTCTTTGCAATATATTTTTATCAAATGAAAGCTCGCAATGCCACTTTTTATTTATTGGCACCCCAAAATGTCAATTTCGTCTATTCTTCAGGAGATTTGAATAAATTCAAAAAAAGTTCAGGACTTTATCGTATATTTTGCCTTTTCATGAGATTTCCTGGAGGCCCTGGAAAATCAGGAGGTCACGAAAACCCTGTTATTTTATATACGTTATAATGGTTTAATTTAATAATGTACACTTAGAATTAGCGCGTGTCCTATGAAAGCGCGGGGCCCACTGCGACCGCATAGGCTGCAGTGGCCTAAGGCCGGCCCTGTCTACTAGGAACTTTAACAATTCGTCCACTTCTGGTTGTCTTGACTGGCACAACAAGTTCTCTAGACGTTGGTCTATAACTGTCTGTTTCGTTTGTTCCAACAGTTTGCAGTTCATTGTCTCCATCGGTATCATAGTACCCAGAGATGTCTTCATCGAAACTCTTATTCAAAAAGCGTTGATTTCTTCTGTATGTTTTTCCGTTTGTCTTTATGATGTAAAATCTGGGTGCTGAATGTTTTTTATAACTGCTTTCTGCCATGTTTGCCCTAGACGAACTCTCCGACAGAATTATCTTTAGGTAGTCTTGCTTTTGCATTGTATTTCACTTTGCTTTTCATCTGTCGTTCGTTGAGTAATGTCTCTGCATTTTCAGCTACCGATGGTTTCAATAGTTTGGGATCAGTTCGAATGATTCCCTGAGTCTTCTACTCGTCACCAGTTGTGATGGTGAATACGGCAGTCCACTTATCGGAGTATTTCTATACTCGAGCATAACGAGATATGGATCTTTCCCACTTTTGTATGCTCTGAATCCTTTTGCTTGCGCACAAAACATAAACGTAGTACCATATAATATTAGGACAGAATCTTCTTCATGCAGTGGAAAATTAAGAATTTTTTGCCTATCTGAAATTCTGGTCAAAGCTCTTGCTCCCAATTAATATAGTTCGGAAGAAACTACAAAAGTCTGGACTGCATATACGGAAAGCTGCTAAAGAAATTAAAACCCTTTCATGCTTTCTGCAAAATGATGAGAAACTGACAAAAACCCAATCCATCAAAAAAGCAAAAGAAGGTAGTGAATACTATGGATTCCGTGTAATCCCTGTGGGAAGCGTGGTTGAGAGGCTAAGTGCGCTTGAACTTGGCTTGTCTTGGCTACCTAGAAGGGGACTCGAGGTTCGACACCCGACTCGGGCAGAGTTGCGTTTACTGAGCGCCTAAAGGCAGAACGGAAAATTCCTAGATTGGACCAAAGCGCTCTGAGCATGCTATAAGCATGAAAGTAACGCTATATAAAAGCTATAATAATAATAATCAAAACAACCAGAAGAAAGAAAAGACTTGATGGGAAGTTGAGTTCTAATGTAGGACTGTCAATAGAACTGCAATTCAAACGTGTTGCGACAGAAGTGCTGGACAGATTTCATATGGAGATGAAGGGCAGATTTCAAAGGCTGGAAAGAAAATGGATACCTTTGGGTTTCTTCTTGAACCAAGACACCTGTTAGATGAAGACCCGCTTATGACAAACTGTGCTACTTTTCCTGTTTGTATGATGAAATAAATGGAAAATCGCTTTTTCAATGATGTCATTGATGCACGAGCACTTTTCATCAACAAACCAGTAATACAATCACCAATAGACATATTGAGGAAACAGGATTCATATGGTAATTACGTGTGCTCAAACTTTGCAACCTCCTCCGAATACTGCTAGCTCAGGCCACTTCCATTCCTTCATGTGAGAGATCATTCTCAAAGCTCAAGTTCATCAAAAGCTATCTCAGGAGCACAATGACACAAGAAAGGCTTATCATGGCTTTAATGTCAGTGAAGTCACAAATACTAGAAAGTATCGATGTAGTTGATGTTATAGATGTCTTTGCTGCACAGAATGCACGACGTGAAGCGATATCAATTGAGATTTGTCACTTGTGCATTATTTAACTAATAAACAAAGCTTTTATTCATTAAAAGAGTCTTGATTACTTTTTGTTAAGTTTACTGATATACTGAACCAATTTGATTTGGGGCTTATATATTTTTGCGTACATTAGTCCATGTCATATGTCGAATGTCAAAATGCAAGGGGCCCCCAAAGAGGTCAATCCCCCCGGGCCCCCAAATCCCTAGTTACGCCCCTGCATAAAAGGCAGAGAAAAGATGTGGGACATCGTTGTATTTTTCTTTCTATAAGTTGAAAACCAAATAACTCAAGTAACTCTAGTTTTCTATCAGTTTGCATCAGTTGAAAACCAAATAACTCATGTAGTTCTAGTTTTCTATCAGTTCGCATCAGTTGAAAACCAAATAACTCAAGTAACTCTAGTTTTCTATCAGTTCGCATCAGTTGAAAACCAAATAACTCAAGTAACTCTAGTTTTCTATCAGTTCGCATCAGTTGAAAACCAAATAACTCAAGTAACTCTAGTTTTCTATCAATTCGCATCAGTTGAAAACCAAATAACTCATGTAGTTCTAGTTTTCTATAATTTCGTATCAGTTGAAGGCCACATAACTCAAGTAACTCTAGTTTTCAGACATGGATCTTGTTTTATCTCCTACATTCTTGATTTATTATCATCTTTTTAAAGCTCATTTGAGTAAATAAAGCCAAAGAAATGTTTTACCGGTTAAGAGATCTTAATATTGTCCCCCCCCCCCCCCCAATAACAGTTGTTGTCAGTCTGTGGTCCAACAGACTTTATGCAAAAGTAGCTTCCGCCTTGTCATATGTACTGCACTAAACATTCATTCAGGAAAAACTGAACTATCTAAGTGTTCACCATGTGACCAGGGTGTCAAGAAGCTAGTTCATAGACATCCCATGAAGATCATATAAAGTAACCAATAAGACTGACTTAAAAGGATGGGGGGAGGCTAAAATACTGAAGTCAGTCGTTAAGTAAATAAAATAAAATACTGTGTGAGGTAAAAAAAAAGATGTAATATTACAATGATGCTAATTAGGATACATGTCTTCACCCTATTGATCATGGGCGTAGCCGGGGGGGGGGGGGTCGGGGTTCAACCCGAGGTTTAGTGACTGATTTTTTGCTTTGGTTTTTTTTAATTTTAGGTGAGATTTTAATACTAAACCATCACTTTTCCCAGCTCAGCCAAAGGGGTTTTGAGTTTAATACCCGCTACAAGGGGGTTTTGCAGTTGAATCCCCCTTTTCTATAAAACAAAACAAAAAAATAATGATAACGCAAACGACAATACCCAATTCCAAGACCTAAGGAAGATTTTGATTTTAAACCCCCCTCCGAAAATAACGATAAAACCCCTTCAATATATGACTATCCATATTTTTAGTCACCAGATTCTATGAGCGTAGCCAAGAGGGGTTTTATGTTTAAAACCAACCTCCAGCGGGGTTTGCAGCTAAAAACTTCATTCTAGGGTACAATAAACGTCTTCCGAAAGAATGAATGGTCAGAATGTAATAAAGATTAATTATGTGTGCGCACACACACACACACACACACATATATATGGGCCTGGGGGGAGAAAAATCCCCCCCAGGAAAATTATCCAGGCTACGCCCATGCTATTGATACATTATTAAGCCTAACGACTAAAAGCTATGAAAAAGAATCTTCCCGTGAAAGTCTTAAAAAAAGGACAGTTGTATTTGGTTTAGTTTTTAAAACGCCAATGTACTAGTACCAATGGTGTGTTCACAATATTCTCACAATGACTGGTCACTGGCTTGACGTGACCAGTCCAAACATTCTGGAAACCGCAAACTTCTGGGGCCATTGTTATTGTGACCCGATGTATTAACATCCTGCATGTCTGCCAGCCGTAGGAAAACATTGCAGAATTGTCGCACTGACATTGCGTGGTCCGGGGAGCTCATTCATAAACATCGCTGAGGGTAGTGGCTCTGATTCGGGAGGGTTGGAGAGCACATTCATAAACGAGGTCATGGGACCTGAAGTTTTACAACTTTATTCATACTTTTAAACTTATGACCTTGGTGCATTCCAGTCATGGAGAACAAATAATGGCGATTGCGTTTGTTTCTTAATTCGTATAGAACATAATTACATTGCTAATAACAGCAGATAAAACTTGGGAAAATATTGTTTTCTTCAAAAACTACAAAGCTAACTATATTTATTTGTAAAAACAAAGTTAGCCGTAGAATATTGATTTGTTTTATGTGATTGTCTAAATATACAATTATTATATAACTCTAATGAGTTATTCGTTGGAATGGACTAATTGCCAGTGGAAATATTACTGCCATTTTTCTTTTAGCTCACTTTTTGCCATAGAAAAGAAAATTAATGAATTAGTAGCCTACTAATTGATGAACTAATTGATTAATTTTTGGATTACTTCGAGTATTGTCATCGACTATGAATAATATTGCAAAATTTCAACTCGATCCAAGAATGGGAATTTGGAGAAACAAAAAACGTGTCGAAACGTAAAATGGAGATTAAATCCGTATATACATCCACATCTCTCATTAAATAGCAATTATTCCCCTTATTTCGATGTCAAACAAGATAATTAATCACCAATACTTAATTACATGATTGGTTAATTTTTTGATTGATTTATGTCTTGTCAGGTACAATGAATAATTTGCAAAAATTCAACTTGATCCGAGAATGGAAAATGGGAGAAAAAATGTGTTAAAACATTTTACCAGAGCGACAGACAGAGTGAGTTGATATAAGCTTTGTAAAAATGAGCTGCAACTGTTCTTTAAAAAAAGTAAATTTCCCTTTCAGATGTTGCGATCTATGGGGTAGATGATGTAATCTGTTTTTGTGGCCGACGGTTAACTAGGGTGTCATGTGGCCAGCACAACGACCTACTGCCTTTACTTTCCCCCAACTAATTTCAGGCACCCATTAAAGCTGGGTGGCCTCTAGGTGGACTCAGAGGCGCCCTAAAAATCCAGAAATTAAGATTCCCAGTCTTCATCAGGATTCAAACCCGTAACCCCTCAGCCACCCCGCCTCTGCAACTGTTGCTAATTGTTGTTTAAATGCTTAATACAATACAAATTGTATTCCACACTAAATAGAAGGATTATTAAGAGAAGGGAGAAGACTGTTTTTTATTTTGAAAAATTGTTACCGTTGAGTTATGTTCTCTTGCGTTTTCAGTGTATCCAAAAATTGTAATAACCACAACTTATTAATGGTTAAAATAATAGATGTGGGTAAATTAATTACATTGTGCTATAGATACATGAATATGTATTTAACAAAATATCTATTTAATTGTATAAATGTATTTGAAGTTATAGAACAAGAGACAGATTTCAATATTATCAACACAAAGGGATAGAGAGAGAGAGAGAGAGAGAGAGAGAGAGCATGAGTATTATTGGAATGTAGAATTGAAGATTCTTTAGAAATGAAATATATGTTGTCCAGAAAGCCTTTGTCATCTGACCAGATATGTCAATACAATATGTCCATTCATTATGTAATCTGTTAATTAAGACTAAGACTAAGACTGCTTTATTGATCCTTACGGAAATTTGTTGTGATTACAAGGACTCGTTTCTCATATAAAGACAACACAACAGAAAAATACACATAAATACAACAGACAACATAAAGAGTTCATTCAGCGACTACACACAGGTATCTTGGTGCATTTCATGTTCCCTGATCAATGAGTGGCGGTGATAGAGTCTGACCGAGTGAGGTACGAACGAGTTTTTGTACCGCTCCGTTCTTGTTTTGATTGACAGAAGTCGCCCACTTCGCGACGACCTGGCGTAGTTCTGATGGAGCGGGTGGCCGTTGTCTTCCAAGATTTTTTCGATTTTTCTTAGGCACGTTTGTTCAAAAAGTTCCTTTAAATTTGGTAATGTTGTGAGTGTAATTTTTTATGCTTTTTTAATGATGTTTTCTAGACGTCGCAACAGTTTAGATGAGGCGTTGCCTTGCCAACAACTTATTCCGTATGTTAGCAGATTTTGTACAGTCGCGCCGTAAAATGTCTCAAGGATCTTCTTGTTTAATTTAAAACTGTTGAGTTTGTATAGAAAAAAGAGTCGCTGGGCTGTTTTCTTTGTCAGAGTTCCAAGGTGGTCTTCCCATGAAAGCTTGTTGTTGATGATAACGCCTAGATATTTATATGCCTTTACTTGTTCTATAGATGTAGTGTTTATTTGCAGTTCACGTATAGTTTGTTTTTTCTTTCTAAAATCTATTATAAGTTCTTTAGTTTTTGTTACATTCAGTTCTAGAAAGTTGTCGGTGCACCAGTTTGTAAACTCTTCTATCGAGCTTCGATACTGAGTTTCGTCTCCTGAAATAAGACCGACTATGGCAGTATCATCAGCGAATTTAATGAGTTTAACTGAGTCATAGATGCTTCTTATGTCATTAGTGTAAAGAGTGTATAGTACAGGAGAAAGTACACAACCTTGTGGAGCACCCGTACATAGTACTCGAGTTGACGATTTGGTGTTGTTGACTTTAACATACTGGGGCCGTTGGGTTAAAAAGTTTAGAACCCATGCTTGTAAGTAAGGGATTACATTTAAGTTACTCAGTTTGTTTATCATTAGATGTGGCTGTATGGTATTGAAAGCCGAGGAGAAATCTACGAAGAGGACTCGTGCATATGTTTTGGGTATATCGAGATGCTTATAAAGCTGGTCCAAAAGCAATAGAATGGCATCCTCAGTTTCTCTAGCTGCTTTGTTTGCAAATTGGTGAGGGTCTAGGCTGTTATTGACTTTTGCTACAAGTTGTTTAAGCATATATTTTTCAAAACATTTCATAACAATAGGTGTTAGTGCTACTGGGCGGAAATCATTTAAGCAATCTATTTTTGGTTTCTTAGGCACTGGTATGATCTCTGAAGTTTTCCAGATGTGTGGAATTACGCACGTTTGCAATGACTGGTTTAAGATATGACAGAAGATAGAAGAGATTTGCTCCACACATAGCTTGATCAGCTTGCCACTAATTTTGTCTGGTCCAGAAGCTTTTGTTATGTCTACTCTTTTAAATAACAAGGTCACTTCATCCTCAGTTACAAAATTGACGTAGGGCTCTTGTTTTCCTTTGGACAGAGTGTTGAAAAGTTCTTTGTGTAGATCAACAAAATCTTCTTTGTCAAAATTCCGGAAGAAGCTAGAGCCACTGTGCAGAGGACTGCACGGATCTGTGCCAATGAATGCTGGATAGAGCTCAGTGAGAATGTTTATTCTTCGTCGCAATGAAAGGACCGCGAGTCTAAAAGGAAGTGGAAAGGACGTAAGGAATATTAAAAGAACTAGACTTCGGGAAAAGAAACAAAAATTGCGAAATTCGTAAGATTTCTGTGTATGCTTTTAGGCTATATAGACCACGGCATTTGCGGAAATACCGAAAATAATATACAAAGGTTCGATGGAGCTTTAAGGTTTAACGCAGCAACACTAAGCCATTTACTGAAGAAATATTGAACCTCAACATCCAACAAATCGTCGATATTCCCGATCCACTGCTAGACCGAATTAGAAACGAAACAGATGCTGATGAAACTCTACAAGCTCTCCAAAAGACCATTGAAGACGGTTGACCTGTTAAGAAAACTGCCGCTCCCGCGGCTCTGAGGCCCTATTATGATTTTGCCGAAACCCTGAGTATAAGTCATGGAATCATCGTAAAGGGGGAGAGAGTACTAATTCCCAAAAGCATGCGCTCAGAGATGAAGGAGAAGTTACACGCCTCCCACCTAGCATACGACAGCATGAGGAGGCGGGCGAGGGCTCTGATTTTCTGGCCAGGAATGGCTGCAGAAATCAAACAGATGTCCGACTCTTACACTGCCTGCCAAGAGAATAAGCCAAGCAATCAAAGAGAAACGTTGTGGCCACATTATGAAGGAAAGTGACCTTGGGAAAATGGAACAGACTTAATGACTGCGGGCCTCAATACACGTCTCACGAATTCGCCGTATTCACTAACAGATGGAACATATCGCACATCAGGTCCGATCCCGGACACCCCAAAGCCAATGGAAAAGCAGAGGCCGCAGTAAAAACAATTTAAAAAAAAAACATAATGAGGAAGACTATCGGAACTGGAGATGATCAATACGAAGCCCTGCTGGAACTTCGCAACACACCCAAACAGGACTGTGGCTATAGCCCAGCCCAGTTATGTTTGAACAGAATACCACGGTCACTACTACCCCTGACTAAAGCCGTTGAGCCCGAAAGCTACACAGAAGGCCTGAGGTACACCATAAAAAAACACTATGATAAAAGAGCACGAGACCTGCCCCGGCTAAATGTAGACCAAAACGTTTACTTCCAGAGTCCAGGAAACAAAGATTGGCGGCCTGGCAAAATCATGATGAGAAACAGTGAGCGGTCCAACACTGTGAAGGGAACAAAGGGCGGTACCTACGTTAGGAACAGAGTGCAGCCCAGGAATGTCCCTTATTCAGACATCTTTTCAGAGGACGAAACGGCAACCCATGAGGCATAACTATATGACTCATCCACAGACTTAACACCACACCCTGCCTTAAAGTCCAGCGCCGGCCCTGATGAGATCCCACCCTTAGCTCACGGAGCAGAGCCTAGCGTGAGAAGGAGTGGGCGAACGAGAGCCACACCTACGTGGCACAAGGACTTTGACTTGGGTAAGAAGTGACAACCCCTCAAGTTTTGTTTTTTTCTAGATTTTTGCTACATCTTTATAGTCTTCAATATTCATGTATACTATGTTCTACGTATATTATATGTTATACTTATATTTATGATTTTGTGTACATACCAATGTTGTCTGTTGAAAATGTTATCAGTGTATCGTAGTATCATCGTGTCACTGTACTTGAAAAGGTTATTGTCTACAATGTACCTCTGTTCGTGGTGAAGGAAGGATGTTTCTGCCAGGTGTTCGTTAGGAATGTTTGTAGTGAACATGTTTCGTCGATAGGAAGGGAAGGATGTTAATACTTGATATATGTAAGTTATAGTCCTTGGCCATTGTGAGTTATAGGTCCTTTGTTGCGAACAGAAGTTCTTGCCCAAGATGGCGTCCAGTGTTGAATTAATAAAAAGTGTTCGGCCAACATTGACATTCGTTGCCTTCATTCTTTAATACCTACTTAACAGCTGTTTTGTTTTGTTTGTTTTTTGCGAATAGCGATAATCAGGTTGTGAATCTGTCAAAAACCGAACTGAATTAAAAGGAACCTGTGTACGAAATTTGATGCGGATACGTACGACAGTCTAAGAGATCTCGTGATCAATGAGTCAGTCAGTGGTATTTTACAAATATGTAATAGATTTGTAGATAATATTTCTCATTTTAAAAACTTTTAAGTGTTGAAAAAGAAAGAGTTAATGGTTTAAATTAAGATTTGTTAACTTACTTTTTAAGACTGAAATATTAACTCCATTATTTATTGTCAGAGTTTTGTGCTGAAAGATTATCTTCAGTAACCACAATCAATTTGCCTTGTCTTGCTCTTTAATGCTCCCTTTTTAATGGTTTTATTTAAAGAATAAAATATCCCATATTTGGATTGTCCGAGAAACTGTTCACAAATACAAATCACAGAAAACCTCAAATGTTAAGTCTATTAACAAACAACATTCGAGTCAACGTATATTCCAAAATATGTCTTCCGTCATAATTATTTTAATAGTTTAAATAAAAATCTTCATAACAAGTTATAAACAAGCTTATTGGAAATAACCAGTTTTATCTTATAAATATAATAAGTTGTTTACAATGATATAGCTCGTAACATTATTAAACGTTATTATGGAAATTAAAAGGTTGTGAAATGGTTACAACTAAATTTTACATATTCCAAATTAACACTTGTCTAAATACCCAAACTCTCTGGACGTATACAATATACCAACTAAACTAGCCAAGATTTGGGCCAACCTAGTTCGACATTAACCATTTTACTGGTTTTAATAAAATCGTTTCGATGTAAATTTAATTTTTGAGTTGATAGTGCCTTGAGAAATCATAATCTAATTCAATATAAAATCAATAAAATCACAATGTTTCAAGACTTTTTACCTGCAACTGACGTCTACAGCTAGCTCTGTCGCCGTATTTTTTTTCTCCCGCCCCCTCCCCCCATCTAAAAAAAAGAGTTAAGTTTTGTAAACACAAATACTACTAATTACATGTCACTAGAATCCAAACAATGTTTGATAGTGGCTTTTAAAAAAAGATTTGGCCTTTTATATTGAATTTACACTGGCCAAAGTGTCACTTGAACACATTCACAAATGTCGCACACATTTGTATTGTTGTGTAAGCCATTTGGCAGCCCATTGCCTAGTCTTAGTACAAATGTTGAGCTCTAGCCCAATGATTGTTGTAAAAACAAGAGAAAAACAAACAAAAATATTTTCAAAATACGTAGAGACTACCAGGACTTTATTCTCATGGTAGAAAATGGTCGAATGGTAAATGACAAATCAAGGGTTCTCACCTAGATCTACCATGTTCAGATGTGATTTGGGTGCTTATATAAGGGAAAGATCTCCACAATTACAACTTTCTCTCCTATAAATATATTAGTTATTTCCCTTATTCGATATAGTACAAGTAATCACTTGACTAATTGGTTATTTTTTTCTATGTCAATGAATAATTTGCAAAGTTTTAGCTTTATCCCAGAATGGGTGAGTGAGAAATAACTTGTGCGATATTTTTACCAGACAGACAGACAAAGTGAGTTGATATAAGCATTGTAATATTTGTCTACATAATTAATTCATCAACTATTTCTTGCTACTATTATTATCATGCTGTGTTTGTGAACGGTCTCTGTTATTTCTCTATTAGTTCGATATCTCAGTGTGACTTGCTGAATGTGCACACACTTTCCTGTTGAATGAGCTGTCAGCCATTGAACCTGCAGACTCATGGGAACCACTTTACAAAACTGTTTTTTTTTATTACCAAGTTATTGCCATGAATGAACCTGCTGCAATGTCTGACTGCAGTTGTCCACCTTGCCCATAACAAAGTCCTTGTCCAAAAAGAAGTAATTAAGGTTGACGACCAGATTAACATGACCTGCGTGGGATGCTGTAGACTTAATTGCTTCAACTATAAGCCTACCATATCCCATAGACATTTGTTTGATATGTTTTTAAACATACATCTGTTATATAAAACAATTTGTGCTAACTTCAATATATAGACAATATACACACACAAAATGACCATCTTGTTTCTGCGTCTTTTATTTCAACACATTTGGTCATTCATTTGACTCATATCTAGATCTATGTTCTTTTGGCAGAACGAAATGTTTCTCTTTACTTTTTATTTTGACTCAAAAGTTGTTTTTTTTTTTTTGTATACATGAAGACTATCGCAGTAGTTCCCATAATGTGAAGTCCAAAAAATCTGAAACGCTCTTTGTTTTGGTATAAGAATAAAAAAATGTAAGAAAGACCCATGTGTTTAGATAGCTGATGATGAGGTAATGTAGACTTATATCTTAATTTCATTTCAGCATTGATATATATATATATATATATCGATACGTAGATAGATAGATAGATAGATAGATAGATAGATGAAATTCGAGAAGAAGAGTGTCCTTAACACATACAAATATCCGCTGCCCACTATTGGTCATATATGTCGAATCTCCTGGAAGTTAAAGTGACACCTGGATGAGAAATAAGTTCAATAAGAGCCAAGCGTTCTTCCCAGACATGTGTTTTCAATCTTCCAGCTCAACTATCCAAACTAAGACTTTCCCACAAATGACTTTACCAGACTTCTGTTTATCTTCAATGTCTGGATGATTGGAGAATACACCTGCCAATAATTTCTGCAAAGTTCTTCTAGTTGCCCTCGTGTTTTCGTTTGTTTGTTTTTTTATATGGCATGTTGCGTAAGTTGGAATTTATGAAAGTATTTTTAGCTGCAGATTTTTTTTTTATTTAGCCTTAATTATAAATCTTTTTTTTTCCTCCGAGATTCTATATTGTTTAGGATTGAGGATTGTTGCATAGTTTCTCATTTCGGAACAACTAATGAATAATTAGGTCTTTCTTGAAGTCAGAAGATTAATAAGGATTACAGTATTTTACGTGAATATGCAGTCCCAGCTACGACCTACAAATTTTACCACTTCTATACACATTGTCTAAATACACTATTTGTTTAAAAAAACAACAACACAAAACTTGTTTAAGCTGCTCTACAATGCCATCGATTCATTGTCAAATTTTGAATAATAATGGTCTATGTCTATGTTTGGTCTATGACCAAATTTGAAAATCCCCTGGGCCCCCACTTGAGGTGACCCCCCAAATTTTTTACATTAAATATTAAGCCAATGCCATGTTATCTTGTTATTCATGTTGTTGTGTAAATTGGTGACCATGTTACATGTATATATTAATATATTTATTAAGTAAATTTATTTCATGTCATGATGTCGAATGTCAAAATTCGGGGGCCCCTAATGAGGCCAAGTCCACCTGGCCCCCAAATCCCTTGCTTCGCCACTGGTGAGGCCCATGTCTGTTGGTCCATTGGTCACCATTTCTCTCCTTATAGTGCAGTCTAGGTCTATATCTTCCTAGTAGTCAGTAGCAATAGTCACTGCTTTGAGGTCCCGTTTGATTAGGCCTACATCCTCATTATGGAGGTTGGGACGACCAGTTTTTCTAGAGACCATAAAGAATGACTTTCAAGATGCAATAGTCTTCATCCAGCGAACATGACCAGCGCAAGGCTCGTTGTCTGAGGATTACTTAGATGCTGGGAAGACACGTTTGAATCTCAATGTTGCACAGTCTCTCTTGCCAAGTGATATTCAAGATCCTTAGGAGGCAGCACAAGTGGAATGAATTCAGTTTTCTCTTGCTTTACATAGATTATTCATGACTCACTGCCGTACAGTAGCGTGCTCAAAACTTATGCTGTAGTTTCAATTTGACCCAATTCTCAAATTGAAGTTACGAAAGAAAAGTTGTGAATACATTTAGGTTGATGTTGTTCACTTACCTATATATGAATGAAGCAGGCCTTAAATCTAGTAAATCTAATTCTATTATAGACTCTAATAAAAACTGTATTTCTATACATTGGAAGCCAATAAACCCAATTTCATAATTTTTTAATAAGCAGTTATACATTTTTATAGGTCTGTGATTGGGTCTAAACTATACCGCGGTGAATCTCAAAAAGGAGAGACTTAAGAACGAATGAACGAGTGTAATACTATCTCCACTATTCAGCTAATGATGTACATAAGCCTTCTCCCACCTCTGGCTTGTTACTGTCATTTGTGTATTTACAAGTACGTTTGTGTGAGTGGGAATCATGTGGCTTTGGATCTAGTTGTAGACTTAAAATATTTCAATATTGTTTAATTTTAAATCTGATATATAATAACTGTTAAATGGTTAATCTTACAAATAGAACTATATAGGCATTCACATAGTTGTGAAACTACGTTCCGGTAAAACCATATACAAAAACTTCTACAAGTTCAGAGCCTAAAAAAACAAAAACACAAATCTGGGGTAAAATACATGACAGAGAAAGTACTGTACTGATATTGTATAGTTTCCACCTGCCGTGTCTCATGTCTTCAATTAGACGTTTAAACAGTATTTAGTGAATGGTTTGATCCCAAACTCTTCAAGTTTTTGTATAGAATTTTTTTGTCGCAATCAGTTACATTAAAATTTACTCCTTAATGTCTTGCTTTCAATTTAGAAATAGATCTGCAAAATGGATAGAATATCTAAGGAAAAACTTTCGACACCAAATCATTTGTTTGCCAAGAGATGATAGACGAGCATAGATCATTAGACGAGCATAGATCATTAGACGAGCATAGATCATTAGACGAGCATTCATCATGCAGAACAAAAAAATATATGGACGTGAAATATAGACATGTATTTTTTGGACTTGGTGGTTAATGATAAAGCGCTTCGCTTCTAAACCGAAAGGTCTCGGGTTCGAATCAGGGATTTAAAGAATGCCCCTGAGTCCACTCAACTCTAAATGATACCGGACATTAGTTGAGGAAAGTAAAAGAAGATGACCTTTGTATCATTTGTCTCTATAGATCACAAGGTTTTGAAGTGGTACCATGCCTATTTTTTTTTTGGACTAGTCTTCAAAACTAAAGTGTCTCTCTGCTAACACATAATCGTATCTTATCTTATAAAATGCAGACGCTACTTCAAAAAAGAAGATGATTACGTCCTACGCGTTATAATAGTAATGGTAATAAGTAATAATAATAATATACTTATATTATCCATGAGGAAATTCGTCCTACTATTGTGCATATGTGTGTGTGTATATGTTAGCGCGACCGTATGTTAGGGTTATCTAAAGGCCTAGTTAGGGGGAAGTAATGACAGTTGCTCGTGTCCTCGTCAACACAAAATAAATCCTCCACTTTGAGGAGCGTAAGGTCTGAACGGTAAACGTGTACATACATTGTCCAGTTCATTTGTATATACATTCAATTAATATGAAATAATGATAGGCATGGAGACTCTGTTAAAAGATTCGAAGAACATCATCCATTGGATATTTCAGTGAGACTCTCTCAGTAAAAGTCTGTAATTAGATTTTTTTGTTTTACATAGTTGTATGGTAGCCTATATATAGATACATTGATTTCTGCTACCAAATTTAAATTTAAATTAGTGTAAAAGATGTTTTAAAAATTTAAATATTGTGAATTGGCTAGTATATTGGCATATCATTATCATTAACTTTCATGATTCCGGCCCTACGAGAGCTGTGCTCACAATCAGGAGATAAAATATGTCAGAGCTAAAATATCTTTTCTGGAAATATTTCTTGTGATTGTCTTTAGATTATCCCCCTTCTTCTGATTATTTGAGTATTTTAAGCAAGGGACTATGTTCGTATCTAAGTATGTAGATACAATAAAATAAATCTATAGAGCGGAGTGTGATTCCCATGTTAAACTTGTATAGCCTGTGTTTTATGTTTGTATAGCGTGTGTTTTATGTTTGTACTTTTATTTAGCACCAATCTGCACTCACAAAATTGTGGCTTCTTCTTTAAGGGTCAGGCTGTAAAAATCTAAAGTCAAGTTCGTTGCAGTATTTATCCTGTTCGTCTGAACGAGCCAGGTTTGAGTTCCTAGAGACGTTCATGGAAATCTAATTAGAACAGGATTTGAAGGCAGTGTTTATTTATATATAATTATTTACACATGTAAGCATACCAATAAACAAACAGTCGCACAAACAAACAAACACGCACGCACACACATGCACAATAGTAGGACGAATTTCCTCACGTATAATATAAATATATTATTATTACCGTTACTATTTTATTATTACTATTATTTTTTCTAAAAGAGTTTTTATTTTTAGTTTACAAGCCTATGGTACTATATCACTCTGTATGTAGGCCTCATCATTGAGGAGTGGAACAGTCCTCGCATGGAACTAAAACATTGCTAACAATGGACGATGTCTTCATCTTTCTAGATAACTCAAACTGTGAAACTTTAAAAACTTGGTGTTATTAGTTCTTTTTTTTTGTTTTGTTTTAAATCTGCGAAGTGAGATAGTTCTAATGAGGGGGCAGGGAAAGGGCTATTATGCACAGAGAGATACAAAATATATTACTAGTTTTTTTTATGTTTTAAAAAGAAGATAGTAGAGTGTTTTCAGTTATGAGCTACATGCCAAATACAATAAATATCTTAAGTGACTTTTCATCTGTGTATCATGTAGTCTGCAGCAGGCAGTTCTTGGATCCAGGCTGAAATAAATAGCGCGCGCGGCCAAAGGATACCGTCAATTAGGAACATCCGTCTCAAGCCTTGCCAGGAAAGCGTGAAGCATGTGTTTTATTTTTCTCTGCGGCGAATCAAAGTAACAGATTCTCAAGTACTGCTCCACACAGAAAAACCATTTCACCAAATGAAAACGGATTTATAGTTTCGTTGAAACGTGTGAATAAAACAAAAGAGATTCACTTTGGTCGGATTAGTGAATAAAACAAAACAGAAAAGAAATATTTTAATCTATAGATATTTTGTTTTAAGGTTAGTATCTTCTAGGCCTACCTATACAATTATATAGAGTACAAATTATCTATAGATATTTTGGCATAAGGTTAGTAGCTTCTAGGCCTACCTAATACCTATAAAGAGTACACATTATCTATAGATATTTTGACATAATGTTAGTAGGTCTACCTATAATTATATAGAGAACAAATTATCTATAAATACCTGAATCTAGGCCTGCTTATACATTATAGAGTACACTTAAATATCAGAGAAAAATGTTTATGGATAACATAATTCTTAAGAAATATGCTTATTTAGGACCACACAATCATCATCACAAACAAGAAAAAAATATATAGGAATATATATAAAATTAGTAAAGTACAATGATTTATATCATTCGTAAGTTTATGTAGCCTATTAATTCATTTCAGTCTGATAAGTTTTAATGAGTCTTCCTAGGTTTTATGCCTACTGTGTTCAACTTTTAAATCATTAATAGGAACCCCCTCCATTTTATTGGACACCTTACTTCTACATTGAGGTGTAATGAACTATTTACTAAGTAGATTTACTAAACGATGTACATACACTGTTCTCTATCTCTCTTCTCTCTCTATATATATATCTATATATCTAAATTTATATATCTATATCTATCTCTCTCTATATATATATCTATATATCTAAATTTATATATCTATATCTATCTCTCTCTCTCTCTCTATATATATATATATATATATATATATAGAGAGAGAGAGAGAGAGGGGGGGGGGAAAGATAGATAGAAATATAGATAGATAGATATATTAAATTGATTAATTTAAGGCCCAACTATTTTGTTTCAGAAAAAGTGCACCAGGGCTGGACCTGTTTCTTCATCCTTCTATTACAATCACTGAGCAATAGATCTATCATACATATTTCTGATGAGTCTTTTGAAGCTAATTCGTGCTAATGAATTGCTAAGAAGCAAGTTTTAAATAGAGACTACTTAGACCTGCATCTACAAACAATGATTTGTCTATCGTTGAGCCATTTTACATTAATCGTTTGTTTATTAACTAATACAATTACCCACGTTACTGGATTGAAAATCCAATCCTCCAGTAAAAACAAATATTCTACAACCACTGGTCGACTTTTCAAACGCACGCATTCGGCCCCAGCCCAAGAAATCAACCAGTATGAAAGCACTGTGCACAAGGAATCCAACAAAGATGAGCTTAGTGAGGACAACGTCACTACACCAGGTAGCGCTGTAGTCCAATCAGGTGGCGCTGTAATCCAATCAGGTGGCGCTGTAGTCCAACCAGGTGGCGCCGTAGTCCAATCAGGTGGCGCTGTAGTCCAATCAGGTGGCGCCGTAGTCCAACCAGGTGGCGCCGTAGTCCAAAGTCAACTGGAAAGAGAAAACGTAACAGATAAATACGAACAACAAGTGAAGAATGTGTCAATGAAAGATATTGGTTTTACAAAATCAAAAACTGTGGAAGATAATTTAAAAAATAATAATTTTACTTTTCATGAAATGGATTTCGACTACGAGACTGATATGTCGATGACAGATCATGTCTTTAAAGGGAATAGAGATTTGCCCAACGAGCCTGACTTAAATGAAAATAAACTATTACATGATCAAGATAAGAAAACCAGTGACAACAAAAAGACGAAAGAAGAGTATAAGATTAGGATGAACGAAACTACACCATTAAGAAAGTTAAATTCTACACTTGCACTTGCTAAAACTGAGTCTTTGGATTCCAATATCTTAAATGACAGCTTAGAAATAACTCATGAAACTTTAGTCACAACCAACAACATGCTTCAAGTGTCAGTCGACCAGAAGGAATTGAATGGAAATACACCGGACCCATTTTGTCCTTCTTGTAAGAAACCCAAGGATTTAAACACAATGACAAATCAAAACCTAACAACGTTTGAATCGCCCAACAGTACAAACACTACAACACAAAAAAGTTCCCTTACATTTCGGGAATTTGAGCCTGCCAACTCTGTCCATCCATCGGAAGAACCAATCGTGAAAGAAAAATACCCAGATGATAGTGCAGACTGTCCCCACTGTGGAAGTCAGGGACTCACTGAGGACAATATTAAAAGTATAAGATTAAATTTCTTTTCCAAGGTCCTTCGGCAAAAACTCCGTCTGAGCAACAAGAATTTATCTGACGTAAGTGAGATGACTGAGCGAAAACTACCGAAGTTACCCAAAGATGTAAAGGAGAAAATGTTCAGAGACGAGCGGCAATTGGAGGAAAAGTATGAATTTTATGCAAGAGACGAAGAAGTTGTTATCACAGGAGATTACGGTGAGAACAATAAGGGATGTGTGCACATATTGTGTAAGAAATGGGGGAGGGAAGTAGTTCACCTTAGGAAGTACATTAACCTTTAGGAAGATGTTAAGGAAGTAGTTCACCTTAGAAAGTACATTAACCTTTAGGAAGATGTTAAGGAAGTAGTTCACCTTAGAAAGTAAATTAACCTTTAGGAAGATGTTACGGATGTAGTTCACCTTAGGAAGTACATTAACCTTTAGGAAGATATTAAGAAAGTAGTTCACCTTAGAAAGTACATTAACCTTTAGGAAGATGTTAAGGAAGTAGTTCACCTTAGGAAGTACATTAACCTTTAGGAAGATATTAAGGAAGTAGTTCACCTTAGGAAGTACATTAACCTTTAGGAAGATGTTAAGAAAGTAGTTCACCTTAGGAAGTACATTAACCTTTAGGAAGATGTTAAGGAAGTAGTTCACCTTAGAAAGTACATTAACCTTTAGGAAGATATTAAGGAAGTAGTTCACCTTAGGAAGTACATTAACCTTTAGGAAGATATTAAGGATGTAGTTCACCTTAGAAAGTACATTAACCTTTAGGAAGATGTTAAGGAAGTAGTTCACCTTAGGAAGTACATTAACCTTTAGGAAGATGTTACGGATGTAGTTCACCTTAGGAAGTACATTAACCTTTAGGAAGATATTAAGGATGTAGTTCACCTTAGAAAGTACATTAACCTTTAGGAAGATGTTACGGATGTAGTTCACCTTAGGAAGTACATTAACCTTTAGGAAGATATTAAGGATGTAGTTCACCTTAGGAAGTACATTAACCTTTAGGAAGATGTTACGGATGTAGTTCACCTTAGAAAGTACATTAACCTTTAGGAAGATGTTAAGGATGTAGTTCACCTTAGAAAGTACATTAACCTTTAGGAAGATGTTACGGATGTAGTTCACCTTAGAAAGTACATTAACCTTTAGGAAGATGTTAAGGATGTAGTTCACCTTAGAAAGTACATTAACCTTTAGGAAGATGTTAAGGATGTAGTTCACCTTAGAAAGTACATTAACCTTTAGGAAGATGTTACGGATGTAGTTCACCTAGGAAGTACATTAACCTTTAGGAAGATGTTAAGGAAGTAGTTCACCTTAGGAAGTACATTAACCTTTACGAAGATGTTAAGGAAGTAGTTCACCTTAGGAAATACATTAACCTTTAGGAAGATATTAAGGATGTAGTTCACCTTAGGAAGTACATTAACCTTTAGGAAGATGTTAAGAAAGTAGTTCACCTTAGGAAGTACATTAACCTTTAGGAAGATATTAAGGATGTAGTTCACCTTAGGAAGTACATTAACCTTTAGGAAGATATTAAGGAAGTTGTTCACCTTAGGAAGTACATTAACCTTTAGGAAGATGTTACGGATGTAGTTCACCTTAGGAAGTACATTAACCTTTAGGAAGATATTAAGGATGTAGTTCACCTTAGAAAGTACATTAACCTTTAGGAAGATGTTAAGGATGTAGTTCACCTTAGGAAGTACATTAACCTTTAGGAAGATGTTAAGAAAGTAGTTCACCTTAGAAAGTACATTAACCTTTAGGAAGATATTAAGGATGTAGTTCACCTTAGGAAGTACATTAACCTTTAGGAAGATATTAAGGATGTAGTTCACCTTAGAAAGTACATTAACCTTTAGGAAGATGTTAAGGATGTAGTTCACCTTAGAAAGTACATTTACCTTTAGGAAGATATTAAGGATGTAGTTCACCTTAGGAAGTACATTAACCTTTAGGAAGATGTTAAGGAAGTAGTTCACCTTAGAAAGTACATTAACCTTTAGGAAGATATTAAGGATGTAGTTCACCTTAGAAAGTACATTAACCTTTAGGAAGATATTAAGGATGTAGTTCACCTTAGAAAGTACATTAACCTTTAGGAAGATATTAAGGAAGTAGTTCACCTTAGAAAGTACATTAACCTTTAGGAAGATATTAAGGATGTAGTTCACCTTAGGAAGTACATTAACCTTTAGGAAGATGTTAAGGAAGTAGTTCACCTTAGGAAGTGCATTAACCTTTAGGAAGATATTAAGGATGTAGTTCACCTTAGGAAGTACATTAACCTTTAGGAAGATGTTAAGGAAGTAGTTCACCTTAGGAAGTACATTAACCTTTAGGAAGATATTAAGGATGTAGTTCACCTTAGAAAGTACATTAACCTTTAGGAAGATATTAAGGAAGTAGTTCACCTTAGGAAGTACATTAACCTTTAGGAAGATATTAAGGATGTAGTTCACCTTAGGAAGTACATTAACCTTTAGGAAGTTATTAAGGATGTAGTTCACCTTAGGTAGTACATTAACCTTTAGGAAGATGTTAAGGAAGTAGTTCACCTTAGGAAGTACATTAACCTTTAGGAAGATATTAAGGATGTAGTTCACCTTAGGAAGTACATTAACCTTTAGGAAGATGTTAAGGAAGTAGTTCACCTTAGGAAGTACATTAACCTTTAGGAAGATATTAAGGATGTAGTTCACCTTAGAAAGTACATTAACCTTTAGGAAGTTGTTACGGATGCATTAAGCGTTGAAAGTATTAGGGATAGTTTAGAAATATAAAGTGTGTACTGTCCCTCGGTGTGCATACGAATTGATAGATTTAGAGTAAAACTTAGAGGGTGTGTTTTCCAACCTTGAAATATCTAATGTTTCTTACTATTATATTCCATAGAAACATCTAATTTGTTTCACTGATATATTCCCTAGAAACATCTAAATTGTTTCACTATTACATCCTTAGAAAATTGCTAAGAAGCAAGTTTTAAATAGAGAATACATATATCTGCTTCTACAAACAATTATTTGTTTTACTCTTACATCCCCTAGAAACATCTGATTTGTTTCATTGGTACATCTTTTATAAACATCTGATTTATTTCACTGATATATTCCCTAGAAAAAGCTGATTTGTTTCACTATTACATCCCCTAGAAACATCTTATCCCAAATTGTATCGGAAATTCCGTTCCTTTGGTCACATCAGCTGCGCGGAGAGGGGGGGAACTGCTGTGCGTGAGACATCGTTCCAACCATGAACAATAGCCAGGCTTTCATCTCACTTACTCAAAGCCCTAATTAAAAAAGTGTTTGAGATGAACCATAGTCGTTCTACTACTGAAGGAGGCCAATGATGAATGACTTATCTTTTCAAGCGAATCCAGAAAATAAAATAAAAAATAATTAAAAAGCCAATAAACACAATAAGAGAAATAGTTTTGTGCAAGTGTATTTTGCGTGTATTACATGTTGAGAGGAAGAGAGAGAGACAGAGAGAGGATGAAATATATAAGAGAGACAGATTGATGAGACTCGGCGCCAAATTTACGATAGTGCAGTCTTTGCGCGCTCCCCTACGCAAACTAAAAAGTATACATTAATATACCGAATAAAAATGATATTAAATTTAAAAGTAGGCTACTATGTATCCTAATATTATTTATGTGCATTTCTATTAAAGTGTTCTAGAGGATGGTATGGTCCTCATCTAAGATCTGCTTATTGAAGTCCGGCATATATCATGAGATTGACATGAGATCTATTTGTTTGTCTTACAAAGGGGATTGACATGAGATCTATTTCTTTGTCTTCAATATAATTGAAGCTATTGAAGTATCTATTTCTTTGTCTTCAATATAATTGAAGCTATTGAAGTATCTATTTCTTTGTCTTCAATATAATTGAAGCTATTGAAGTATCTATTTCTTTTCTAGTTGGCCACGAGTGCATCAAGATGAATGCCAATGCCACCGGTTGCTACACATTCGATCTTACTGGGAAAAATGTAAAACGCGGTATAAAGTCAGCCTTCCTCTGGTTCTTCAAGTCGAAAGATAGAAATGACATGCAAAAACATGAGATACTCTTACATGAGCTTGGCATACGACGAAGGTAAGAGTCTTGTAGCATTCCATTTCAATTCCATTAATACGGGGGCGGGGGGGGGGGGGTGAGGGGCAAAGGTAAATATACAGTGATACAAAAACAAAAAAGAAAACACGGATAGAGTGACTGTATTTATTATACTGAAAGATCAAAAAGAATTGATTAAAAGTATATACTTTCTCAACTGAGAACAATAAATGCTTTAATTGAAAGCAAATATTTATCCGAGGGGGGAAAAACAACACCTTATTAATTTTTGTGTGCGTGTACTAAATGCAGTAAATATATGTTTTCTCTGGTTTAGTCACTGCTGACCTACTTTTACTCCCCCGGTATAGAATCTTGAAGATTAGATCTTGTAACGCGTGACCATTAATACGCCGAGGATAGTTTTTTAAAAAGCTTTTATCAACTTGTTCACTTATTCTGTATGTACGTCTGACTGGTAAAACACCTTAGTTCTCCCAAACCCAATCTCGGATCAAGCTGAAATTTTGTGCCATTATTTCTTTTACCTGACAACACAAAAATAAATTTAAAGAATCAACCAATTAATAAATTAACTAGTGGTAATAAATTATTTGTTTGGTATCTCGAACAAGGGGACTGAAGTGGTGGTATAAACTGAATAAGGTCGTCGTCTGTGGATTAGTGAAATCATGAAATATAAACAATAGATAAGTAAACAATCTTTCATGTTCATACGCTCTTCGCTAACAGAGTGGTTACCGTGTTGGCTTGAGAAGCCTGAGAAGGCTTTAATCCACGAGTTCGAATTCAGGTCGTTCACTTTTTTTCTTACAAAGCTTATATCAACTCTGTCTGTATGGTAAAAAGTTTGTACACGTTATTTCTCCCACACCTGAAACTTTGCACAAATTATTCATTGACATAGACAAGACATAAATCAATTTTAAAAAGTAACCAATTAGACAATTAATTACTAGTAATTCATTATTTTGTTTAATAGCAACAAGGGAAACTAATACTTCAGTATTCACAGATATGGCAAAATTTATGTTTAGTCCCTTTAATAATGGTTTACGCTATTTCTCCCTCACTCATTAAAGTTGATATTTTAAACAATTATTTATTGTACCTAACAATACATGAATCAATAAACAAAAATACTCAATTAGTCAATTAATTATTGGTAATAATTATTTTGTTTGACATCGAATGAGGGAAATAACTTGTACATTATTGGTAGATATAGTTTTAAGGACGGAGTTCTTCCCTTTGGATAAGCTTTGCTTTTTTTTTAAAAAAGTATTTTAAAAATATTTTGTTTGTTTTATAAATACATTTAAAAAGCGATCACCCAGATACCCCCGTTCTTTCTCCCCCACTCCTTTCCAACTAGTCCAGACAAGGGATAGGATCATAGCGTAGTGAGAAAGTGGTCCGTGTACCACAGTTTGAGAACCACTGGTGTGGGGATCTTACTTTGACAACTAATGCGCGTCTTCAGCTCTGCTATCACTTCTGATTTAACATGACCATTATTGGCATACTCAATGCTCATGTCTGTTTATTTGTTCTTGCGTTTAGTGGTCGCCTCAAAGAGAAAAGCCTCATAGCTCGCATGGAGATCTACGCCAAGGATGGATGGATTAGCCTGGACCTAAGTATTCAAGTCAAAAAGTGGGTCGATCAAGGAGGTGACAAAAAGATACTTGCCATCAAGTGCAGCACGTGCGCCACTCAACATTACAAGGCTTTGTATGGGGTCAAGGTCAGCTGATCAACTTAACCTTTCCTTTCCTTTGAATGCCTCTATTGTAATTCAATAAAATGTAACCGTTTGTCAACGAGAGATACTTTTGATTTATTATTAGCTACAATAATGATAGCGTATTTCACTAAACCTAGCGTATTTAAATCTGTCTATTTTTAAAAGGAAGGCTACAAACCAGTCTTGGTCGTCACATATCTTAAACCTAGGAAAGAGAGGCGAGACAAAAGAGACTCTGAGACATGCGACCCTCGATCAAGGTGCTGTAAGCGACAACTGGATGTAGACTTTAATGCCGTGGATCTGAATTACATCATCCAACCAAGGACTATGTCCATCGGCTACTGTTTTGGCTATTGTGACGGTGAGTTGCAAGTCACTGTGAAGCGGTGATAGTCACGGCACATACTTCTTTGTTAGTTCTACATGTTTTGGATATTCCTTCAGAATTGATGATTATTACTCTCTAGTGACACTCTAGTCAAACCTGCGAGGGAGGGGGGCTGTCGGGCAGGGTTGAAACATATGCACTCACCCTTATAAGAATATTTCTTACCACGATAGTGAGAAAACAAGACCAAAAAAAAAAAAAACTTCCTTTGTACTTACTGCTATGTGCTCCCTTGTCCCTCCAGGTATGGATCAGTTGATGTACAACCACACTGCTGTTATACAGAGTATGCGCTGGTCTTCCCCGCTGAGTGGTTCTCTGAGAGAGCAACTGAAGCCCTGCTGTGTACCAATACAACTGAAGGACTCGTTCATCATTACCGCTGAAAATGGCGTCGTCACAAGAAAACTTCTGCCTAACGTCATGGTAGAAAAATGCGGTTGTATGTAAAACTTGTAGAAGAGTAAGTCTGTGGTGTTCTCTGCGGGCGAATGGTGTTCAAATCTTACTTGTCTGCATTGGGCTTTTAAATTGTTCTCTAGTTGATGACTACTAGGCTGTTGCCGAGAATTATGACGCTAGAGTTGCATTAAGAACTGTTCAAGTGGAATGCTTGTTCTATATTTAAACTTACTTATTGGCTACACGTCAATGTTGTCTAATTATAGATTAATACCTTCACTCTTATCAGAGACATTTTGTAGACCAGGTCAAGCAATGCATATGTAATGTCTATATGCAGTGTACTATCACCAAGGATTGTTGTTAGTAACATGGATTGTTGTTAGTAACGTGTATTGTTGTTAATAACATGTATTTGTGCATTGAATAAAAATGAGTTTTGTTTGATCAACGTTTTTGTTTTGAATGTTCTACTTTAAATGTGCTCATCCACAACGCGTTTAACAAATCCACCGAAGGCATCTATCTCCATTCCAGATTTGATGGCAAACTCCTAAATATTGTCAGACTGAGGGCCAAAACTAAAATCAGAGCTACCTTCGTAAGAGATATGCTATTCGCGGATGACGCAGCGGTAGTGGCACACACGCAAGAGGAATTTCAGTCACTTATGTCCCGCTTCTCTCAGGCCTGTAAAGAATATGGCTTGACTATTAGCACGAAGAAAACAAATGTTATGGGACCACTTGGTACAGCACCACCCTCCATCCTCATAGACGATAACAAGCTGGACGCCGTAAACGAATTCTGTTATCTGGGATCCACAATTAAAGATGACCTGTCTCTAGAAGAGGAGATACAAAAGAAAAAGCATAGGGAAGGCTGAATCGACCTTCGTTAGACTCGGCCAAGAGTTTGGGAAAACCATAAGCTAACTACGGTGACCAAAATGGAAGTCTACAAGGCATGCGTTATGAGTACACTACTGTATGGCAGTGAATCATGGACCACCTACGCAAAGCAAAAGAGAAAACTGAACTCATTCCATTTGAGATGTCTCCGTAGGACCTTGAAAGTCACATGGAAAGAAAAAGTGTGCAATACTGAGATCCTTACGCGATCAGGTATTCCCAGCATCTTTAAAGCCCTCAGACAACGCCGTTTGCGCTGGCTTGGACATGTTCGCCGGATGGAGGACAAGCGCATCCCGAAAGTCATCCTCTATGGACAACTCGCGACTGGCACAAGAAAAACTTGTCGCCCCCACCTACGTTACATAGATGTAATAAAACGTGACCTCAAATCAGTGAACATCAATACTGACAATTGGGAAGACATAGCTCTAGACCGCAACAGATGGAGAGAGACAGTGACCAAGAAAGCTATGGACGGTGAAAGTACATGGGTCTCAGCTCAGGAAGAAAAATGTACAATCCGAAAAGCGGCCAGCTCCTCTGCCACCGAAGCAAGAGCCACCTTAACCTGCGCTATCTGTGGACGGGAGTGTCTCTCCAAAATAGGGCTCCACAGCCACATGAGAAAGTGTGCGCTGAGATGAACCATAGTCGTTCTACGACTGAAGGAGGCCAATGATTTAAAAAAAAAAAAAAATTGTTTCGACAAACGTTTACTTAGAATTAAAATTGATGAATTCTTTGCGTTTGATAAACTTCCAGCATCTAGTTTTGAAAACATTGATGAAGAAAAATGTATTCTACAACAGCAGAAACTTATTTCTAGAAAGTTTGTGAAGGTGTGCTGTATACGTAAATGTGGTTGTACTTTTGATTAACAAAAATAAGGTGTAGAGCAAGTATAAAAGATAAAAAGGTTACATTATTTGTTAAATCTTATCTAGTATTTTTAGTATACCGTTGAGTGTTTTTTTGAGAAGCTACCTTATGTTGAGTATTTATGTTAAAAGTAAATACTTACTACTCAAAATATTCATAATAAAATCAGTTGCAAAACAACAAGACTGTATTAGCTCAATGCCAGTAACTGCCCATTACTGCCAAATGTATATCTCCAAGAAAGTATCACATCAAGTCATCAGAAAGTAAATAACATGGTAAGGATGTCCAAACATTTTCTGACAGCCTAATGACCAAGTCTACAAGATAATGATCAAGAGGCTCAAGTCGAAGCAACTTGGAGAAGTGCAACAGAAAACTGATTGGGGTGAAATAGAATGGCAGTTCAGGGACAGGCGCCATATGCCCAATGAAATTAACTGGACTCCATTCACAGTCGAACCAAACCAGAATCTCTGTAGATATTTTATTCAAAGTTCTTGCATGTTTTAGCCAATGAAATGTAAAACTTATCAAGTGCTAAAAAAAAATGATTTTTTTACTTGACATATAAACCTATGACCTATTAACAAGGCTTGTTGAGTTATGTACTGGTATCTAAAAAACACCATTAATCCAAGAAATTGAAATGGACTCATTTAGAAAACACTTTGTCCTGGTGTATGAAGAAAATGTTTAGTAATGCCATGGGTTAGCTTAAACATAATTGCCACTTTTTTTATGTACGCATCTTCTGTACCATTTAGAATATCTCTATAGCGGTAACACTTATATTGAGATAAGGGCTGTTTTTTTTTATAGATTAAAGCATGCCAATGTTAAATTTTTGTTTTTCCAAAACAAATCAACATTAAAATAATTAAGAGTTTCAAGAGCACAAGGGTTAGGTCTGGCATTCTATAATTAGTCACAAACATTTATCAGAGAAATTTCAAACATTTTCATAAAAAAAAAAAAAAAAGACAAATCAAAAGGTGAAACACACATTTAATGAACTCAGTTGAATAGTGTATGATTCTAGGAAGATTCTGAACTAAAATTCCTTGTCCTAAAAACTAGACTAGATGTGAATGAGAAAACACACACAATAAATTGTAGGTTAACCCAGCACAATTATGCCATCTCAGTCATTAGACCAAACAATTACTTACTGCTAAATTCTATTGAAACATTCTGTCAAAATGCCAATATTTTGAATTTGTATATTTATAGACAGTCACTTCAACAAAGTCCTATTACATATTATTTCTTATCTTCAAGAAAAAAAATATGTAAATGATTTAAAATTAAAAGAAATGTCCCAAAATTTGGTTGATAACATTGAACAAAATTACAGTAATGAATTACATCTTTAAAATTTAAACAAAGTTCTAAATGTTTAATAATACAAATTGATTTTATCAAAGTTTTAAAAATTTGCATCAGAATGTATATAATACAAACAGCAAGTCCTCCAATTGTAATAGTTTATTCTAAAGAAATGATTCTTGAAATCTGTTGAAAAATGGGACTGTCATGTTTGACACCATTGATCACAAGTGGTCTCCAAGTTTTCTTTAAATACAAATTCCAGATTTATGATACAATCATATACATACCATTACAGAGATTATTAAATAAAATTGGAATCAATCAATAAAAATTTATGAAAATAGTTACCTTTCAAAAATATTTTTACATTAACAAGCAAAGTGACACAAACCCATTCATTTTTTAAAATAAACACACATAAAAACTCTCGCTTAAGAAAATCAAAATTATCCAATTAGATAATTACATTTGTATACACCTAGTTCAATCAGGCAGTAAATGTTCTTTTGAAGTGAATTACAAACTGTTATCACTGTGTTTTAAAAAAATGCATGTTTCTAAAAGAATGTACAATCAAAACAAAGTCTATTTAGTCATATGTAAAATTAAATCATGCAAAAGCAAAATCTGATCTAAAGTAAATCATGAAAAAGTGCTCATAAAAATCATTACAAAATCAAAATTGCACATCAGACAAATATAGATCTATTTACTAAAATATATATCTATGAATGGAACAAGCCGTTTGGATACTGTCTAATCTTTCAAGTAGTTCAGTATCATACAAAATGCTTGAATTTCCCTATTAACTGATATAAAGTTGTTTCGAGTCTTCAGTGAAATGCTTGATGACTATTAAACTATTCTCACATAAACTTATTTTAGCCTTACAAAAATATGAAATGATAGCATACAATGAATAAACAATCAACATTGATCAGTTTTGAATCTCTACTTCCATTCTGGTTAAGTTTGTGATATGTAGACAAAAGGTGATTGGTGGAAAAACAACTCATGTCACAAACTACCAATAAAACACAGGTAGTTTTATTTGATATTTTTTAAAACATTCCTTCATAATCTATAGTTACTGTGTGGTAGCCCACCCCCTGAATGATGGCAGAGGATGACAGCAGAATTTAAACAGTGAACTACCATGACAACAGTTTTAATTGCTAATGCCCCAAAAAATAAAATTTCTATCAAACTATGATATGCTTTGTCCAACTATATGGTGTATTGGCATAAATATTATAAGCAAAGAATAAAATTTCTTCCATTAACTAATAACAAAACATGTTTTGACTGACAATAGTATTAGAACAAAAAAGGCCAAAAAAATACACTAATTATTTTTTTTTAAATTACACAAAACGCAGACTAAAATGCAGTTATAATATTTAAAAAAAAACAAACATTAAAATTAATATTGTTTTATCTTTGCTTATGCAAACATATTTGGGCTAAAACAAATTACAGACAAGATCTAAAGGAAAAACAATACTACTGCATTTAATCTAGACTTGAAGGAAATAACTTATATCCAATTACATACATAGTCACTTTCAAACTTAAAAATACTTGTACACATCACTTATAAAAATGTCACTTATAAAGTGAAATAAGTCTGTTAACTCATAAGCTTACTCTAATGACTTTGGCACAAGTCTTTACCTCTAGTCCAATCCTAACTCACAATTTTAAACATTAAATAAGCTGACACACGACTTTCTTAGTTACTCCATTTGACAATATTGAGTCACAAGGCACACATATGGTTCTTACTACAAACAAGGACCATGCCTGGGTGAAACGTTCCACATAAATATTTTTTTACAGTTGCTGGGTGTGGGTCTGGCAATGCAAGAAAATGGTTCCTTGTTGACTCTGTAACGTTTCATGTTCTGCTCCAAGACATTGAGCGATGTATCCCTCATCATACCAAAAACATTGATGACCTTCAGGTCTCGGAGTTCACATAAATGGCTGATAGAGAATATAAATAGATGACATTAAGTCCATATTTGTTCTCTCCAGTTTATTACAAATCAATGGTGCTTTTAGGAGGAGGGGGAGGAGAGGGGAACAATCTAATTTGACAAGAAATGAAGAATAAATTAAAGATAATTCTGGAAAAGAACATTTGTTTAAAAGTAAAATAAATAGAAAGTGGAGTGGAGTTAAATATATTTCTCTAAATAGTAAAAAGTTTTAATGGTTAACTATCATGGTGAGTTATATCTCAAACAGTTTCCCTAGCATGTTTAAATTACCCTTAACAAACATAAAAAAAAAAAAAAATCTTGTAAAAAAAATGTTTAAACAACTTACGAAACATAAGTAGGACTAAGAGAATAACAGCGGCTGAAAGAAATTTTTTGAAGCTTCTTTAGATGCTGAGCTATATTGTCAATAGTCAAGTTGGTTATCTCTGTGGAGTCACTGAGGTCAAGGTCTTGCATGTAAGAACACCTTTGGCACAGAGTCTCAACATCTGGGTTAATGAAAGTACAGATTAATGCAAGATTGCAAATAACAAATAATAATGATGCCAACATTGATGGTAAACAAACTTACATTCTGTATCAATCTCACTGATATCAGATAAAATCATTTCTTTTCAGAACTCTATATCCTAAGCCCAATAACTAAAGAATGTATAGATGAATATGATGAGTTACTTTTAGATGAAGAATTTTCAAATAATATAATATTTTAAATAATTAAATTAATTTACAAAACTGGAATCTGTACAAAAACAAAAAGATTTTTAAAAAATTAAACCCAGATAAATAATCAAATATGACATTATTATTTTAATATATCTATGAAAGCTGCTAAGGATTAAAATGATATAGATTATATAAAAATACTTACCTTGATCACTTAGCTTTTCTCTGTTTCCGCTTATATCTAGGGCTTTCATTTGTGACGGCATTATTTGACAGATAGTCTTGATTTCTTCTTCTGACATGTATGTCCAGGCAATATTTAGCTGGGTGAGGCTGAGCAACAGGAAGCAAAATAAACAAGAGCCTTTAATTTATACAGAGTTGTAAGCTCAAATATTAAAACTGCCAAAAATATAAATGAAAGGGGATAAAACCAAAAAGCTAAAATCTTGCTTAGAATCAGAGGGAGCAAAATATGTCCAGCTCATTCATATGGACTGTTTACAAGCCCAAGGCCAGCACAATGACCCACCCATTTTTTTTTCTTCCAAAATAATGTCAGCTAGCTCTTACAAAGACTTAAAAACCCCTGGAAAGCTAAATATAAATGCTGGTCACAGTGCCCTTAACTGAATAAGCATGTTAGATATAACCTTGAGATATATCATTCAAGTTAGATACATGATTTATATATTATATATATTATATTATAATAGTAATATTATTATTTGAAAATGTAATTTTGTCTACTAGTGCATGGATAAAAAAATTAAGACATTAGGTACATTTGATTTAGGTAAAGGATTTTGTTATTTATATATTCATAATTATAAGTGTATACATAGTAAGTCTGTGACTTATTACTTACAATTTATAAAAAACGGTTTTAAAAAATTAACAAAATCTAAAATTTCGAATGAGCTTGGTTAGACTTCACAGTTCATACAAATTTAAGTATAGGATTTTGTAAATATTTGAGAAAATATGTAGCACAGGTTAACAAATGATTTAAAAACATACACATTTGTTTTTATTTAAATAAACCTTACTTTGTACAGTTCTCAAATATACATTCCAATCCTTTTGCTGTTGTTCCAACACACATGCATAAATTTAATACTTCCAGATATGGGCTATTCACAGCTAAATTTCTGCAAAGAGAATTAAACAATTATTTTCATAAGACATGCGTAAAAAAATTATATCTCCATAATTATTTTCTGTTTCTATTCACTTTGCTCATTCCTAGCACACTACCAACTGTTAATTTATTTATACTAAAATAAATATTTTGAATTTGATTATGAAAATGTGAATGAAAAAAAAAAAAAAAAAAAGAAAACTCAACAGTGGATAAGACCTCAAAATGACTGGTTTCAATTGACAATGGGAGTGTTGCTTTTATGAGAGAATGAGTTAAGTAAACAAATCAAAGACTCCTCTTTATAAGGATTAACATGTCTAGAACTTACATGAGTAATTGTTCTGTAACCGGAATGTTTTCTAAGCTGATTTTTTTCAGATTGGGACAAAACTTTAACATTGACTCCACCAGACTTGTCTTGACATTGGCCATACTCATATCCAGCAGTTGGAGACGATACATTCTGAAGAAAGGGATGACAAGCTTATAAAACTGATGCTTTTTTTTTTATTTAACAAGAAAGGAAGAGCTTAGAGCAGTTGTGACCTAAGTGTTGTTTTATCTCAGAGGTTAGTAACCAGAGGTTGTGACCTAAGTGTTGTTTTATCTCAGAGCTTAAAAGAGGGAGAGTAATCACAAAAGACAAAACAGCAATAAAATAGTCTCAAATATTCACAAAAGACAAAACAAAACTAAAATAGTCTCAAATAGTCTAAGTGAAATGATAATGCTAATTTTATATGTATGGATGTTAATGTATGTAATGGTTAATGCTAAGATGTAAGTATTTAACTAGTGGTGACCAGAAAATAGTAACAGAAAAATAACAAACAATATGTAACTAAGGTTGCCTATGTGATAATAAGAATTTGTCTTTTCCTAATTAGGAAAACAATTTTTAGGTGAGACTAGCAAGTCTTACTTTTGTTTATTTTATCCTTTTTTTTTAAAGGAAATAAAAAATAAGAAGATGAAAATCTAAAAATACTTTTTGTTAAAAATGAATAGAACATTAAATTTTATAACTAATATTCCCAAGCTAAATGTATGTAAAGATCAGGAAATTTTCAGCCAAATTTCCAGTCAGTCAAACTGGATTTTGTTTTCTCAAATCTACTAAAGACCTGTAAGAGTTCTGAAATAAACATTGGCTTCAAACAAATTATTTTCAGCAAATAGTGCAGTCAATTTTTTTTCCCAGCAACTAAAGAATCATTAAGAGGCTAAGAGAAAACTCCTTACCTTTCTTCTGATAAAGGAGATCTTCTAGGGTCTGGTGCACCTTGCACTGTGCTAGAGAAATCACCCATCACCTACAATAAATGTAAACTGTTATATGCATAGGCAAAAACGAAAGTAGAAATTAAGCCTATATCAAATTTAAAAAAATGGAATATTGCCAAAAAAATATATATATTTTTTTTTTTACCTCAGATCTGTTAAGACGCAACACTTCAACCCCTCTTTCCAGTAAAATTTTTAAAATTCCTACTTTAAGTGGACGACCACCCATGTCCATTCTTCTCCATAAAGAAACATCACAACTAAAGGGACAATAAAACAAAATTAGTGTTAAAGTTTACGAGCATTCAAACTATTTGACTAAACAATTTTTGACAAAATTAGTGTTAAAGTTTACTAGCATTCAAACTATTTGACTAAACAATTTTTAACAAAATTAGTGTTAAAGTTTACTAGCATTCAAACTATTTGACTAAACAATTTAAAAAAAAATTAGTGTTAAAGTTTACTAGCATTCAAACTATTTGACTAAACAATTTTTAAAATTCATTTTCTTTTTATGTTATTAATGCATATTAAACCAATAAAATGTCTACCAATCAACGAGAAAGCCTCTTAAAAAAAAAGCAAAAAAACTCCTTCATCAGAATATACATACACAATACGAGCCCATCTCCTACAGACCAAAGCACATGTACACATCATGTGACGCGGTAAATGGTGGAATATACGAAGGATTATTTCATCTGACACTCTAGCAAATCGATCTGAAAAATGTGTACATAGATTTAATTTTAAAAGTAGAAAATTTTTTTCCATAAAGGATATTGTGTTATCTTATCTTATATAATACAGACGTTACTTCAAAAAAGAAGATGATTACGTCCTACGCGTCATGCATTTAGTCATGCATATTAACCAATGACTTAAATTCTGCCAAGTCACTGGTTTTCCTGGCTATCTCAGGCAACCCATTCCATGCTCTAATAGCACTAGGGAAGAAAGAGTATTTGTACAAATTTGTCCTAGCATATGGGACGAAGAATGTGCCTTTATATTTGTGTCTTTCAGAGTATTTTATTAAATTTTGTTTTTGTATTTGAAGATTATGGTTCAGTTATTTATGTATAATTGCTACTTTACTTTTGAGTCTTCTGTCCTGAAGGCTTTCTAAATTTAGTGATTTTACTAATGGTGTTACTCTAGTCAAATGTGAATATTCGTTTGTTATGAATCTCACTGGTCTATTTGGTGTTTGTTCCAGTTTCTTAATGTTTTCTTGAGTTGAGGCCCTCAAAGCCCTCAGCCCCCTGGATGACAAAGTGGTCATCATCGAACCACGATGGACGAACTATATATCAGGCCTGCCTACCAAAAAAATCCAAATGCGTAACGCTGATGGTCAAAATGCGTATTTTGGCACCAGAATGCGTAACAATTACACGATCCACTATTTTGTAATATATATATATATATATATATAATATTAGATCTAGATGTCATGATTAGATCTACAATCTAAATCTAGATCAGTGGTCTTCAACGGGGGCGATATCGCCCCCTAGGGGGCGTTTTCGATATTTTGGGGGGGCGCTGAGAGCCAAAGGGGCGGTAGGGGGGCGCTGGGCACAAAATGGGGCGGTAAGGGGCGCTGGGCATAAAGGCGGAAAGAAGAAACTAAAGGTGCTCTGAAACAAAACAAATTTTAAAATTCTTCAACATTAAACTAAATATAGACAAATTATAGTTAACTTGCTTCTAATTTAAGAATAGGAACAGCGTTAGAAATTGAGTTCCGGAATCCCATTTTCTATTTTTAAAATTCTTACTCTTTTGCTATGATTGGAGAGTACCTATTGTCCATGGATCTCGCGCATATAAACGTTTAAGATTTGATAAACAAAGTTTTATAGTTTATTTTATCTACATATGTTAATATATTAATATGTAAATGTTAATTGCTAAAAACATTACAGGTAACATTTAATAGAATAATTTAACTTTTTAAAATAAAAAACATTGATAAAATGTTATGAAAACTCACTGGTATGTCATGTAATATTTCCTTGAGATTTAGTGAATTGCCACTAGAAAAATGGTAAGTTCTACTTTGATGGCATTTTCAGATGAGGTTATGAAACCAAGTCGGCTTCACGAACATATAGCGATATCCAAAAATAATTTAAGAATATTCATGAACAATTATAAAAATCTACAATTAAAACAATATTAAAAACAAAAAAAAAACAGCAAAGCAGGATATGTTTTAATGGCTTCTTAGAAAAATGCATAGCTTTTTAAAAATTCTTATGATATTGTTGAAAAATTGATTAAAACTAAATTTATTTTAGAACATATATGTAACACAAAAAATATTATTTCAAAATTGTCTTGTTATGTAGCTTATGGGGACATATAGGAAACCATCAGTGGTTGGACGCTACAATGATTTCATAGGTAATAAAGAATAAAGAACAAATCTATTCACTATTCACAAGAAAAGTTTAGCCCGCAATTTCATTTCTATTTGAATCTAATTATAAAACTGTAAATAAAATACAAACCCATGCCGAAAATAAGCGCATCTTTCAACAGTTTTGTGAAACAAATGATGAAAAAGATGTTCTATTAGACTCTTGTTGTAAACTTAAGTTCGCTGGATTTCGAAAGGAGTTTGTTAATGGTTATGGCTCGTTTTTTAAGCTCTTAAATAATTTTTTTTGTGAGAAACGGGAAGATTCAACGATTGGCGATGACTTAAAGCAGGCTAAAAAAATTGTTTTACATGGTAGGCATCTAACACAAATGAATGAAACCAACCTCCGACTGCTAGGAAAGAGATTGACTTTTATTGATAATATCATTTTCTCTTTTATCGAGATATTAAATTAATTTTAAAACTTTTACAATCTCACATAACTTGTTTGTTGACAAATGAATTACTGCCCAAGGACACCGATATCTATGCAATTCACATATCAATGCTCTATGAAGAAATTAAGATTCGCTTCTAAAATTAAATTTAAAAAAATATATATAAATGACAATTATTAAACATCTGTTACTGACGTTCAAATTGAGTTGCATGAAAAAATAAATTTACAAAATCATGTCTTCAGTAAACATAGGAGGCGCACAGTGGCATAGCTAGGGTGGGGGAGGGGGGAAATTTGAAAACCCGCCGGGCCCCCATTTAAGAGGGGGGGGGGGGGGGGGGGCGCGGCAAATTATTGCTTTTTCAATTAATTAAATTAAATATTACGCAAAATGCATCGGCCCCCAAACGATGGAAATTCCTATCTACGCCCCTAGAGGCACAACAGAGATGTGGCTGCATTTAAATGTTTCAGTAAAATTCCAAACTTTGGTTGAAAATGGAATTATGTTTTAGCTATTCCATCAACATACATGGTTCACCTAGATTTAGTGCGTAACAAAGTTAATGAATAAGCAAAGAAATAGACTGGATGTAGCAAATAGAGGAGACCTTCGCCTTGCCTAATTTAAAGCTTGAAATTTCTAAAATTGTCAGACTGCAGGAGGCACAAGGTTACCATTAGCTTAATTTCATTTTGTAGTGAATTCAGCAATAATAATATTTATATTAAAAATTAAAACTAAATTTACAATTAAACCTAAAAACAGTAGGCCCTAATATTCAAAACTTCAAACGGAGACTATTCTTAGGATTTGAAAGATAGTCTTTACAATTAATTTTTGTGTGTAATCACTGCAAATTATTTGACATTATTCTTGCATGTTTTTGCCTTTAATTCCGAAGATTACGTCTGAGTCCAGTGTTTCAAATAACTACACAAACCCAACTGCGACCTACATATTTTCCCGAATTTTATGCAGACAAAGCCGCTGTATGCTGGCTTTTCTTTGAGTATCAAATATTTGTCCCGCAGTTTTTGTAAGAGCTCTCGAACTGTTTCTCTCAGAGGCTATCTTCTGCCAGAGAATGCTGCCAGGTACTTTCCTCTATGCCAGAGAGAGCGAAATGGCGCCTGAATAAATCTTTATAGCGCTCACGGGGGAGAGGGGCATCTCAAAGCTCGTCAGTCATAGGCCAAAGAGTTCACAACAATCGCTTTTGGCATGCGGTCGTCTCTCAAGCGGGATAAGTGTTATTGACAGCATAAAAATTAGATAGATGATATTTTGTTCAAATTTGCCTTCTCACGCTTCTTTATAACTGTTTTTCTTAGAGGGGGGCGCTGGCGGCTTTTTTAAAAGAAAAAAATCGAAAAGGGGGCGGTAGGCCAAAATAGGTTGAAGACCACTGATCTAGATCAATACGACAATACAATAGAGATATCTAGACTAGATCTGGATCTATGTCTATATAATGAATATAATCTACTCTAGATCTGGGCTCAAGAGTGTTACCGATGCCGTGGATCCGCTACAAACGTAGGCCTACCTTCATCCTTGATCTATTCTATACTAAGACTAAGAATCTAGTCTAGATCTAGACTAGATGGTAGTAGATGTTATCGATCTAGATCTAGTCAATTTAAATCATACTACAACTAAAAGTAAATTGGATCTAGATTGTAGAGTAATGTAGTAATGTAGGGAATTGACATAACGTAATGACTAGCTAGACTCTATTCCTGTATAACAAGTTATCTAGATTCTAGATCTAGAATCCAGATCTAGACTAGATATCTACAATGTCACTCAGTGTGTTTTGAATCGATAGCACTTCGATATTTTTTTCTATACAAATGAATACGGGAATCAGGGATTCAACATAATTAATTTCTACTAATGAACTTACAAAAAAAAAAAAAGTCACATTGGTGTATCAGCTAACTGACGGTACCAACTTGGTACCAACCCGCCACTACCTCACTCTCGCGTTCTTCATTTCTAGACTAAATCTTATTGCTATTAAGAACCAATCAACGTATAGATCTAGACACAATGTGTCCCCCCACCTTTTCTGTTCCCCCCCCCCGCCCAACAGGACGGCTTAGCGTGACCTCCGTGACTGCTCGTAAGCTAGTCAAGAGAGGGGAAAAAAAACAAAGGCGTCAAAGGATACGAAATGCGTAACGAGACGGGTTAAATGCGCATTTGCGTACTGACTGTCATTTCTGGGAGATTTTGCGTAACGAATACGCATTTTGCGTAACGGTAGGCAGGTCTGATATATATATAAATCTATATTACAGACGTTACTTCAAAAAAAAAAACAAGTTGAATGTATGCCTAGATCTAAATGTCTTTTTTTCAATTTGCTCTAAGCATCAGATTTTGTTTCAATTCAAAGGTTCCTTGACTGTGAGTCTAGACGCTAGACCTGGTGTTATAATAGCTACATATAAATCTATGTAACTAACTAAACATACAATCTAGCCTAAGCTCTAGCAAGTGAATGTGAATTCGTGTTTCTTTTCTCTGTAGAATACCATATAGATCTAAATCTATATATAGGTTTAGTTTAGATCTAGATTAGGTCTAACAAATTTTTAAATTAAAATTTAAGGTTCCTTAGCCGCATTGTGGTTCTGAATTAGATCTAGATTCTAGAAAGTCCAATTCACCATGAGCCTGCTCTGCAATCGACTGAAATAGCCAGTTGTTTTATTTTCCAAAATTGAAATTAGCTGCCATTTTGCTGACAAAGCTGTGATTGCGCATGCTGTCAAGTTAAGAGATAACTAAACAATGCTAGAATAGCCCATGATACTTCTTGTACATAAATGTTTTGGCATCGCAATGTGTTATGGTAATTTTGTTAAATGCTATTCAGTTGTTTTTTTTTATATTGTTATTTAAATACTTTATCAATATTTCATTTAAATGCTAAGTTTGAATTGCAATTACTTTGAAATAGATAGTAGCAGCAATGATAGATTGCAAGTAACGATACTATTTATACTTAAATTATTTGATAACCATGTAAGCCTTACCAAAGCCTCGATATTCCTCATCATTATTTCTTCGTAAATATACTCTGTTATTTTTTATGGATGGAGGAGTACGCAGCAGATGATGGTAAATAGAAGCCTCACGTCTTGGCTGTTGTTGGTGATCAGCATTTACTTGTTGGTTAATTAAAAGGATCCGTGGTGCCTACAACAGATCATGAAATTTTTCAAAGCAAAAAAAATCATTAAAATTACTTTCAATGTATTTTTTTTTTCTTAAACTACAGTAGATTTAATTAAAGAGTAAAAGAGAGCAACATTAAACTTTAAACAAATACACACATGTAACTAAGACATGCATAATTTTTTTTTAAATTTAAAATTAAGACTATTGAATGCTCCTTACAAACTGTCTTTTATATATCTATTGCTATCTATATATATATAAAATATTTCTCTCTCTCTCTCTATTTATATAATATATAAATATATTTATATATATTTATACAAACAAGGCTAGATGTCCCCTTAAAAAACTTTCACATGAAAATGAAAGTAGACTATGAAAATGGGGTTTAACATTTAGCAGACATTTGTAGCTAATTTAATATAAAATGCTGTGAAAATGGGTTTACTCGATTTGTTTGTCCAATTTGTTAAAAAGATGCATTCTTAAAATTATGTATATTTAACATTTTTTTAGGGTCTTGTTGTGGGAGAGATATTTAACATATACACTACATAGACAGAATATGCTGTGATCTAATGAATATTCATGCCAAATCTTATCAAGATTGGTTAAATGGTTTTATTACCATAAGTAACATACATGACATACTCCTTACATTGTGCTTTATATAGATATGTACATGTGTGTGCGTGCATAATCTTTTTAAAAAACATCTAAATACTAATAAAAAAATACCCCAAGGGATGCCAGAGATGAGTTGACACTAACAAAAGTATTGGGTGTTACATGTTCATCTGTTGATTCAGATTTAATAGAAGGCGGTCCCATTTGAAAACTTGATCCAAAATGAGGATCCTCTCTCTTAGTTCTTTTAGAGCATTGGTGAGAGTCATCGCATGGAGGTCTGTTCTGGTTGTTATTGTCATAAGCATCATCGAACACATCACTGTGAAATAAATGAAATGTTATTTGAAAGAATGAAATGCAAAGAATTTTTAGAGCAAGATTATAAAATTATGTATACATACAATACACACATAATATATTGTAACAAGAACTCTATCCAGGGTCTCTACAACCACTGCACCACATGGCACAACCAAGTCAAAGAATTTGACAGCTCATTTACTTAGATCTAGATCCTCCTGCATCATTCAGCGCATTGGACAGCAAGTTTTCACCACAAAGATCTGTCACTGGCAATGTCTGAAGCCTTTTCCCACCTGGTGTCAATTGCTATGAGGTCCTCCATGAAAGTGTAGCACCCAGTTACATGGCGATGTCACTGTTTGCGTTTTCCTTGTATTGGCCTCCATGTCTTCACAACTCTTGGTGTGCCTGATTTATTTTGTCAGAGAATATGTCAGCTCTGTCACAACCTCATTAAGTGGCAGACTCCCAGTTCAGCATAGGATTTGCTTACAGACACAAAAATTGGCTAAGTAAGACTGATCTTAGTATTTTTAGGAGTCAATAGAGATCAGGGTGACAACTCACGATGAGCCAATGTAATAAACTGCATAATTGGCAACATGTAAATTGGAGTGTAAATAAAGCGAAGTTGTCAGTCTGGAGAGCAGCATGAGCATGATTATCTACGGGGATGCATATAATATAGTACAGTGATGCCCAAAATGCCGCCCGCGGGCCAGATCCGGCCCGCGAAGTGCTTCCAACCGGCCTGTCGAAACGTCAGCACTAAATATAGAAAATCCCCCCCCCCTCTAAAAAATGTTCAAAATGTATCTTTACCTACGTTAGGGCCCTTACTTTTTCTAATGGATTACTACCAAGGCATTTAACATTTGTGAGTTCATGAAACAGGACTATAAAATCCACTAAGAAAAGTGAACGGATCTTTACTTTTTTTTGTAGAACATGATACCATTGCTAGCCAACATGTTTGTTTTTATAAAGAAAGTGTGGTTGTTTTTTTAACAACAAGAACAACAGAACTTACTCCAATTTTTGAAGTGTAAAGAGAAAATTCAAATCTCCCAATAATTCAATGTAATGTACTAGATCCTCGGGTTTGAAATTAATATAGGTTCAGGTAAATTTCATTAAGTTTTTGTATTTTTTCCATCATGTGGCCCGCGACACTAGTGTTTGAAATAAAAATGACTGAATTAGGTTGGGCATCACTGATATAGTATATAAAATATAATTATATACACACTCAAGTCAATGAACGCATTACTAATTTTTTTTTTAGATATTTTAGATTTTACCTTTCCTAGTGAGTTTTATTAATCATTAAAAAGACTAAATATCTAGACTAGATAGATCTAGATTTTCTCTTATATTATTAATTATTACTAGTCAACTGGCGGCGTAGCATACGCCGCTATTTTTCAGGGCCAACCTTAGGCCACTGCAACCTATGCGACCGCAGTGGGCCCAGCACTTTAATAGGACCCGCGCTAATTTTAGGTGTATAAATTATTAAATTAAACCATTTTATAACTTATAACAGATTTCCAGCGGCCTCCTGTTGATTTAACAGGAGGTCCTGGAAATCTCCTGAAATTGCAAAATATACGAAAAAGTCCTGGAAATATCCGGAAATTATTAAAATCTTTTGAAAACTCATTCCAATCGCCTGAAATATATACAGACGAAAATTGTCTTTTTTTTTTGTCTCCCCCCGTCCGAATTGCAAAAATAAAAGAGTGATCTTTCCATTGTGTCCAAACTCTTGAGTGTGCTCTGTCACTTCGGTAGTTACTACAGAGTAGATTACTCCCCCCCCCCTTTTATGTGAGGTAGAAATAAAGAAAAAAAGAGTGATATTGCAACGGTCCTGCCCTGCTATTTTGTTCTCCCCTCTCTTGTTTTCTCGTGGACTATCCGCAGAGTGATCTTTCCTTTGAAAACTCCTTACTACTCGTTTAAACTGTTGAGGGAAAAAGAGAATTGTATATATATATATATTATATATAGAGTCTAGATATTGTAATTTTTTCTAGATCTAGATTCTAATCAATAGGTCTGAGTTCTGAGTAGATATAGTACATGCTAAACTTCTAGATCTAGTAACTCTTTAACTCTAATAAATAAGATTAGTCTATATACTAATAATAGAAGTCTAGATCTAAATTATTCTAAATATCTACTTTTTTATCTAATTTATCTAGATTTTAGATCTAAACTCTTAAAGGGGAACTCCGTTGGTTTTGACAATTTTTTGATATATTATGTGTTTTGATTTACCGATAATGAATATATATTATTATTTTGTTTTTATTTGCAATAATAACTTAGTAATTGATATTTTTCTGACGTAATTTTCATGCGCATCCAAAGCGGTCAGACTTTCACTGGGTTTCTATGTGACGTCACGCATGCCTATTAATTTAATCGATTGACTTACTGTTTAATGGAAAACCATACAGTAACGTTTACATTCTCGTAAAAGAAATATTATATATCTTCGTCTAAGCAGTTAGATCTAGATCTTGTAAGCAAAGAAAAAAATGCGTGTTAAAGGAGATTTACATGCTTGACTAACCACGGCAGTGTGTATCTTCTCGCCTGACCACTCAACACACAACAAACACTATCGCTTGGTTGTCTTGTCATGATTGACTACACGTAGTCTAGACTAGCCTTACACTGACCAGTTTGTTCAAATCAGTCAGCAGATACACGATTTATTTACTTCTTGGGACAGGGAGGGGCTTAGATGAAAATATTACTTTTTTTCTCGAGTTGGTTGTCCTAATGCCTAAGCCTAATGCTTTTAAATCTATCTAGAACTATAACTGTACCATAGCCATAGCGCTTGACTAGGCCGTCACTAAGCCTAAAAGCTACTGTAAGAATGAAGTGATACGATTGGTCAAATCTAGTTAAATTCCTTTTTAGTATTGTTGAGGGAAGTGACACATACTATCTATACATCATCGTATGCCTAACCTAAAATAGGCTAAAAACAAAATCTCAAAGAACCCCGTTTTTTTTTAGATGACAAGAATTTACTGACTAATTTATTAAATATATATTATAAATGTTTCTAGGCATTTTTATTAAATAAAAAATTAAATGGTAAAATGTGAAGTTCACTTAAATTTTACAACTTTTTACGCAGAATTTAAATATGTCAATAACTCAAATTTGAAAAACCATCGGAAATTCCCTTTAACTTCTACTTTAAGTAACTAGATCTAGATCTAGATGTAGATCTATTTTAAGTTCTAGATCTAGATTCTCTAGATCTAGAGAATCTAAAAGTAAAGTCTACTAAACTAACGCAATATTGAAGATTATAACTTTAAATTAAACTTGTATTCTAAACTAGAATAATCTAGATCTGATCTAATAAGATTTAACTTTTAAATCCATTTAGGCTTTAGGACAACGACATCGGACAAGTCACACTAATAATCACTGATTGAAGTCTACTGAGGAAGACGTGTCAAATCATCGACTGTCGTGACTCGACGTGAGTGAGAACTAATTTAGAATCTAATTAGATACAAATTGAAATTTCTCTTAACTTTAACTGACTAGATAGATATTGATTAAACAAACAGGTGTTGTTAATTATTACAGTTGAAGAACGAAGCGAAATACGTGATTTAAATCTAACCTTGTTCTTTTATTGCGATTTCGATATTTGGATAACTCCTTATTTAAATTAGACTGCTTGCGTTCCTCCTCCATTTTTCATAATGTAATCTTTGTAGTTTGCGCCGAATGTCTTTCACAAATTACATTCTTATAAAGGGACATAACTGAGGGGAAAAAAGCGAAAAAGTCATTGTTCTATCATTAATCCTAACTATACTATCAAACTTTTTAAAACAAAAATCCATTTGAACAATTTTTTGGGGATAAATTACATAAAATATAGACTTTGCCTAAATAATATAAATGTATTAAGTCAAAAATAAAAATAACAAACTAATGTAAAAACAAGTTCGTAGTAAAGCAATGCGAAAGACAATTAGATAAAGTAGGAAACGACAACAAAAAAGATTCGATGCCTTTCCATTAATTATATTTTATTATCATCAACATATAGAATGATAGATCTAGTCTAGACAGACTCGTATAAACATCTTTTTTTATCTGGAAGTAAAAGCCTAAATTCGAAAAGATAGATATGTCTAGATTTCCAGTTCTAACTAGATCTACGTTCTAGATCTAGAATCTATCTATAGTATATTAATATATTATAAGAATCTAGAATAGATACATTATGATTATTATAATTATAATTATAGTCAATATAGATTGACATTATAATTATAGATGACTCTATATAGTCTATTTCCTTTTCTGTCTTTCTCTCCTTTTGACTTTTGATCTCTGGCACTCCCATTTTTTGTTTACTTTTAACCTGTGCATCATAATTTCTCCAATACATAGACTCTCTCTCTATATATATATATACATATATATATTAAATATATATATAATCTATATATTTGTGAGCAGCTTTCTTTCAATAATGGAACTTAGGAAAAGCTGTGTCATTAATAGATTGAATAACACCTTAGTTCTTTGCTAAAACTAAGAATAACTTTATACCAGTTTGTCCCAATTAACCTAATTATGAGGAACAATTATCAAAACATTTCTTCATACAGTTCACATTTTGATTTATTTATCCACTTATCTTATTCATGGCAAACCAGTAACACAGACTAAAAACGCAAAATACCTAGGTGTTATACCTAGGTGTTATAATAAATGAAAAACTGTCATGGAATCCACATATTGATGAAACTACAAAAAAATCAAACAAAGCATTAGGATTTATTAAAAGAAATTTCTATAAATCAAATAAGAACATAAAACTAAAATGTTATTTAACCTTGGTTAGGCCAATAATAGAATATGCATCCTCTGTTTGGGACCCCTCAACTCAAGAAAACATTAAGAAACTAGAACAGACACAAAATAGAGCAGTGCGATTCATAACAAACGAATATTCACATTTGACTAGAGTAACACCTTTAGTAAAATCACTAAATTTAGAAAGCCTTCAGGACAGAAGGCTCAAAAGTAAAGTAGCAATAATACATAAAACACTGAACCATAATCTTCAAATACAAAAACAAAATTTAATAAAATCTCTGAAAGACACAAAGATAAAGGCACATTCCTCGTCCCATATGCTAGGACAAATTTGTACAAATACTCCTTCTTCCCTAGTGCTATTAGAGCATGGAATGGTTTGCCTGAGCTAGCCAGGAAAACCAGTGACTTGGCAGAATTTAAGTCATTGGTTAATATGCATGACTAAATGCATGACGCATAGGACGTAATCATCTTCTTTTTTGAAGTAACGTCTGTATTATATAAGATAAGATAAGATATTTAATTTTGATATTATAAAAAGATCTTACTTATTTAACTGTAGTCAATTAACATTAAAACTTCTATGTAAATCACCACTTTTTCAAAGAAGCCTTCCATGCTGACATAAATTTAAAACAACTTTGAAAAATAAAAAAAATGGTTTTGGGTCAGTCTCATTGTAGTAATTCTATCTTTAAATATATCTCAATCGTAGCAGACTATAATAGAGGCAGCCATTTAAAGCATAATCTGTTGTAACAAAGTGAAAGCCTGGGAATTATCTAAGATTAAAATGATGTTGCTCACACAAGAGTTACTCCTCTCCATGCTACCGATGTGCCCATTGGAACAACTAAATATCCAATAAAATTAGGGATCAATAATGCTGCAGGTTCTCCTAAGATGTATAACCATGTACTACAAACAGCAGCGGTTTGATTTCAGAGTTTTCCAACTCCTTGCCTTCATATGTGGTTCAAATACAGACCTCTGCAGAACTGTAATTACTACAATAGAAGGGAAAAGGTCAACAACTGTTACATAGACCAGTAAACTTCAGGCAGGAGGGGCTTGTTAGCCTTGACTGGCTACTCTCCTAGGAGAAAGCATTATATATATATATGCATAGATATAGATATTAAATGTTATAGTGAAACTGTAATGATAGGCCATGTTTACTGTAAAAATTCTCTACATCCACAGATTTACCAAGATTTACTATAATGAGCTGTTACAGTAATAGTTTTAATCATGTTAATCTTAAAGTGATAGGGTGCCAGTTAGAAAAGTTAGCATAAAAAATAGGGCATTGACAAGCTTAGCAATATAATGTCAACAAAACAAGAACTATTCTTAGAAACTTCATCCCCTGGTTACTCAAGAAGATTGATAGAAAATCTAGCATCTCTATGGAATGACTCTTGCTTTTGTGATGTAACACTATTGATTGATAGAAAACGGTTTCCAGCCCACAAAAATGTTCTTGCAGCTGCTAGCCCATTTTTCAAAGCAATGTTTTTATCTGGAATGGAAGAACAAAAAAGAGATGTTATTGAATTACATGGCATGTCTTCTGAAATATTTAGTATTATGATTTCATTTATTTACACAGGTAAGCTTACATGTTTTTCTGGGGGGGGGGGGGGCAACTTTTATGTGAGCCAGGCCTAGTCGAATAGATATATTTTATAGCTTTACTACTTTGAATTTTGCCTATTAAGACTAATTGGCTTTTCAATATTTCCTCATTATGTACTACAAAAATTATTATTTTCTTGTATTTTAAGGTATATTATTAATTTTTAGTAGTTAAAAGTTAGGCAATCAACTACTGAGTACCGGCACCTATTTTTCTTTACAAAAAAAAGCACTGTATGTATATAAAAACTGGTGCACAGGTTGCTGAGGAAAAGAGAACAACACTGGCAGACACTAGCTCCAGCTGAAATAACCTGCCCAGTGTGCAGCCGAACATTCTGGCCAAACATTCTCACCACCCACATGAGGAGGCATAGAACCCCAGTGCAAAGTCCTCAGCCCCTTGGATGACAAAGTGGTCATCATCGAACCACGATGGACGATGGATATATATATATATAGTTTGAGGTTTTGTGCCTCCTCATGTGGCTGTGTGGCTGGTGAGACCAATGTGAGCCCGAAATGTTCGGCTACACACTGGGCAGGTTGTTCCAGCTGGAGCTAGTGTCATTGGCCTTGTTTTTCTTCTCTGGCATTTTTCTTCTGCCAGCGTTGTTCTCTTTTCCTCAGCAACCTGTGCACCAGTTTTTACAGCGCGACGCCATGATGCTCTGTCATGTGCCTCTGTCTATGCTGAACGCCTTCAGAGAAGTTTTGAGGGTGTCCCTGAAGCATTTTCTTTGACCGCCTTGCAAGCACTTTCCTTCCCTTAGTTGGCCATACAAGAGTTGTTTAGGGATGCAGCGGTCTTCCATACTGCAGACTTGTCCTGCCCATCGCAGCTGGGACTGCATCAGGATTGCAGACCCGCTCTTCGAAGGACTTCAGTATCTGGTATTTTGTTTTGCCATTTGACAAACAGTATTTTTCTTAGACATGTCATGTGGAAGTGGTTCAGTTTCTTTGCATGTTTTCTGTACACTGTCCAAGTTTCTGAGGCATAGAGCAATGTAGAGAGGATGACAGCTCGACAGATCCCTAGCTTTGTATTTGTGGTGATACCTCATCTGTTCCAGATGTTTTTAGACAGTCTGCTGGTCTTGGCGATAGGCAGGTCGATTTCATTATCGACCTTTCCGTTTCTGGAGAGTGTGCTGCCAAGATATGTGACTCTGTCCACTGCGTTTATATCATGTTCATTTATCTTGATGCTTGGATCCGAGTAGGTTTTCCCTGGAGCATGCAAATATAAGACTTCAGTCTTTTTTGTGTTAATGGTAAGGCCAAAGTCTGAGCATGCTCTTGAGAAGTCACTGATGATGCTCTGCAGATCATTTTCAGAGCAGGCATTTTGGGCACAGTTGTGATCTACCTAAATGCAGATTTATCTATATACAAAAAGTTTTTTTGAAAGACAATAAAAATTGTTTCTTGTATTTAAAATTTTAAATTGTTTTTCTTTATATTTGGAATGTTGTAGCTAAATAAATCAAAACTGATGAGAACAGTACAAAATCAATAAAAATTCTAAAACAGTATGATCTTTTTTTTTTAATGTATATACAACTTATGGATGGTCATGGACATTACATTACATCTTTAACATGTATGACTATACAAGTAATTTTAAATAAATTCAATAGATATATCAATTATTAATGCAGGTTTGGTCAAGGTTGATGTTGACACATGTCAGGACCTTCTTGCACTTGCTGATATGTTAGGAGTTGAAGATGTTGTAGAAATTTGTAGCCAGTTTCTTATAGATAATATTTCTCCTCAAAACTGTGTAGGTATGTATGTAAAATATGTATGGAATTGAAAAACTGGTATATTCTTTGTCAGCTGAACCTGAAGCTTTTGATAAAATCATAATATATACATTTTTATCCTATTGAAATAATAATATAGTTGACAATTATAATTCTCCAAGCAGATTAAGCTGAATTGGCTTTGTTTTTGTAATTGTATTTGATTGTTGTGATATCCACATAACTCCTTTATAAAGCATTGTCTTCTTCTTCTACTTTGTAATTGTCCTAAGAGTTGTCTCTTGCCTCCATCTGCCTGTCTGATGTTTGAGAAAGATCAAAGCAGATGCAAAGTATTACATCCCTATCACTTATGGCTTGTATTTTAGGATGCAAATTGAATTAGAATCATGTGCAAAGGCCAAGCACACCGGGGAAACTTCCCCATGTTCCATCAGCCATGCAGGTGTCTGCCATAAAAAAACAAAAAAAACATAGTGGATATTGACGTGTTTGTTGGGGCTTTCTTCCATCCCTCCCCCCCTCAGTGCAATGGACTCAGTCCTTAGGCACCCCAACGAGGGTTCTTTCTTTCCTTCCAATTGGCCTAATTGTCTACTCTAACCACCATTTCCACCCAAGCACCGCAGTAAGGCTGAGAAGCATTGCCCAGGGCATTGTCTACTAAAGCTGGTAAACATAATTTTGTATACTATGTGACTCAGAAAAAAACATGCAATTTTTTTGGTCCAGTATATTTATAATAAATGTTATACAAGTGGCTTGAGCATTGCCATTAGAATATTAGTTAGTAAAAATTTCCAAATCCACCAATTTTTTAAACGCTTTTTTTAATGTATTCTTTTGTTGCATTTTTGTTGTTTCAGTGCTAAGAATATATTTGTTCAGTCTTTTAATTGTATGGAAATGTTTGTACTAATTGTTCTCTTTATGTTTGAAGGTATTTATGCATTTGCTGATGCTCACAATATAAAAGATTTAAAGCACCAGTCTGAACTATTTCTAGAAAAAAATTTTGTGGAGGCTACCAAAGGAGAAGAATTTACTCAACTTGAACTTTCATCTGTTCTTACAATACTTGGTAGTGAGAGGCTTCATATTGAGTCAGAATCACAGGTTAAGTTTTATCATTTGAAGCATAACATGTTCTAGAAATTGTCATATAAATATCACAACTATTGTTTACATGCACTCATTCATCCACTGTAAACAATATATATATATATAAATATATATATATATATATATATGTAACATTGCCATCATTTTTTACATTATAAATGTTTCATAAAATTACTAGTTTAAAACAATTTTTTATTATTTTAGGTTTTGGAGGCTGCTTTAGATTGGATATTGTTTGACCTACCTATACGTAGAAAGTATTTTTTACAAGTATTAAACCAAGTTAGACTGAATTTAATATCTCATAAACAATTTCATCAAATCATTGATGCCTGCAAGGATCCAGGAATTAAAGTTACTCTTGCCAAGTTTGTGCCTAACAATGACTGTACACAAATCCTTCATCTGTCAAGCTTGTACATTCCAGTGGACAGTGTTAATATGGCCACTTGGCCAAGGCAAAATGCCAAGAAGTATATCTATGTAATAGGAGGATTTGCTCAAAACAAACATACTTTTGTGAGTAGCATAAGTACACTTGACACGGTGGAGAGATTTGACATATATACACAAAAGTGGCAGACATTTCAAGGCATGCATCATGCCAGAAGCAGTCATGGTTTGGCTGTACTTGATAGAAAGATTGTAGCTGCTGGTGGAGAAGATGCTTCATTGATTTCAGACTATGTAGAATGTTTTGACCCTGATGAAAACTTCTGGATGCCTATGCCAAGCATGAACCATCCAAGGTATGGATTGGGCCTTGTTTCCCTAAGTGGTTATCTGTATGCTGTGGGAGGCTATGTAGGTTCTCAAATTGGCACTTCAATAGAGAAATATGACCCCTATGATAGAGTTTGGATAGAAATGGATAAAATGCCTCACCCAAGATTTTCAATGGCTGTTGTAGAATATGAAGGTATGTAATGATCAAATAACGTATTAGACTTTTGTTCCTTTTAATAGTGAGTATTTTCATTCTCAGAAACCTATACTTGACCATCTCTTTACATTTTTTTTACCCAGTTGTTCCTCTGAAATTTTATTAATAGTTATCTTAAAAACATAGAAAATCATGTACCAACTTAATACTCATCAAATTAATGAATAATTGCTATTTTAATAATACATTAAAGAAACTTTGAAGGAAAACCTATATAGAAAATGTAAAGAAACCAAGGCAGAAAGAGTTTATAAAAAGTATATTAAAATTAAACACCTAACCCAAAAAGTAAGCAGTCAGCTGCAGAGTGTATATACATAAACAATGTAATATCTAAGGAGTACAATAAAAACCTATAGTCATACATTAAGTCTTAAGAAAATGGAAACAACAGGAGTAGCACCATTGAAAGGAGAAGATAACTTAATAATATAATGATAATGGAACTAAATAAATACTTTGCATCAGCTTTCTCTGCCCCAGGAGAACCAAGTTGACAACATAGGAGATATAGAAGTACAAGAAAAGGGGATCCAAAAACTATTAGCAAACATATAACTGAATAAAGGTTTACAGCTGGTATTCCAGCTAGATTACTCAAAGAACTATAAGCAATTAGCTAGCACCAGTGTTCAAAATACTTTTTCAGGTATCTCTTAGTCAGGGCAGAGTACCAAGGCAATGGAAATAAGCTAATGTCACTCCCCTATATAAAAAAGGAGAAAAATCTGACCCATGAAACTACAGACCAGTATCACTAACCAGCATCACATGTAAAATCCTAGAACACATATATGTCATATGCAGCAACATCATAAACCACTTAGACAAACATAATGTCCTTACTTCATACCAACATGGCTTTAGGAGACATAGACCATCTGAAACACAACTAATAGGACTGACTACTTGGTTTAGATAATAATGAGCAAATAGAGATCTATGCTTGCTTATTAGATTTTTCTAAGGCTTTTGACAAAGTTCAAAGTTTTGATAATAGCTTGCTTAAAAAATTAATAAAATATTTTGGCATTGATGGTCCATTACTTCAATGGATTCAGTATTTTCTGATAGGGAGAGAACAAACTGTAATAATAAATGGCTCTAAATCAACCCCAATAACAGTAAACTTAGTTGTACCTCAAGAAATAGTCTTAGGTCCACTACAAATTTAAATTTACATAAATGTTTTACCAAATTGTGTTAGTTCAGCATCAAAAGTCAGATTATTTGCAGACAATTGCATAAAATATAGAACAATAAAAACAACACAATATATAGAAATTTTACAAAGAAAATGAGATGAATTACAGAAATGGGAATCGTATGGAGCATGTCTTTCCACCCAGAAAATTGTTATTAAGAGCATCAAAAACTAAAACAAATAAATACTTATTCATGGTAAACCAGTAACACAGACTAAAAATTCAAAATACAAAGGTGTTATAATAAAGGAAAAACTATAATGGAATCCTCATAAATATGAAATCATAAAAAAATCAAACAAAGCATTAGGGTGTTTATTAAATGAAATTTCTGCAAATCAAAATGAACATGTAGCTAAAATGTTATTTAAACTTAGTTAGGCCAATAATAGAATATACATCCTCTGTTTGGGACACGTCAGCGCAAGAAAACATTTAAAAACTGGAGCAGACACAAAATGTAAATCAGCAACACGGACTAAAAATTCAAAATACCAAGGTGTTAAAATGAATGAAAAACTATCATGGATTCCCCATATTGATGAAATCATTAAAAAATCAAACAAAGCATTAGGGTGTTTATTAAAAGAAATTTCTACAAATCAAAAAGAACATGAAGCTAAAATGTTATTTAACCTTAGTTAGGCCAATAATAGAATATTATATACATCCTCCGTTTGGGACACGTCAGCGCAAGAAAACATTTAAAAACTGGAGCAGACACAAAATGTAAATCAGCAACACGGACTAAAAATTCAAAATACCAAGGTGTTAAAATGAATGAAAAACTATCTTGGATTCCCCATATTGATGAAATCATTAAAAAATCAAACAAAGCATTAGGGTGTTTATTAAAAGAAATTTCTACAAATCAAAAAGAACATGAAGCTAAAATGTTATTTAACCTTAGTTAGGCCAATAATAGAATATTATATACATCCTCCGTTTGGGACACGTCAGCCCAAGAAAACATTAAAAAACTGGAACAGACAAAAATAGCGCAGTAAGATTCATAACAAACAAATATTCACATTTGATTATAGTAACACATTTAGTAAAATCAGTAAATTTAGATAGAAGACTTAAAAGTAAAGTAGCAATTATACATAAAACACTGAACCATAATCTTCAAATACAAAAACAAAATTTAATAAAATACTCAGAAAGACACAAAGATAAAGGCACATTCCTTGTTCCATATGCTAGGACAAATTTGTACAAATGGTCCTTCTTCCCTAGTGCTATTAGAGCATGGAATGGGTTGCCTAAGACAACCAGGAAAACCAATGACTTGGCAAAATTTAAGTCATTGATTAACATACATGACTAGATTGACCTAGGAACATGCATTGGATGTTATTAAATCTTCTTCTTTTCTTTTTTGTTTTGAGGTAACATTTGTATTTCATAAGATAAGTTAAGATTATATGTAATAAATACATCTCTCCAAGCACAGAATAACAATTTAATGAAGTTGTTAGGACTAAATTATTACTTAAGATTTATTACAGAATCACAATGGAAATGGGCAGTGAATGATAAAATGAAAAAAAAGCTGACAGCTGATACTTTAGAAATTTATCTGTTAATTATCTGTTGTGGTAAAAAATATGTACAGATGTGCAAAAGGTCAATCAGTATTAGTGACTAGATGGTGTAAGGTGTGATTGCAAAAAATAAGCATATAGAAACAAAACAGCTCTACTTATAGTCTACTTAACATACAAATATAAAAAAAAAAGAGCAACTTTTACTTTAGCTTAAGTACAACTGGCTTCTGAAAGCTGGAGAATTCAACAAAAGCTAATTTAATGTAGATATTTTAGCTAAAACTTGGATTTTGGACTAAGGGGTCATTATTTTGAAGGCTGGTATTTCATAATTTGAATTTTGAAACATCCTTACATTCAATCAACTTTGAAACATACCTGACAAAATCAGAAATTTATTTAGAAAAAAAAAAGGCGATTGATCCTTGTGATATTGACATCCTTAAGAACTGTTGACAGCAAAAACAGATGTATTTCATATATCATCTTCTTTATACACAGCTAGCTAGTTTGTTAAGGGAAACTTAATATGCTTGCTTAAGTAAATTATACAAGTTTAAAACAACATTATGAACATTGAATATTTCTATACAGGTCTTATTTATTTAGCTGGTGGACTGTCTGAGCACTATACAGAATGTGACAAAGTAGAAAGTTATAATCCAGTTACTCGAGAGTGGTGTACACTGGCTAAATTAAATTATCCAAGGGCTTATCATGGATTGGTGGCAGCTGATGGATATTTGTATGCTGTTGGAGGCTTTAATGAATACAAAGGCTCTTTGAGTTCAGTTGAGAAATATTCTATAAAAGAGGTATTTCATCAGACTTACATTTAGAAGTAGCTCATTCTTTGAAACTATGTTTCTATTTTAGTTTGTCCTTATCTTTTTGTTTTTCTCTTAACCATTTTTATTATGTGAGCAGAAGTTTACAAAAAAAAATTCTTAAATCTTGTCTTACAAATGTCATTTATTTTCAATTGAATCATAGGAATCTAAAAAGGATAAATGTAAACTTCTTATCTTTAAAAAGAGTACAGACGTTACTTTACAAAAAGAAGTTGATTACATCCTAAATGTGTCCTTAGGTCAATCAATTCATGCATGTTAATCAATGACTTAAACTCTGCCAAGTCATTGCTTTTCTTGGCTGACTTAGGCAATAAATGGCTCTAAATAAACACTAATAAGAATAAACTCAGGTGTGCCTTAAGAAACAATCCTAGGCTGCTATTGTTTCTGATTTGCAAAAATGCATACCAAAGTGCATTATTTTAGGGACAAAAGTTAGATTATTTGCAGATGATTGCAAAATATACAGAACAATAAAAACAACACAAGATACTAAAATTTAACAAAGAGAATTAGATGAATTACAGAAATGGGACTCAAATTGGAGCATGTATTTTCACCCAAAAAAATGTCAGTTATTAAGAGTAACAAAAAAAAAAAAAAAAAAAAAGCTAAAACTACTTCTTTTATTCATGGTAAACTTTAAACTTCCATATTTCTAGGTGTTATAATAAATGTAAAGTTATCATGAACTTTCTAAAATTATTAATTATTATTAAAAAGTCAAAGAATTAGGGTTTATTAAAGGTAATTTTTACAAATCAAAAAGAACATCAAACTAAAATATTATTTAACCTTGGTTAGGCCAATATTAGAAAATGTGTCCTCTTTTTGGGACCCTTCAACATAAAGAAACTAGAACAGATTTATAACAAACGACTGTTCACATTTAATCATAGTACCACCTTAGTAAAATCACTAAATTTAGAGATACTTAATGACAGAAGACTAAAAAGTAAAGTAGCAATAACACATAAAACACAGAACCATAATTTACAAATACAAAAACAAAAAAAACTAGTGCCTTTAGAGCATGGAATGGGTTGCCTAAATCAGCCAGGAAACCAAGGACTAATCAATATAGATTGACATGTGGTCATGTGTAGGACATAATTATCTTCTTTTTTAAAGAAACATCTATAATTTAAAAGATTATAAGATAAGTGTGTCACAACCATGACAAGTGTGTCACAACCATGATGTAAAAAGTTGTCATGTACCTGATGTTGCCAACAATTTTTTCAGGGACCAACATTACCTTGTACTTTGAATTTGAATTATCCCTGGCAATCATATTTTGTAATAGAGAGAATGAAAAGGAGTATTGATAGTTTATTGTTCAAAATAAAATAATTTTTATTATCCATAAGGAAATTTGTTTTACAATTGTGCATAATACCTAATTAGAGCAAACAATTTGTACAACAGCACACAAAATATACATTTATACCCTAGTTTCTCTTGAACATTACATTTCATGCTGTCAGTATTGAATTTCATGCTGTCAGTATTGAAACTTGCCTTTTTTCTGCATTGTTTACCAAACTGCAGACTCGTACAGGTGCTTATGAGTTTGTATGAAACTTTGTATATTTTTAGTCTTATGTATAGTTTATAGACCTTTTCCAATTTTTTTTTTAATTACAGAACACATGGACTAATGTAACACCAATGCAAATAAGCAGAGCTGGTGCAGGTGTTGCTATGGTTGATGGGAGAATTTATGTCTTTGGTGGACGGTCCCAGGATGTTGAATTGGCAGGAACAAACAGCTTTCGTGCATCTGTGACATTGGACAGTGCTGAATGCTATGATCCTCAAATAGACTCTTGGAAGAATCTACCTAAAATGACATTTGAAAGATGTGAAACAGTTGCTGTGGTTTTATGATGAGATTAATTCAGAATCTCAGTTTATGTGATAATTAATTTATTCCTAAGTTTTGGGCACATTTTTTTTAAATTCTGAACTTGTATTGCTAATTTCCCTTTTTTTTAAAAAAAAAAAGATATTAATAACAGTGGTGGTATAATTTTTTTTAAAATGTTGTTATATGTAACAGTTTATACAATACAATCATCCATAAAATATTGTTAAAAGCTTTATTATCAGTGTAAATAATGTGACTTATAAATTTTGCGGTTAATATCAATATATCTTGATAATGCACTGAAGTTAGTATTTGTAAAATGCCTGATAGCTTGCTCTGCCAGTCAGGTATCTTGATAAAAAGATGTATATTTAATCCCATACCTTTCAAACAAGTTTTGAGTCATAAATATGCAAAAAAAAATAAAATATTTAAAATGAATGTCTTACAAAAACAGATTTACCTTGACAACTACTTTAGCTGTTATTATAACCAGTTCATTTTTGTGACGGTACACACCGATATAGCGTACTGACACCTTTTTCAATGTGGGTATAACAATTACTACTTTTCTTGCATTTTAATGTTTATTATTAATTTATTAGTAGTTAAAAGTTAGGCAATCCATCACTGAGTACCGGCACCTATTTGTTTACAAAAAAAGCACTGATTATAACCAAATTAATATGATTTCTAAAATGTATATAACTATTTGATGAAGCTCTGAGGCATGTCTCTCTCTCTCTCATGATCTACAGAGAATTTATCTCAGTTCAATAAGTGCACAAGATAAGATTGATTGAAGCTCATTATTAAAATATAGTTGCCTATCAAAACTAGGATATTATGTACTGCCTTGTTGGCTCTAGACAAAGGGAAACAAAAAAGCCTTTAGATTTATATCAATTTATAGGAACACATTGAATGCATTTATCAAGCTGTCTTTTTCATTTCCATGCCATTCAAAGGAGAGGAAGTTTGTGTTTCTGTTTTCATTGTTTTCCCTGTTAGTTTCCCTACGTGGGGACATAAATGTATTTTTCACTGGCAACTATTCCATACTAATAGACTTTCTTCAATCAAACAATTTTGTCAATTATTTTGAACAAAAACTACATGGAGGTTAAAACAGAGCCCCAATACACTTGCCTTGAGGAATGCGAAAGGCGTCACTTGACAACCCTAGTTCAAATGGCTTCGTGCCCGAGATAATGTTCTACATTTCACACCTGTGTTTCGACCGTGTCTAATTGATACGTTTCCGTGACTGTGAATTTATTATGCAATACAGAGAAAGTGTATTATCAGTTTCAGGAGATAGGGGAGAATCACCCGCTCTAAGATCTAATTATTAGTAGAGTTCAACTGTCCACTGTTTCAAGATAATTACAAGTCCATTTTTAAAAAATCCATTTAAAAAAAAATATATATATATATATATATATATATATATATATATATATATATGCAAAGGGGAAGAACTAATCCTTAAAACTATATCTACCAATAATGTACAAGTTATTTCCCATATTCGATATCAAGATATCAAACAAAATAATTAATTGACTAATTGAGTATTTTGTTTATTGATTCATGTTTTGTTAGGTATAATAAATAATTGTTTAAAGTATCAACTTGATCGGAGAATATATGAGGGAGAAATAGTGTTAACACTTATTTATGGGGACTAAGCCCAACACATTTAGCCATATCTGTTAATACTGAAGTATTAGTTTCCCTTGTTGCTATTAAACAAAATAACGAATTACCGGCAATTAATGGTCTAATTGGTTACTTTTTTTTGTATTGATTCATGTCTTGTCTATGTCAATGAATAATTGTGCGAAGTTTCAGCTTGATATGGGAATGGGTGTGGGAGAAATATCGTGTACACACTTTTTACCACAGACATGCAGAGTGAATTGATATAAGCTTTGTAAAAAGGAAAGTTTTTACACATATAACTTGTGTAGACTTCATATTAATTTTATGTGTGTGTATATATATATATATATATATATATATATATATATATATATATATATATATAAATCAGACAACTTTATTTTTTAAGTGACTAGCGTTGTATTAGACACTGGCTAAAAGATGGCACGTTTCATTTCAAGCATGTTTTTATTTTTCTTATTCGAACTTTTTTTTTCGGTTCCTTTGTCTTAAACTTCTACAAAGAAGTAAATGGATAAATCGGATTGTGGGAACACAAGACCCTGGAAGAATGCCTTCTAATCAGTCTTTGTACAGGGCTCAAAGTCGCCTGTAACCGTTTGCATTGTTCTGTCCGCCAGAGTTGAAGTCGGTGCGCATCTCTGTTTGCCGCGACAACAATCTGATTGCTCAAAGTTTTAACTCTTCCCATTAGTTTCGAATCTTGTCTGTTTGATTTGAGGGCAGGTCCTTGCGTCTAGAGCTGGGCCGATTCGCGCAACACACAGAGTAATCCACTCCTGATTTTATGATGGATCAGCTTGTGCTGGGCTTAGCCAATACATTCATTCGCTTAGACTATACACCATTTAAAAAGGCGTTAGATCCTTCAATAAAATATTGTATTCACGATTTAGATAAAAGTTGTGAGTTCTATTGTTCATTTATTTAGTATTGCTTGCATGTGAGTGTTTTATCTTCTTATATGCTACAGTCGTTACTTCATAAAAGAAGATGATTACGTCCTACGCGTCATGCATCTAGCTACCTGACAAGAGAAATTAATCATTTTCTATTCCTTCTTTATCAATATTAGGTAACAAAAAGAAATGAATCCATTGAACCAAAATAGGCAAAACATAAACTATATATTGTTTCTTTTTCATTTTCTTCTTTTGTTTTTCCATCGTTCCATCTTTATTATAATAAAAACAACAATTAAAAAAAACACAAGTTTTCTTGGTGGGAAAAAGTTTTTTGGAAATTAAAAAAAAATTCCTCAAAGTTGAAACCCAATCTTTCCAAATAACTTGATGCTACTTGTTTGCAATGTGTTTGTTCAGAAGATACCGTTCAAGCAGTGGTTGGGAGGACGTGAAGACGGGGGTAATCACGGCAAGTCGACTTCATACTGTCGCTGTGTTATCATATTGCATATGATCGGTGCACTAAGATTACGGGGGATTAAAGGAAAAAGGGAGACTACTTATTTCAGATGTATTTAAGGTCTTCTTTTCATCAGCCAAAGAAACTGTCTCCCCGTTCGCCTCATCTTGTTGACTTTGGTTCTTGTTGCCGCAGTTTGTCATTGACTTGGGTCCAATGTCAACAAAAGTGTATTGGGAGAAGGCAAGAGAAAACTGTACGCAGCAGACGATGAGCTCGGATTGGTTGTGAACATCTGAGTAAAGGGTTTCCAAAGGAAGTTGATGCTGTATCGTGGGGTCAAAAAAGAGATTTGTATTGACTCACCTGCAGAAGATCATCTCTGTTAATAATAGTGTTATAACCCTGCCATGCGCACCGCCATCTAAGCTAGTGCAGACGGTGCGCACTGTTAGAGACTAGACTGAGAAGGATGTCAACATTAGGAAGAAGAGAACAAGTTCCGCCCAAGTCTGGAGCCGATAGGAAGAGACTGTGTTCAAGGCAGTTGTTGTTATAATGTATAAACACCGTTGTCTCGTTGAGTTGCCTCCCTTAAGTTATTACATTGGTATCAGAAGTGGAATGGGCACTCAACGGAGGCATTATGATTACGTAAGATTTTATTTAAAATGACATCTCTGAAATGGCTAGATGAGCTGGAATTGAAGGAACTGAAAAAAAAAAAAAAAAAAGAGCTCGAGTGGCGGCGTCTGAAACGCTTTGAAAAAATAAAGACATTCTTAGAGCACCTCTTCGGCAGGCTCTGGCTGATAAAGGAAAGGATCCGGAAAATTACTTGTTTGAGGTGGATCCAGATAAAGGTGAGCTTATGAAAACTATGAAAGACTTGCTAAAAGACATATACGACTCGATTCGTGAAGAAATGAACATGATCGGGAACAAGGTGGGTGAGATTGTATTGCAAAAGGAAGGTCAAATAGACCAAAGTAATAAAATTGTGTCACAATCGAAAGGAGGAATAGACTCGTTGGTGAAGAAGCAGTTGCCTGTAGACTCGTTAGTGAAGGAGCAGTTACCTGGCAAGGACTGGCTGCACAAACAGTGGTGAAGGGGGCGCCGGGGATTGGAGCGCCGTCTGTGACTGTGTTGTGAGCTTCAAGACGAGAAACGTGACAACTATTGCTGCGACGATCTCAAAGGGATATACCTAATCGAAAGGAAAGAAACAAATGAAGAAAATAGAGAAGTCTGTTATGCGCCTGAAGCGTTTGTTCCTGGTGTACCTGCAACGAGTACCTTAATGAGCCGGACAGATCAAGACAACGTTGGGTCTGCGTCCAATCATGCTGCTGTAGACCTTAAAAACCTCTGTTTATCTCTCAGTACATTTGACGAGAACTCAAACCATGAAAGCCTGATGACCGTTTCTGATTCGTTGCCTTGGATGTCGTTGTGTGAAATTGTGAATACGGGCCCCAACAATGGCCCAGACAGAAACAACGAAATTGACTTCGCCTGCGGCATTAGAGAGAACTCGAAGCTTGGCAACTGCATCCAGGCGATTGACAAGAACTATATATGCGGCGCCCTGCGGGGACAGTACCCATGTCAAGAAACCCAGCAACAAGGTCTGAACTTAGCAGACATTTGTACTTCTGCTTACATCAGTGAGAGCGGCTTGAACGATGGGGAATCAATTCCAGCGAAACCTGATGAAGTGGTGGATGAACATTTAAATTTCTCAGTCCTTGGAATTTTGAATAATTGTCCTTTCATTTAACGAAATCGAATAATGTGTGGGTTACAGCTAATCAGCCCTATGCTATTTAATATTCATCCCCACATTATTGATTACCTAGTGCAGTGATTATCCAACACTTTCACTGCGTTTTCATCTTAGTCTCAAACATGATATTCAATTCGAAAACGTGATGGCTTCAGGCCATTTCTCATTACGATCCTATCTCTTAGTGAATTTTTCTGTGTAAGAATTTAAAGCGATAGAATGAATTAAACATTATTGATAAGATCTTTAACTATTGCTGAATGTTCTTCAACAAAAAAGTCATGTAAGTGCTATAGAATAATAGGCCTACAAGTGTATTGTATTCATGTGTATCCGTGTATCATTAGATTAATTAAAGAATTAATCCTACCTGATTTAAAAAAAAAAAAAAAAAAAAAAACTATTGATCATTTATTTTCACAGTTAAGTCTAATTTAAATTATATAGGTCTGTTCAGCTCACCAGGCTTTACGTGAACTCAGTTTTAATCCTTTATGTTGTTGTTGTTTTCCTATAAAGCTTTTGCAATAAACTTAATTTATTACTGACGATAAAGACTGTTCGAAAGAATTGAATCTCTAGAAGTAACCATCATTCTAATTAAGTCTGTCTGATGAAACATATTCTACTCATTAAAGTAACTTCATACAACCAAAGGCAAGTGTAATAAGTTCTTTTTCATCCAAATAAAATTTACTGGATCAATCATTTCAAATAGTTAAAAAAAAAAAAAAACTTATGATAAAAAAGAAACCTGGTTTGGAAAGCTGGAAAACGATCTCGTGACAACCAAATCACAGAAGTTTCGTATGAATAGCTGCCATCGATTTTCCTTGACATGCACGAGCACAGCTAATTGCGAATCGCAATCGAAAAAAAAAAATTAGGTTAAAAATAGATTGTGCTAGATAAAGTTTTGTTTTTGTGTGTGTGTTTAAATACAAAATCTCATACTGAGTCAGCATGTAAATGTTTAGCTTTTTAGTAAATTCGTTTGAAAATAAATAGAAGCCTACTGTAAAGCTTTCGCTTATAAAGTTAGCCAGTCCAACTATTTGATCGAATGCCTGGTTATTTCAAACTGCAATTTCCGTCGAGGTGGAATATGGATTATACAACACTCTATACTCTCTTTTTAGTTTATGAAGCATTATTTTCATCTTTGAATGTATACTTGGCGTCATTCGCAAGGAAGTCATAGTGTACACAAGATACCTTCCCATTCACATATCCCATAGTCTGTTGAACCATTGGGGCACTACACAAAACACACAAGATACCTTCCCATTCACATATCCCATAGTCTGTTGAACCATTGGGGCACTACACAAAACACACAAGATACGTTCCCATTCACATATCCCATAGTCTGTTGAACCATTGGGGCACTACACAAAACACACAAGATACCTTCCCATTCACATATCCCATAGTCTGTTGAACCATTGGGGGACTACACAAAACACACAAGATACCTTCCCATTCACATATCCCATAGTCTGTTGAACCATTGGGGGACTACACAAAACACACAAGATACCTTCCCATTCACATATCCCATAGTCTGTTGAACCATTGGGGGACTACACAAAACACACAAGATACGTTCCCATTCACATATCCCATAGTCTGTTGAACCATTGGAGGACTACACAAAACACACAAGATACCTTCCCATTCACATATCCCATAGTCTGTTGAACCATTGGGGGACTACACAAAACACACAAGATACCTTCCCATTCACATATCCCATAGTCTGTTGAACCATTGGGGCACTACACAAAACACACAAGATACCTTCCCATTCACATATCCCATAGTCTGTTGAACCATTGGGGCACTACACAAAACACACAAGATACCTTCCCATTCACATATCCCATAGTCTGTTGAACCATTGGGGCACTACACAAAACACACAAGATACCTTCCCATTCACATATCCCATAGTCTGTTGAACCATTGGGGCACTACACAAAACACACAAGATACCTTCCCATTCACATATCCCATAGTCTGTTGAACCATTGGGGCACTACACAAAACACACAAGATACGTTTTTCTAGCTTCAAATCTAGTGTTTCCTTCGTTCTCCTATGATTTGATCCAAATATTCTGATTTTTAAAAATATAGAATTTACTAGAAAAAAAAAAGATGTTTTATTCTGAGGCCGCGTTAGGAATAAGCTGTGCCTGGAACGACCATTCCCAGAGGGTCTGATCCTAACCTTGATTCTCGTAAGCCTACATCCACGATTTTGACATGTTTGATACGGAGACCGAAAGGCGATCATAGTACAAAAGATGAAGCCTCCATACCATTACATTGCAGAAGACAACGCTTAAAGAAATGGACTCTGAGGCAGGTCTAAAAGAGTAGACTCCCGTCACTTTCCATTGAAGCCAGACAGTTTTAAAGTTGACAAACTCAAAGAGAAGTGAACAAATGTGCCGAGGGAGGACATGTCCGTTTATATTTAGAATTGTACATGGTCTTTTAATGGTCTAGGTATATCCGGATCAATAGAGCATATATAGAGAACATAAACAATTTACATCTTTTAATAGAGATTTGTATGTATTCCTCTTTTTTCTCCCTCAGTCCTAGACTCCTGTATTCTCTCCCTTGCTGCAGTAATCAATGCCAGAAATGAAAGCAGATCGCCAGCTTAGTTCTAATCTCACGGCTCCTTACAAAGATCTGTGTCACATCGACCTGGTCAGGTTCATCTCCTACTGCTTATAGTGACGTTTTAATAGTTCATTTTGGTTCTTGGATTTGCTTTTGCTCAAGAAAAATAAAGTTAATTAAAAATTGAGTGCTTATTAATTGTTAATTAGATCATCATTTTTCACCCCTCAAGTTCAATCTGTAGTTATAAGGTTAGGCTTACATGTAGGCTTCTTACAATTACCTTGGTGTGCACTCTTCACTTAAAGCAGTGTTGATCATTGCAAACAATAGGCTGAAATAAAACAAATGAAGAATAATATGACTGACGTAATGGAAACCACAGCAGATCATATTGGTGGTGTTGATTGATGGTTAGTGTAACGACTTTCTAATGGGATTCACACACATATATATTTAAATATACACACATACACACAGCTAGGCCTACATACACTATTCGGCCTTTAAGACAAAGGCACACAGAAACGCATTGATCACCGATCATAATTCAATTTTCTGGGTTAGAATAAATTTTTCGATCAATAATATTTATGACGAGACTGAGCCTCTCAGATTAATTGTTAATTAAAACATGTAAGAATTCAGCTTAATGATAGCAATCTTATTAAACAAGAGCCTCCATTTACCGTGGAACTTTTAGCGCGCACCGACTTTAATCAAAGGGTCTAAAATTGTCACCAGTTAATAGTGGAAGGGTCATTAAACTAATCTTTTCTTTTGATTTCTTTCAAGCCTAACCCCAGCACTATTGATGTACATTTAGGAGTCCTAAGTTGGGTGATTCCTTTCTTAAAATTTAATCTATTTTATAAGTGCAAAATACCACTCAATGACTGATTGGTGTACCTATGGCGCGGTGGCTAAGTAGTTACGCTCTTGGCTTCTGAACATGGGGTCTTGGGTTCGAATCTTGGTAAAGACTGGGATTTTGAATTTAAGTATTTTTAGGGCATCAACCAACTCTAATGGGTACCTGACTTCAGTTGGGGAAAGTAAAGGAGGTTGGTGACTGGTCGTTGTGCTGGCCACATAACACTCTGCTCTTTAACCGTTTGCCAAAAAGACACATGACATCACATGCTCTGTAGATCGTAAGGTCTGAAAGAGGAACTTTACTATGTACATATGTATCAAGAGATGAAAACTATGAAAAGGATTCGCATTAAATTTCATACACGGATTAGTTTTACCTCTTATATGCTTGCTAAGGCACGGTTCTGACAGATTCGCACCCTGAACGCTGGTATTCCCGTAAAAGTCACACACCATCAAACATTTGTTTTTTATTTCGGTATTTCTCCAAAAGGCCACAGCCTACTTCTAAACATAGGTATAAATGTTTAATAACACAAAATAGTCTTCCTTATTATTTTTTGTTTAATTTTCTAGCATATTTTCTTTCCAGCTGCGTGACTGCATGTGTAAAAGAAATTATAGCAAGCAAAATGAACCTACTCTCCTTTTCTATATAATTAATTACATCTAATTAAGTAACTCTTCTGGAACTCAATTGTCGCAGTGAAGGTGAGGCTCTAAGTGTGTTTATGTGTCATCTAGTCATTTCAATAATCTCGTTGTTCTCCTCCTGGCCACAGCCTTTTAAGCAAGGTTTGGGTTTTAGTTTTCATTGGATACATTTTCTAAACATCAGCAGGCGGACTGGGTGTCACAATTGTCCCTGGCAATGCCATACTTCCAGCCCACATGTAGTATTCCATATGTTGTGTATCATTTGTACTTCGTAACCAAGTAGTACAGAAATATTTTTTTTTATAAAAGGCGAGAAGAGGGCCAACCACGATATCTGAGCATATAAAATCATTTCAAAGTGGCCCATTCAAAGGCAGCCCCATCGACACATTGAGCATTTGCCATAATGCCCATCTATTCAGTGCCCTCCTGTCAGTCAGTGATTTAGAAACGCCTTACTCAATCTTAGTGTTTGTATTACAAGTTTCAAAAGTTCCACCAGAAATGAAGATTATTTTGTCCTGGACAAAACCTCCTGCAGGACGAAAAGGGGGGGGGGGGATGACGGCAGTCAGGATTCGAACTCGAGTTCATCGAACAACAGTCTGGAGTAGGCTGACTAGAAACTTTCGTAACAACAGTCTGGAGTAGGCTAACTAGAAACTTTCGTAACAACAGTCTGGAGTAGGCTGACTAGAAACTTTCGTAACAACAGTCTGGAGTAGGCTGACTAGAAACTTTAGTAACAACAGTCTGGAGTAGGCTAACTAGAAACTTTAGTAACAACAGTCTGGAGTAGGCTAACTAGAAGCTTTCGTAACAACAGTCTGGAGTAGGCTGACTAGAAACTTTCGTAACAACAGTCTGGAGTAGGCTAACTAGAAACTTTCGTAACAACAGTCTGGAGTAGGCTAACTAGAAACTTTCGTAACAACAGTCTGGAGTAGGCTGACTAGAAACTTTCGTAACAACAGTCTGGAGTAGGCTGACTAGAAACTTTCGTAACTGAGATTTGGGAAACTTGTCATTAGAAGGCCATTCCGCCATTGTCGAGGTATACTTTTTTTTTTTACAAAATAGGGAGCTAATGGTGCTATCAGATCTCTTTGAAAAAGTAGGCTATGTCTGTATAGTATGCTAATAAAAGGAGTTATCCCCCTCTCTCGGTTGACTCATAAGACTGTTGTTTTACAGAACTTATTTATTTGATAATAGTTAATACTACTACGCACGCAAAGCCTACTTAACGGTAAGCCAATGAAGACGAGCCACTGAGTTGTGCCTCTGTGGCGCATGCCGTCTGTCGCAGTTTGCGTGACCCACACGACGTCAACAGTCAGGCCTACTTGTGATGCTTAACTCCCCCTTTCTTAATGCGGCCGCGAGGCAGATATTCTTAAGTATGATCGAATCGCAAGTCATTGGTTCTGATTTGGGTCTTACACCAGCAAAATACAACTGTAGTGTTGTGCTTCTTATCTTTTGTAATTGGATCATTGTGTTGAGTGATTCGTTTAATGTGTGAATAAATTACGATCAGTTGAATTCATTGTGTTGTGATAGTTGAATTCTGAGATTATATTAGATATGTGTTAGTGTACAATTTGTTTTGTGTTTAATAGGTACGTAGGCCAACATAATTGTAAACCTCAACAGTTCTTAAAATTCATTGTGTTGGAGTAAATAGCAGTTCAGAAACAAGGTCAGTATAATTATAATTATAGAGACACAGACTTACCCATGGACCAACCTGACTGCTTTGAAAAAAAAATAGATAAGAAAATACGGTTCCATCTTGTCGTAATTAAGAACTAAAAGTACAAAATAAACTTTCTGGAAATCATTTTTAATAGTATTTTTGTTTACATCTCTTTGACTTTGATTCAATGTGGACATATTTATATATATATTAAATGTGGAAATATTTATATATATATATACTTGAAAGAACACATTTTCACTATTTGTTACTTTCGCCTTTTTCTTTGGCATGCAGAGCTAAATTTGTTGTTCACTTGGACACAGGTCATAACGAATTTTGAGGTACACCAAAATCTGAATACAAGTAAAAGTTATTAGACTTCCCATAAAAGCAAAAGAAAAGAAAACAGTATGCTTTTTTAACTTCTTCTTTGTCCTGGGAAAGGGATTTAGAATCTCAATATTATTGTTTTGTGTGAATGTGTCATTTCATTTGGACTGTTTTTCCCAATCTTCAAACTGCGTAATGTTAGCTTAGTGAGCCATGACAATGTGCCTATGGCTGTGTCATTATTTGAACGTCTAAATCTATAGCAAGTCATTCATTTCAAAACAGGTCACAACCATTTGGACTTTTCTTGTCCATCATTTTCATTTATTTTAAATGCTTCTTTTATCATATTCATTTAGGAAATTCTTTGCCTAGGGCCTAAATCTTACAGAAGCCATTACAATTTGTGTACTCCTCGTGACGTCATCAAAATCTACCTTCTCCCCACAGCTAAGCACCAAAACATGTTCTCCAGACACTTAGTGGGATACAATAATCTAGTCTAAATGGCGGAGCCCCTCCCGTGTCACTCTGCTGCCATTAATCATGCGACAAACAAATGTCTCGCGCAAATATCGATTCTGACAAATGTCTATGGCCACGTGATATTGTAGGTTCCCATGTCCCCCAACCAGCACCCACTGGCTCAATGTGATAGCCTCTCAAAAGCCCATAGTACCCGGACATTGAGCACGCTAATTCAAGAACGAAGGGGGAAAAGTTTTGAAAACGTTCGAGTGTGTACTGTTAAGTCAACACAATAGGTTTACATTGAAGTTGTGGGGCTATGTGCAAGACCCACGCGGAGTGGCTGGAATAGAGAGCTAGTATTTTTATGCCTTCTTAAACACTAAGTCTTGAACGGTACTTCTACTTAAAGACGGATTCTTGCACTTGCAATTAGAGAACGGTACTTCTACTTAGAGACGGATTCTTGCACTTGCATTTAGAGAATGGTACTTCTACTTTAAGTCGGTTCTTGCTATTATAAAATGCTACTTCTACTTAAAGTTTGATTCTTGCACTTGCTATTAGAGAATGGTAGTACTACTTGAACACTGACTTATTCTGGGACTTGGTGATAGGTCTACTGAACTTCGACGGTTTTGAAATAAGTTTATTTGATTTTTTGAGAGCTACGTTGATGCTCATTTGAAATGCTTCCTACATCGTCTCTCTATAGATGCAAGAACCAATCACCTTTGAGGGTATTGGTACATGCTCTGCCCTGTTCACGTTGTACGTGACTCTGTCTACTCTACACTATTACACGTGACACACTGTTGGTCTCCTTCAGTCTAGTGCTGGAACGACTAAGGTTCTTCTTGTAGATTCATTACCTAACCTCATTTACAGTTTTGGCGTCTATCCAATCAATGTTTGTTTATATATAGAAGAACTCTACATTAAGGAAATCCATATCGATCTCATACATCATTGAAAAGTAAAGACAAATTAAGACATAGGAGACATTCAAAATGAAATCGAACCTCAAATGAGTTGACTTATTAAAAAGTTGTTCAAATCAGTTCATTAACTGAACTTTGACTATGTCATTGCAACTAAATCTCTGTCACTAAACAGTGAGCTATTGGTCGGCATCTAGCCAAACTTCAGTCAAAGTAGATCTGTGTGAACAGCTTTCATTCTGATCACTATGTATCACCAAAGTAAATATTTATGAAAGTACTTAAAGGCCTTATCTGAGGGGAAGAACTCCACATAGATTTATATATCTCAATAATGTAGAAGCTATTACCTTTTTAAATATCTGACAAAATAATTAATTGACAAATTGGTTAATTTTTAAATTGATTCATGTTTTGTTTGGAGCAATAAATAATTGTTTAACGTTTCAACTTGATCCGAGAATGGGTTTGTGAGAAATAACGTGTACAATTATCTAAAAGGACAAAACCGCAAATATTTAGCCATATTTGTGAATACTGAAGAATTATTAAACGAATTATCAAAAGAATTAATACCAGTGATTAATTGACTAAATGTTAATTTTTTAAAATTGATTTAAGTGATGTCTTATACTTGTTTAAGTGATGTCTTATACTTGTTTAAGTGATGTCTTATACTTGTTTAAGTGATGTCTTATACTTGTTTAAGTGATGTCTTATACTTGTTTAAGTGATGTCTTATACTTGTTTAAGTGATGTCTTATACTTGTTTAAGTGATGTCTTATACTTGTTTAAGTGATGTCTTATACTTGTTTAAGTGATGTCTTATACTTGTTTAAGTGATGTCTTATACTTGTTTAAGTGATGTCTTATACTTGTGCAAAGTTTAAACGATCCAAGATGGGTGTAGGACGTGTTCAAACTTTTGACCCAGACAGACAGAGTGAGTTGATATAAGATTTGTAACAAAATTGAAAGGTGCAAGGTGCAAGTTGTTATTCTTGGAGTTGTAAATATGCGTGTCTTGACCTTTCCTATAAACTCTAACACAGAAGAGATATGAAATATAATAAAATGTTTTTCTGGAGCGTGGTGGCCGAGTTATTAAGTCTAGGGTTCGAATCGCGAGAAAAACTTGGATTTTGAAATTTGGGATTTTTTGGACGCCTCTGAGTTCACCCAACACTAATGGATACCCATCATAAATTGGGGAAAGTAATGGTGATTGGTCGATGTGCTGGTCACATGACACCCTCGTTAACCGTCGGCCATAGAAACAGATGACCTGTACATCATCTGCCCTAAAGAAGGCAAGGTCTGTGTTATGGAGTGTGTGTTTCAAAGGGAGTATTTATTGTTAGTTGTAGAGAGAGCATTATTTGTAGAATGACGCAAGATAAGCGGCGCTGTCGACAGCTGTGTTAAGTACGCTAGAGAACTCCAGGATGCCAGAGTGTAAAGACTTTTTTTTTATTGTGAGCCAGATTTTTTTAAAAATATAAGTTTATTTCATCTGAAGTTAAATTTGTCTATATTGTAATATAAGTAATATTTCACAAAGAATTTATAGAAATTATTTCAAGTTTATAGGCCCTACGTTAAAATAAATTTCGCATACAACGGTTTAGTTGCCAACAACAGTATGAAAGGGAAACTTTACTATTTTATTATCTAGAGACACTAAAATAATGTGCATCAATTACGATCAACTCATCGGCCATGAAGTCAATAAGACGACTGTATCCTGAAGCATTCAAACTCCAAACTCAAGTGGTTCACATCTTTCCACGAACATCACGCTTGGTCTGAACGTTTACTTCACGACTCGATTACTTTGTGCTTCAAACTTTCATTCATAGACCTGTGTCTCAAGACTTCCCCCGGCCCCAACTCAACATTCCATCAAGCTCTGAAGGTTTATTTTCAGGACAGACGTATTGAGGCAAATCACTCGGCGTATACATTGATCTACAGCGAGCTGGTACCCGGTTCAATGTTGACTGCCCACGTCTCCAAACCTCGTGACTGAGTTGGCAAAGTGATTCACGTTTCATTTATTGACTTGATCCTTTAAAGTATTTGGATGTCCATACGTACTGAATTGGGGGGGGGGGACTCTGTCGACATTGTACAAGGATTGCCTTGCAAGGGAGTTAAATACTTACTTGAATTCAAAAGAAAGGTTCTTGTAACACAAATAATCATTCAGCGTATTAAACACACAGACACAAATGAGACATTAAATAATACAATGTATAAAGGCTTTTTCCAACAGTGTATCCCATCAACTCCTCCGTTACAGCAGCAACTCAGTGATACTACTACTAGACGAGGGCAATGACGCGGGGCCTTGCTCGTAAAACACTTTTTGTTCTGAACTTTTGGTTGTCATGTTGGCTGACGTTTCCTATTGTTAACATGTTTAAGCTCTTCAAATAACACAAATATAGGTTCAAAATAACCTCTAACCGTTACGCTTAATCCAATAATTGTCGATATTTGTTGTTCAGCGTCCTCGAGTGTCCGCCATCTTGTATTCTCGAAGGCTTTGTTGTTTTGTGTGTGTTTTGTTTTTGGTGCCGTGGCAAAGCAGCAAGCACTTATTTATGGTGAAGAACAAAAAAAAAAACTCTATAGCGTTACTGAGTGTGAGGGTAGTAACATGATTTCATTAACTTTATAGTAATTCTCCACGGGTTTCGAGTCCTGAAAAAGACTTATCGTCTGGAGTTAACTTATGAAATAATAAATGGAGAGTCACGCTTCTGGACAAGTAGGTCAGAGGACCGTAGGAATGAAGTCTGTGCATTAGGAAAAGAAACACGACAGGCGACTTAACGATGTAAATACTCTAACTTTGCTGGTCACATATCCCATAAACTAGATACATGGCATGGTGCGCAGAATAGATAGGAACCTAGAATGACCTGGCTAATTATACTAGGTTTGTGCACTGGTACCAGTACAAAGAGACTGGTCATCTATAATAGGAGGACAGTGTAAATTACTTAGTGTAGCCATTGAACTAGTCAACCTTTTATCTCATTTTTTCAGCAATCAAATTCACTCTTTCAAAATTCATGGACGTTATTGCAATTATTCTTTCTATTTTTTAAAAATGTCATTCACCTGATGTGTATTGAAACGCTGTTCTTGTATTGAAACGCTGTTCTTGTATTGAAACACTGTTCTTGTATTGAAGTGAAGAAGCCCCCGAGACCAATCGTTATTAGAGACCTGTCACAACCTGTGGGTTGTTTACAATGGCTGAGAAGTCGCAGGTCAGGGTTGAGGTCTTATATAATGATTGGTTTCGGCCTATCTTGTTTTAGACAGAGCCTCAGATACCATACATTGACAGATATCATACATTGACATATTATTGGTTATCAGGAAACGGGGAAGAGTGTTTGCCGTGTTACGAATCATTTCCGATGCGTTACCAACGTTTCAAATATTTTGGCATGGACAAGATGACCGCTACTTTTGACCCTAGGCTTCACCCACTGAAGGTTACATCATGCTGAAGAGATGTATCTTGAACTATTCCGATTGTAAGAACAGCATGCGAGATAGATGCGTGCATTGATAGAATCTGTGCGTGAGTGACAACTGTACACGAGATAGATGCGTGCATTGATAGAATCTGTGCGTGAGTGACAACTGTACACGAGATAGATGTGTTAGGCTGTTGGTGAGTGTGTGTATGTGAGGAGGTATGAGGCTGTGAGCTCCCAACTTTACTGCTCCAATCACCCACATTTGAAGTGAACAATTTCATCGAGTATAATCGTTTGGTTCTTCCGTGTTTTAATGTCAAGTCCCCCCCCCCCCCTGCTAAGTAGCACTCAACAAACTTGTGTGATATTTTTGACATGGTCTTATTGAAATAGTTCAACCATGGGGACTCAACGCTTGCTTTCCCCAAACGTCAAGAGGAAGCTAGATGTAGTTCGCAGGTACACAGAAAGGTGAGGCTAGATTGTAGATCAACTTGTATAAATTAAAAAAAAAAGGAAAGGTGGGCAATGTACTTTTAGTGTTTTTTAAATTTTTTAAAATTACAATTAAATTTCATTCTAAAGTTGTACTTTTTTTTCTCACTGATTGAAATTTTCTAACAATTGTGTAAAGAAGTAAATATTAAGGCATTTAATATTGTATACTATTTTTTTTTTTTTACAACTGAAGTGCTACACGAATTGAAACCAAATATGAACTGTTGATATATTTTTGAACAGAAACTCTTATCAACCTGAAAAGACGTCCTATAGTTGCTTTTTGAACTGCAATCTTTTCATCAAGACTGATAAGTGGAGAACATTTTTCTTGACTTGGTCGTTACAATAATCCTCAAGATTTACCTGTGCTCTAATTAGATGATCTGGATAACTGTATTTTTCCATTGCTTTGTTCTAGTCAATTCTAATGTATTGATAAATGCTTCTATTTGTGCATTAGAAACATAGGTGTGTAGTTCTTCCTACCACAGAACACGGTTTTATTTGAAACATATAACTTGGAAATGAGGGCAAATATTTTCCTTATCATACAATTTGTTATTGTGTGTCGTGTGTAAATTAGCAGGTCACGCTATGAGACACAATGTGTGACGTGTGCTGTCTGTATAGTGATCTCGGGTAGATTTAGATGATGTGTTATTGGATTGTATTTCTTTGCTTGTCCGGATATTGGATGATTGCATTACACTGTCAGCTAGAGACGAAAGCCTGGTTGGTAAATGAATGCAAAACGTTTAGTTAAATGTATTTTGTTAATAGCTTATTAACCCATCTGGTCTATTTTTATATGTAGTTTGGATAACAATATGATAATATTTATATAATATAATAAATTAGCAATGTTTTTCTGCGTTTAGCTGAGATATTTTTACCCTAAAGTTAGCTCTAGATCCTTACTTGAGCTACAGAAAAGGCACCAGTAACCTCTTCTCTATTTAAGTTTCCAATGACCAGCTTCATTTTCTTCTCAACGTATTTACCGTGACACCAAAGTACTTAGCGTGATATATATATATATATATATATATATATATATATATATATATATATATATATATATATATATATATAGGCACTATATGTACTTTTATTTCTTTCACAGATTAATTCTCAAGAGACAGACGCCAAGAGGGGAACTGAGAAAAAAACGGATATAATTCACCAAATTCTTTCACAATTTCAAAGATTTCTGTACATGTGGGATAGCTGATACATACTCCAATGTGGGATAGCTGATACATACTCCAATGTGGGATAGCTGATACATACTCCAATGTGGGATAGCTGATACATACTCCAATTATTGTTTCGTCTATTCTTTGGGAGATTTTCTTTTGTTAATTTGTTGATTTTCTGTTAGTGTCCTTGTTTTGAATTCCATTTGGATTCTTATAATGTTGTGACTGCCGTCTTAAGGGATAAAACATGACCTTCACTTAAGGTAAGATACAGTAGAATTAGAAGTGTCTGATATTGTTTTTATGTTATCAAATGTAACAATGTTTTTGTTTTGCTGTTTACTATTTTACTTACTAATGTTGTAATATCTTACTAACTAAATTAAAAAGTAAAGGTCCGAAACTTTAAAAGGACGAAATACTTATAATATATAAGAATCCACATGAAGTCCTTTTCATGGCCCTTAAAAATCTTGTTCTTCGCGAGTGATAACGAGAGGAGTAGCTTGACATCACAATTTGAAAAAAATCCCCAATAGCACGGACCACAAAAAGACAGTGTACCATTCTAGCTACTGTATTTATTTCCTTAGTAATAGACTCTCCTCCCCTGTTTCTCCAGTCGGTGAGTTGGTAATTTAAGGCTGTCCATCTAAAAGACCAGTACAAAACAGCGTCCAGCTCTATGGCAATCACTGAATAAGCCGCAGGACATTTTAATTCTCCATCGCCTAGCGTTGGCTGTTATCAGCTCTTTGTACAGAGCCGGTATTTCGTTTAGAAGGGGGGGATTGCCGCTCCCTTTTTTTATAACTCGCTCTCCCCCTTTCTCAAATCTAGTCTGAGGAAAAAAAAAAGGTTTCTGGTACAATAAAACTGTTATCGATACAATGGCCCAGAAGATAACATCACGAGACTTTGATAAGCTTACAATTGGTACAAGTAGGCCCCTACCATTCGCAAATTTTAGAGTATATACATCTTGGTTTGAATAGGGAAGGAAACTATAAGATGTGTACTATGTGATAGCTAGAAATAAATAATTTAAGTAATTAGGTTTTAAATATTAAATAAAACGTTTGATAGACCATCCTGCTTATATTTAACTCCCACTCATTTCAGTTTATTGTAGCCATTACATTTGAATTGAAATGGGCCAAATTATGTGGATGGCTGCCTGATCTTGCGGTTTGCGCGCTGGACTGTCGTTCAGATTTATCGATGGTCCCGGGTTCAAACCATGCCCGCTCCCATCCCCCGTCGTCCTGTTGGAGGTTTGGACTAGGAAGTAAACTATCTTCAACTCTAAAGGAACATCCGAAACATGTAAAACATTTTACAAACATGTGTCTATGATAGACTTCTTAGCAACATTGTTATATGATAGGCCTACGCTACGGCTCGATTTGATACTCGTATCCCGCTGTCTGCATTCAAAATGACTTTTTGTTACCCCTTTAAATATTGATTAATGCCAGAGTCATAGGTTCTTGTAATAAAGATTATAACATATTTCTAATTTGTACACGTGCTTTTTCTTTCCTAGTACCATTATACCATTAGTGCATTAGGCCTGGACAAACTAGTGGCTCTAAGTCTTGAATTAACAAGCACGATTAGGTTGACACATAGATGATACATTGACACAATAAAAAATAATAATAAAAAAAACCCAATGAAATCTAACTTTGTGTCCAGGTGACATTACCTTTTAATATCAAGAGTATTCACAACATCATATCATGTTTAGATTGTCAAAATATTGTTCTGAAAAGCTCAATTAACACTGTGGTGTTCAAAAAATTACAAAACTATATATCACAGCAATCACAGGACTTTTGTTAGGTTTATAAGACTAAACCACAACATAGAATACACTGCAACGTAGAAAACACTACAATATAGAATATACTACAACATAGACTACACTACAATATCGACTACCCTACAATATATACTACACTACTGTATCATATTAGATAAGATAAGATAAGACTACACTACAACATAGACTACACTACAACATAGAATACACTACAATTACGACTACACTACAATTACGACTACACTACAATACAGACTACACTACAATATAGATTACAACATATACCTCATTTACAACATAGACTACTCTATAAAATCGGCCACACTACAACATAGACTACACTACAACATAGACTACATTACAACATAGACTACACTACAACATAGACTACATTACAACATAGACTACACTACAACATAGACTACTCTAAAATATCGACTACATTACAACATAGACTACACTACAACATAGACTACACTACAACATAGACTACACTACAATATCGACTACATTACAACATAGACTACATTACAACATAGACTACACTACAACATAGACTACACTACAACATAGACTACGCTACAATATTGGCTACACTACAACATAGACTACACTACAATATCGAATACACTACAACATAGACTACACTACAACATAGAATACACTACAACATAGACTACACTACAATATCGACTACACTACAACATAGACTACATTACAACATAGACTACACTACAATATCGGCTTCACTACAACATAGACTACACTACAATATCGACTACACTACAATATAGACTACACTACAATATCGACTACACTACAATATAGACTACACTACAACATAGACTACACTACAACATAGACTACACTACAATATCGACTACACTACAACATAGACTACACTACAATATCGACTACATTACAACATCGACTACACTACAACATAGACTACACTACAACATAGACTACACTACAATATTGGCTACACTACAACATAGACTACACTACAATATCGAATACACTACAACATAGACTACACTACAATATCGGCTACACTACAATATAGACTACATTACAACATAGACTACACTACAATAACGGCTACACTACAATAACGGCTACACTACAACATAGACTACACTACAATATCGACTACATTACAACATAGACTACACTACAATATCGGCTACACTACAACATAGACTACACTACAATATCGGCTACACTACAACATAGACTACACTACAACATAGACTACACTACAATATCGGCTACACTACAACATAGACTACACTACAATATCGGCTACACTACAATATCGACTACACTACAACATAGACTACACTACAATATCGACTACACTACAACATAGACTACACTACAATATAGACTACACTACAACATCGGCTACACTATAACATAGACTACACTACAACATAGACTACACTACAATATCGGCTACACTACAACATAGACTACACTACAATATAGACTACACCACAACATCGGCTACACTACAACATAGACTACACTACAACATAGACTACACTACAATATCGGCTACACTACAACATAGACTACACTACAATATAGACTACACCACAACATCGGCTACACTACAACATAGACTACACTTCAACATAGACTACACTATAACATAGACTACACTACAACATAGACTACACTACAACATCGGCTACACTACAACATAGACTACACTACAACATCGGCTACACTACAACATAGACTACACTACAACATAGACTACACTACAATATCGGCTACACTACAATATAGACTACATTACAATATAGACTACATTACAACATAGACTACACTACAACATCGGCTACACTACAACATAGACTACACTACAACATAGACTACACTACAATATCGGCTACACTACAACATAGACTACACTACAACATAGACTACACTACAATATCGGCTACACTACAACATAGACTACACTACAACATAGACTACACTACAACATAGACTACACTACAACATAGACTACACTACAACATCGGCTACACTACAACATAGACTACACTACAACATCGGCTACACTACAACATAGACTACACTACAACATAGACTACACTACAATATCGGCTACACTACAACATAGACTACACTACAACATAGACTACACTACAATATCGACTACACTACAATATAGACTACACTACAACATAGACTACACTACAACATAGACTACACTACAACATCGGCTACACTACAACATAGACTACACTACAACATAGACTACACTACAACATAGACTACACTACAATATCGGCTACACTACAACATAGACTACACTACAATATCGACTACACTACAATATAGACTACACTACAACATAGACTACACTACAACATAGACTACACTACAACATCGGCTACACTACAACATAGACTACACTACAACATCGGCTACACTACAACATAGACTACACTACAACATAGACTACACTACAATATCGGCTACACTACAATATAGACTACATTACAACATAGACTACACTACAACATCGGCTACACTACAACATAGACTACACTACAATATAGACTACACTACAACATCGGCTACACTACAACATAGACTACACTACAATATCGGCTACACTACAATATAGACTACATTACAACATAGACTACACTATAATATAGACTACACTACAACATAGACTACACTACAACATAGACTACACTACAACATAGACTACACTACAACATCGGCTACACTACAACATAGACTACACTACAACATCGGCTACACTACAACATAGACTACACTACAACATAGACTACACTACAATATCGGCTACACTACAATATAGACTACATTACAATATAGACTACATTACAACATAGACTACACTACAACATCGGCTACTCTACAACATAGACTACACTACAACATAGACTACACTACAATATCGGCTACACTACAACATAGACTACACTACAACATAGACTACACTACAATATCGGCTACACTACAACATAGACTACACTACAACATAGACTACACTACAACATAGACTACACTACAACATCGGCTACACTACAACATAGACTACACTACAACATCGGCTACACTACAACATAGACTACACTACAACATAGACTACACTACAATATCGGCTACACTACAACATAGACTACACTACAACATAGACTACACTACAATATCGACTACACTACAATATAGACTACACTACAACATAGACTACACTACAACATAGACTACACTACAACATCGGCTACACTACAACATAGACTACACTACAACATAGACTACACTACAACATAGACTACACTACAATATCGGCTACACTACAATATAGACTACACTACAATATCGACTACACTACAATATAGACTACACTACAACATAGACTACACTACAACATAGACTACACTACAACATCGGCTACACTACAACATAGACTACACTACAACATCGGCTACACTACAACATAGACTACACTACAACATAGACTACACTACAATATCGGCTACACTACAATATAGACTACATTACAACATAGACTACACTACAACATCGGCTACACTACAACATAGACTACACTACAATATAGACTACACTACAACATCGGCTACACTACAACATAGACTACACTACAATATCGGCTACACTACAATATAGACTACATTACAACATAGACTACACTATAATATAGACTACACTACAACATAGACTACACTACAAGTACTTCAGGAAGAAACAGCAAGGATTACCCTAAATATAAACATTTTTTTTTAATTTTATTTCTAAAGAAGTCAAGATCCATCATATATTTAAACAAAGAACGCCCAACACAGGATCTCTTTGTTCTGCGTGTAGTCCATTAAAGATTTATATAACACGGGGAGGTAACTCTTCATGTCAATTTGATCTTCTTTCTCTTCTTTAATTTTTTGTGGAGTTATCTTCCCCTTCCTCTTAATGAATGTAAAGGTGTTGACTAAATTTCTTGCAAGCCTCCATTGAAGCAGGCGATGCATCTACTTCATTTAAATTTGCATATCAAAGTTGACCCAAAATGATGAATCTGCTTTCACTTTATTTTTACCATTTATTGTTTGTTTCATTAATTTATGCAATGTTGTAACTATGGTTCAAGACCTTTTCATTGCTGACAATTGTGTGCGTGCACTAGACTAATGACATCGATTAATTTGGCTTTTTGATATTGATTTCGTATTACCATAAAAATCTATCAAGGCATTTCATCTCAATACGAACAAAATACATTATACAATCAATCGATATAACGATCCGGAAACTAGTAAAGCAGTTATCACGCGTTACTCCTGGGAGATCTTTCAAATCGCATTATATTACAGAAGTTATATTTCACATGATTCTACTCATTTTTCATCTCATTAAAAACAATGCAATATATACTGGTAACATGAACCATCTCTAAGTTTAATGACTTTGATTTAAATTTACAAAACCATTTAAACGACATATTATGGGGTATATAAACTATATAATCTGGGCAATAATGCTATCATGCAAACATACCATAATCCATTGTATTGTCCCAATTATTATAATTTATCTAAAAAAAAAAAGAAGAAAAAGATATATTTTATAGTATTAAGTTGCCTGAAACTTTGCAGACCATTAACACTACATGTAGCTACAAATGAATCGCTTGCAGATTTCCAGGCCTGTTTCCCCTCTCACCTGATATGTTAGTAGAAACCTTGACACGAGAGCAGGTTGACACTTTATTACCTGTCCGACTTCACTGGTCTGCCAAAAGTGTACGGGTCATGTTGATATAAACCTCACCCTTTCCTTCTTGTCGATTAGGAACCATACCTTTCCTCTATCTTCAACATTTCCGGTCTGCACCTGAAGTGTGGTGCTAACCTTGGGGACACTATGGCCTCTATCTTCAACATTTCCGGTCTGCACTTGAAGCGTGGTGCTAACCTTGGGGACACTATGGCCTCTATCTTCAACATTTCCGGTCTGCACTTGAAGTGTGGTGCTAACCTTGGGGACACTATGGCCTCTATCTTCAACATTTCCGGTCTGCACTTGAAGTGTGGTGCTAACCTTGGGGACACTATGGCCTCTATCTTGTTGACACCCATTGCTGCTTCGCTGAACCATTTGTATTTTATAAGGCGTTTATTTTTCATTGACGAACGTTGTTATCAGACTCTAATGCTTCAATAACATAGTGAATATACATAGACACATAGTGATTATACATAGACACATAGTGATTATAAATAGACACATAGTGATTATGCAAAGACACTGTGATTATACATAGACACATAGTGATTATACATAGACACATAGTGATTATACATAGACACATAGAGACTATACATAGACACAGTGATTATACATAGACACATAGTGATTATACATAGACACATAGTGATTATACATAGACACAGTGATTATACATAGACACATAGTGATTATACATAGACACATAGTGATTATACATAGACACATATAGATTATATATAGGCACATAGTGATTATACATAGACACATAGTGATTATACATAGACACAGTGGCTATACATAGACACAGTGGTTATACATAGGATACAGTAGTTATAAATATACACAGTGGTTATACATAGACGCATAGTGATTATACATAGACGCATAGTGATAATACATAGACACATGAATAGCTGCGAGTGATTATAGTGTTGTAACCCTGCCTTGCACCAGTGCTTGAGGTGCGCACTAGCGCACTAGTGAACGAAAACAGGAAGACACTAGGAGAGAGAGAATAACAGTGCATCAGGGATTGTGAAGAGTCTGAATGTTTGGGAAACTAAGAAGCCAGCTTTTGGTGCTGCCTGAAGGTTGCAGAAGGGACCTGGAGCGAAGCGGGGAAGGCTGTCGTTGGTCCACATTCAAGTTGCTGTCTAAAGGACTGGTAAATTAGAAGAAAGACTCTGAGGAAGCTGAAGGATGCTATGTGTTTGTCCTAGTGAATAAACACCTTACTTTATTTCCTGTCACACTGTGTTGAGTTGCATGCCTATTCGTTGAGTGCCTAACCTAGAGAGTTACAACAATATATAGACACATGAATAGCTGCGAGTGATTATACATAGACACATGGATAGCTGCGAGTGATTATACATAGACACATGGATAGCTGCGAGTGATTATACATAGACACATGAATAGCTGCGAGTGATTATACATAGACACATGAATAGCTGCGAGTGATTATACATAGACACATGAATAGCTGCGAGTGATTATACATAGACACATGGATAGCTACGAGTGAGTATACATAGACACATGGATAGCTACGAGTGATTATACATAGACACATGGATAGCTGCGAGTGATTATACATAGACACATGAATAGCTGCGAGTGATTATACATAGACACATGGATAGTTACGAGTGATTATACATAGACACATGGATAGCTGTGAGTAATAATACATAGACACATGGATAGCTACGAGTGATTATATATAGACACATGGATAGCTACGAGTGATTATACATAGACACATGGATAGCTGCGAGTGATTACACATAGACACATGGATAGTTACGAGTGATTATACATAGACACATGAATAGCTGCGAGTGATTATACATAGACACATGAATAGCTGCGAGTGATTATACATAGACACATGAATAGCTGCGAGTGATTATATATAGACACATGAATAGCTGCGAGTGATTATACATAGACACATGGATAGCTACGAGTGATTATACATAGACACATGAATAGCTACGAGTGGTTATACATAGACACATGAATAGCTGCGAGTGATTATACATAGACACATGAATAGCTGCGAGTGACTATACATAGACACATGAATAGCTGCGAGTGATTATTTATAGACACATGAATAGCTGCGAGTGATTATACATAGACACATGGATAGCTACGAGTGATTATATATAGACACATGGATAGCTACGATTGATTATACATAGACACATGAATAGCTGCGAGTGATTATACATAGACACATGGATAGTTACGAGTGATTATACATAGACACATGAATAGCTGCGAGTGATTATACATAGACACATGAATAGCTGCGAGTGATTATACATAGACACATGAATAGCTGCGAGTGATTATACATAGACACATGAATAGCTGCGAGTGATTATACATAGACACATGGATAGTTAGGTATACGACGTGGATCTTTCAACAAAGCCAGAATATTGTTCAACTTGCACGTCTTAATTAACACGAAAAGATTGAGAGGGAAATACGTGACGTTACCCACGATACCATCGAATTAAGTCACGTGATAGCATGTTTAAAGACAGCTTAATCCTATTGGACAATTTATGTTGTTCACACTTGAATTGGATTGCTCAAGCTCAAGACCCCTTGCAATAATGAAGCATTACAACAAGAAACAAAGAGAATTAGAAATAAATAGACCATCCAAACAATGGCATCACCAGCTTCATAAAGGAGGAGTTCATACACAAATATTTTTTTAGTTGTTTGTTTTTTAAACTACTTAAAGCATTGAAGAGTTTAGAGTAAGGGAATGAGCATAATTATTTTCGGCACATCTGGTATTTCATTAAACCACTACGAGAAACAGTGTTTTTTTAAAGAAAAAACAACATGAATCCTTCTTTCATCACATAATGCTCCACTTGTCTAAGGTACAGTGTCGCCTCTTGTTTTGAAGGTATTTCAACACATTTCATAGAGACAGAACTAAAAGAAATGAATACAATGACTCATAGGATTGGAAAGGGGACACGTGGGTGCAGATGGCGAGTTTAGAAAACCTAAACCCCTAACCGTTAGAAATATACGTTCTCTCCGGATCGTATGACATAGAACGTGTTCAGTAGAGCGTGAACACAGCACAACGAAACAGGCATACGTGAGGGCTGGGTGGATATTTTATGTCATGTTTTTTTTTTCTCAGCACACCCCCCGCCCCCTTATCACTTGTGTAGTTCTAGTTTGGCCTAGTAGAGTTGGATAGTCTTGATACGAAAATCTTAAAACTTCCTGGAATGTAAACCCTGTTATATCTACATCATAGTTTCCTGGAATGTAAACCCTGTTATATCTACATCATAGTTTCCTGGAATGTAAACCCTGTTATATCTACATCATAGTTTCCTGGAATGTAAACCCTGTTATATCTACATCATAGTTGGATCAAGTCAAGAAAAATAGATAAAACGTGATTTTGTTTTTGTTATTTTGAAATCTGATATCAGTACATAAGACAAGCTAAATATGTTGTATTGAGCAGGCCACTACAGGCAGCGGTTGTTTATCATTTTTATACTTAGATTTGAATAATTTGAAACTATCATAAAGGCACCGTAAAATTATAATCAAGTTTCATTTTACATTCCCCCCGCCCTTTTTGGTTAATATGATGAATACATTTTGGACACCAATCCATTCGACTATTGAACTGGATCTTGAGATGTAGCCTTACCTCATGTTATTTCCATATATTGTCCATGGCCTCTACAACAACAACAAAAATCATTCCTCAAGACGTTAATATAGTAGGCTCAAAGATGATTGGAGCGCTAATGATTCTTTAAGTCATGATCGACAAACATTAATTCGAGTATCTACTAGACACAACCTTTTCATAATTTCATTGATATTGAAGAGAAATATTGTTACTAACCAAAATCAGAAAGCAGTCTATCTCGATTAAACTGACATTTAATTCATAAAAATATTTCCAATCTCACACATTGATTATTGTTAGCATAGGCTAGGTCTTTAAAATAAAATTACATGATTAATTCAAAATAATGGATTTAATTTCCATCAATATTTTTTTTTTAAAGTATCTTTTTCTATTGGACTTGATTTATGTGTGACTTTATTTTTCTTGTCCGACTTGTGTATACTTACAACTTGTAGCTGACTTTTGTATATCAACAACTGAACCAAATATGGGGCTTAGCTGTAATACTGTGACTCTTACCATTTGGGTTATTGGAGAGAATACCTTCAGAGAAGGACAGACTTTCTCAATCACTTGAACTTTTTTTATTGTCCAAGCAGCCAAATGTTTTGGTTTTGAGTTACAGGGTCAACAAATCTTGCTTCGATGGACACCCGCCTACTCTAATCGATAGGCAAAACTCCTTGTAGAAGTATGCAAAACAACCAAAACAAGGTTACAAAAACAGTTTGTGTGGAAGTGATCTACCCAGGCAGGTTTCAATATTTTCAGAAAGAACACCAGAATGAAATAATATCAAGGACAAATGACAGAGAAGAATGGAGAAAGAATGTTGAGAGATCTTGTGTGGTGCCCCAGCGGTCCGGCTGACCAAAATATAGGTGAAAGTGAATGTGAAGTTAGATGTGAACCTGGACGGACGGACAGACAGACATTCCACACAAAACTAATAGCGTCTTTTCCCCTTTCGAGGCCGCTAACAAAAAATAAACATTTGCCCACATCCTAGTACGCAGGGGCGTACTGGTGTCAAAATCGGCCCGTGCATTTCTATACAATACGGTCCACGAATCGCCCAAATGCTCATATAGCCAGTCTGCCCCTGGTTTATAATTAAGTAATGTAATAGTTTCTGTCTTGTATAATCAGATGACGCCAAGGACAAGTATTAAGTGTAGCTCTCATTTATCACATACAATCTACACTAATAGCACATGACACCAAGGGCGGACTGGCTATATGGGCACGAATGCCAAATGTAATAAGATTTTATAATATTCTCTTGAACAGCGTCGTGATTTAAAACAACAACAACAACATCTTAGACACTTGTAAAGACTTATACTAATCTAAAGCATTGTCACCTCCGTATTAAGTGCATTTAGTAGACGTTAATTCCTTATACAAACTAAACGAAAACTTAAGGCCTTTATTTCTTAGAGTGATCGACGTTGGTGTCTACACTTATGCCAAGATGACGAAGATATAGACTAAAGAGTCATCCGTTTCTTTGGCCTATGGTTAACGAGAAATGTGTCATGTGGCCAGCACAATGACCAACCGCCTTTACTTTCCCTAAATATAGTCAGGTAACACTCAGAGTCTTCACCGAGATTCCAACCCATGACTCCAGGTTCGGAAGCCAAGCGCTTAACCACTCTGCCACTAAGCCCACCTCCCCCCCATGACCTTGTGAGGTGAGCATTTAAATAATGGAGGATGAAGACTTGTATTTGTACATTGAAGGCCATAGGCCTGAGAAAATGCTGAGGAGTGAAACTAAATCCTACACTATATTTTGTTGATGGGGGATCTACAGATGCCTTGAATGTGAAAGTCAATTACATGCATATTTTAATTTAAAGTATGAAATAGCAGGATTTTTTTCACATTAAGAGATTCCCTATTCCAAGAGTTATACTTTGTTCATTTAGTAAAAGAGCTTATCATCTAATAAATAATATTGCTTACTACTTTCGATGCATTATTAAACTTTACACGATGCTTGGACACGTCTGATGGGATACCCCTCAAGCAATTCCTGGGTCTTATTAAACTTTACACGATGCTTGGACACGTCTGATGGGATACCCCTCAAGCAATTCCTGGGTCTTATTAAACTTTACACGATGCTTGGACACGTCTGATGGGATACCCCTCAAGCAATTCCTGGGTCTTATTAAACTTTACACGATGCTTGGACACGTCTGATGGGATACCCCCCCCCTCAAGCAATTCCTGGGTCTTATTAAACTTTACACGATGCTTGGACACGTCTGATGGGATACCCCTCAAGCAATTCCTGGGTCTTATTAAACTTTACACGATGCTTGGACACGTCTGATGGGATACCCCTCAAGCAATTCCTGGGTCTTATTAAACTTTACACGATGCTTGGACACGTCTGATGGGATACCCCTCAAGCAATTCCTGGGTCTTATTAAACTTTACACGATGCTTGGACACGTCTGATGGGATACCCCCCCCCTCAAGCAATTCCTGGGTCTTATTAAACTTTACACGATGCTTGGACACGTCTGATGGGATACCCCTCAAGCAATTCCTGGGTCTTATTAAACTTTACACGATGCTTGGACACGTCTGATGGGATACCCCTCAAGCAATTCCTGGGTCTTATTAAACTTTACACGATGCTTGGACACGTCTGATGGGATACCCCTCAAGCAATTCCTGGGTCTTATTAAACTTTACACGATGCTTGGACACGTCTGATGGGATACCCCCCCCCCCTCAAGCAATTCCTGGGTCTTATTAAACTTTACACGATGCTTGGACACGTCTGATGGGATACCCCTCAAGCAATTCCTGGGTCTTATTAAACTTTACACGATGCTTGGACACGTCTGATGGGATACCCCTCAAGCAATTCCTGGGTCTTATTAAACTTTACACGATGCTTGGACACGTCTGATGGGATACCCCTCAAGCAATTCCTGGGTCTTATTAAACTTTACACGATGCTTGGACACGTCTGATGGGATACCCCTCAAGCAATTCCTGGGTCTTATTAAACTTTACACGATGCTTGGACACGTCTGATGGGATACCCCCCCCCTCAAGCAATTCCTGGGTCTTATTAAACTTTACACGATGCTTGGACACGTCTGATGGGATACCCCTCAAGCAATTCCTGGGTCTTATTAAACTTTACACGATGCTTGGACACGTCTGATGGGATACCCCTCAAGCAATTCCTGGGTCTTATTAAACTTTACACGATGCTTGGACACGTCTGATGGGATACCCCTCAAGCAATTCCTGGGTCTTATTAAACTTTACACGATGCTTGGACACGTCTGATGGGATACCCCCCCCCTCAAGCAATTCCTGGGTCTTATTAAACTTTACACGATGCTTGGACACGTCTGATGGGATACCCCTCAAGCAATTCCTGGGTCTTATTAAACTTTACACGATGCTTGGACACGTCTGATGGGATACCCCTCAAGCAATTCCTGGGTCTTATTAAACTTTACACGATGCTTGGACACGTCTGATGGGATACCCCCCCCCTCAAGCAATTCCTGGGTCTTATTAAACTTTACACGATGCTTGGACACGTCTGATGGGATACCCCCCCCCCCCTCAAGCAATTCCTGGGTCTTATTAAACTTTACACGATGCTTGGACACGTCTGATGGGATACCCCCCCCCTCAAGCAATTCCTGGGTCTTATTAAACTTTACACGATGCTTGGACACGTCTGATGGGATACCCCCCCCCTCAAGCAATTCCTGGGTCTTATTAAACTTTACACGATGCTTGGACACGTCTGATGGGATACCCCCTCAAGCAATTCCTGGGTCTTATTAAACTTTACACGATGCTTGGACACGTCTGATGGGATACCCCTCAAGCAATTCCTGGGTCTTATTAAACTTTACACGATGCTTGGACACGTCTGATGGGATACCCCCTCAAGCAATTCCTGGGTCTTATTAAACTTTACACGATGCTTGGACACGTCTGATGGGATACCCCCCCCCTCAAGCAATTCCTGGGTCTTATTAAACTTTACACGATGCTTGGACACGTCTGATGGGATACCCCTCAAGCAATTCCTGGGTCTTATTAAACTTTACACGATGCTTGGACACGTCTGATGGGATACCCCTCAAGCAATTCCTGGGTCTTATTAAACTTTACACGATGCTTGGACACGTCTGATGGGATACCCCCCCCCCTCAAGCAATTCCTGGGTCTTATTAAACTTTACACGATGCTTGGACACGTCTGATGGGATACCCCCCCCCTCAAGCAATTCCTGGGTCTTATTAAACTTTACACGATGCTTGGACACGTCTGATGGGATACCCCCCCCCCTCAAGCAATTCCTGGGTCTTATTAAACTTTACACGATGCTTGGACACGTCTGATGGGATACCCCCCCCCTCAAGCAATTCCTGGGTCTTATTAAACTTTACACGATGCTTGGACACGTCTGATGGGATACCCCCTCAAGCAATTCCTGGGTCTTATTAAACTTTACACGATGCTTGGACACGTCTGATGGGATACCCCCCCCCCTCAAGCAATTCCTGGGTCTTATTAAACTTTACACGATGCTTGGACACGTCTGATGGGATACCCCCCCCCTCAAGCAATTCCTGGGTCTTATTAAACTTTACACGATGCTTGGACACGTCTGATGGGATACCCCTCAAGCAATTCCTGGGTCTTATTAAACTTTACACGATGCTTGGACACGTCTGATGGGATACCCCCCCCCTCAAGCAATTCCTGGGTCTTATTAAACTTTACACGATGCTTGGACACGTCTGATGGGATACCCCTCAAGCAATTCCTGGGTCTTAGTGTATACAAATGCCCGGTTCCATTTGGACACCCAGACCGCTCCTGTTATAAAGTGAAAACTTTCGCTACAGCCACATAAATACATTCTCAATCAGTCTGTTATCATGTTGGACACCCAGACCGCTCCTGTTATAAAGTGAAAACTTTCGCTACAGCCACATAAATACATTCTCAATCAGTCTGTTATCATGTTGGACACCCAGACCGCTCCTGTTATAAAGTGAAAACTTTCGCTACAGCCACATAAATACATTCTCGATCAGTCTGTTCTCATGTTGGACACCCAGACCGCTCCTGTTATAAAGTGAAAACTTTCGCTACAGCCACATAAATACATTCTCAATCAGTCTGTTATCATGTTGGACACCCAGCCCGCTCCTGTTATAAAGTGAAAACTTTCGCTACAGCCACATAAATACATTCTCAATCAGTCTGTTATCATGTTGGACACCCAGACCGCTCCTGTTATAAAGTGAAAACTTTCGCTACAGCCACTTAAATACATTCTCAATCAGTCTGTTCTCATGTTGGACACCCAGACCGCTCCTGTTATAAAGTGACAACTTTCGCTACAGCCACATAAATACATTCTCAATCAGTCTGTTCTCATGTTGGACACCCAGACCGCTCCTGTTATAAAGTGACAACTTTCGCTACAGCCACATAAATACATTCTCAATCAGTCTGTTCTCATGTTGGACACCCAGACCGCTCCTGTTATAAAGTGACAACTTTCGCTACAGCCACATAAATACATTCTCAATCAGTCTGTTCTCATGTTGGACACCCAGACCGCTCCTGTTATAAAGTGAAAACTTTCGCTACAGCCACATAAATACATTCTCAATCAGTCTGTTCTCATGTTGGACACCCAGACCGCTCCTGTTATAAAGTGAAAACTTTCGCTACAGCCACATAAATACATTCTCAATCAGTCTGTTATCATGTTGGACACCCAGACCGCTCCTGTTATAAAGTGAAAACTTTCGCTACAGCCACTTAAATACATTCTCGATCAGTCTGTTCTCATGTTGGACACCCAGACCGCTCCTGTTATAAAGTGAAAACTTTCGCTACAGCCACATAAATACATTCTCAATCAGTCTGTTCTCATGTTGGACACCCAGACCGCTCCTGTTATAAAGTGAAAACTTTCGCTACAGCCACATAAATACATTCTCAATCAGTCTGTTCTCATGTTGGACACCCAGACCGCTCCTGTTATAAAGTGAAAACTTTCGCTACAGCCACATAAATACATTCTCAATCAGTCTGTTCTCATGTTGGACACCCAGCCCGCCCCTGTTATAAAGTGAAAACTTTCGCTACAGCCACATAAATACATTCTCAATCAGTCTGTTATCATGTTGGACACCCAGCCCGCCCCTGTTATAAAGTGAAAACTTTCGCTACAGCCACATAAATACATTCTCAATCAGTCTGTTCTCATGTTGGACACCCAGACCGCTCCTGTTATAAAGTGAAAACTTTCGCTACAGCCACATAAATACATTCTCAATCAGTCTGTTCTCATGTTGGACACCCAGCCCGCCCCTGTTATAAAGTGAAAACTTTCGCTACAGCCACATAAATACATTCTCAATCAGTCTGTTCTCATGTTGGACACCCAGACCGCTCCTGTTATAAAGTGAAAACTTTCGCTACAGCCACATAAATACATTCTCAATCAGTCTGTTCTCATGTTGGACACCCAGACCGCTCCTGTTATAAAGTGAAAACTTTCGCTACAGCCACATAAATACATTCTCAATCAGTCTGTTCTCATGTTGGACACCCAGACCGCTCCTGTTATAAAGTGAAAACTTTCGCTACAGCCACATAAATACATTCTCAATCAGTCTGTTCTCATGTTGGACACCCAGCCCGCCCCTGTTATAAAGTGAAAACTTTCGCTACAGCCACATAAATACATTCTCAATCAGTCTGTTATCATGTTGGACACCCAGCCCGCCCCTGTTATAAAGTGAAAACTTTCGCTACAGCCACATAAATACATTCTCAATCAGTCTGTTCTCATGTTGGACACCCAGACCGCTCCTGTTATAAAGTGAAAACTTTCGCTACAGCCACATAAATACATTCTCAATCAGTCTGTTATCATGTTGGACACCCAGCCCGCCCCTGTTATAAAGTGAAAACTTTCGCTACAGCCACATAAATACATTCTCAATCAGTCTGTTCTCATGTTGGACACCCAGACCGCTCCTGTTATAAAGTGAAAACTTTCGCTACAGCCACATAAATACATTCTCAATCAGTCTGTTCTCATGTTGGACACCCAGACCGCTCCTGTTATAAAGTGACAACTTTCGCTACAGCCACATAAATACATTCTCAATCAGTCTGTTCTCATGTTGGACACCCAGACCGCTCCTGTTATAAAGTGACAACTTTCGCTACAGCCACATAAATACATTCTCAATCAGTCTGTTCTCATGTTGGACACCCAGACCGCTCCTGTTATAAAGTGAAAACTTTCGCTACAGCCACATAAATACATTCTCAATCAGTCTGTTCTCATGTTGGACACCCAGACCGCTCCTGTTATAAAGTGACAACTTTCGCTACAGCCACATAAATACATTCTCAATCAGTCTGTTATCATGTTGGACACCCACTTATCTAAAATAATAATTGAAAACTGGACGTCAAACATTGTCTTTTCTTTACGCCCCACCCTCGCAGCAGTTGTCTTCCCTTTGAACAAGTTCCTTCCCTGCATACACACCATATAAACTCCATTTAGCGAGTAAGTCTTAAAGTCTTTCAAGTGAAGCAGTCTCCCCCCCCTGTCAACGGGTGGCGGGACCAAGGTGGGCAGACGACGAAATGACTATTTCCGTTATGCTTACAACAACGACCTTTGAGGCGACAGGTTTCCTCTCCAAAGCAAACAAGACGCGCTGAGCTAATACCTTGTTTTGATTAAATTGCTGACAAACCTGAAGCCATGAATGGGTCGAAGTTTTACCATTATAATCAGGTTGTGGATTGGGTTTCCTCTGCGCTGTGTAATACAGAAATTGGCTGGATTGGGGGGAGGGTAGTGACAAGAAGTAGAGAGGAAGTTACTGAAGCCTGGACACAGCATTCACCCCCTTCAACTGGAAGTTAGGCGTTTTGTCATTCTTTTTATTTCGCTTTTTCTTTGTTATGTAGTAATATATCAAGAGTTGAAACCCCTGAATAGAAAATGGAAAATATATCAGAAACTATATATATATACACACACAGTACTAAATGCTGGTTAGTGTATGTCATGTTATATAGATCTATATAGTAGATATAACGTGGACTTAAGCAATAGTGAAGATGAAGCAAAGTTTTATTCTCAGTTACGCGATTGTCTTAAAGTCTTCTCTCAACACATGGATGTCTGATGTTTGAAGTATTTCGTCCAACTAACTTCGATATCGATGCTATTCTAACCCAGCCTAATATTGTGAACACATAGTTCATTTTGTGTTCATAATCTATCTTTTAAGGTACCTGTCTCTAACATTATGTCCATCATTCTTCATATCTCTCAAGATTTACATATTTAAGGGGAAAAAACCCGACATATTTAACCATATTTGTTATTTATGCAAAGTTTCCACTTGATCCAAGAGTGGGTGTGGGAGAAATAATGTGTACAAACTTGTTACCAGACGGACAGAGTGAGTTGATATAAGCTTTTTATCAGACGGACAGAGTGAGTTGATATAAGATTTTTACCAGACGGACAGAGTGAGTTGATATAAGCTTTTTACCAGACGGACAGAGTGCGTTGATATAAGCTTTTTACCAGACGGACAGAGTGCGTTGATATAAGCTTTTTACCAGACGGACAGAGTGAGTTGATATAAGCTTTTTACCAGACGGACAGAGTGAGTTGATATAAGCTTTTTACCAGACGGACAGAGTGAGTTGATATAAGCTTTTTACCAGACGGAAAGAATGAGTTGATATAAGCTTTTTACCAGACGGACAGAGTGAGTTGATATAATTTTTTTACTAGACGGACAGAGTGAGTTGATATAAGCTTTTAAAATAAAGTCTTGCAAAAGCGACTGGAAGAAAACTGGAAAGAAGTTTGCGGACACATCACTGAGTACAAATCTTTTGAAGCAGATATACATTATTTCGAAACTTGCTATCTATTGGACAGGTGATGTAAAGGTCATCTGTTTCTGTGGCCCACGGTTAACGAGGATGTCATGTAGCCAGCACAACGACCAACCGCTTTTACTTTTCCCCAACTAATGTCAGGTACCCATTAGAGCTGGGTGGACTCAGAGACACCCTAAAGATCCAGAAGTTCAAAATCTCAGCCTTCACCGAGTATCGAACCCAGGATCCCTCTGTTCCTAACCCAGATCATTCAGCCACCACGCCTCCAAGTTTAAATAAATGAAGATAAAGAAAAAAAAATATACATAAAAAAACACCGTCTTTAACGGTAATAAAAGTACTCGATTGTTTTCAATATGGAACTGAAGGATGTGTTCAACTAAATGAAGATTTGGCTCACCGTCTGATGTAGACTCAAAGATTTGGAACAATGTCACGTTGATGAACAGCAAGTGTAAGCACCAAAAATTTTGAAATGTAAACTTCTAGATCTAGATCTATAAAGGATTGTGGGAACATCATGAACATCAAAGATGTACTTATAGAAAATATTGTCATTACTTAAAGCTATTTAAGTTATATGTATCAGCGAATCAGTATCGTATTATGTGTCATTATATCGCTCTCAGTACGGTGTATCAGTCTTTCAGTAGAAGGCAGCGTTAATATAAATATATAGTGATAATTCAAGTAAATAGGTCAATAATAGCTTCATATACAGTTAAATGAAAGCACATTCAACCATAAGTTTGATTCAGTTTAATGAAACATTCCAAACAAATATACTAAAGAAGAATGTATTTATGTATATAGGTCATGTAAATATAAGTGTTCAATAAGCCTACTAGTGAAACCGGTGAATGTCTTTTGGTCTTAAAGTTTCATTGATTTGACCCGTAAGGGTCTTCTTGGTCTTAAAGTCTCATTGATTTGACCCGTAAAGGTCTTCTTGGTCTTAAAGTTTCATTGATTTGACCCGTAAAGGTCTTCTTGGTCTTAAAGTTTCATTGATTTGACCCGTAAAGGTCTTCTTGGTCTAAAAGTTTCATTGATTTACCCGTAAAGGTCTTCTTGGTCTTAAAGTTTCATTGATTTGACCCGTAGAGGTCTTCTTGGTTTTAAAGTCTCATTGATTTGACCCGTAAAGGTCTTCTTGGTCTAAAAGTTTCATTGATTTGACCCGTAAAGGTCTTCTTGGTCTAAAAGTCTCATTGATTTACCCGTAAAGGTCTTCTTGGTCTTAAAGTTTCATTGATTTGACCCGTAGAGGTCTTCTTGGTCTTAAAGTTTCATTGATTTGACCCGTAGAGGTCTTCTTGGTCTAAAAGTTTCATTGCTTTGATTGAGCACTTGCAGGTTCCGGAAGACTGGCAGATAGAAAAGTCTTTAATCTGCTTCCGTTCAAACAATGCCATTAGAAGAATGTTCAGAAAGAAAACGTTTGTGTCAACTGTGTGGTCAAAATTGGCGGTCCAGCGACATGGTCAGTTGTCTGAGTAAACAGATGGTCACTTTTGTGAGCTTAACGCGTCCAGCGGCTATTAGAGGATGAGGTTTGAGAGGGCGGGCGCACAGTAAACAAGCGTGTGAAAAGAATAGGTCGAGGACACATTTAGTTTTCAAGCTCTATAATTGCATATTTAGAACAAAACATCGGCTTAAATGGGAAATCTGCATACCTATTCTATATCTTCCTTTGTCACAATTTATAATAGCCTTATCAATTGTCTTCATGTATAATAGTGTTATGATATCTGTATAGAGTATAGAGAGTTTTTTTGGGGGGAAGTTTAATTATGTTAAGAAATAATTCTTCTGTCTGATATTTAAGTTTTATGCTGGCCTCCAATGTTTTCTTTTTTATATATAATAATTGAGAACATTTATATTATTTGTATTCATTTTGATTTCATCAGAACATTTCTTGCCGAATTTCACAGTACCTTTCATATCAATTGCACATTAGCTGAAGAAAGCCACAGAGTATCACAAACTAAACAAAAGATATGTAAAATAACACATTGCAATCAAAACAAAACATGTGTAAAATAACACACTACGGTCTGAATAAAAGATGTGCACAAATGACACGTTTCGATCTAAGCAAAATGTTAGTAAAAAATCGATTTCATAATTATTTACGTTTATTTGTATGAACGTAACAAAATGTATACTAAGGCATTCTAGGTCTGTATACTGCTGAGTCAATCAGTCAGTCAATCAAATAATTTGAAGTCAATGTATTCAGCTCTAGTCTTAGGACGTCTAGGATTAGATTGTAATCAAACTCAACTGCTTTCTATTGTGTTCATCTTTTCAGTTCTGGCTTATGAAAAAAGAAACGTCTAGTGCTCATGTTCGTTTTACGCAGTAATGTTCGTTTGATCAAGTCATGTTCGTTCTATTCGCTAATACTTATTTTATCTAACATTGTTCGTTTTATTTGCTCAGGTTCGTTCTACTTGGTAACGTTCGTTTATCCAGATTTGATCGTTTTATTTGGTTATGTTCGTTTTATGTAGTCATGTTCGTACTACTCAGTATGTTTAGTTTTATCTGGCCTTGTTCGTTTTATTTGTTCGTTCTATTTGGTATTGTTGGTTTATCTAGTTTTATTTGGGCATGTTTCATACTTCTACACCTCGACGTGGTTGTACTTTTCTATTTGGACATGCTTCATACTTCTACACCTCGACGTGGTTGTACTTTTCTATTTGGACATGTTTCATACTTCTACACCTCGACGTGGTTGTACTTTTCTATTTGGACATGCTTCATACTTCTACACCTCGACGTGGTTGTACTTTTCTATTTGGACATGTTTCATACTTCTACACCTCGACCTGGTTGTACTTTTCTATTTGGACATGCTTCATACTTCTACACCTCGACGTGGTTGTACTTTTCTATTTGGACATGTTTCATACTTCTACACCTCGACCTGGTTGTACTTTTCTATTTGGACATGTTTCATACTTCTACACCTCGACCTGGTTGTACTTTTCTATTTGGACATGTTTCATACTTCTACACCTCGACGTGGTTGTACTTTTCTATTTGGACATGTTTCATACTTCTACACCTCGACCTGGTTGTACTTTTCTATTTGGACATGTTTCATACTTCTACACCTCAACGTGGTTGTATTTTTCTATTTGGACATGTTTCATACTTCTACACCTCGACCTGGTTGTACTTTTCTATTTGGACATGCTTCATACTTCTACACCTCGACGTGGTTGTATTTTTCTATTTGGACATGTTTCATACTTCTACACCTCGACCTGGTTGTACTTTTCTATTTGGACATGCTTCATACTTCTACACCTCGACGTGGTTGTACTTTTCTATTTGGAAATGTTTCATACTTCTACACCTCGACCTGGTTGTACTTTTCTATTTGGACATGTTTCATACTTCTACACCTCAACGTGGTTGTATTTTTCTATTTGGACATGTTTCATACTTCTACACCTCGACCTGGTTGTACTTTTCTATTTGGACATGCTTCATACTTCTACACCTCGACGTGGTTGTACTTTTCTATTTGGAAATGTTTCATACTTCTACACCTCGACCTGGTTGTACTTTTCTATTTGGACATGTTTCATACTTCTACACCTCGACCTGGTTGTACTTTTCTATTTGGACATGCTTCATACTTCTACACCTCGACGTGGTTTTACTTTTCTATTTGGACATGTTTCATACTTCTACACCTCGACCTGGTTGTACTTTTCTATTTGGATATGTTTCATACTTCTACACCTCAACGTGGTTGTATTTTTCTATTTGGACATGTTTCATACTTCTACACCTCGACCTGGTTGTACTTTTCTATTTGGACATGCTTCATACTTCTACACCTCGACGTGGTTGTACTTTTCTATTTGGACATGTTCATACTTCTACACCTCGACGTGGTTGTACTTTTCTATTTGGACATGCTTTATACTTCTACACCTCGACGTGGTTGTACTTTTCTATTTGGACATGCTTCATACTTCTACACCTCGACGTGGTTGTACTATTCTATTTGGACATGTTTCATACTTCTACACCTCGACCTGGTTGTACTTTTCTATTTGGACATGCTTCATACTTCTACACCTCGACGTGGTTGTACTTTTCTATTTGGACATGTTTCATACTTCTACACCTCGACGTGGTTGTACTATTCTATTTGGACATGTTTCATACTTCTACACCTCGACCTGGTTGTACTTTTCTATTTGGACATGCTTCATACTTCTACACCTCGACGTGGTTGTACTATTCTATTTGGAAATGTTTCATACTTCTACACCTCGACCTGGTTGTACTTTTCTATTTGGACATGCTTCATACTTCTACACCTCGACGTGGTTGTACTTTTCTATTTGGAAATGTTTCATACTTCTACACCTCGACCTGGTTGTACTTTTCTTTTTGGACATGCTTCATACTTCTACACCTCGACGTGGTTGTACTTTTCTATTTGGACATGTTCATACTTCTACACCTCGACGTGGTTGTACTTTTCTATTTGGACATGCTTTATACTTCTACACCTCGACCTGGTTGTACTTTTCTTTTTGGACATGTTCATACTTCTACACCTCGACCTGGTTGTACTTTTCTTTTTGGACATGCTTCATACTTCTACACCTCGACCTGGTTGTACTTTTCTATTTGGACATGCTTCATACTTCTACACCTCGACGTGGTTGTACTTTTCTATTTGGACATGCTTTATACTTCTACACCTCGACGTGGTTGTACTTTTCTATTTGGACATGCTTCATACTTCTACACCTCGACCTGGTTGTACTTTTCTATTTGGACATGTTTCATACTTCTACACCTCGACGTGGTTGTACTTTTCTATTTGGACATGTTCCATACTTCTACACCTCGACGTGGTTGTACTTTTGTATTTGGACATGTTCATACTTCTACACCTCGACCTGGTTGTACTTTTCTATTTGGACATGCTTCATACTTCTACACCTCGACGTGGTTATACTTTTCTATTTGAAACAACAACAACATCAACATGTTTTTGGTCTTTCTAACACGTTTTTTGGTCTTCATTATGTAGCATGTCCCTTGTATTGACCAGAAAGCAAATGTCACATATTTTAACCTATGCTAACAGCGGCTAACATCTTAAAGGTCATTAACAATTTACTAAAGCCATAGTTAGAATGCTTTTAATGGCTTCTTCACAGGGGACAGTACTTGTATTTTATTTTTTACTTTTAACTAAAGCATCGTTTTCTTAACCCCAATTTTATAATCAATATGTTTCGTAAGGTAGCACACTGCGCCTGACCTAGATCTGTATCCCGTTAACATCTGCACATTGTGTTGAACCAATACCCAGTTGAAATACAGAATTCTTTGTTGACATGCTCTACCAGGACTTGGAGCTGAGAAACTATGTCTTGGTATAAAGTCGTCCGGGATCTGAAATTTAAACGTCAACACCATAGCGGCCAAGAAGTGGATCATCTCAGCACGTTGGTGCCATTCTTCTGCGCTCTCATTATTATATAAAGGGGGGGGGGTAGATAAATAGTCTATGGTGTGGACCAAAGCACTTCTTCCATATTTTAAAATTAAAAGGTCAAGTTAAAAAACTATCACTCAGTATATGATGTAAACAACTACTTCAAATATTAAGTGAACACCACAGACTCATCCATCACCCAAGTGACTCAACTTTTATTACTTTTACTGGTTCCATCTTAGAGCTTAAAGAGCTCTTTATAAACAGATTTACATATTAATACTGATATGGTGTAAACGTTTTTAATGAACAAATTAAATATCTTTATGAAAAAAAAATCACTAAATATTCAATTTCTTGTAAAAAAAACCACCTCGTTGTATTGAATACAGATTTTTCTGTTTTAACAAGTGCGATAGAAAAGGAAAATAGAAAATATCAGAGTCTCTTTCTTTATTTGCATGTGACCAAGAGAATTGAACAAACTATTACCTAAAGAGAAGTTTACAAGCTGTTCTAGATTCTAAATGTCAATGTCATGTTTCTCAACTAGAAAGTGAGTTTACTGATATAATGAAACTTGACTAATCACTTTGTCATTTAAATTTACATCAATTTTATTTTTGTATTTTGTTTAATTGAAACATTATATACTGTGATATGACATTTGTTAAAGGATTAGACTCGACATATTAGTTGGCATTAGTTTGCCAATGTTAGTGTAGTGGTTAAAACAAACAACCAAGCAGGCCTAGGTCTTTAAGCAGCTAATTTCAGTCCAACTGGCAGCCAAAGACTTGGAAGTAAGGAAACGTCTTACTTGAAACTGTTTTGACTTGATGATTGAAAACTTAGCAAGTTGAGCGGCTTGGTTTATAGCACGGTAGATCTCCCCTTCCTCTGTGCCCCGATGTGATTGTTTGATCCCTACTGTTCAATAGATTCTATCAATCAATAAACTCTGCAGGTTGGTGGAAATTGACCTGTTCAAGTGGTGAGCCTCTAATGTAATGGACAGCGTGAGTGAAGTAGCATGCGATAAACACAGCAGGGCGGGGGTGTCATTGGCTTCATTCAGTCTCATTGATCTGTAAAATTAATAGATTCGAACTGAACGGAACTATTATTGCGATATATGCAATAAAAGAGTCTAGAATTATATTAGGTTGCTATCACTTCCGATTAATGTTAGTTTTCAAATCAATTGTAGGAAGAATGCTCGTGTCCTTTTTTAATTTGAAATAAAATTGTTAAACCTTTTTTTTTCTATTAGTATGCACCCTTTCAGATCCACTAGTCACCATTGTTTCAAAATGTCCCCTAAATTAAAACTTATTTCTGAACAACTTTGGAATATTTTTTTTTAGTAATATCACAAAGTTCTTTTGTTCAATGTTTTAGTTCCACTGAAGTGCCCCCTTGTCCAAGGACATGGCGGGAATCATAGTGAAAAAATGTCCCTGTCTGCGACCCAAGATCGAGGAGGAGGTCAAGGTGCTGGACTATAGACACTCCAGTCTCCACGACGTCCCCAGTGAGGTGTTCAACAGAGAGAGAACCCTTGAAGTGCTGTACTGTGATTCCAATCAGATCCGAGACCTGCCCAGGGTAAGTTCGTAGACTTGCTTTATATTTAACCAGTTCATAGACGTCCAAGTAACGTCCAATCCCTGATTTTTGTGTATTACTTTCTATACGCAAGAAGCCACATTTCTATAGGCTACATACACTGTTACTTTTTGATAGTATGAAGAAAAGAAATTATCTGATAAAAAAGTGAGTGGATAGCTAGATTGATTATATGATTGGATCGGTCTTATGTCCAGTTTAAAAACTGATTGATTATTTGATTGGATCGGTCTTATGTCCAGTTTAAAAACTGATTGATTATTTGATTGGATCGGTCTTATGTCCAGTTTAAAAACTGATTGATTATTTGATTGGATCGGTCTTATGTCCAGTAGTGATGGGAACTAAACTAAATTTTTTTAGTTAAACTAAAACTAAGTTTGAACTAAAAAAAAGTAATTAAACTTTTAGTTAATCACAAATTGAAAAAATTAGTTAAACTAAACTAAGAAACTTTAGTTAAACTTTTACAAACTATTTTGACCTTTTTTAAGGACGAAACAGCCAAAAATGAAAAATATAAACAACAACCAATCTCTTTAGCAAAATGTAATAAACATTTATTTGTGCACATGAAAAAAGATTTAAATGTCTTTATGGGATAGATGTAGATCTTAATAGAATCACTAGATTAGACTAGAATGATACTATTATAGCAAGAAATTAGAAGTAATTGACCAAGTTCTAATATAAGTTACCTTTTTAGAAGTAATGATAAAACTGCATGTTGACTCGCTAACTAACTCTAGATTCTAGAATATTAATAATATCTTCTACAAACGAAATGATCAGAAATATAATCTGGATCTAGAATTAGATCTAGCTACTAGACCAAGATCAAATAATTAATATTTTAATCTAAAAATAATTTAAGAAATACTAGTTACTACTACTACTACTACTACTACTACTACTACTACTACTACTACTACTACTACTACTACTACTACTAGATTTAAATAGAGTCTAGTAGATATCTTAGTAACTCTAGATCTATCTATAATATACTATAATATAATATACTCTAGTAGATAATACTTGATATAGATCTAATAGATCTAGATATAAGTATAATTACAATAGAAGTAGATGTAGATCTAGTCTAGATTTAGTTAATTTAGTATTAGATATCTAGTATAGTGACGACTATTATTAGTAGGCCTATTATAGTCATTAATATTATAGAACTATCATCTTTGCATCTTAGGTCTCAGTATAGGCCTAATAAGTAATCTAGAATTTTCTAGATATATCTAGATCTAATCTAGACTAATTCTAGAATAGTAGAATCTCTAAACTAATAGATCTATATTATTGACTTATAATTTTAAATTTACATTTAGATCTAAGACTACTAAGAGTTAGACTCTACTTAAGACTAAGAGACTAAAATAATTAAATATATAGACTATTATGACTATAGATCTAATAGTAGTAATAGACTAATACTAATAGACTAGACGTAGTAGACGTCACTAGACTCTAACTTTAGATCTATCTAGTAAAAAGTTTTAAAATAAAAAGAGTCAACATTTCTTTTAGATCTATAGTAAAGCAAAATTCTTTGCCTGCAGCTATACAGGAACACACTGGAGTTTAATAAAAAAGCAGCAAAATGTAGATCTATAGAAGCAAGGAATTATCAAGATTTATCAAGCAGCGAAACTTGCTAGAAATATAATGAACACGTGTATTTTTTTTAAAAGGCGGGAAAAGCGGCCATTATAGGGTAAAGATCAAAAGGCTTTCTAGTGACCTGTGCACCCTCTAGTTTATTCTCCTCTCTAACATTCATTATATATATTCTCTGAATTACATATATCTAAATATTTATTGGTATGACCGTATGTATGTTAAAAAGTTTGTAAAATTTGTAATTAAACTTTTTAGTTTGTAACAAAAAAAAATTAATTAAACTAGGATTTTAACTAAACTATTTTTTTTAAATTAAACTTTGGCCTTAACTAATTTTTTTTAGTTAAACTAAAAGTTAGCAACTTTTTAGTTAACTTTTGCCCATCACTAATGTCCAGTTTAAAAACTGATTGATTATTTGATTGGATCGGTCTTATGTCCAGTTTAAAAACTGATTGATTATTTGATTGGATCGGTCTTATGTCCAGTTTAAAAACTGATTGATTATTTGATTGGATCGGTCTTATGTCCAGTTTAAAAACTGATTGATTATTTGATTGGATCGGTCTTATGTCCAGTTTAAAAACTGATTGATTATTTGATTGGATCGGTCTTATGTCCAGTTTAAAAACTGATTGATTATTTGATTGGATCGGTCTTATGTCCAGTTTAAAAACTGATACATGCATATAAACGTTGACGTGTATTTGTCTAGTTAGTATTTGTGTTTGTGTGTGTTTGTGTATGTGTGTTTGTGTACTCAATTCAATACCACGAGTCTTGGATAAACATGCAATGGTCACTCTATTTCTGTAGGCTCACTGAGACTCAGACGACGACATATATAGGGACTAATTCAGCTTATAACATCAGTCAATTACAATTTCTTTCTTTGTTCCAGATACCAAACAAAATAATCTATTACCAAAAGTTAATTAATTGTTGTTTTTTTTTTAAATTGATTCTTGTTTTGCCAGGTTAAAAGAAATAATTGTGCACAATTTCAGCCTGATCCGAGATTGGGTGTGGGAGAAATAACGTGTACAAACTTTTGACCAGACAGAGTGAGTTGATAGGAGCTTTGTAAACAACTTCTTACTTAACCATTCAAAACCCACTAGAGAAAATGGAAAGGCAAGTACAAACTAATGACGAAGTAATACTCAAAAGTCTTTCAACACTGAAACGTTTTCTTTTGGCATGAAATGATGCACATGGAGTAGTTCTATGTCTGCATAGAGCTTTGAATAGATCTAGTTTTAGTATCATGTTTGGAGGTACACTCTCTCAGTACACCTAGACACTCTTGAAGTCTCGCTACTTCTACCTTATTTAGGTAGATTTAGATCTACAGCTATAAGACTGTGCACTATACCCTACTTGGCCGCGTTTAAATAAAGAAAACGGTAAATCCTCTATCATTTCTTTGAATTACGACAAACCTTGAGGGTCAATTATGATAAGTTTTTCTGTAAAGCTTTCGAAGTTAGCAATAAAATGCAAGGTTGTACACTTCAGGAAGAAAGAAATAAAAAAAAGTAAAAAAAAAGAAACAGAAAAAAAAAAGAAAATATCGACAATCTTTCATGATATTTGGCACAGTAGAGCACCGTCTATCAGCGCTATTGTCGGTGTTTGTTGAAGCTGAAATGTTGCAAACGAAAGAAAGCAAGTTTGATGAACCAGAGTTACCTTTTTGTATGGAAGCTCATAGTGGTAATATTACATGATATTAAATAGGTTCCTAACTTATAATTTGGTGACAGAAATAAAAAAAAAGGCGGGATTGTAAGTCGGTCATACAGGCGTTTTATGATACATAGGCTACATATGTATATGGGTCAACCCACACACTCTATTTAAAGAATGTTTTTAATTAAAACTTGCATGTGCGTCTTTGCTGAAGCTTGTAAAGAGACCCATGATGTAACATGAAAGTTAAGCGTTTTAAAATTAGTACATACCTTAGGTTCAATGTAAGAAACTTACGACAGAGATTCGCTAATACGCTAGATAAAAAAAACAAGCTAAATAGAAAAATATTTTAAAACAAAGCTTATCTAAGGAGAAAAATTCTACATTTACAGCCATATATCTCAATATGCTGTAATATTTATTTCCCCTTTTGATAATTCATGTTTTGTTAGGAACAGTGAATAATTGTGCAAAGTCATGATTGATCATCGACTATGAATAGTAATGTAGAATTTCAACTTCATTCGAGAATGGGTGAATCTGAAAAAAAACGTATAAAAAATTGTGCCAGACAGACAGACATACAGACAGACAAAGCGAGTTTATATACGCTTTGTAAAAAAAACATTGGAGGAGAACAAAATAATATTTGACAACAGTGTTTTTCAATATAGCTTCCCTGATTTGTTTGAACTTTAAAATATATGTGACAATCCCCAATATTTTATTTTCAAAAGATAGTTTTAGATTTTTAAGTAATGGTTAAATGTTTCCAAATAATTTTAAAGTTTTTTTAGTGTGTGTGTGTTTTGACTTTGTGATTACGCATCATGTAATAAAATAGTTAATAAGATGAAGGGGAAACAAAAGAAACGCGCAATAGTTATATCCAGAAGAGAATATCTGACACTGAACAAAACAAACTTCAAATGGATAGTCTCCTTGAAACCTCACAGAGATGACCATGGTGAACCCATTAAATGGGTATGACAACAGAAAACATAAAAGCGTCTTATGTGTAGACTACCTGGCACCAGAGAAAACGAAGGCGTCTAATGTGTAGGCTACCTCACATCAACAAGCTTAAAAGTGGCTAATCAAGAAGTTGACTTCCCGCTACATTGCACGAGAACTGCTGTACCAAATTCACCATTTTATTGTACTAGTGTAGCATACACATTTGTCTATTTGTCATTGCGGTCTCTTCTCTTTCCTCGACATAGACACATTGTCTCTTTCTGCAGACTGTACTTATACCTCTAAACATTCATTTTTTACTGACATTCCCATGCTGGAGATAACTCTACCTATTCTTACTTCGGCAGACGAGAAAACACAAAACTACTTTTGTTTGTTAAGGGCAGGTAACTTGTCAGCAGCCTTAATCCTCTTACGAAAAAAAAAAGGTGCCACTAATTACAGGCCTTTGTCACAAAGAGCTCAGCAAATCTTTCGCGCCTTTTCTGTGGGAAGTTTTTGCGATCCTTGTTTCCGTTCTCCTGGCCTTTGTCTGGCACTATGAAAAGCAAGGTTGGTTAGAAAAAAACAAACTTTCCCAGGTAACAGACTGTCTTCATTTGGCGTCTATTTTCAGAGAAGGCTGAAGGTAAAAAACAAAATGTAAATATGGATGGAATTTTTAAATGGACGAGTGTAGTACCTGATATTTTATAAACTAAATTCTCATAGTTGATGACACACACTATTTTAAAAAGACTTAATAATGTTCAAAGATGATTTCGGATTTTAAGTCTGCTTTAAAGAAATCTCGTCAATGAATTGGCTCTATGAACTAAATGAGCCCGGGTTCAGCGAGCTTATAACCTGCAGCTTCAGAATTAGTTTGTACAAAGAAATGTGTTGTATTACTTTGTTCTTTGTTGTCTTGGTGCCAGAAAGAAGAAATCGATCACTGAGAGTCTTTAGAACCAGAGTATTTACAACGATTATCTCCGATATAAGAAATACAGAGATCAAGGAGTTGAAACTGAAACATAAAAGCGTCAGAAAATGAAAAGAGGAAAAAATAGATATTGAAAGAAATGGACGAAATAAACAACATCACGGAAAGATAGCTGTTGTCAACTAAAGAATAAAGATTAATGTGTGCTTTAAGTGAAAGAGCTGAGAAATCTGATTATACAGTGCTGAAAAGGGGAAAAAAAATGTTACATATCTATATGGCTTATGGCAATACTTGTCTTATCATAAACTTGATCAAACTAAACTAATGCGGTGAGTGGACTATAAGGCAAATGGTGGCCCGTCAAACTTGGTAGGTCGGAGCTTGTAGAGCTGGCTAAGTTCACATACCTAGGTAGCATTATAGCAAACGCTAAGGATGCCTATCATGATGTAGCGTGCCGATTAGGAAAGACAGAGGCTGCGGCCAAGCTATCGGGCTTGAGGCAAACAATCCACCTATTGAACACAATCGTCATCCCAACAGGGACGTATGCATGCTAGACATGAAAGTCGTCTGCCAAAATTGAGAAAAGGTTAAATGTGGCTCATCAGACGGATTTTAGGAGTCAGTTACAGAGATGGGTCTCAAACAAAGAAATAAACATTTGTATATTCCATAGAGTGGATAGACGAAGCAGCTTGGCTACCTTAAGAGTTGCCTCCCTTGTATACATTTCTCCAATACTTGCTTAGAAAAATAGATTGTTATAGAGTGACTTTTGGAACTCGGATCTTGTCAACATTCTTGAAATTCGACATTTTTTGATTTGACATTGGTGTAAATCAGGGGTTCTCAATAGTCATGGCACAATGCCGCCGCCACCGACAAGCAAAGGAGTCGATCAATAGTTAGCAGATCAGTGAAAGAAACCTCTAACTCGAGAGTCGATCAATAGTTAGCAGATCAGTGAAAGAAACCTCTAACTCGAGAGTCGATCAATAGTTAGCAGATCAGTGAAAGAAACCTCTAACTCGAGAGTCGATCAATAGTTAGCAGATCAGTGAAAGAAACCTCTAACTCGAGAGTCGATCAATAGTTAGCAGATCAGTGAAAGAAACCTCTAACTCGAGAGTCGATCAATAGTTAGCAGATCAGTGAAAGAAACCTCTAACTCGAGAGTCGATCAATAGTTAGCAGATCAGTGAAAGAAACCTCTAACTCGAGAGTCGATCAATAGTTAGCAGATCAGTGAAAGAAACCTCTAACTCGAGAGTCGATCAATAGTTAGCAGATCAGTGAAAGAAACCTCTAACTCGAGAGTCGATCAATAGTTAGCAGATCAGTGAAAGAAACCTCTAACTCGAGAGTCGATCAATAGTTAGCAGATCAGTGAAAGAAACCTCTAACTCGAGAGTCGATCAATAGTTAGCAGATCAGTGAAAGAAACCTCTAACTCGAGAGTCGATCAATAGTTAGCAGATCAGTGAAAGAAACCTCTAACTCGAGAGTCGATCAATAGTTAGCAGATCAGTGAAAGAAACCTCTAACTCGAGAGTCGATCAATAGTTAGCAGATCAGTGAAAGAAACCTCTAACTCGAGAGTCGATCAATAGTTAGCAGATCAGTGAAAGAAACCTCTAACTCGAGAGTCGATCAATAGTTAGCAGATCAGTGAAAGAAACCTCTAACTCGAGAGTCGATCAATAGTTAGCAGATCAGTGAAAGAAACCTCTAACTCGAGAGTCGATCAATAGTTAGCAGATCAGTGAAAGAAACCTCTAACTCGAGAGTCGATCAATAGTTAGCAGATCAGTGAAAGAAACCTCTAACTCGAGAGTCGATCAATAGTTAGCAGATCAGTGAAAGAAACCTCTAACTCGAGAGTCGATCAATAGTTAGCAGATCAGTGAAAGAAACCTCTAACTCGAGAGTCGATCAATAGTTAGCAGATCAGTGAAAGAAACCTCTAACTCGAGAGTCGATCAATAGTTAGCAGATCAGTGAAAGAAACCTCTAACTCGAGAGTCGATCAATAGTTAGCAGATCAGTGAAAGAAACCTCTAACTCGAGAGTCGATCAATAGTTAGCAGATCAGTGAAAGAAACCTCTAACTCGAGAGTCGATCAATAGTTAGCAGATCAGTGAAAGAAACCTCTAACTCGAGAGTCGATCAATAGTTAGCAGATCAGTGAAAGAAACCTCTAACTCGAGAGTCGATCAATAGTTAGCAGATCAGTGAAAGAAACCTCTAACTCGAGAGTCGATCAATAGTTAGCAGATCAGTGAAAGAAACCTCTAACTCGAGAGTCGATCAATAGTTAGCAGATCAGTGAAAGAAACCTCTAACTCGAGAGTCGATCAATAGTTAGCAGATCAGTGAAAGAAACCTCTAACTCGAGAGTCGATCAATAGTTAGCAGATCAGTGAAAGAAACCTCTAACTCGAGAGTCGATCAATAGTTAGCAGATCAGTGAAAGAAACCTCTAACTCGAGAGTCGATCAATAGTTAGCAGATCAGTGAAAGAAACCTCTAACTCGAGAGACCCTGGAATAAATGTCACACAGTTTTTGCATTCCACGTAGTCACTACCCCAGACATTGACATTCAGTAAGAAACCACAGGTACAGACAGACATGACAGAAATCGATCACTGACTAACATTTTAGGTTGATCTAGAATTGTGTCCCTTGATTTGTTTGAAAGCGCAAGTTTCTTGTATTGTTTTCAGTGAGAACCTTTCCTCACTGTCATGGAAGAACAATGGGCGCGGTTTCACGCGGTGACTCTACTTTTATTTCTAATTGAAATTTCTGTACTATGAGAAGAAGAAGAGTTTCTTGAAATGTTAAATATATCTAGTGCACTCAACAATGTTCAGTCCAACAGGAGGCCCTGGTCAGGCAAACTAAGCAAACTAAGACAATGTTCAGTCCAACAGGAGGCCCTGGTCAGGCAAACTAAGACAATGTTCAGTCCAACAGGAGGCCCTGGTCAGGCAAACTAAGACAATGTTCAGTCCAATAGGAGGCCCTGGTCAGGCAAACTAAGACAATGTTCAGTCCAATAGGAGGCCCTGGTCAGGCAAACTAAGACAATGTTCAGTCCAATAGGAGGCCCTGGTCAGGCAAACTAAGACAATGTTCAGTCCAATAGGAGGCCCTGGTCAGGCAAACTAAGACAATGTTCAGTCCAATAGGAGGCCCTGGTCAGGCAAACTAAGACAATGTTCAGTCCAACAGGAGGCCCTGGTCAGGCAAACTAAGACAATGTTCAGTCAAATAGGAGGCCCTGGTCAGGCAAACTAAGACAATGTTCAGTCCAATAGGAGGCCCTGGTCAGGCAAACTAAGACAATGTTCAGTCCAATAGGAGGCCCTGGTCAGGCAAACTAAGACAATGTTCAGTCAAATAGGAGGCCCTGGTCAGGCAAACTAAGACAATGTTCAGTCCAATAGGAGGCCCTGGTCAGGCAAACTAAGACAATGTTCAGTCCAATAGGAGGCCCTGGTCAGGCAAACTAAGACAATGTTCAGTCCAATAGGAGGCCCTGGTCAGGCAAACTAAGACAATGTTCAGTCCAATAGGAGGCCCTGGTCAGGCAAACTAAGACAATGTTCAGTCCAATAGGAGGCCCTGGTCAGGCAAACTAAGACAATGTTATAGTGCACATTTTTGTTTTTAAAATATGTTCTAGAATCAATTTCACAATCTCTCTCTCTTTCTCTCTCTTTCTCTCGTACTCACACCCTCCAACTGTTCCCCCCTCTCTCTCTTCCCTCTTTCTCCATCTCTCTCTCTTTTCTTTCTCTCTTTCTTTCTATTATGTTTGTTGTGAAAGAAATGAAATGATAAAGAAACAAACAACTCAATCATCTAACAGCAGCCATTGTGACCTTATCTTCGTCGATCGCTGACTTTCTACCCCCTACAGTGCTTTTTATTCGTTGCTTTGTATACCAAATTATCTTTTCAAAATCATAATGATATTAATCTAGTTTTACTGATAAGAAAGATTTGCACTAATTGTTCACTAAGCGGTCGATCTTGCAAGGATTTTTAAAGAATTGTCTTCGGTGTGAGCAACAAGGAATTGTGAGCTTTGCGAAGATTGGACTTCGTAGAGTCAAGAAAAATATTTGATCAAATTAACTTCTCTATCAATTAGTTTAAAGTTGTCTATTCTAAACAATGTGAACATGTGTCTAGTTTAAGTCTTAGAAGCTATGTGAACATGTGTCTAGTTTAAGTCTTAGAAGCTATGTGAACATGTGTCTAGTTTAAGTCTTAGAAGCTATGTGAACATGTCTAGTTTAAGTCTTAGAAGCTATGTGAACATGTGTCAAGTTTAAGTCTTAGAAGCTATGTGAACATGTGTCTAGTTTAAGTCTTAGAAGCTATGTGAATATGTGTCAAGTTTAAGTCTTAGAAGCTATGTGAACATGTGTCTAATTTAAGTCTTAGAAGCTATGTGAATATGTGTCTAGTTTAAGTCTTAGAAGCTATGTGAACATGTGTCTAGTTTAAGTTTTAGAAGCTATGTGAACATGTGTCTAGTTTAAGTCTTAGAAGCTATGTGAACATGTGTCAAGTTTAAGTCTTAGAAGCTATGTGAACATGTGTCTAGTTTAAGTCTTAGAAGCTATGTGAACATGTGTCTAGTTTAAGTCTTAGAAGCTATGTGAACATGTGTCTAGTTTAAGTCTTAGAAGCTATGTGAACCTTTAAGGCCTCACTCCAATGGAATGATGATGATGAGGAGAACGTAAAAGATCTACATTTAGCTAATGTCAAGTTTCACAGTTTCTTGGACACAGTATCTGATTAAACCACCTAGAAACAATACAAGTTAAAACTTTTACAAATTCTTTTTAAAAAGGGAAGCTAATGACTGTTTCGTAAGTGCAATTATTTTACTCTAAACAACTAATGGATAATACATTTAAACAAAAATGGAAAACTTTTTAACCCCGCTCCTATTCCCAGTATCAACGAACAAAATCCTGCTTTTAAGCGAGTGTATAAATCTTCTCAGAGTATTGTTACGAATCTCACTATCCAGGCTCTCTGCAAACTGCACCATACACCACCAACTTAAAGAACTTGACAACTCAGGGCTCCAAAGTAACGTAACACTTTAATAGTTGAAGAAATAACAGCCAATACTGTACAATTGGCAGCACGTAACACAAGACCGTACAAATATCTCTTCGATAACACCGTTCCGCCGTATCAGCTCTTGCACTGGCCTCTCCGTCTCGTTCCGGGCTTTCACTGGGTTCAACAGTTCAGGACTGACTTCACACACTAGGCTCGTTGTGTCGGACTCGATCACAGACCAAGATCAAGACGCCGTTCGTCTCAATTGTACTTGATAGTACTCCGCACTGAACCGTCGTAATGCTCCGTACAGAACCACACCGCTGAACTGTGCTGTAGTCGACCGGACTGTAGTGAACCGGGCTCTGAACCCCTGCCGTGAACCCGCTTTCTGAACCTCGCTGTATTGAGCCCCTTTTCTCGACCGTCTTGACTGCGACACCTCCGCTGTTATATAGGGTCCCTACTGGCCTTCTCGAACCGGACAGAACGCCGCTCGACGTTTCTAGGTGGTCAGATGACTACAACTCTCGTGACGCTGCGATCCTTCCCGAACTGTCCTGTTGACACTCGACTCGGCTGACAGTCGTAACTCGTCACGGTTGACCGCTCGTCTAGCGCTGGCCTGGGACGATTGGCGTCGGCTGACTACACACACACCACTACCCCCATCTGTGCCACCACCAGGTTTATAACAGTATTATATACAATTCTTACGATAGGCTAATAGATTCAGACTTATAGATTCAGACTTAATGGTTAAACTATTTCATGAATAAGGCCTACAAGCGAAAAAACCTGTTGATGTTAAATCTTTTCAAGATAGAGATTGTCTAGATTGTCTAGCCAAATTTAAGTTAAATTAATTTTTTATTATACTTTGAAAAATTCTAAGATATTTTTAGGAAAATCGTTAAAGCCGTTTTCGAGAACTATGTTTACCCATACACCCAGGTCTTAGCTTTTTTATTTTTTGACCCGTTGAAGAATTAGAAAGCTGCAAAGAGGAATTGTAAAATAAACAACTGCACACATAGGGCACTAAGTCACAGAGACTCGTGTAATGTGACGCTAGTAAATTCAAGTTGTCAGTCAGGGATCAGATTATTGTTGGCTATTAATGTCTGCAGATAACCCACAAGACAAGACAAACAGCACATTCCGAGAGGTCGAACTGTACTGCAACTCAAATAGTGTGTCTGTTTAGAGTATTGGATAGACTCCTTCCCCCCCCCCCCGCCCATCCCCTCTCATTACTACAACTCTCTTCTTACTATTGTTCATTTTTCACTTCGTCCTTTCTGTCTTCCCCCTATGTAAAAATAGATTGAAAAAAAAAAAGGGGGTGGGGGTGCAAAGGAACAAAAAAAAAAGCAGAACCCTTCTACATTCATGTACAAGCCGATCTACATCACAATTAGAGCACCGTGTCTTAACTTTAGGCAAAAAAAGAAATCAACGATTACCTTGGTGGCCCTTCTCTTGACAGCTAGGGAGTCTTGGAGAGCGATATAAGCTCCCCTGCGGGGTTCGGGTCGAAGCCCCGATACCAAGCGTTTTATTGCATTCTTAACTACAGAAACGCATTCTCCTGACATCCAAAGCTCATTATTCAACCTATTAAAAAAGGCAGGTCAAATTAAGTAAAATAATGTACCATGGGGGCGAAGTGTAACTGACATTCGAGGCACAAGTAACCTAAGTATGTCGTTTTAGGCTTTTTAACGTAATATTATCTTCATGTTAAACGACACCATCTGTTTTGGTTAGAATAAGACGTCAACAGAACGACGACCGTTTTGAAGCGCGCTAAATGTTTAATTTTTAAGAACCTTTTGAATAATGTTTTTATTTGAAAAATATTCTAATATGAAGTTATAGGCCCTAACTACTTTGCAAATACAACTGATTTGTTTCTTGCAAAGATACCCCACAGATTGATAAAAATGATTTAGATTCTTAACGGTCGTCGCCGACAAAAAAAAAGTCAAAAAATTAAATTTGAAAAAGAGGTTAATTTTTAAGTGATTTATTTTGTTCAATACGCCTGCTTTCAATTTCGTTTTGTTGCAGAACTAGAATTGAAATCTCTGAACAAAAAAAAATTAGGAAGAGGGAGGAAGAATTCAGTAGACCGATTAGATTTTTCTAAATTTTGTGTATTTCTAGGATTCAAGTATAAATTGTGATTTATAGTCCCAAAATACAATAGAAAAATCTCAGATTGAGTAAAGTTTAGGCGAAGAGAAAATAAATATTTGGGTTCAGAACTCATCTCAATTGTTACTCTTATACTTAAAATTAAAGTTTCCCATGAATTCTAAATTTTCGAACACAAAGTCTTTCTTTAAATAGTTATGACAAAGTTATACGCAATTACATAGACTCTGTATCCAAATTGACTATTCTGTTTTAACAATCATGTTTTCTCATGTGAAAAGGGGAGGAGGCGGTAGAGTGAAAACGATTCATCATGTAAGAATCCTCTCTCTATTTTATGAATAGAAGTTCCAATTCCCTTCAAACCGAGTCCCCAGGACCTCTCTCAGCCACCACGCCTCTAATTTTAAATAAATCTGCTCCTAGAGATGATAGGTGTTCTATACTGCTGTAGGTGTTCTATACAGCTGTAGGTGTTCTATTCAGCTGTAGGTGTTCTATACAGCACTCACTCTGAGATAGGTGTTCTATACAGCACTCAATCTGAGATAGGTGTTCTATACAGCACTCAATCTGAGATAGGTGTTCTATACAGCACTCACTCTGAGATAGGTGTTCTATACAGCTGCTCAGAGATAGGTGTTCTATACAGTTTCTCTGAGAGATATGTGTTCCATACAGCAGTCACTCTGAGATAGGTGTTCTATACAGCACTCACTCTGAGATAGGTGTTCTATACAGCACTCACTCTGAGATAGGTGTTCTATACAGCACTCACTCTGAGATAGGTGTTCTATACAGCACTCACTCTGAGATAGGTGTTCTATACAGCTGCTCAGAGATAGGTGTTCTATACAGCACTCACTCTGAGATAGGTGTTCTATACAGCTGCTCAGAGATAGGTGTTCTATACAGCACTCACTCTGAGATAGGTGTTCTATACAGCTGCTCAGAGATAGATGTTCTATACAGCTGCTCAGAGATAGGTGTTCTATACAGCACTCACTCTGAGATAGGTGTTCTATACAGCTGCTCAGAGATAGATGTTCTATACAGCTGCTCAGAGATAGATGTTCTATACAGCTGCTCAGAGATAGGTGTTCTATACAGCACTCAATCTGAGATAGATGTTCTATACAGCACTCACTCTGAGATAGGTGTTCTATACAGCTGCTCAGAGATAGGTATTCTATACAGTTTCTCTGAGAGATATGTGTTCCATACAGCAGTCACTCTGAGATAGGTGTTCTATACAGCTGCTCTGAGATAGGTGTTCTATACAGCACTCACTCTGAGATAGGTGTTCTATACAGCACTCACTCTGAGATAGGTGTTCTATACAGCACTCACTCTGAGATAGGTGTTCTATACAGCACTCACTCTGAGATAGGTGTTCTATACAGCTACCTCAGTTGCACTCATAGAAAAAAAAAGGAAACATCTAGACATAGAAAATAAGGAAACATCTAGACATAGAAAATAAGGAAACATCTAGACATAGAAAATAAGGAAACATCTAGACATAGAAAATAATGAAACATCTAGACAAAGAAAATAAGGAAACATCTAGACATAGAAAATAAGGAAATATATACACATAGAAAATAAGAAAACATCTAGACATAGAAAATAAGGAAACATCTAGACAAAGAAAATAAGGAAACATCTAGACAAAGAAAATAAGGAAACATCTAGACAAAGAAAAGTAGGGAAATATATAGACATAGAAAATAAGGAAACATCTAGACATAGAAAATAAGGAAATATCGACATATGGAAAATAAGGAAACATCTAGACATAGAAAATAAGGAAATATCGACATATGGAAAATAAGGAAACATCTAGACATAGAAAATAAGGAAATATCGACATATGGAAAATAAGGAAACATCTAGACATAGAAAATAAGGAAACATCTAGACAAAGAAAATAAGGAAATATCGACATATAGAAAAATAAGGAAACTTCTAGACAAAGAAAATAAGGAAATATCGACATATAGAAAATAAGGAAGCTTCTAGACAAAGAAAATAAGGAAATATCGACATATGGAAAATAAGGAAACATCTAGACAAAGAAAATAAGGAAATATCTAAACATAGAAAATAAGGAAATATCTAGACATAAAAAAATAAGGAAATATCTAGACATAGAAAACAATGAAACATCTAGTCATAGAAAATAAGGAAACATCTAGGCATAGAAAACAATGAAACATCTAGTCATGGAAAATAAGGAAATATCTAGACATAAAAAATAAGGAAATATTTAGACATAGAAAACAATGAAACATCTAGTCATAGAAAATAAGGAAACATCTAGACATAGAAAACAATGAAACATCTAGTCATAGAAAACAATGAAACATCTAGTCATAGAAAATAAGGAAATATCTAGTCATAGAAAACAATGAAACATCTAGACATAGAAAACAATGAAACATCTAGACATAGAAAACAATGAAACATCTAGTCATAGAAAATAAGGAAATATCTAGACATAGAAAATAAGGAAACATCTAGTCATAGAAAATAAGGAAATATCTAGACATAGAAAAAAAGGAAACATCTAGTCATAGAAAATAAGGAAATATCTACAGTCTCTAGACATAGAAAATAAGGAAATATCTACAGTCTCTAGACATAGAAAATAAGGAAACATCTAGACATAGAAAATAAGGAAACATCTAGAGTAAACTTTTTTTTTTCTATTTCTCTAACGTTCGGCTAATCTTTGCAGTTCAAATACATTTTCTTTTCTTTTGTCTATCTCTCTACAGGAACTCTTTTACTGTCATGGCTTGCGACACTTGAGTATCAGTGACAATGAGATAACCAACATTCCGCCTGCTATCTCCAGCCTGGGAAACTTGGAGGAGTTGGACTTTAGCAAGAATGGTAAGTGACCTACGGTTTGTAGCATGACCTGTAGCTAGTAGCATGACCTATTGTTAATAATATGAACTGTAGCTAGCAGTATGACCACCTATCGCTAGTAGAATTATCTTTTGTTAGTAGTTTGACCTATCACTAGTAGAATTATCTTTTGTTAGTAGTATGACCTATCGCTAGTAGAATTATCTTTTGTTAGTAGTATGACCTATCGCTATTCATATGAAATCTCAACGTATTTTATAACTTCACTGACTGGTTGGTTTATAGACCCAACAAAATAAAAAAGTAATCTATCGAAGAACAATTTTATTTTTAGAACTACTCACTCATCTCATACATAGCACACTTCTCCTTCCTCCTAGGAAGCGCGGTGGCTGAGCGGTAAAGCGCTTGGCTTCCGAACTGGGATACCGGATTCGAATCCTGGTGAAAACTGGGATTTTAATTTCGGGATCTTTGGGCGACTCTAAGATAGCTCTAATGCATACCTGACATTAGTTGGGGAAAAGTAAAGGCGTTTGACACCTTCGTTAACCGTGGACCACAGAAACAGATGACCTTTACATCATCTGCCCCATAGATCGCAAGGTCTGAAAGGGGAACGTCTCTATTTAACCTCCCTCCTTTCTCCAATAAGTTTCCACCTTTTTCTCGCAATCCCTATTTCTCTATTTTTAAAAATCCATCTTTCCTTTCTTTATCTCTTCTCTTTCTTTTAGTTATATTTTCCATGCCTAACTTTAGTAAGGATACATTCTTTTGTGTATCATAAGGACTAACAAACACTTTCTTTGACCTAAATGTATGATTTTTCATAACCATTTTATTAAAAAAATTGAAAGCACTCCCATATCTAGACCTCTATCCCAATTTTTTTGTTACATTTTGATTGAAAAGATCTACAAATTATTAAAATAAAAAATATATATAATTACCAAAGTTTTGTCCATTTCAACATATTTTGATACTTAGAATTTTTACAATCTGATTGTTGAAGTCATGAAATTTCGGTTGTCTTTTTTGTAGTACTAAAGAGTGCTAGAGTTCAGTGAATTCACTAAAAACTAAAAAGTATACTTAGTTTGTTGTTCAGATAGAATTTTTTTTTTTACCTGCATAGTTATTGTTACTAAGTTTCTTTGTACGCCATAAACACCAGAGATCGTCCTGTGTTTTATGGTCGTTGCAGAACTAGAACTCCCAGGACACTCATAAAATCTACGCTCGTCGACCCTAACCTATACAAAATACCACACACAAACTTTTGAACCATTTTGGGAATGTTATTTTAAAATATGGACATATGTCTGTGTTTTAAACCTAACATTGTTTATGTTTTCACAACTATTTGCGATGTTTCTTTTTTTTTTATATTCTAGATTTTGTTTGTGTTATTTATATTTATATTTATATATTATTGAATGCTTTCTTTCTTTGTTTCTTTAAGACGTTTTCGCTTTTTCCCATCAAAATGTATTAGGCCTACTGCATAATAAAAAAAACAACCTCTCTACGCTTGACTTTAAGAGATACATTTCTGAACATATAATTCTTTTACTGTTGATATTGCTACATTTAACTAGGGGCGTTTATGTTTTAGAAGTTGTTTAATGGACTTGCCAATGTGGGTGGCTTCTAAAGATAAATTGGTTTGCCTGGAAGTATTGTCCGTCGCAACACACATCAACGCGTCTTTGGTCCTTTAACTAAATTACGTTCTGCGCGATTTATAATTTGGAATTATTTGTCTGAGTAAAATTGAGTGTCATCGTTAGCCACGTACACAAGAGGCTGCTCAAAGAAAACAAAAGTACAATACACAATTACATATTGACTAGAAGCAATATAAATCTAAGAGTGCTACCTCTAAGTAGGTTCAACGTTGTGAGCAGTATTCTTACGTTTTTATTTCAAAAATCATTTCATAAGAAAAGTTATTTCGTGACATAGAGCGCGCAGACGATGGCAAATTCAACTGCTTTTTGTGTTCAAAGATTGAAGAGGCACAACGACTAACCCCATTTATCTCTAATTGCCTATGTCATGCTTCCAGCATTCTGGGCGGAAGTGTTGACTTCCATTGAAAGATCACAGCCTTTCTTTTGATTCTCGAAATCTAGACATTCGCATCGACAGCTAAATGTTTTATTGCTCGGTCACTGAAGCCCATTTGTAAGAATACTTTAAAAAACAAGGTTACAAAGCCAGTTTATGTGGAAACACAAACTCAAAATCGGCCCCCGAAGTGGTCCACCTAGAGTCTTCACCAGGATTTGAACACGGGACTTCCAGTTCCAAGTGCTTTACCCCTCAGCCACAGCATCTCCATATATTAATTTAGCGTACACTTATATTTTTTAAAATAATAATTATTAACCTTATCCATACATTCACAATTAATAACATGTTACATTGTAATAAAGAGAAACTAAAAAAGATGTATTCTTCTAACAAAATTTTAAAAAAATCTTGACCTACTTTAAGCTACAATTGAGTCAATTGTGTACAAAGCACAAGACTTTCCCCTCGCAAATAAAAATTAATATCTTTATTGTCATTTGTCATATAAACTAGACATAGATCTAGACCTAGTTTTAGATCTAAATCTAGATTCAAGATCTAACTTAATCTAAGTCTAGGTCTAGAACTAGATCTAAGCATAGATCTAGAATCTAGATTAATCTAGAAGTACATTCTAAATCTCTAAGTCTAGATCTAGAGTTAGATCTAATTTTAAGTCTATATATAGATCTAAGTCTATATCTAGATATAGAATATTGGTATAGATTCTACTATATCTAGACTAGAACTCATATTATAATTATGTAGATCTGGGCTCTATTTAGTCTTGTTTAGACTGTCACTGTCAAGTGTAGGCCCCTATAATGTGTATATGTCAAAACTGCGCGCTATAAAAGTAGTTCGTAGTATTTTTGAAACTTGTAACCTAAACAAAGTTCGTATAAAAAATCTTTTTTAAAAATAAAATTTGAATAAGTATATATTCAATGAGTTAGTTAATAAATGGAAAATATATTTTATAATGATCCATTGACACTTTTACCATTGTGACTTTAAATGCAAATGTTTTGTACCAATGAGCGAATCTATGAATGAAGCTTGATTTAGCCTATTAATGAAGAAGTCCATGACCTTTTAAAAACAGTTACCTCCCTGAAGTTTTTCATTGAAAAGTGGTGTATTTTTTTTGAAAAATCTGCTTGCATATATAATTTTAAAAATTAGATGGTTCACTTTCGGAAAAGAAAAAAAGTAGCCGTTGCATCAGAACTTTGAATGATCTAAAATATCATGATGTCCGATTTTCATTTTCTCTTCTAGTTTCTGAGATCTAAACCGGACGGATAGACGAACGGACAGTCGGACAGACAGGCCTCACAAAACTAATAGCGTCTTTTCCCCTTTCGGGGGCCGCTAAAAATTCTTTTAGAGGCTATTAACTTAAAAGAATTGGCTGAAGCTTAAACATTTAGTCAACATCAAACTGAATATTACATTTACATTCAGCACAGGTAGTCAGGGCGTAAACTAGTAGACACAAACAAATAATATTTTAATTCCTCGCTTGACAGGATGCATTTGGACCATCTTCTTGCTAAGAATATAATTTCACATCATAAAGTATTTTAGGACAAACTAGAACCGTTCCATTTGTCAAAGTCACTCAGGAAGCCTATACTACACTATGTATAAACGAATCAACTCTATACCTCTAAGCTCACAAGAGCTACATATGTAGCCTACTACAAATTTGGCTAGAATTATTTGATACTGGGGAACTTCTCACTTTGTCGTCATGTTTGCCTAATAAAACGTGACTCATACAACTTCTATTTGTCTAGAAGGCCTACCAGTGTTACAGACGTGTACGATATAGGCCTACTACATACACAACGTAAACCTACAGTTCCTTTGGTCTCTTTTTTTCCCCCTCATTGTAAATGGATTTGTATGTGTATGTGGAACTATAAAAACAACTCATGAATGTCTGTCATATTTTGTGTTCTAAGTTCTATTGATCAAAGAACATAAATGTCAGGTCTTAACGCTCTGTTGTGACATTAAGTTCTAGTCATTCTTAATGAAATAAGTACATCGCCTTTTTACGTTCTTACACTTTAACAAATAATGTGATCAAAGGCTGTTTGCTTTGGGTTATTGCGGACTTAGGCCTAATGCGGACTACTTAACAGGGGTCCCACTAAAATATATAATTTTTTGACTAACTATACTATATTTATGCTTGGTGCTTTAGCATAACTTGACATCAACATTGTTTGAATCATCTATTTTTGTTGTTGGTGCTGCGCTGTGGCTCCTCTGGTAGAACTTATTGTGTCTAATGTTTTGAAATACCGGCTAGAACTCATGAAATAAGAAGCGAAAATTGAGTAAGATAAAATAAATATTTCTATGGTAGATTAAGCATGAAGACATGATCTTTTGTGTCTAAGTTTATATAGGCATGTGTATATGCATGCATACATATGTGTATGTGCTCACATATATGGATAACAAACATGTTTCTACTTGATTGTGCTACGTTGACCTGGGAACCTGTCTGTGATGAGCTAAGGTGTAGAGCTTAGTTGGAAAAGGGAATACTTCACAAGGCAGGGACACAGAGCTTGAGGTGTTGACGTAGGCTTTACAACTAAGAAATATACAATCTGTAGTAAAATCTTGTTAGACCCGGGGTCGTGCTGGTTCAGATCACTCTTCGAAATCACCAGGTGGCGGTTGTCGCCCTGATTTCTGCCTATAAAGAAACTACGCGTCACGTGACGGATAGGGGGGAACCCGTTCGCACTTGGGAGTCTCTTCGTTTGGCTGTTGATTGCCGCACGCCAGTAAGACTACTGTCAAGCCCCCATACAGTCTACAGACTTCATTCAATGCATGCGATGTCTTTGTGATATATTTTGTTGTTGTACTTTGACTGTAATGAGAGTAACATCAGGCTACATTGAAACGTAAAAGCTTTCTTGTGTTTACAGTACTCTAAGTGAGAAACAAAAATATTCAAAAGAAATAAGAATTAAAAAAAAAAGAATAACATTTATAAACATATATACAGTATTACAGTATTGTATCACTACTGGACACTTAGTTAAGTAGGACGTAATAATTTTCTGTAACGTCTGTTATGTATAAGATAAGATCTGATCTGTTTTGCTTCCATCTCCTCTTACTGTCGCCTACTTCAAGTGTACAACTTTTACTTGGATGTGTCTTCTCTGTCTGCCCAGGTATTATTGATGTTCCAGAGAGTATCAAAGGTTGCAAATATTTGAGATCCATCGATGCCAGCGTCAATCCACTTGGCAAGTATGTACACATATACAAGTAATGTTTGTGTTTGTCTACAAACATTCGTTTCCGCACTCACTTTCCTCCCCTTTTTCAATCCTTTGTGTGTATCATCTGAGTGAAATGAATGCTCCATCATTAATGAATGTTTGTTTTAATAGTGCTGTTGACTGTTGTTATGTACTCATTGGTGTGATTGTTTTTTGTTTTTTTTTTCTTTCCACCATTTCTTTCTCTGTGATGTTTTTACATACAATTTGGTTTAGTTTTCATTAATAACTATTATATTCATGTTATTCTTGTGTATAAAAGTTACTTTACAATCATATTTGGAGGGAGACAGTTACTTTCTCTTCAAAGATAGCGCGGAAAGGACAATAAAACGTAGCTCAGTGATTTGAACAAGAGAATCCCTCTAGATCTAGATTTGAACAAGAGAATCCCTCTAGATCTAGATTTGAAGAAGAGAATCCCTCTAGATCTAGATTTGAACAAGAGAATCCCTCTAGATCTAGATTTGAAGAAGAGAATCCCTCTAGATCTAGATTTGAACAAGAGAATCCCCCTAGATCTAGATTTGAACAAGAGAATCCCCCTAGATCTAGATTTGAACAAGAGAATCCCTCTAGATCTAGATTTGAACAAGAGAATCCCTCTAGATCTAGATTTGAACAAGAGAATCCCCCTAGATCTAGATTTGAACAAGAGAATCCCCCTAGATCTAGATTTGAACAAGAGAATCCCTCTAGATCTAGATTTTAACAAGAGAATCCCTCTAGATCTAGATTTTAACAAGAGAATCCCTCTAGATTATTCGTATTTAACTGGGTAAGTAGTTGGTTTAGTGCAGGGGTCTCAATCTCATTTCAGCATGTGGGCCACAGTGGAACGTAGCAACCATTCAGCGGGCCGCACCACAAAAAGAGAATGTTTTTTCATTAAATTTTAGGAACACTACTGTCACTGCAGTTAAATGCTAAAATAAAGTTTTTATAATTATTAATTACATTTAGTGTAGTTTATTACATGCACAGGCAGTTAGGTTTACCAAAATAAGTTGACGTTGTCTCTGTCACTAATTAAAAAGGAGAAACTGTAGTTCCCCCCCTCCCCCCCCCCAAAAAAAAATAAAAAGACAACTATAATTACTAGGCCTACTGCAGATGGCTCGTCACTCATGTTTCTGTCTACTCAGCTGAGAGCGTCTGGCAGAGACCAGACCATCGACCTTAGGCCTGAAGTCGCGTGTAGTGGCAAGCCGCAAGGTTGCTCTCAGATGCTTATCAGTCAGTCTTGATCGTAATGCTGTTTTGATCTTCATTCTGGAAAAAACTGTTCGCAAACTACGTACTCCCAAACATCGCTAGAATTCTAGCAGCTGCGCAGAATAAGTTTGGAAACTTCTCTCTGGGAAGTAACTGGTAGAAATCTGGAACACCAACATCAGCGTATTTTTGCTTCAGAACAGTGTCATACTGCAGGTCCAGTGTAGTTCCATCTGGACTTCCTCAGTAACGTTTTTCATTTCAACTGCGAACGAAGTGGCAACAAGGAAAAACTGTGGTTCGAGAGCAGTGAATTGCTGAAAGCGGTGTTCAAAATCTTCCTAGAGTCTAGAGAGGATGTCTCCGTAGTCTTTCAGACGCTGTGGTTTAACCGTAATGCACTGTAGAAAAGACAAAAGAGCCAGGTTTCCATCTGCCAGCTGAGTGGCCTACAAAGTCAGCTTGTATCTGAATGATTTGATGCGGTCAAACATCACGGTAATCAGCTGCTTTGTGCTCTGTAGTTGTGAATTGAGTGCATTGAGATGTTGCGTGATGTCAGTAAGAAAAGCAAGATCCGACAAAACATTGGGTCCCTTAGCTGAGGTATGTCTCAGTCTTTCATTGCCTTGAACAATGCTATTTCCCGTTCAAAAAACTCTGCTGCACTTTTTCGGGACTCAACCATCTGACTTCCGTATGATAAAGCAACTCTCCGTATTCCGTTTCTAAATCAGCTAGAAATGACACAAACTGTCTGTGGTTGAGACCCCGTGCACGTATGAAGTTCACCGTCTTCACGACAACATCCATCACGTTCTTCATTTGTAGACTTTTGCCACAGAGTGCTTCTTGGTGCAGAATGCAGTGTATGGCTGCAAAAGGTCCCGCCAAAGTGAGCTGATACCGTTTTTCTACCATTAATCCAACAACACCAACCTTCTCTGAACACATTGCTGGTGCACCGTCTGTAGCCACTGAAACAAGTTTTCTCCCACGGTAGCCCACACACCTGTCAATACAAGCTTCCAGTTCTTGAAACACGTCGTGTCCAGTCGTCGTTCCTTTCATGGCTAGTAAGTCCAATAGCTCTTCAGCAATGTTCAAGTTTTCGTCGACCCCACGAATGAATACGGCCCAGTATGCGGTGTCTGTTACACCAGTAGACTCGTCCAGTGCAATGGAATATGCTACAAAGTCTTTTGCAGCGGCAATCAGTTGCTGTTGAACATTTGTCGCTGACTCGGTGATCCTGCTTGCAACTGTGTTCGCAGACAAACGTATGCCTTCGAAGAGTTTCTTTTTCTCGGGGCAGATAATTTCACACGCCTGTAGCATACACTCTTTTACAAACTGGCCTTCAGTGAATGGTCGTGATGCCTTTGCTATCGTCTCGCTAACAACAAAGCTTGACTTCACAGAATCTTCACTTGCAGTGGGCGGACACCTCATTTAATGATTTGTGCAGTTGTAAATCATTTCACGGCGTATATGTGATCATTGTAAATTTTATCTATTTTTTTTTTTTTTGAATTCGCGGACGTGGCCGCGGGCCACACAAAATTGTTTTTTGGCCCGCGGGCTACGTGTTTGAGACCCCTGGTTTAGTGTAAGAAGTTTTAACCCTAAAATTGTATAATAGAGCGAACACAGAAGAGTTCTTTTTTCATAGAATATTTTATAATGGTCCCAATAGGACAAAGAGGTTACAGCCTCTCCATGTAAAATAAATGTCTATGCCACTACGTAGCATCCAGTATTACAACAGAAAGTATATAGAATGAGGCGTTCGAAGAGTTTAACCTCCAATAATTATTGTAATATTTTTTGTTAACCTAAGTAAAGGAGAAAGTTGCCAATATCAATTTGTACAGAAGTCGTATTTTTAAAAAAATCGTTGATATTAACCTATATCCTATCCTTTTGAATATTTTGTTCTTTATTTCTGCTAAGTTGGCTTAATATAATTTGTTATTAACCTATATCCTATCCTATCCTTTTGAATATTTTGTTCTTTATTTCTGCTAAGTTGGCTTAATATAATTTTTTTTTTAAATTGTAAATTCATATTCATGATTTAAAGATGTTTTTTTAAATGTTTCTAATGTTAAAATAGATATGATCTCTCTCTCCCTCTATCTCTCCGTGCTCTCTTTCTCTCGCCTATAGGCCTACATGACTTGTAAGAAAGGAAAAATATTTTCAAAATATTTTTTTTTCTGTTTCAAGTATGTAAGAAATTTTGGTCTTTTCTCTGGTGCCGGCTATTAAATATGATAGAGATTTCTATCCATTTCTTTCTCCCTCTACACAGTCCTCGACATAGACAACTAAATTTGTGTTTGATTTGTGTGACGCTCTTTCAAAATCAAAAAGTTATTGTTTTGATCGTTTTCTTAACTGCCGTCTGCTACGAACATTTTTTTTACAACGCTTCTCATTTTGATTTAGCTCTACAGTTTCCTAATCCCCATTTCATCCTTGTACACACGTCTAACGATATGATCCAGTTGTTTAGTGGATAGTCTAAAGCTGTTTGAATAAACTAAACTAGAGTGCTTATAACAAATATGATGTAAGTTTATTGAACAAACATCTTGTCTATAAACTTCTGCTAGGGATTTGTGCTGTTTGATCACAGGAATGAGATTACCAGTCAATCTAGATTGATATGATATCGATTCTATAAAATCTGTGTTTAGCTAGGTTCGGACAACATCAGAAGTAGTACCTTCAATTTTGTTTTGGCTCGAAGTGACTTGAACAATAGAAGATGCATCCAAAACCTTGTTTAAAAGCAGAGGCAGACAATACAAAATTAAATAAAATGTCAAAAAACATTTAGTCTGAAACTTTTGCCTTGAATGGAATCTCTGTCAATGACACGCCTACCATTCTGCTGCCTTTCAATCGCTTTCTCTGTCTGCATCTTCTTTTTTTTCCCCCCTCTTAACTACTGTTGCCTAAAAGAAGTTCTTTGCGAGCCATGAGGACCTTGTGAGATGGCCAAATTGTTGTAGTTGTTTTTTTTGTTTTGTTTTTTGGGGCTCACAAAAATGGGCCTATAACGGTTTGGATTTGTGAATGCAATTTTCGCTCTAGTTGGTTTGTGAACTTATGTATGACTTTCAAACAAACATTGTTGATGTACATTTCATGTGGGTCTGTCATGAACGTGAAACACGAGAAGAATCACAGAGAAACTGCACAAATGCCAGTCACAGCAGTTTTATTATTATTGGTTTGTTTTTTTAATGTGAAGGTTTAGTTTCCTTAAGACTATCCATTTTTCTTCTGAATTACTCCGCTAGAGATTAAAATAACTAGGACATCAATGATGGAATGGTTTGACTATCATTTTAAGAGAATCGTTCTTGATGACTATGGGATGTATTTCAGCTATAACACCAATTCATTTCACAAGTAAATATTTTCATGAGCCTCGAAATATCGTCTTGGGTTTTTTCTAGAAACACATCTTGTTGTCATTTCACTCTTGAAACTGTAGAGATCAGACGAATAGAATAAAACACAAATAGGCACGACATGGCTTGAACATGTGCCGATGGGCAGAATAACAAGATTATTGTATAATGAACAGATTAGAATTGCTGCATGAATTAAGTATGGAATCCTAGAGCTATGAAATACCTGGTGAATGGAAATGAACTGTACACGATGTTTTGCCCCATAATTAATGTAACTAGGCCATTACACATACGTGAACGATTTTTTCTCTCAAAAACTGACTGGCACCAAGAAGTGCAACACTTTGCTTGTAGCTAGATCAAATAATCCCCATCCAATAAAAACTTAGGACTTACTTTCAAGTTATTGCCCTTTTTAAAACGACTTGTGCTATTCCTACCCCCCCCCCTTTTTTTTTTCTCCTCTTTTTCCCCCTCCCTCTTATCTTGATAGAACTTCCACCTTGCCTTGCTACGAAGTTTTTTTCAAAACATGATTTAATCTCCCATTTTGAAAGGACTATTATCTCTTCTTATTCGCTAGCTAGGTCGTCTCCAAGTAGATTTAGTAGCTATTCAAAGATGAAGTTACAAGATTATGGGGTGGGGGCTTTTTATGTTTGAAAAATCAGATGCTTCTAGTAGATCTATAAATAAAGTTAGTGCAGACTTGAAAGTATGACTCCTCTACCTGTTATTCCAAATAATTTAAATACATATTTTTTTTCGTTATGTTAATGTCTTTAAGGCTTAACAATTAGTATTTGAATCCTATGCGGTCACGTGACCTAGGCTAGCTAAGCTTGAATCTCAGAATGTTAGGGCTTTTAAAGCAGGTGATGGAACAATGGGGTGACTGTGTAGGAAGCTGGTTGGGTCCATATTGGGTTCACTGGATCAGTACACATGGTCAAAGAATTTCTTGAGTCAACGAAGACATTTTTTTAGTTGTTTTTGTTTTCATGGAGAAGGGCGGAAAGAGAGGAGGGGTTTGCGTTGAGTTTTGAGGGAGGGGAAGAGGTAATTAAAGTGGAGAACATGTCTATAACCTAAAAGTCAGTTGTGTCATCCAGGTATAGCACTAAATTTTAGAATAACTCCGGCTGTAAATGGTGCATAAAGGATTTATAGTAACAAGTGAAAGCATACGAATTAGTGATATGAATTCAATTATTTTTTTAACTCATCTTGCTTAAACCGGAAACTGACAAGATTCTGAGACTATTATTATTATATAGAGTCTGTAGATTTGCATTAACCATCCCACTTAGACAAATGAGACATTATTTTATACAACCCTTCAATAAACTAGTGTTAAAACGAAGGCTAAGAGCCTACATTCTCTGTGTGTTAAGGAATGGGAGTATAACGTTGAAACGTGGATCTATTTATCATGGGCGTAGCCAGGGGGGGGGGGGTTCTTGGGGTTCAAACCCCCCCCCCGAAATGAAATCCCCCCCCCCCCCCCGCAGGGGGACGGGGACGGAATTAAGTGACTGATTTTTGCTTTCATTTTGTTTATTTTAGGTGATATTTTAATACTAAATCATCACTTACCACAGCACAGCCGAGGCAGTTTTGAGTTAAAAACCCTCTACCAGGGGGTTTTGAGTTTAAATCCCCCTACCAGGGGGTTTTGAGATTTTAAAAACCCCTATCAGGGGGTTTTGAGATACAAATCCCTCTACCAGGGGGCTTTGAGTTTAAAACCCCCTACAGGGGATTTTAAACCCCCTACCAGAGGTTTTTGCAGTTAAATCCCCCATCTTCTATAAAACAAAACAAAAAAAAAATGCAAACAACAATCCCCAAATTCCAACAGCACAGTTGAGGAAGATTTTGATTTTAAAACCCCATCCTAAATTTACGATAACCCCATCTTCAATATAAAAAAAGCAAATTACACACTCAAAATTCTATGAGCGTAGCCAAAGGGGTTTTGAGTTTAACCCCCCTCCCCCTTCCAGTTGGGGTTGAAGTTAAAAAGTACCTCTTCAATGTAAAAAAAAAAAAAGCAAATTACACACTATAAAATCTATGAGCGTAGCCAAAGTGGTTTTGAGTTTAAATCCCCCTTCTCCATATGGCTTTTTCTTTAAAGTTTTAAACCCCTCCAGATGGTTTTGAGTTTAAAATTCCCCTACAGAGCGTTTAGAGTTGAAAACCTCTCTCTTCAATATTATTTTAAAGCAAACTACAGTCACCAAATTCTATGATCGTTGCTAAATGGGGTTTTGAATTAAAAACAAAACAAACAAAAAAAAAAACAGAGATTTTTTAGTTTAAAACCCCTCAACAGATGATTTGACGAAAACAATTTTTTTTTTCGATATGAAATCTAAAGCGAAATACAGGCATGTAATTCCAAGAGCGTAGTCAAGAAAGGTTACAAATTTCTACCAGTGGCTTGGGCTCCATTAATTAAGTGTGAATAGTCTTCTGCCGAAATTGAAAATCATTAAATGTGTCTCAACAAAGATGGCTAAGACAGATTTTAGGAGTCAGTCATAGAGATCGGGTCTAAATCAAAGAAATCATATGCCGAACTGGGAGTCGAATCCTTAGTAAGGTTGGGACAGAGCGTCACATGAGGTTTTGCGGGACATGTTTTCCGACAAAATGAATTACGCAAAATAAGAGTTGCGGAAATAGCTTGCCGGAAAATGCGCCGAACGGCGCGAGAGGGTTCAAGTCAGTAAGAATAGCACATTAGGTTTTTGAAATAAAACTTTTTAATAGCAAGATAATGCACTGTAGATACCTCAGAATATGCATTTTGTTGGCTTTCAATACCAGAAATAGTGCTCGGCGGCGGGGCTTCGCCCCGCGCTGGGGAAGCGCTGCAAACTCCCCCTGACCCCCTTGCTATCAAGGGCGGGGAGTCTACAATAAACAATAAACGTCTTCCGAAAGGGTCAGAATGTAATAAAGATTAATTATGTACACACACACACACACACATATATATTTATATATATTTTTTTTTCGCGGGATTCCCCCCCCCCAAAACCCTCCCCGAAAAAAAATCCTGGCTACGCCCATGCTATTTATACTTCGAGGTCTTAGCAATTAGGCTCTTGTGCAGACTGACACTAATATTTTTAGCACAAATGATGAGAAACAATAATCAATGATCAATTTTTCATTTCTTATAAACTGATCTTTGTATTACATTGAAGACCAGAGTGTACGAGGAAATAAAGAACACTGATGTTAAGCGTGAGGGAGGGAGGGGGGGGGGCTGCAATAAACTTACACTACGTGAGGAAAGTGGGCGGGACACCTTGGCGTCAGAAAGCCATTTCATTCCATAGCACAGGCTACGCCATGCATGATCGTAGGTGGAATGGGGAAACAAAAAAAGGGGTGGGCTGGTTATAGTTTCTTTTAGTATTTTGAAAGGTGAAGGAAGTTCGAATGTAACGGAAGAATGCTGGGAAATTCTGCTATGTATTAACTAATATTTATAGTTAACACATCATATTAAAAAACTAGACGGTCTGAACCTATCAATGGAATCTTTGCTTACATATGTCAGTGAACTGTCTTTGCCTGCTTTATTTAAACAAAGGATTGCATGGAAAGCATAAATTATAAATGCTATATTTCGATCCGCCATCACGTAAATTATAAATGCTATATTTCGATCCGCCATCACGTAAATTATAAATGCTACATTTCGATCCGCCATCACGTAAATTATAAATGCTATATTTCGATCCGCCATCACGTAAATTATAAATGCTATATTTCGATCCGCCATCACGTAAATTATAAATGCTATATTTCGATCCGCCATCACGTAAATTATAAATGCTATATTTCGATCCGCCATCACGTAAATTATAAATGCTATATTTCGATCCGCCATCACGTAAATTATAAATGCTATATTTCGATCCGCCATCACGTAAATTATAAATGCTATATTTCGATCCGCCATCACGTAAATTATAAATGCTATATTTCGATCCGCCATCACGTAAATTATAAATGCTATATTTCGATCCGCCATCACGTAAATTATAAATGCTATATTTCGATCCGCCATCACGTAAATTATAAATGTTATATTTCGATCCGCCATCACGTAAATTATAAATGTTATAATTTGAAGCCCCCCCCCCCTCCAGCCTTGACAATACAGGTATTTGAAGCTCCTTGCGGTACGACCTCAGCAAACACACAAACACAGTTATTATCACCAGCTTAAAAACTAGAGTTAGATGTTTAGGGCCTGTCATACAATAGATTGAGCTGTCAGTCTTATCACAATGGGCACAGTTCTTTCCCCTTTCTCTTCTCTGTTAAGCCTCCTTACCCATCTCACTAGCCTATATACAAATCAAAAAACATTATTCTCTCTCGCTCCAGTTTCTTTTCCGTCTGTGACTGTCCGTCCCTCATTTTCTCTTAGCATAAAAATACTTTTACTTTTTTTTATGTTTTTCTTATAAGGAGAAAGTTGATCTGTACTTTGGAGTTTGAAAAAACATTTTTTTTGTTTTTATTTTAAAAAAAATTGATTTATTAAAAACAACAACAAAAAAGCAACAATTAGTTGTTAAGCATTATAAAACTCTCCCCTCTTTAATAAAGGCCTATTACTAGTATTAGCATCCATGTTTTCTTTTTCTCCTAATATTCTCTTTTTTTCTCTCCATATTTCTCTCAAATTTATATTCTCTCTTTTTCTCCATAGTCTCTCTTTATATTCTCCCTTTCTTTCTCTTTTCTCTATGTTCTCTTTTCTCTCAATCTTGAACTCTTCTCTCCTAAAAACTTTACATTTTGTCTCCAGGCTACCTGAGGGATTTACTCAGCTGTCCAACCTGACTCATCTGTTTCTGAATGATACTTTCTTGGATTACTTACCTGGCAGTTTTGGAAGGTGAGCTTGAGATCTATTGGTAGGCTTACTCTTTTTCTGATAGTTTCAAACTTTGTGTTATAGGACACACCTAGACAGAGGGAAAAAATAGATTCAGTTCAAGTTGTACGGAGTGGCTTGACAACCACTTAATCTCTGACTATTGAAATTATCAAGTTCCTTGATGTTTAATATTGGTTTCTATTGGTAATACCTAGTTGTATATGATGATTATATGTTGACTTCAGAATGGTAAAACTTCGAATCCTTGAAATGAGAGAAAATCATCTGAAAACTTTACCGAAGTCATTTGGTCGTTTGACTGACCTTGAAAGACTTGACATTGGGAATAATGAGTTCACAGAATTGGTGAGTACACTTTGAGAAATTCTTTTATGAGAATTTTTATAATTTGGATATATATATATATTGACAAGTATTACAAATGACTGGTAGTTACTTCAATAAACAATTTGACTTCATTTCTTTGTTATAAAGTTATTGCTGTAATTGTAATTAGTGTAAAATTGGTTTATGGACTATTAAAGTATTCATTATCTGTGGCTTGAAATCTATTTTATATTGATTTACAGATTTATTCTAGGTAGGCCTACTATATGTACTCTAAGATTTATGTCACATAAGCTTATGGATTGACTAAGTATTTCTAAAATGTAGCTTAAATATTATATATCTTCCATTTATTCTTATCTTATCTTATATAATACAGACGTTACTTCAAAAAAGAAGATGATTACGTCCTACGCGTCATGCATTTAGTCATGCATATTAACCAATGACTTAAATTCTGCCAAGTCACTGGTTTTCCTGGCTAGCTCAGGCAACCCATTCCATGCTCTAATAGCACTAGGGAAGAAGGAGTATTTGTACAAATTTGTCCTAGCATATGGGACGAGGAATGTGCCTTTATCTTTGTGTCTTTCAGAGTATTTTATTAAATTTTGTTTTTGTATTTGAAGATTATGGTTCAGTGTTTTATGTATTATTGCTACTTTACTTTTGAGCCTTCTGTCCTGAAGGCTTTCTAAATTTAGTGATTTTACTAAAGGTGTTACTCTAGTCAAATGTGAATATTCGTTTGTTATGAATCGCACTGCTCTATTTTGTGTCTGTTCTAGTTTCTTAATGTTTTCTTGAGTTGAGGGGTCCCAAACAGAGGATGCATATTCTATTATTGGCCTAACCAAGGTTAAATAACATTTTAGTTTTATGTTCTTATTTGATTTATAGAAATTTCTTTTAATAAATCCTAATGCTTTGTTTGATTTTTTTGTAGTTTCATCAATATGTGGATTCCATGACAGTTTTTCATTTATTATAACACCTAGGTATTTTGCGTTTTTAGTTTGTGTTACTGAATAAGATAAGTGGAATTAATTTGTTTTAGTTTTTTTGTTACTCTTAACAACTGACATTTTTCTGGGTGGAAAGACGTGCTCCAATTTGATTCCCATTTCTGTAATTCATCTAATTCTCTTTGTAAAATATCTGTGTCTTGTGTTGTTTTTATTGTTCTATATATTATGCAATCGTCTGCAAATAATCTGACTTTTGTTCCTGAAGTAATGCAATTTGGTAAATCATTTATGTAAATTAAAAATAGTAGTGGACCCAAGACTGTTCCTTGAGGTTAGTTATTGACTGGCTCTAAGTTTTATATGTATTTTAAAAGCTGTTTTATTTTTGGGTTATTCACTGACTGTAAATATTGTTTATTCAGTCTGATGTTATTGGTGAGTTGACCAGCTTACTGGAACTGTGGTGTGACAATAATCAGATAGCAACCATAACACATGTAAGTAACACAATCATTCATCAACATTATTGTTAGTTTTTTAGCTTATATTTCTTTACATAATTTGTTGGTGCTGTGTTGATGTAACAATATATGAATGCAGACAACTTCACATTAGAAGTATAGCAAGTTTTGATATATATTTTTTTTCTGTGCAGACTATAGGTAACTTAAAACAGCTCATGTTTCTGGATGCCAGCAAGAACCAACTTCAAGACTTGCCAGGAGAAATAGAAGGCTGTGTAGCTCTAGCAGATCTCCATTTGACATCCAACAATCTCATGTGTCTGCCTGATTCTATAGGTCAGTGATTTATTTTTCTAACCTTATAAATTCTTGTTGTGCTTTGATAACATAACGATAATATCACATTTAACTGCTTAAAAATAAATATAGTTACATAATGATTAGCATGTAACTGAGATGAAATGCTGAGTCTTAAATTTGAGGGACAACTACTTATGTTAACTCCCTTTCACTATTTTTAAGTTGAAAGAGTTGCAAGCTCTTTGGTGAACAAAGAATTAAGTATGTCATTATAATTTAGTTAACATTTTTTTTAATGTTCTTTTTCTTGTCCTCACATGAGAAATAAAAATATAGATTGTAATTTATATTAAACATTTTGTGTTTACACTTAAAAAAATGATCTGACTATAACTAAATGAAACACTGGGAGATGCAATGTGCATGCAATTTGTCATTGACAGTTGTGGAGAGTGTGCAGTCTATTGTTTTATTTTTTGTAATCTGCAGGTAATTTGAATCATCTGACAACACTTAAAGCAGATGACAATCAGCTGACATCATTACCGAAGACTTTAGGAGGGTAAGCAAACTACACATCACACAATTATAATTAAAATATAAAACACATTTTGTATCTTTGTTTTAATATTATATTATTAATCATTCTCTTTTTTTTTTCCAATTTTTAAATTCTAGCTAGTTTGATGAAGCAAATATTATTTTAAATAAACTATTGAAAATGTCAAAATTTTATTATTATCTTTGAGATTTCAACTATCTCTCCCAGACTATCTTCATTATCTGAGTTAAATGTCAGTATGAATGACCTGGAAGATTTGCCAGCCAGCATTGGCCTGTTGAGAAATCTCAGGACATTTTATGCTGATGACAATATGTTGAAATATTTACCAGCTGAGGTTTGTTTATTGTAATCTATTTTTGTTTTACCTTTCTTTGATATCATCATAGTTTAGTACACAACAAAACACTTTTACACTTGAATTGAATGTTAACAGATTTAAAACAAAATACAAAATAAAAGTCTGTATTTTTATTTTATTTTTTTGTTTTATATCCAAGTTATTTTTATTAGAAAGGACAAGGTAGTATTAAGTCGATAATTAAATTAAATATTTAAGATGACAATTGTTTAATTTTATTTGGGAAATATATGTAAGCCAAGTTGTAGCTTATTACTTTTTTCATAGCTATAGATTAATAAAAGCATTTATTTTAGCATTTAAAAAACTTTTTTTTATTTTTTCAGCTTGGGAGTTGCAGTGGTATAACTGTACTATCAATGCGCAGCAACAAATTAACTTATATACCAGATGAGCTTGGTCGCATCCCTCGTCTAAGAGTCTTAAATTTGAGTGACAACTACTTACGTTACCTCCCTTTCACCATCATTAAGTTGAAAGAGCTGCAAGCTCTTTGGTTAACAGAGAATCAAGTATGTGATTAGTGTATCAATACATTTTAAACAATTTTGTCTTTGTCAAATTAAAAATTTATTTAGATATTTTTAGAAAAAATTATTCCAAAGAAAGAGAGGGAAATGAAGACTTGTACTTCTTTTGTTTTATTTAACAGACACGACCATTGATTCCTTTACAATCAGAGACAGAACCTGGAACTGGAAGAAAAATACTGACCTGTTATCTTTTGCCACAGGGAGCATCAGAACCAAATGGTAGGTTATCTTTATAACAATTTCAGTATGTATGAATATTGATTCACCATTTTTTTTTTTTATGAGTTTTTTTTGCCTTGAAAAATGAAGATAATGTTTTATATTTTACAACCAAACATTTTGAACTTTAAAATAAATTATGATTACACTAACTAGCATTACTTTCTACAGATGAGCGAGATCCAACGGGAGACACTGAAAGTTTTCATGCTTCAATGTGGGATGAAGAAAGACTTCTGCGCCAACAGATTCATTTCGATTTTGTTGATGATTCAGATGAAGAGGTATTTTTCATTATGCATGACAATACTTCGAATAGTTATTAACTTTATAAAAAATAATTGTAAGAGATTAAAAGAAAAATCAACTAAATATTATAACATATGTTGAAGATAAAATAATTGACATGAATCATAAAAAATTATAATATTAAGTTAACAGATTTTATTTAAAATACTAGGAATTAGTTGTTTTTTCTCTCAAGAAAAGTTAATTATTTTAGGGTACTCTTGTACGATGTCCAACTCCATATCCAAAAGAAATGAGAGAGAAAGTGAGACATGCACGAAATCTAGCCATGAGACAGATGATGAATTCAGGAGAGAATAGTGTGGAGGTAGATACAGGTGCTAGGGATTCAGTAGACCATACTGGCAGACTATCTGGTGGCTTTGATGAGGTTCTTACTTTTCTGAGAATTCCAATTTTTAACAAATTATCATAATTTTATTAATTAATAATTAATGTGTCAATAATTTATCTAATAGCAAAAAAATAAAAAATAGGGTTTCATTGACTATACTGTATTCAAAAAGTATAAATAATATAGGAATTTAGCAAAAAAATTATATATGGTATTTCAGAATATTATTTTAGTCTTTAATTGTTAATACTTGACCTTGTTAACAAAACATTTTAATGACTGTTCAGGCAGCCTATGGTTTTGTCAGAGGTCAGTCTGATGTGAGAATGAGAGAAGCCAGAATAACAAAGCCTGTATCTCCCAAGCTGCAAGAGTCTCACAGACTGTTCAGATTTGATAAGGTGAACCTTAGACTGGAAAAAAGATATATTTGTGTTAGGATTTAATATTTGTATCATAGCATATTTACATTGATCTTGTAGATTGAACTCATTGGTTAATGTTTTAGATGTACATTTAGATGCATAAAATACTTGGTGAGATTTATTTTATGTTGGAAAGTAAACACAATTTTTATTCATTTAGGAGAAAATTATGAAAGATAAAGCAAGAATGCAACATCGTCTCTCAGTTCCAGATTTTGAGGGTGAAATGAATAAGTTAATAATAGAGCAAAAAATTAAAGACAGAAAAGGTTAACAAATTTTTTTTAAAACATGATTTAATAATTTATATACAATTTTTATTTATCAGTTATTTTTAAATGATATATATTTGATAAATTTAAGTAAAATTAAAATGAAGCTTGATCATTATAAATATCTTTTTGTGAACATCTTCATTTGGTTTTACTATCAAATGTCTTACTTTTAGAAATGTTAACTCTATTTTACTTTGTCATAATTTTTTTTTTCAGTCTCAGCTGATAGCAGTATCACTAAAAGGTCTGGTTCTGTTCCAGACTTAACAGGGAGTAAAAATAAAGAAGGTTACAGTGCAGGAACTTTGCCTGCTGCTAATTATGAAGATCTTTACTACAAGCAGATTGTTCATCGACACAGAGGACGTCGCTCCAGGAGGATGAGAGAGTATGACTCTGATACAGGCTACCGCAGTGACAAGGAAATTCGCTACAGAGATGCAGACAACAGGGGTGCTAACTCTGAAATTCTGTCTGTACGCTCTCAGCCACTGCCTTCCCACCATTTTCACCACCAGCAGAATGGTAGGAGAAAAGATGGTGCTGGTTATGCCAGTGACCTTGAAGCATACAGTGCTGCTGGAAGCTTATTCCCCACTGCCAATGCTGCAGCTGCAGCCTTCCAGCAAAAACTTGGACAACGACCCTCTGCCAGCACTTCTAATAAGCCAGATAATTCACCAGCATGGCGGCCATCTAAAAACATTCGTCCACAATCTCCATCCAGATCAGAGCCTCGGCATGTGGGCAGCCGAACAAACAGTTTTCACCCATCCCATTACAGAAGGACTAGTAACCCAAAAGAAGCCATTCCATCATTAGACAGAGAGAGTGTAAGGGCTAGTAAGCATAATGTAAGTCATGATTCAAATAGCACTGCATCTAACGATGAATTTTATAAACAATTCCCTGGCAATGAGTATTACCCTGCTGCCAACGTCAAAGGCAATAACTCTAATGAAAAACTATATAATGATGACTATTTCATATCTGGTCAGCCTCAGACCAGTTTTAAAGACACTAATTCCGGTGGCCCTTCAAAAGTACAACTAAAAGTAGGGCCACAAATACAGAGCCCAGGGCCTCCATCACAAAGACTCCTGGGGTCAGGGCCACCTGTTGCCCCGAAGCCAAACCTTGGCAGTCTGAGTGGGAGCAACCAATCTCTCCAGCATGCCCCATCCCCATCACCTCCAGTATTCAGCAAAGACAGTTTTCTAGACCAGAGCACACCTGTGTCAAATCCAGCTCCACTATTAGGGGCTACAGCAGCAGCCAATATCTCCACAAGAGAGCGAAGAGGAAGTAATCTGTATACTGTTATTGAAGAAAGAGGAACTGCTCAAAAAATTTTGGTATGTTTTTGAGTTTACTTTAATTGTATACATATTTGTTTAAGTTTTTTAAAAGTAATTTTTTGCATTATATTATTTATGGTTTTATATATTCAAAAATTAGTTTATATAAGATCTAGTGCAGTTTTTGAGAAATTTAAAAAAAAAACTTTTTGAAGGGAAAAATTTTCTATGAATATTTTATCTTTCTTGTTCATTTTCTATTTAATTATAATGGACATATTTTATTAATAAAAAAATAATATATTAGTATAAAGGCAATTTTTAAAACCATTTTCATTACTTCATTACTGCTGTTAACCTGCAAAAGAGCTTACAGCTCAGCTGTTAACAAACATAAGAGTATCATGAGGGTTCCCTGTCATTTCATCCCCGGTCACTTTTACCCTGGTCACTTCATCCCCAGTCATTTCATCCCCTATTCTTTTCATCATCTGATCATTATATCAAACAAATAGTAATTGTAAAATCATGAAATAAGCAATATTTAATATATTCATTTTTATTGACATGATAAAAAGTGTAACACATTAGATAAGAATAAAGTTAAATGCCAGTAAAACTATAAAAATTTAACATGTATAAATATAAATATAGACCAAAAAAATCATGTAAAAAAAAGTTTTTGTGTTCATTTACATAAGATAGAGAGGTAAGATAAAATAGATAGATATTGATTGTAAGTACAGAAGACGATCCCTTGATTCATATTACTTAACAATGTTTTGTAAATCTCTTTACCTATAGCATAATTTGCAACTTTAATGTTTAAAAGATATAAAAGCAAAACTTATATAGGCGACATGATATCCTGAAGATGGGAGAAGTCAGCCTTTATAAGAAAAAAAAAATATTTCAAGGCTAAAATGTTGCAGCCATTTTCAAGAAAGAGCGATTCAAAAATAAAATAAAGTGAAAGATGGTTGTCACCAGTTATCAGCGGCATGGTCATAATTATTCTAATCGTTCTCATCTCTCAAAAGATTTCCACTACTTCCACCACACCTTGGCCTTTGATCATTAAGTCATGCCCAGGATAAAATTATAATATTACATCCCCCACATCCAACGGAAGCACTATCTATAGATAAGTACACACCCAGATTTACAGTTTATTATATGATTTATCATAAAGAATGTAAAGTGGAAGGGGAAACACTATAAACCCATTAATAACATGTAAAAAAATATCAAAAAGCAGAAGAAACGAGGGCTTAAAGTCAAAGCCTTAACAGCACAATTAAACAATGAATACGAAAAAAATATTTAATTGTGGATGAAATGACAGGGATGAAGTGACCAAGGATGAAATGACCGGGGATGTAGTGACCTGGGATGAAATGACCGGTCACCATCATTAGGACCTTTGTTCTCGTTGTTAGCTATTTTATGATTAAAATCATTAAAATTAAAAATGATCATTTTATGATTATTGTATAATATTTTTTGATATTATAATATTACTATAATAATAATATAATATATAAATATAATGATATAAAATATAATAAATATATATATAAAAATATAAAAATATTACAAATATGCTGGGTTCACAGTTGAAAGACCACCAGGCACACATATGTAAGAGAATACATCACTGAGTAGATGATGATTTAAAATAGAAAATACTATATTAAATATATTTATAATTATTTACAAATGATGATAAAAAGAAGCTATGATAAAAAATAATGTTTAAAGATGTTTGGGATGTGTGGTTGAGTGCATAAACCACTTGGCTAACTATCAAGTGAGCTTGAGTTTTAATCCTGACTTTAGCTGAGAGATGTTTGCTGAGCACTAAAAGGCAGGACAGAAACATAGATACCCCTCAAACAAACACACGTCCACTATATTAAATAAAAACAATTTGAAAAAAAAGATAAACTTGCATAAAGCTGTTTACATTAGCTAAGTGATGGTAGATTATACATTTACTAGGTTTATATATAATGCTCTAAAGCAGGGGTTCTCAACCTGTGGGTCGCGACCCCCTTGGGGGTCGATTGACGATTTGCCAGGGGTCGTCTAAGACCATCGAAACTATGGATTGTTATTGTCTACTCTTCTAGTGCTTTATCTGTGTATCAGGGGGAGGGGGGTCGCCGAAGAGTGGGGGATTGTAAAAAGGGGTCGCCTAGCATAAAAGGTTGAGAACCGCTGCTCTAAAGAAACAATAAATCTATGCACTCAGAGTTAAGATTTTAATAAATGACCAATTTTTCTTTAATCTTCATGGCATTCTTTAATAGATAGACCTATTGCAGTTTATTAGTTTGTGTTTTATATTTTTATGCTTAGACCTATTCTAATTTTTTATGCTTTATATTTTTCTTGTTTCCATAATGTGTACTTGACAATGATTTGAACTTTTGCTATTTCCTTGTAGACTAGTCAAACTTCACAAGGTTCAGCAGCCAACACTCCACCACCTTATAATCCTGCTCCACCTTACAGAAGGCCTTCAGACAGTAGGACTCCTGGCCCACGAACTGAAAGGCTGTCTAGTGACTCATCCTCAAGTCGGGTAGACTCTCCTCATACCACATCATCTGCAGCCACAGCCATGATACTAGCTACTGCATCAGGTGGCCCAAGTGTGCCCAGGTCACAGTCTTCCCCTTGTGGTTTCCATGGTAATAACCCTTTTCCTGAGCTACCAGCAACTCCAAGAGAAAAGCTTAGCTATTCAGACTATGCTGACCTTGATCGCAGGAATCAAGGCCGCTGTCATGTCAGAGACAATCAGACCACTAGGTCAGGCAGCAGTTCATCACATATTGGTTCTGCTTCACAGATAGGACATTCATACCACTCAGGAGCTAGAGCTCGAGACCGCTCAGACTCATCAGATTCACACAGATCATCCATTAGAGAATCACCTAATACTACAAACAGGCATGAAAAAACTTTTGATCAATACTCCGGTCCAATGGAAGCTGCCAATTATGAGGACTTTACCATGATTCCCAACCAAGAACAATCATCTCAGGTCTCTAGCTCCACAGACAGTGGCTATGGGCCAGGTGGGCACCATGTTTATGAACGTATTGGGGAGTATGCCAGAAGTAAAGCTGAGGGTTACTCCTTACGAGGAGGTCCAGGGTCACATAGCTCAGGAGCGACCTCAACACCACCCTCACAAAGAATGACACCTGTAAAAAATTCTGGAAACTCTTTGTCAAGGGATGCTACTCCTTCAAAGGATTACATGAAACCAGACTCCACCACACAAGAACACAGGGAACAGGTATTGTTTTTATTTATAAGCTTTGGATTCGTATTCGAGCCTAAATCATACTGCAGGAACACAAGGGATGTCAGTTGGTATGGTTTGAATTGGGAACCAGCACAAAGATATTCTGCAGTGCACACTGCATACATTTATTCCAATAAGAGGTTAAATTCTTTAGTACAATATGAAAGAAAAGAAAATCTACCAATAATATAGTGTACTTGAGAGCACTGCAATACCTTTAAAGTATAAAAATGTATGAAAGTAAAATTATAATTGAAAATGAATGATATTATACCACAATCTCTCTCTATATATAATTCTCTTCATGGCCTAACCATGCAGGACACCACAAAAAAGTAATGGAAAGATACCTCTTTTATTTCTGCAAGTTAAGACTAGAATTACCACATGTAACATTTGTGCAACAGAGAGCATGGCTCAGAAAAAAAAGAGGGGGGGGGGGAAGTAATCTTTCTCTTTAAACATTCTATATTTGATTATATTTATGTGTGTATTTTTTACACACATAAATATCTCGTGTCATTGAAATAGTTGCATGTTTCTTCTATAGCTTTGTTTTGATTTTGCCCCTTCGTATTGCCATTCATGTCCTAACCATGGCCACCCCTTCACATATATTTCATGAAGTCAACAGGTCTTTCAATGTAGTCGAAATTCCTGCATCAAGTAACTGTTTATTTCTATCAGTTCTGGAAAAATGTCATTGAGGAAACTGTTACTCTCAAACTTTGCAAGATGGCTGTTAACTTTATTTGCGAACATTGGGATAACTATGGCGACGCTCTGTCCATTGTTCTTGCGTAAGCACAGTCGACAATACACTGTCTACATCAGCGTATGCTACACCGAGGGTCGGCGGTCGACTAGTTGTTTTTAAAAAGCCAAAGTGTGTAAGAAAAACATGAGCAAAAGTGACAGATGGAAACATTAAACTCTGATAATTTAACCCAATGCATCTCTAGTAAAAAAAAGTTTGGAAGAAGGACTACCACAAGGTTCAGCCCTTAGCTGCACTCTCTTTCTAATCTTCATTAATGACCTCCCGGACCTCATTTCGGTCAATAAGGCACTTTATGCAGACGACCTTTTAATTTGGACTACAGAAATATCCAGTGCTGACTAGATCCAAACTAAATAGAGCCCTCACAACTATCTCCACATATTCAAAATTATGGAAAATGGAAATAAACAAAGAAAAGTCAGTTTATTCAATCTTTAGCCACAGCAACAAAACAGCAAAAAGAAACTACATCCTAAAAATAGACTCACAGCCAATAAATAAAGAAGAAAATCCAACATATCTTGGTGTAAAACTAGACCAAAGACTGTCTCTAAAACACTTTATGGCAGATTTAAAAGAAAAGGCATCACAAAGATTAAACATAATAAAACACCTAGCAGGAACATCCTGGGGAGCTGAAAAGAAAACCTTAAGACAGTTATACACTGGATACGTCAGATCTGTAATGGATAACTGTCTCTCCTTACAAGTAGCTGCCAATAAAACCTATCAATCATCATTAGATACAATCCAAAACCAAGCCTTGCGGCTAATTAGTGGAGGTATGAGAACTACTCCCACAGCAGCCTGTGAAATAGACTCCAATATTGAACCTCTTAAGTTAAGGCGCAACAGAGCAGCATTAGAAGCTATTGAGAGATACAGAAGGTTGGAGGACGATCATCCAAATAAATTACTAACACAGAGAAATAGGAAAATCAACCAGAAAAAGCAAATGACTCTGATCCAACTTACTGACGAACTAGCCCTAAAACACCACCTACCCAATAACAGAGAAAAAATTACCAGATTTTCAAACATTACACCCAGACTAAACTACAAACAACCAACCATCAAAACACATTTACTAAATAACACCTTAACAAAAGAATCAAATCCACTGGAGCTCAAAGTAGGCACGCTTGAAACAATTGAAAGCTATCAAAAAACACCTATCCATATTTATACAGACGGATCGGCTTTCAAAGCCACTATTAATGCTGGTCTTGGGGCCTTCCTGGTCTTCCCTAAAAATAAACACTTTGAGATAAGCGCACCCTGTGGCGATTAGGCCTACTGCTCAAACTTTCAAGCCAAAATTGAGGCAATTACCATAGCACTACAGACAGTGGAAAACAAATTATATGAAGGAGTGCAACCGTCATCAGATATTGTTGTCTTTACAGACTCCCAATCTACTCTGCAAGCACTTAACAGCAGCACCTCAAACAGCCCAAGAGAGTTGACAACACTCATTGTGATAATCCATCAGATGATATCAAAATTAAATATCAATATCACACTACAGTAGATCCCTGGACACATTGGCATCATGGGAAATGAAAAGGCAGATAAGCTATCAAAGGCAGGTTCATCTATGGAACAACCAGATAGACCTGTTAACTACCTCACCCTAAGGTCAATGTTAGTCAACAATCACAAAGAGGAGTGGTTCAACCAATGGGCATCAGGAAACACAGGAAGAGCCATGTACAAAGAAATGACTACGCCTAACAAACTGGACAGTATTAACTTCCTCCCCTGCAAAGAACAATCTACAATCTTCCAACTAAGAACAGGACACACACCACTATTAAATTACCACCTGAACAAAATAAACTCCACACAACTCCCCCTTTGCAGACACTGCGCCCACCCCTTTGAAACCGTAAACCATATCCTCTTTGAATGCCCCTCCCTAATCCACCTTAGGCAGACCCTACTTCCACTACAGCCCAACATAACCAACACCCTGTACGGCAATGATGAACAACTGAAGAAAACAGCACTTTTTTTTCCTTGGCACAGTCTGCAAAAGAGCTCACAGCTCAGCAGCAATAAAGCTGGCTAGAAGAAGAAGAAGAAGAACCCTATGCTGTTTTCTGTGCCAGTTGTAGTGCAAAGCTAATAATAGATTTTCTTCCATTAGAAATGTGCCACTGTCATTTCTGTATACTATCGTCACAAATTGTAAAACAGAAAAAGATAGCATTTACAATATGCCTCTTAATTTGGAATTAGTAAAATATGCTAAAATCATTGTAAGAGAACAACTAAGACAAATTTTGTTTTACATATTTAGGCTACCATAATGCTTTGAAATTTCTTATTGCTTTTTTTCCCTCCTCAAAATCTCAGGTGCTTGTTATGTTTTTTCCATAGCTCTTAATTTTTTAAAAATGTTTTTTTATTTATTTTTTTACACATTTTTCTTTAAATTTGCTGCAAATTGTAAAAAATCAACAATATTTAATACTGTGGCAAATATTGTTTACAACTTCTTTATGTAAGTTTTTCAAAAATTAAAAGGAATCATCTTTTTTTTTGCTTCAGTTTCGAGTAACAATAAAGAAAAGTCCTGGATTGGGATTTTCCATAGCTGGTGGTATTGGCTCCCATGGCAATCCATACAGAGCCAATGATATTGTAAGTCAGTCTATTAGCTTCACATTATTGAAAAAATAAAGTTAAACATTTACTGCTTCTGGCTCTCTTTTAAGAAAGTTTAAGAATATAAAAACAAATTTTTTTTTATTCATTGATATTTTCATTCAAGCATATACAATTTTTTCTTTAGGGAATATTTGTGACAAAAGTCACTGCTGATGGGCCTGCCTCTAAACACCTTCGTTCCGGAGATAAACTTTTAGAGGTAAAGTGGATTTAAATTTGAGTTAGAGTGCTTTGAATTAAAAACTTAAACTTACTAGCGATTCATGTTATTTATAAAATAGAAATTTATGATGGGATACACAAAAAAAAAAGGTTAAGGAGACTTTAGTAGAATAAATAGTGGCTATGTGTGAAATTAAAAGTATACTTAGGGAGTGCAGAGTGCTGAATTTAGCCTTTGGTACAAACACATTTCTGAAAACAAAAATTGTGACATTTTCTAACATCACATTAGTCTTCTATTAATGAGTAGTTGAGCTTATTCCAGTATGTTAAAAGGTTACTTTTGCAGAACAATGTGGTGAGGGTCTAATATATTAAGAGCTTATTTTCTCAATTCTATCTTACTGTGTAAAATGTATTCCTTCAGGTCAACAAGGTAGACTTTCAAGCCATTGAACACAACCAGGCGGTAGCAGTACTCAAAACCAACCATACTGTTAATCTACTTATTGAGAGAATACAGAAAGTCAACATGGTTTAATCTGTGAGGATTAAGGCTTATTTAACATAACAGTGATATTTGAAAGATTTAGTTTTATTGATTTATTTTTAAACTTTAAAAAAAAATTCTTTATAAATACTGAAAATAGATAAACAAAATGACAATTTATTTTAACTTAATTTTAACCACTTTATTGAGCACTATTTATATTTATTACATTTTTTTTTTCTTTTCATACTTTATTATTTTTAACCACATGGAACAAAGCAGTTAAGGCAAACACTTTTTATCCATCTTTTACATTTCTTTGGCCTCATGTCCAACTGGTCAAATATTTAAGCCTACTCACCTAGTTATGTGGAATGTCAGTAGGCCCTATATCAAAAAATCAAAATTTTCATCCACTACAATTCAATGATTATATTGAACATGTACTTTTGCAAAACATATATTAATTATTTTTTTTACATTTCTGTCTACAAAATAACAATCCTTATTTTTATTGAAATATAGTGACCAGTGATCTTAGCATTTATTGGATTATTCAGAGGGGGAACTGGATTTTACTTAGATGTTAAACATAAGATCCAATGTTTTGAGACATATCAACATATCTAAACTAAAAGATATATCCCATCCAAAACTTATCACTGTTTATAATTATAGATAAGGTACCTAATTAATGTTTTTCTTACTATAAACAAATACCAATTAACTCAAATTCTTTTGTTTATTTGTTTACTAATGTGTTCAGTTGTGATGTTAATTAAAAGCATTTTAAAGCAATAATTTGATTTGATTAGAATCATCTTAGTTATGTAATATTTTACTAGTTTAGTAGATATTTGCTTATGCTTAAAAACCTTTTCATTCAATTAAATATGTACTATTGAAGTCTGTTGGTTTGTACTACAAAAAGAAAACCAGTGTAAGTTTTTTTTTACAACTTTGTATTTTAATTTTCCTTTTGAAAAATGAATTATTTATTTGATTTCTTTTGATGTCAGTTGTGTTAAAAACTTTGACATAGCAATGTCAGTTGTGTTAAAAACTTTGACATAGCAATGTCAGTTGTGTTAAAAACTTTGACATAGCAATGTCAGTTGTGTTAAAAACTTTGACATAGCAATGTCAGTTGTGTTAAAAACTTTGACATAGCAATGTCAGTTGAAATAATGAGCTTGAACTTTTTTTTTTACAAGAGCTGTGTAGTAGTTGAACATAGAGCTTTGTCTGTTAAATGACCTTGCTATAAACGTTCCCCGACATTAAGACATGAGAAACTGTGAATTATGGTGTTGAGATCAAGCATTTTTCAAAATGAAAAACTATTGGCATCAATATCTCTCAGATGTTGGTCAACAATTATTTCATATCTTTTCCTGAACTCACATATAAAATCCTTATAACTATCTAATATGCAAATGGCACAATTTATTTCAAAAGGATTTTAATGTCTCAAAAGTTTTTGTTAAGTTATAACTGCTGATTTATATTGCTATGCAAAATTTGTCTACTGTACAGTTTTTAAAAAAGTTTACTTTAGACAACATCTATCTTTTGTTAAGCTAAATATAAATATATTTATTTGAAATTAAAAGTCTATAGGATCAGTAGGTCTAGTAGTGACCATATAGCCTACTATCATTTTTTAAAAGAATATGTAATACCTTATCAATTTTTTAAAAAACATTGTAGATAAAAAATAAAAATTACTGGATGATAATTCAAATGCATGTCAACCTGTTAGCTGCCTTAGTTTTATTGATTTATTTTTAAACTTTTTTTTTCAATTTGTAATTCTATATAAATACTGAAAATTGATAAACAAAATTAAAATGTATTTTATTTTTATTTTTCAATTGATGGGGGGTAACTTAAGTTCATTCTGTGTAAAATAAAGTGTAAATTATCACAGATAACAAAACAAATAATGTGAAATCCATATTTCCTTTACTTCCAATTAAAATATTTATTTTTTCATTAAAGTCTTACAACTTTTCACATTTTGTACATTAATGTATATTGCAAAGTTTCAATTAAAATTATGAATATCAATGCTAATTTGTTGCTGTTGATAAGTCTACATGTTTTATATATAACTTGACACATGTTTCTAATTTTTACTTTGTGTTTAAACTGCTGATGGATTACATTCCACTAAATCATATTTCTATTTCTACATTTATTCTATACATCTCTTTTGTACAAAGTTTATACATTTTTTGTGAACATGTTTAGCTATTTTACAATCTGCCTTTAGATCTACATTCCATCCCTAATTTGTATTGGTGAATATCAAGATCTGGCATATTTTTTAATTCTTGTTGTTTTGGTGTTTAAATTAATGGAATATAGATTGATAATTATATTTAATTACATGATGTTCAAGTTCTCTTCTTGATCCTGTCACCATATACAGGCCTATTTGAAATGTATAGTTAATAATTAATATGGACCTAATGAAAAAGAAAAATTTGATTTGCCTGCCCTATTAATAAACTAGTTACCTGATGTTTTCATTGGCTCATTAACTACCATTTACTTTTGATGGAGGAACAAATTGTAATTAATTATTCAAATCATTTTAAGTATATTTTACAAAATTGTATAGTACTGATAACTTACTGTTATTTTTGTTTGAGTATTATTAGACTAATATTAAACATTACAATGTAGATTGTTGTGAATTGTAAATTAATCATCATCTCATGATTTATGTAAACAAATTAAATCTACATTTCTAGTTTTGTAGTTACTTTAAGTTATATAGATTGAATGCAAGACTCAAAAATGTTACATTGAAATGGCAGCATTATGATTTGATAAACAAACATACAAACTCCATTTTTTTAATACATTAGAATTGAATGGAATAAAACATGTACATAAATTATATTCTTGCTTCTGTTTTGTTTTTTTTTTACTTTGAGATGATGCTTGTATTTTGTTTCTGTAAGGTCTTATGGTAAGAGATTTGTCTGGTAAATAAATAAAGGACTATTCTTCTAATCACTTAAAAAAATATAGTTTCTATCCCGCACATTAGTAATCTGAAAATTGTCATTTACAAACAGCACACATTTTTACTATTGATCCCCTATTTCAATGCTTTAAGCATGACAATACTTCAAGAGTGAATTTTTCTTGCATTAATTATTAGTTGGAAATACAAATAAACAAACTCAAAATCGACCCCCTAAGTAGTCCACCCAGGCAGGTTTCAGAAAGAATATCAAAATGAAATTCTATCAAAAGCAAATGACAGAGAAGAATGGAGAAAGAAGGTTGACAGATCTTGTGTGGTGCCCCAACATAAATGTGTTGAAAATATGGTAAACGGTTGTATCCCTTGCTAAACAGCCGCCTGTGTTTGTTACTATTAAGAGTGAATAGTTGTAAAAATGGTGTATTTCTATGACATTCCATTTCGAGGTTAGGGTTAAACTTAAACTTTAAACTTGAGGGTTTTTTATTCTCAAAGATTGAAAGTTTTTAACTACTAAACTAGTTTGACTTATAATTCTCAAAGCTATTTAAAATAGTGTTGGAAACCGTATTTGCTCTTTCAGGAAAAAAATAACGATAATAATAATATCCTCATATCTAATAGTTTTGCCTGCCTACAAAAAATCTAGTGAATATCAAGCAGTGGTTCTTTCAACTGTTCTATAGGGATCTGAGACATGAGTAGCCTACTATACAGAAAGCAACTAAGATTTCTTGAAAGCTTTTACCAAAGATTTTTGCACTCCATCATGGACATACCCTGGCACTATAAATAGCAATGTTCTTGCGAATGTCGGTATGGACAGTGTAGAGTTACTGTTTATAATTCGACAGCTATGCTAGGCAGGACACACATCTCGTATAGGGAATTACCGTATGCCAAAAACTTATCTTTTTAGGTGCACTTAAAGGTGGTCAGCGTAATAGAGGTAACCCTTGCCAGGAAACACTTTAAAAACCAGCTTAGGCGCCAGCTTGCTTTAACTGACATAAAAGAGAGCACCTGTCTGCAGGCGGCATTCAAACGAGTCAGCTGGATAGTTCCCTTACAAAGACTGCAAGGTAGGCCTACACATTTGAGCCCAATAGGAAATCTATTGCCTAGGACCCAAACCTGACTACCGACCGATCCCGATTGTGTCGGCGCTGGATGTGGCAAAATATGTAATCAAGTGAAATAGGGGAAGGTGGGGTGAAATGTCACAAGGGTAAGTTGTCACAAACACTATATCGATGTAATGTGATGCGCTATCAAAAATGTGAAACTACAGCTGAGATGTTTACGGAAACATTTACAAATAGTTATAAAATGAAGCCGATACCTTTTCGCATTTTAAAATTATCATTATTCATTGTTTTTGACTGTTCGGAAAGTGGAATTTTATTTTTGTGTAATTTTGTTGAAAAACACTTATAATGTTGAGATGATTGTCTAACATTACACTGTTTCATGTCTCTGAAGTTAGTTTATTTCTTAAAGCTCGACCCGATAAAATGTTATTGGAATAAATGTTCTGAAAATTGTTGTGGGGCAAGTTGTCACACAGGTTGGGGTAATATGTCACAGTTGTGACAATTTGCCCCAATGAAGATTAAGCATTTTGAAAACAAATTTTAATATTAATATTTGTTTATTAATAATTATTTGTTTTATTGATTCCCATGTGCATTCCCAAGTCTATTTGCATTCCTTAATCTTCAGACTCGAAGACAAGCTTTATTTTTATTATGCAATAACTGTGTTCATCAAATCATTAATGTTAAGATGTAGACTAAACTGTTTTAGCTACAGAAGATTACAACATGCTAATTTGAATTAAGTAGACAACATAGGAGATATAGAAGTACAAGAAAATGGGCCCAAAAACTATTAGCCAACATCAAACCTAATAAAGCATCTGGATCTGATGGTATTCCAGCTAGATTACTCAAAGAACTAAGTAATGAGCTAGCACCTCTGTTCAAAATACTTTTTCAGGCATCTCTTAACCAAGGCAGACTACCAAGGGACTGGAAAGAAGCTAACGTCACATTCCCCCACCCCCTCATTTAAAAAAGGAGAAAAATCTGACCCAGGAAACTACAGACCAGTTAGCCTATCACTAACCAGCATCACATGTAAAATCCTAGAACACATAATATGTAGCAACATCATAAACCATTTTCCCAAGGCTTTTGACAAAGTTCACCACCATAGTTTGCTTAAAAAATTAAAATATTTTGACATTGATAGTCCATTGCTTCAGTGGAGTTTGAGTTTAGGCACATCGGCACAATGTAGGCCATGTCGTGCCCGTAATCCTTTAAGGATCACTCTCCCTTTATATAACAAGGGCTAAATTCTATACAGTTTAATCATTAAAAACAAGGTCTATTCACAGTTAAAATAGTAATGCTTCAGTTGATTAAGGATTTTTTGATAAGAGAGAAAAAACTGTAATAATAAATGGCTCTAAATCAACACCAATAACAGGAAACGCAGGTGTTCAATGAACAGTCTTAGGTCCACTACTATTTTTAATTTACATAAATGATTTACCAAAATTGCATTAGTTCAGGAACAAAAGTCAGATTATTTGCAGACGATTGTATAATATATAGAACAATAAAAACAACACAAGACTCAGATATTTTACAAAGAGAATTAGATGAATTACAGAAATGGGAATCAAATTGGAGCATGTCTTTTCCACCCAGGAAAATGTCAGTTAATAAGAGCCCGAACCCCATTGATGAATAATGAGCTGTTGATGTCAGGAGAATGCGTTTCTGTAGTGAAAAATGCAAGAAAATGCTTTTGGCGTCGGGGCGAAGCCGAATCCCACTAATGGATAATGAGCTGTAGATGTCAAGAGAATGCGTTTCTGCAGTGAAGAATGCAAGAAAACGCTTTTGGCGTCGGGGCTTCGCCCCGAACCCTACTGGTGAAGCATACAGCGTTCCCCCGGATCCCCAAGCTTGCAAGAGAAAGGCCTCAACATGATTTTTTTTTCGCCGAAGGTTGAGAAATACTGCTTTTTAAACATTCTCATATGCATAGGGTTAGGGTTTGGAAAAAAATCGCCCCTCCCACTCCAAAGTTCTGGATCCGCTAGTGACACACACACAAATAAGTATGACTTTCAGAAGAACCATGATTTACACATTTTTTTAATATTCCAGAGTGGAGCTCTTCAAAGAAATTGAACATAACGACCTACTCGCTGTAAATGAAGCAAAAGAAACAAACAAACAAGAACTTAATGAGAATGCTATCTTAAAATGCAGTGATCAGAATATTATTAAACAACAAAACAAATAACTATTAGTTAGTTACATTACTTTATTTCAAATATAAAAAAAAACAGCATTCAATTACATAGGAGTAGCAGTAAAATGAAACAGTAAAAATATATTCAATATCACACGATCATCTACATTGGGTCAATGTCAATGTATTAATACAAATCAGTGTCAAATAAAATGTAAAATCATGAGAAAAGAGAAAACAATGTGCAGCATCAAAATATTTCTATTCACAATTCTTCCGAGAATGAACTAGCACAAGATTTCATCATCAAGTAACAAAGTTGTCTCATTCAGTCACGGAGATTATTCAAAATAAAAAAACAAAACAAACCTAAAGTTGTTTGAATTAGTTGTAAGTTAAGCAATTTTACACTAGATAAGATTTGGATGATGACTTTTATTAGTGGAATAGAAAAAAAAAGGTTACAATTTATATAGCAGAATTTTTAGTGATATCGTGCAGACTTTCAATGTAACAATATATATATATATATATATATATATATATATATCAGTAAAACGAAGAATTGTGTTTTAATTCAATCAGAAACATTAAGATCCATTAGACCATCATTGTGTTAGGCAAAAACTTTTTTTCCAGAGCTAAATTTTCAAACTATTCTATGTGTGTACAATGTACCTTTCCAGGCTGTAATGATATTATAGCTTTAAGTTGTTTGTTTTTTCCTGTTTTTTTCCCCATCAAGAAAGGTTCTTGAATGTCAAGGAAGTTGTGCTGGTTGCCATAGTATCACAAACAACAGAGTCCTAACACAAAACCAATTGGAAAAGTGTTGCGCTGTACAGAGTTTGATTGCAAAGAGAGGATCACTTTAGATCTAAATACACAGTCACATTCCCTGAGGCACAAACTGATCACAAGATGAAGAATACATTTGAAAACATTAAAAGAAAATTTGTTTAAAAACAAATGAAGCAAAAATGTAATCAACCCAAAACCTTTCAAGAACTTGATACATTTATTTCATAATTTACTAAGTTTGCTAATTTTGAAAATTAAAAAAAAAAAAAAAAAGGTTGTAAATACGATTGACTAATCTGATGCCAAGAAATAAAATCCTTTTAACAATACCTCTATTTAAACCATATCTTTGTCTAAACTAAAACCTTCAGGGTGGTGGGCTCAAAAACCTGGACACAGATCTAAAAAATGTCTTTAAAGATTTTCCTAGAAATTTTACAGTTTATGTATATCTATCATTGGGAAAAGATACTCGCTCATTGGCCAGACTGGGAAAACTCAACTTTGACCATTATAATTTATCAAAGTATAAAAAGAAATTGATTTAAATTTGGCTCTTGAATGGACTATATGTCTTCTGGTATTTCTGCATTTATTCATTCAATAGTTTAATCAATTTTGTGTATTCTCTACTAAGTATAGATCTAGACTAGAGTCTTATTATTGGATCATTGGAATATTATAAAGTCTATTAGGTCTATACATTCTCTTAATCAGGGTGGAGGATTCCATTTTAAAAAATCTAACATTCATTAGTTATTAAGAGAAAAATAATCGCACTATAAGTTGTATAAAGGAGATATTGTCTTTTTTAAAAAAGTATTTTTTAAAATGTTTTTCTTGTTAATGCTATAAGAAACAAAAAACCCTATAAAGCCAACTAGAGAAACATCACTTATCTATATCATTTTAAAATCATGTAGATTATAGACACACATATCTCTATATGACCACACACAAAATTCCTCCTTACATTTGTTATGTTTTACGTACATATGCTTTAAAGCTCATGTTGAAAAAATTAAGGACTGAAAGCAAGGACAAGAACAAGAAAGGCACCAAGGACAAAGTATTTATCCAACAGTGAACTTGTTTTTTCACATTCAATAGAATCCATTTAATAGTACAGTTTTACACTAACAGGCTTATGTGTGTAAGAATAAACTTTACTTAACAGAGATTTTAATTCACATTAATTATAGTAATAATAGAAAAAAACAACTTATGGTCAAATGACACCAAACAAAGGTGGCTTATTAAAAGTATAAAATAATAATAAAAAAAATAATTTTTAACTTAAAAGTAAGTAAAAATGAACATTTACATTGTATTAAATAAAGTTTAGTATGGAATATAGTTGTCAACAGACAAAACACATTTTGCATCTGTTCTATGTACACTGTAGTAAGTTTATATACAAAAGTATGTTTCCAACATGCTTCTAAAATATTTGTTGATATATCATATTCAGATGCATAATAAATACTATAAAAGGTATTCACAGATGGAATTTAGATGAAAAAAAAAGATATAATCAAGTAGACAATTTTTAGTAATAAAATTGTTCAGTTTCATTCATAACTTATGGCATAGTAAAGCGTTATTTAAAAATAAAAACTTTAATTACTCACTTTTTCTTTGTAAAGTAAGTTAACATTGGATTTCTATTGTTACAGAAGGCAAGCAAATTTGACTTCAGCACTTACATATATAATGCATACAAAATGAAAAGAGTCTAGCTTGCTGCCTTAGATCAAGTGTATGAGCAGTCAATGAAAATAATTCTTCAAACATTCTTTTTATGTCACATACAATGTTCTTCACACACAAACAAATATTGGTGACATTGGATGAGATTAGTAACTAGGTGAAAAAAAAATAATCTTGAGTAAATGACATACACACAAAATATTTTCATAAAGAATCTGGACCAATAAAAACAGTTCAGGATCTGGACCAATCAAAACAGTTCAGGATCTGGACCAATCAAAACAGTTCAGGATCTGGACCAAATATCATAATTTTGTTCAATTTAAACCTAAATAATCAAAATGTAACATTTAGAACATGACAAAAAAAATAAATAAATGAACTTGAATTAGCAACTTACTGGTTTTATCAAACATTGTAACATATTCCAATAAGAAAGAAAATTAAAAAAAAATACAGAATAAATAAAAATTATTAAAAAATTAATATTGTCACTTCCAATACAAAGGATAATGATAGCTTCAAGCTAGCTAAAAAAAACCCATTGGAAATGGGTTAATGTAGATGTATTAGTGAAGAGAAAGAAAAAAAAACAACAAAAACTTAAAAATTTAAATCAGAGCATTGACAAAATCTTCCTACAATTTGTTAAAATGACTAAAAACATGTAATGAGAAATGATATGCTATTAAATATGTTCAATGTACTAGATCAACACCAACATTTTGAATCACATTTCTGTATGTCAGGTCTTTATGTCCTATGTCTTATGATAAACAAGAGTTTTTCATTAAAAAAAAAATATCTTATGTTATTTTTGTGGCAAAGGGTCGTCCATCTTGGTGTATCAGATAATAATTTTTTCATTATTTCCTTAATGCTAATTTTTTTTGGATACACAATAACCTTGCAAAAAAGTTGGGGTAATGAAACAGCATGCCAACACTTTTTATCTACAGATTCTTCAACTGTGACATAGTTGTTAGGTTACCCCTCAAATCTCAACCTCTTAATCCTATTGTTGAAGGTGACAATAGACAAAGAAAGACCTGAAACATCCAAATAACAGAACTTTGTTGAAGCTGTGCCTGACCAGCAACAATAAATTTCCATTTCTTAAGAAAATATATGTTAAGTCAAAAGATAGACTGAAACGAGCTTAACCTTCAGAAAAATGACACTGTATATGAACTTGTATGGCCATGAGAGAAGGGGAAAGGTTGTGCCAAGCTCGCAAGCTCCAACTTTAGTCTCACACTGACATGACTGTTTCATATACTTACTCTTGTAAACAAAAACAAAGAACCAAAAAAATAAACATTAATGAAATAAGATAATAATAATAATTTAATGTATAGGTGTACGAGAAAGAATGGCATACAACTTAACTAGCCAAGAAAATATACACCATCAGAGACTAAACTAACTCTTCTAAAAGATGGATTGATGAGTATTAGCAACAACAGGTCTCATATTGAGCATCACACCTTGTTACAGACTGTCTACTACATATTCTTATGGCATCTCTCCTGTAAAAGTAAAAGGCTGAAGTCAAGGCCTCTGAATGTTACTAGATGCTTCAAAATATAAGATTTCTTTCTCAGAAATGATAAATAATAAGATAATATGATGAGGGGGAGTTAAATTTCAATATTTCATAAAATGAATTTTCATGAATTTGTTTTTATTGCATCCTGACTTTGTGGATACTTTCTAAGTTAAAGGTTTATTAGTTTCACAACACAAGGTGCAAGCTAAAACCTAATCAAAACTTTTTGGTTCAGACCACAACATTGATAGTGTAGCACTAAAATCATTTGTCAGTTTATCTTAACCAACTATTACCAATCTAAAAAAAGATTAGGAAGATATCCCCAAGACCCATAAGTCCATGTGTCCCAAAATTAAATGATGAAACATTTTAAAAATAATTACCATAAAAAGATCAACTGAACACAGTTTTAGACACCTAAAATATTCTAACCAGATTAAGTTATAGAATTTAGTCATTCTTTACACACATATTTAGCTCATCTTGATTGCATATTCCAGGCTCCTTAGTTTATAAAACACACATTAAAATCTTGATCAAGTAAATAAATATATGAATAAAAAATACTAGAAGGCTTTCATAGTTAAAACAAACAACACTTCATGAGCCACATGGGAAATATAATGAGAAATATATAATCCAATGGTATTATGCATATAGTCAGCATTCAACAGTCTTCAAGCAAAGAGGAAACAAACTTTTCTATTATGCAGTTGAAGCAGAGGCTTAAAGAATAGATAATGATCTGAGTGCTAGGAAGAAAATGAAGAACATCAGAAAGCCCATTGTAGAACAAAAGAGTTTAAATATTGAAAAGCGTCTTGATTTCTTCAATTCTCTTTTGTCTTCTCTGATCAGCTGACAATTTTTTGTCCAGGACTCCCCTGATAAGCTGCTTCTTCTTTTCTTGAAGCTCCAACATTCGTTCTTCCACTGAGTCTTCAATCACAAACTGCAATGAAGATTTAATTCTCAGTTTTTAGTGTCAAGATTGTTTTAATGAAGCTCTGACAATCTTAAAATTAAAATATAAAAAAAACTTTCTTCGACATGGACAACTTAAAAAAAAAGTCTAGAATCTAAGAAAGGAAGAAAGTTGAACTTTATTATTGAAGAGGATACATACCTTTGTGATCACAACATCTCTAGTTTGTCCCAGTCTATGACAGCGGTCAAAACATTGATCTTCTGCAGCAGGATTCCAAGCCTATAGACAAACATCAAATTATATATATATATAATATAGATATTGCACAAATATAAATGATTCAAACTTCAGCTGTAAAAAAAAAGTAGTCCAAAAAATGTGTTTACGTACTGGATCCAAAAGAAAAACTCGAGATGCTGCTGTCAAGTTGATACCAACACCACCAGCTTTCAGAGATAACAAGAATATTGTAGGACCTCCTGGAACTGGGTTGGCAAAATCATGGACAGCTTTAGCTCTGTCTGCAGCCCTCATGGTACCATCTAGACGAGCAAATACAAAGCCTTGCTCCCTGAAGTCATTAAACAACAACAAAAAAGTGTACAACATCAGAAACCTTAACACATCTAAACATTGTTATGAAAATAAAAAATGAAAGCCTGATTTAGTACATGAGTGGAAGGAAAACAAATTTTGTGAATGGCAACTCATTTTAAGTTGTTTTTCAAATTAAACATGCATGTGTTTATTATGAATATGAAATGTCGCTTAGTTAACATTCTCCAAGAATCTCATAGGAAAATGTATAAAATACAACGTATGCATGAAGAATTTTGGATGGTATTGAATAATAGAGCACTAGAAATTATGTGCCACTTTTATTTAACTAGATGATCCCTCGTTAGAATGATGTGAGCTCGTGAGCAGCGTCACAAGGTTGGTTAAGAATGAATGCCCAAATTAAACCATATTTAATAGGGGCTAGAAAATAGATAACAAGAAAACATAAAAACACTTTTAAAAAAAAAAAAAGGGGAGCGACCTGAATTCCAACTAAAGCCTCCTCAAGCCAACATCCTAACCACTCTGCTAGTGAAAATTAAAAATTGTATGGTTATATTGTGTTTGTTTCAAACTTATTATAAAGTGGGGACCAATAAAGAAGACTAATTCAGCTCATACCACCACATCAGTCAAGTACAATTTCTCCCCCTTGTTTGAGATACAAAAAAAAAAAAAAAAATAACAATAGTTAATTAACTAATTGGTCAATTGTTTTTTATTGATTCCTATGTTGTCAGGTAAAAGAAATAATTGTGCAAAATTTCAGCTTGGTCCGAGATTGGGTGTCACAGAAATAATGTGGACAAACTTTTTACCATACAGACAAAGAGACAGAGTGAGTTGATATAAGCTTTGTAAAAAGAAAAATAAACCCTAACTTACTTTAAAGGTGTCTCCAATAATGTCAGAAGTGAAGTAAACTGGCTCACAACTACACTCTTGATGCTTGGGTCTTCTTGTCGCAGTTGGTTGAGAGCTTTCATCAATGCATCCACCTAGTTATAAAACAAGACTTTTAGCACATTTTTATTTCAGATTTGTTTTTAATGTCTTTCATTTTCTTTTATTTATTTCATATATTAAAAGTTAAGCCTTCATATTACTGGTTTCAAATACAATTTGCATACAAATGACATTTTAAGAATTTAAATAATGATCCACTTATCCTTAAAAATATTGATTCATTAATTTTATTCTGTAAAAATGGTACATTAATATACATACATAGTGGCTGTGGGACAAAGATTTGAGACTCAAAGAAAAGCCGTTATTGAAGAAAGGCGCAGAAGACAGAAAGAAAACTTAAACAGACCGCCAGTGGACACTGACTCTGCATGAGAAGCAGGAAAATATGCAGGTAGTAACTGGGCTAGTGTGGTCATGTGAAACAATGCACTCATCCTTAATCTTTGGAATCGAAGACATTGCCACTACATATAGTGGCAACATTATGTACAACATTTTGTAAGAGAGAAAATTGTGAATATAGCAAGTAATGGAAAGTCCTGATCAAAGCACAAACCACTGACCCTTAGACTCAACAACTTTCCCTAGCAACAAGAAACAGGACCAGGTGAACAGACCACAAATTCTTCAAAAATATCATTTAGTTTGGTAGTGTTTAAGTGTTCACCAGTCTTGCACTTTGCCACAGTGAGGCCAATAGTCACATGAATATTCCCCATTCCACCACATCCATTTTCACTAAAAAAAAATGTGTCTACATTTACTTCACGGTTCTTTGGTACAATTTATACTGAAAGATACAGCAATACAATTTATACTGAAAGATACAGCAATACAATTTATACTGAAAGATACAGCAATACAATTTATACTGAAAGATACAGCAATACAATTTATACTGAAAGATACAGCAATACAATTTATACTGAAAGATACAGCAATACAATTTATACTGAAAGATACAGCAATACAATTTATACTGAAAGTTACAGCAATATAATTTATACTGAAAGATACAGCAATACAATTTATACTGAAAGATACTGCAATACAATTTATACTGAAAGATACAGCAATACAATTTATACTGAAAGATACTGCAATACAATTTATACTGAAAGATACAGCAATACAATTTATACTGAAAGATACAGCAATGGTCAATACAAAACAGCAAATTTGAATAGCCTTACTAAATGAATGAGCTTACTTTAGAACTAGAGTGCCACTCATCAGGGTTAAAGTGGAATTGATCCTTGTCTGGACAGTCAGTAGCTGAATCTTCAACTCCATAAAGTTCATTTTTATCAAGTGGGGCTCTGCACATTGGACAACTGGTTTCCTGCTGTAGAAAGGGAGTACACAATTGCACTGAATATTCAAATATATTGATGGAAATCTTTTCCCTATTATTAGTGATCCTATATTAATATGATGCAAATACAAAAAGATAATGGTATAATAGTTGTGATATTAACTTTTGGAAATTAATTTTATATAAAAATTTATATAAAAATATATTAATAAGAATGTATACAATATATTTTTTACTGTTGTTTATCAATGGAATTCTCTAATTAAAAATATTTCTGGTGGACTTTTATTTTCATTTCTAAATTTTAACAAAACTTAATGAAACTTCTTCATGATTAAAAAAAACGAAGATAAAACTAACCTCATTTTTCTCAATGACTGCTTCAATACAGAGTTTACAGTAAATGTGCGCACATGCCGTGATAACAGGCTCCTTCAAACTCTCTAGACAAATGGAACATTCCTCATCTGAGCCAGACTCTATCACTGATTTGAGCTGCTGGATCAACTTCTCTTTGTTCTCATGTGTGGGCCTCTGATCAGTTCCAATAATATCTTCAAAGATAGCACCTAAAGATTTGAAAGAATGAGAATTACTCCAGAATTGATAACAATGTGTTCAGTTTTAACTAAACATCTTACCATTTAGAATACAGTTAAAGTTCAGATGATACCATTAGGTCAAGGGTTAACATTGTGTTATGTGACAATGACTCCAACAAATACCATGTACTCTTCCTGTTACCAGGTATCTATTATAGAGCTGTTTGGCAGTTTCGTGAATTAAATCTTAAGTCACCATTTCCTATAAAGTGTTTACTTTTTTTTAAAGATAGTAGTAGGACAAGACTGATAGCTTGTTATATAGAATATTAGAATTATTCATATATAGCTTTATTTTTTTATTCATTGACTTGAATCAAGCTGAGTATTCAATTAATTTAGAATTTAAATAATAATAATAGTAAATATAGACTTATATTCAATGAAATAATTGTCTGAATCATGGTCAACTTTAAAAGAACAACTGAATAACAAATTCTGCATGCATACACATTATTAGGGATCTAACAATCACAATGTCAGCTTTTTTTTTTAACCAATCTAACATCTGTCAAGGTTAATTTAAAAAGTTACATTTTCGCATTTAAAAAGTAAAAAATCTCAAGCTAGGTGACCAACAAATTCAAGGGCTTTAGATATGCTATAGTTTTGAAATGCCTTTAACCTTAGCTCTTGGGCACTAATAAATTATATTTTTTGTTTCTAACAGGAAGATGTTGTGGCCCTTATTGAGAGAAGTCAACACAACTTAATAAGTGCATCCCATCAGACATGGGCATTGAATTTTTTTTTTTTAGGGTGGCGTGAACTTTTTATTTTGCACACACATTTTTAGCCCTAAATTGAAATTTCAGATAGAAATGAAGTTTTACATCCGTTAAGTTCACTCATCTAAGAGTGAAGCCAAATAAAAATGATGCAATAAGCATACAATAACTAATACCTGGATTTTTCTTCAATGCTCCTATGGCCACCAGTTGAGGGTGACAGCACAGCTGACGTAAACGCAACAGTATAGTAAGAACAGTTCCATAGTTGTTGAGCAATATGCCCTTTCGATAGTAACTGAAATCATTTCAATATTATACTTCAATTTCCAAGATGATTATGAATTATGAACAAGCATTTAAAAGGGAAAAATAAATGTTCTCTTCACCTGCCAATTAGGTCCTGACCATTGATCTGCATAGCGTCATATATTTTCCTTTCCTCTGCATTAAGAGTAACAGTTTCTAAATAAACTTCACGAGCTGGAAGACTGATCAAAGGTTTACCATTGAGCTGTTGATGTTTAGTTCTTCGCATTGCCAAATTTCTTACCAAATGAGATACACGCCTTAAAATAAAAGTCAGAGATTTTCAATGATTTAAAAATTATAAATAATTGTTATAACATTTAAAACTCATGAACAATGTTTAAAAACAAATGAAAACATTGTAAGGCTTACTTAAGAGCTTGACGTTCACGTTTGACTAGAGGTCCAGCTATAATTTGGTTCCAAGTTTTTTTCTCAGTGAAAGGTGCTACTTGCAAAAAGTTGATCAAAGACCAAAGATCTTTTAATGAATTTTGTATTGGTGTACCTTTAAGAAAACAGTTTTAAAATATTCACTAGTGCCAAAGTATTTTGAAATACTTGATTATATAAACACATAGATTTATTGTAGTTTGCAATGTCTACCTGTAAGGACCCATCTTCTATCAGCCTGTAATTCAAATATTGCTTTTGATTGCTGTGCTGCAGGATTTCGAATGGTATGGCCTTCATCTAATACAACACGAAGCCATTCTATCCGATGTAATGGACTAAGGTAACCTCTCTGTTGATAGAGTAAAAGACCCACAAAATAAGTCAAAAGAATAAAGTTGAAAAAAAAAACAACAAACCATGAACAGAACAATGAACAAGGACAAAAAAAAAAGAAGGAAGGTGAGAGAATTTTATATGTAATTACATTTCTCACAATGGGACTATAATATACTTTACACTTTGATTGTAAATAAATGTTTCATAAACTTACTAAATAAATGTTTCATAGGGTGTATGTAAATAATTGTTTCATAGAGTGACTGTTAAGAATTGTTTCATACAGTGACTGTAAATAATTGCTTCCCAACAAAAAATGACATGACTGATCCATGTACACCTGGAGCAGGTTTGTTCAGTAAACAAAGAATGGGCATGTTTTCCTAAGCATTAGCCTTTAATTATTTTAATATTTTTAATAAATTTTGGTAATAAATTTTAGGATTTTATTGTATCCTTCATTCATGAGTAGGGAAAAGAAAGAAAATGATATTGTTTCTGTAGCTGGAGAGACTATTGAAATAGTGCAAACTTTTAAATACCCTGGTACTATCCTAGACAATAAACTAAATTTTACTGCAAATACTGATTATATCAGCAAAAAAGGGCAGCAAAGGTTACGATTACTAAGAAAACTATCCTCGTTTAATGTTAGCGAAAAGGCCTTGGCTATGTTTTATCACGCTCACATCTGCAATATTCTAAGTTTCAATATCACTGCCTGGTATGGCAATCTGAGCATTAAAAATAAAAATAAACTTTATAGAATCCTGCAGAATGCTGCAGGTAAAATCACTGGCAAAAAACAAACCCCATTTGGGCAGTTGTTTGAGACAAACATCTATAAAAAAGCTAACAAGATCCTCGAAATAAAGAATCACCCTTTGTGTCAGGATTTTGTGATTTTACCATCACAAAAGAGATACAAGACACCGATAGCAAAGACAAATAGACACAAACACTCTTTTGTTCTCCTGGCAATCAAATCATTAAATAAGAAAAATCTGATATAAACTTTGTCACATGTAAATTATGAGTGAGTCTGGTGTGAATGTACACTTTGGTTTATTATAGTTATATTGTTTTTTGTTTAATGTAATGCACAAATTGTAAGACAAATTTCCATACGGACAATAAAGACTATTATTATTATTATTATTAGAAATGAGTGCCTGGGCATTAGCTATTGTTGGAAGAATGCCATTCACATAGTAGTTCCCTCCTTGTCATGCAGCTGATGTGCCCAAAGGAATGGCAAGTGCCAATGCAGATTAGGATCAGCAGCATTACAGGCTCTGACAGGGTGTAGCACTAGGTGCAGCAAACTTTTTAAGGGTCCTGATTTTCCTCAAGCCTTTCCCATATTGTGTATAGCTGTAACACAGCAGAGGTTTGAATTTCCTTCTCCTGTGTGGGTAGCCAGCCAAGGCTAATAAGCCCCTCCAGCTTGAAACTTAATGGTTTAGATGCTAATTATTTATCTCCCCCTTTAGGGTTAAAGCTCAAGAAGTAACATCTTGTTATAATTAAAGTTATGACACAATGAAATGCAATTTGAACGTAATTAATTTAAAGAACCTTTGTATAACATATTTCATTAAGCTTGAAATTATTTTTAAAACTTCTGTCATATAAAATAATTATCTGACTAGTATCTGTAATTACTTATCAGTTTTAGAAGACATACCATAAGCTAGCCCCCCCCCCCCCCCCACCTCATTTAAGTTAATATAGGAAAAAAAACAACCTATCTAAGCTGTACACTTTTAACTCATAAGACTATCTATCAATGTGATTCACTCACTTTGAAATCTGAAGAGAGTGTGGCATAGGTGGTGATAACTACATCTTGCTCCAAAAGAAATGTAATATCATTTGTACGTTTAGGGCCATAGTAAACATGAAGATTAATATGTACAGATCTGTCAACATGCTCATCAAACTGCTCCTACAGGAAGTTAAAAAACAGAATCTCAATCTAACAAGATTCAAAACAAAAACAGTTTTACAAACATTTATATTCTGAGATGTACAATCTTAAAGTTTAGTTTGAATAAAAAAGCAACAAAAACTTCAAGTTTGTTATAAAACAAATATATTAACTTGCAATATATATATCTTCAAAAAGCTAGGAATAAATCAATTACTTATGAACATAGCCCAAAAACTGTAACTAAAACTTTCTAATTGATCATTCCTTTTACCTAACCTACACACTCTGTTTTTATTTACAAAAGTATGAAATGAATAGAACTTACTGCAAAAACTTCAAACAAAATAAAGCAAAAAGAATGCACTAATAATGACAACAACAGCAACAAAAGTACTGAAACAAATAGGCTACATACCACCCAGTTACTAATGACACTCAGTGGACATATAATTAGAGTTCCTCTAGGACCAGTGGTTAATGTCCTGCCTGTTGCTGGATCATGTGTTGAAATTACTTCCCTTCTCTTCCCTAGTTAACATAATTTAATAAATAAAAAATATTAAATGACTGTTGTTGTTTTTTTTCACATTGTGCTACAGCCTCAAGTTTAATGTTGAAAGTTAAACTCACAAGTTACAGTTTCATTGGTAACATCACTGGTTACAGTTTCACTGGCTACATCTGGTTTTGTTCTTTGATGTGGAGAACCTGAGATTGTCTTCTCTGTAAAATCCAAATGAGTGTATTCTATTATTATTGTTTCTAGCTTAATTAAACTAAAAATAATAAAAACCACATTAGTACAATACGAAGAGAATCAATTAAACATGAAAAATATAATGCGGAAGAAAATTTGAGGTTTCTATATAACTATATTTAAATAAAATTGATAGTAAGATCTAGTTATTATTTAGAATCAGAAAAAAATTAATAGCCAAAATATAGTCTTACTAAAAGTTGATTTTTTGGTTAGATCCAATGGTTTGATATCTGGCAACTCATCCTCAGCTAGTCAGACAGAACAAAACAAATGATTATAATTAAAAAATGTATATGTAATTTAAATATATATACCACATCAAAACATCAATTAAAATGATACATCTACTGTATCAATACATTAATTATGCCAATACATCAAATGTATAAAAATGTTTAAATCATCCGTACATCTATTGTATCAATGCAACAGCTATATATTAATACTTCTTCCTATCTATCTCACAACAGTTTTATCTATAACAAATGTAATCAAATATGTAGATCACAGCTGATTCACGGCCAATCTATAGGGATTTAATGTTGCTGCATAAGACTCAATGTAATTTTATGACTCAATGTTGATACATGTTACTCAAGGAATTTAAATTTCATACACATATGCATGTTAGAAACAGATTTTAAGGACTCTAATAAATCAAAAATAATTTTGCCTATTTTTAGTATTTAGTTCTCATTAGTTCATTAATTAATGTTATTTTCTAAATAAGAGATTTCTCTAACAAATTTTAACTGTATATTTACTATATACTTATCAACATAGGCAGACCTACTAAAACATAATGTACAGAGCAGCCACTTACAATCAGAGATAACTATAGCATATTTGTCTGGTAGCTTCATTTTAGATGATAACTCTAGAATTGAAGATCTTGTATCAGAATCACTGTTTTTTCGGTGCATACTTGACATTGAATAAGCATCAGGGGAATCGTTTAACACTTCAAACACTTCAGGTGAATCAACTGGAGTTATGTCTTCATACTTGTTTATATCTGGCAGAGCATCAACATCAATGGCACTGTCAATGTTATTGCTAAATGTGCCTGCACCATTCAGATCAAATCTGCTGCCAGATTTGTTTGCTGCTGCATCTAAAAGATAGTAATAGAAAGTATTTTCCCTAATTTAATGATTATACATTTATTGTAATGTTTTGATCTAAAAAAAAAAAAACCTCACAAATGTGCTGTTTGAATTTGTGCAACAAAATGCTTTTTTTTTTTTTAGGATTTTAAAACTCAAATAAAGAGATGACAATTAGTCTGATTATTTTAAGAAATTAAAAAAAGCATTTTAAAATAAAATTTACATAATGATTTATTCAATTCAATTTATTCAACAAACATTATATGATTAATTCAGAAAGATTTTCATCACTAATTTGTAATGAATCAAAACTTACAAGCTAGCTCTATAATTCTGTGTTTCATCATTGAGGCTACAAGAAAAGTAAAAACAAATATATTTTTTAAACATTTTGTTTATCCAATCAGCATTTCAGTTTTTTTTTCCCCACATTGATTATCACGACTATGATTATATAAATACATATAAAGAATACACTTATTGTAATTTGCAACATAACAGCATGATTTTATAGTTAGTGGGATTAAAATTGTATGCATTACTATTTTATTAATAAAAAAAAACAAGGTTACAAAGACAGTTTGTGTGGAAACACAAACTTAAAATCGGCCCCCGAAGTGGTCCACCCAGGCAGGCTTCAATATTTTCAGAAAGAACATCCAAATAAAAATATATCAAAGACAAATGAGAGATAAGAACGGAGAAAGAAGGTTGACAGATCTTGCGTAGTGCCTCAATGGTGCTGCAGATCAAAGGATAGGTGCAAGTGAATGCAAAGTTAGATGTGAACCTGGCCTAATTAGTTCCCCTTTCAGACCTTGTGGTCTATAGGGCAGATGATGTAAAGTTCATCTATTTTTGTGGCCTACGGTTAACGAGGGTATCATGTAGCCAGCACAATGACCAACCGCCTTTACTTTTCCCCAACTAATGTCAGGTACCCATTAGAGCTGGGTAGACTCAGAGGCGCCCAAGGATTCCAAAGTTGAAAATCCCAGTCTTCACAAGAATTCGAACCCGGGACCCTCGGTTCGGAAGCTAAGCGCTTTACCAAGCCTCTCCTGGTCTTACACGATGTAATTGTTTTGAATAGGTTTTATATTTCATTTGAATTTTCAAAAACAATACATAAAAAAAAGTTCAAGAAAATGAAGTTTATAAGATTACTATTCGTTTTAAATTAGGTCTAACTTATAATGCATACTAATTAGCTTTTTCTCTTTAAAAAACTGCTTGCATAACTGATTTTAAAAATTAGATTTTTCGCTTTCAGGAAAAAAAAAAGTAGCCGTTGCATCAGAACTTTGAATGGTCTAAAATATTGTGATGTTGGATTTTCAATATCTTTTCTAGTTTACGAGATCTAAACGGGACGGACGGACAGACGGACAGACATTTCGCACAAAACTAATAGCGTCTTTTCCCCTTTCGGGGGCCGCTAATAAATCTAGGTAGAATCAGATAGAGTTAAATATACTATCCAACATCAATCCAAGTTGTAGACATTAGAAATTAGAATATAAAAAATTAAACTGAAAGACATTCTTCATTTATTTCCTATGGATAAATCTAAATGATCCATACTTGTTGAAAATGACAATGGTAAAAACTATCACATTAAAATGACAAAGGTAAAAACTATCACATTTAGTTTCAAAATATTAAAAAGTCATTAACACTCAGAATTTACAGAAAAAAAAATGCTTACGAAAGTGTGTTGCTGATGTTAAGCCTTTGGTTGTGTCACAGTCAAAATGATTATCCACCTGCATTGATGGCAAGTCTGTTTCTGGCAAGGTCAAGTCGACAAAATCCAAGCTCAAATCAGCACTTTGGTTAGAGTCAGTATTTTCCAGTTCCAAGAACTTAGATTTCTTACCTAGACCTTTTCCTTTAGCTACATCATACAACAATAAAGCATTTGTGATAGAAACCTCATTAAAATGATAAAATGTGGGTTTTACAACAGAAGACAAAAGGATCAGAAAAATAAAAATAAATGAAAAGAAAAAATTAAAAAAAAAATGCACAATACTGCTGAACAGGTGAACTAACTTGTGATAACAGTGAATCAACCTGACAATTTAACACAACAAATAAAAACATAAATGGTGAAATTAAAAATTGAGGCACAAAAAAAAATATTTTCACTCAACTTGGATATAGTATGGTGTACTAAAACATGATAGTGAGTAACTTGGTTATAGTATGGTGTACTAAAACATGATAGTGAGCAACTTGGTTATAGTATGGTGTACTAAAACATGATAGTGAGCAACTTGGATATAGTATGGCGTACTAAAACATGATAGTAAGTAACTTGGATATAGTATGGTGTACTAAAACATGATAGTGAGCAACTTGGATATAGCATGGTGTACTAAAACATGATAGTGAGCAACTTGGTTATAGTATGGTGTACTAAAACATGATAGTGAGCAACTTGGTTATAGTATGGTGTACTAAAACATGATAGTAAGTAACTTGGATATAGTATGGTGTACTAAAACATGATAGTAAGTAACTTGGTTATAGTATGGTGTACTAAAACATGATAGTAAGTAACTTGGTTATAGTATGGTGTACTAAAACATGATAGTAAGTAACTTGGTTATAGCATGGTGTACTAAAACATGATAGTGAGCAACTTGGTTATAGTATGGTGTACTAAAACATGATAGTAAGTAACTTGGTTATAGTATGGTGTACTAAAACATGATAGTGAGCAACTTGGTTATAGTATGGTGTACTAAAACATGATAGTGAGTAATTTGGTTATAGTATGGTGTACTAAAACATGATAGTGAGCAACTTGGTTATAGTATGGTGTACTAAAACATGATAGTGAGTAACTTGGTTATAGTATGGTGTACTAAAACATGATAGTGAGTAACTTGGATATAGTATGGTGTACTAAAACATGATAGTGAGTAACTTGGTTATAGTATGGTGTACTAAAACATGATAGTGAGCAACTTGGTTATAGTATGGTGTACTAAAACATGATAGTGAGTAACTTGGTTATAGTATGGTGTACTAAAACATGATAGTGAGCAACTTGGTTATAGTATGGTGTACTAAAACATGATAGTGAGCAACTTGGTTATAGTATGGTGTACTAAAACATGATAGTGAGTAACTTGGTTATAGTATGGTGTACTAAAACATGATAGTGAGCAACTTGGTTATAGTATGGTGTACTAAAACATGATAGTGAGCAACTTGGTTATAGTATGGTGTACTAAAACATGATAGTGAGTAACTTGGTTATAGTATGGTGTACTAAAACATGATAGTGAGTAACTTGGTTATAGTATGGTGTACTAAAACATGATAGTGAGCAACTTGGTTATAGTATGGTGTACTAAAACATGATAGTGAGTAACTTGGTTATAGTATGGTGTACTAAAACATGATAGTGAGCAACTTGGATATAGTATGGTGTACTAAAACATGATAGTGAGTAACTTGGTTATAGTATGGTGTACTAAAACATGATAGTGAGTAACTTGGTTATAGTATGGTGTACTAAAACATGATAGTGAGCAACTTGGTTATAGTATGGTGTACTAAAACATGATAGTGAGCAACTTGGTTATAGTATGGTGTACTAAAACATGATAGTGAGCAACTTGGTTATAGTATGGTGTACTAAAACATGATAGTGAGCAACTTGGTTATAGTATGGTGTACTAAAACATGATAGTGAGCAACTTGGTTATAGTATGGTGTACTAAAACATGATAGTGAGTAACTTGGTTATAGTATGGTGTACTAAAACATGATAGTGAGCAACTTGGTTATAGTATGGTGTACTAAAACATGATAGTGAGCAACTTGGTTATAGTATGGTGTACTAAAACATGATAGTGAGCAACTTGGTTATAGTATGGTGTACTAAAACATGATAGTGAGCAACTTGGTTATAGTATGGTGTACTAAAACATGATAGTGAGTAACTTGGTTATAGTATGGTGTACTAAAACATGATAGTGAGCAACTTGGTTATAGTATGGTGTACTAAAACATGATAGTGAGTAACTTGGTTATAGTATGGTGTACTAAAACATGATAGTGAGCAACTTGGTTATAGTATGGTGTACTAAAACATGATAGTGAGTAACTTGGTTATAGTATGGTGTACTAAAACATGATAGTGAGCAACTTGGTTATAGTATGGTGTATTAAGACCTTCTAGAGTTGGGAACAAAAATACTAGCAATAAATCAGAACATTGTGAAATAACAGCTCTGTACAGTCTGTGCATCAATATTGCACTATGATGTAGAAATACAAACCAACTGAAGATATCATGTGTATAAAACTTTGTAGGGAAGAAGTGAAATAATTCTTGAGGAAAACAGATAGTAATTTTTTTTTTTAAACCCCTAAACTGAATCATATATGTAGTTGCTCAAATTGATCATAACTTACCAAAACCAAAAATGGAATTTGAACTGTCATCATTCAATTCTTCACAGTTTGATCTCTTCATTGCCCTGCTGAAATAACAAATGAAGACGTGACATCATGTTTTTTCTTCTCTTTATTTCTAAAAACATGAAAACTTCTCTTAAATCAAGCTTGAAATACGAAATATATGTGCTCAGGTAAACATTTATTAATACCACGTTCAACATATAAAGATGTTTTAGTGAACCATACCAATTATAACAATTATAAAATAACAGAAAAAAAATATTTATCAATATGAACAAGCCTAAAAAAATATACAAATAGTATTTTCAATCATTATTAAGAAGAATTATACATATAAGAAACAAAAAAAAAGGCTATTTTTAAATTGTATCATTGAATTTTTATTTTTTTAAAATGAATATCTATATACAGCTATTTAAAACTGTAATTGATATAGTACATGAAATAAAGTGTAGTACCTTGGAGACAGAGAAGGGAAAGATGAACTATGTTTCAACTCTGTGGTGGAAGATGCAATTTCACTTTTAACCACTTCACTTTTCATATTGTTAAAAGCTAAGTAGAAAAAAAAGACATCAAACTAAACAATCCAACCATTACACTTTGAAAATAAAGAATTATATATGTATGTATATATCATACATGACGAAAACAACATATAGAAAAAGTACTACATAATCACAGTAAATGTAACTTTACATTTGTGCCACTCTGCAGAGACACTGGCCAAACTTGGAGGTGATATTCTGTTTGGAAGGTTTAGTCTTGGTGAAAGAGGTGAGTAATTCATAGCCCCATTACATTCAGGACTCTCTTTATTCTCTATCTCTGACTTGAAAATTCTTAAAGGGCCTGTCTTACTAGTCTGAAATAGTTATAGTATTTTCTAATAACATTCTTGTGCTGTAAATGCACTAATTAAATGCCTCAAATCTTACCATGTAATGTGATATATAAAATAGAAAAGAATACTATCCAGTTATAACAATCTATATTTTATAGCTTTACACAGGACTAATATCTATTCTAACAAATAATATAAGCTAAAGCCCTATTTTATATTGGTCATAGAAATAGGTTAATTCTAGAGCTATGGTCGTTGCCTATATTAGTAAAAAAAAAAACATGAAAAAATTACAAAACTTTCCTTTATGTATGTGCCTTGTAATAGGAATATCTAACTTTTGCTTCTAATACATTTACTATGTATAAGACTTTTACTTTTGATACTTTTACAATGTATAATGTTTACTTTAGACACTTATTCTGCCTTTAGTCTCATTCTAATTATTCAAACATATTGTATATTGGTGAAAATTCATAAACCTAAAAGTTACCTTGACAAATGAATCTCGTGTGTAATCAGACAGTGGCTCAGCAATAGGTTTGCCATTAACAAAATTTGTTACTATCAATGAAATCATCTCCAAAGTTTTACCAAGACCCATATCATCTGCCAGGATACCTGTACATCACAAAATATCTTTTTTAATTTTTAAAAATGCCTAAGAAACTTAAGTAAAACACTTTATAAATTGAATAAATTACATATTAATTTGAGTTTTAATGGCACTGCAAGTTCCTTAACTTTTTGAGTAAAGAACATTCCATTTAAAAACAAAACAGTTTATGCTGAACTGAATATTTTTGTTTTTGAATTATGAATTATTTATGTACTTAAAAATTTCTTCAAAAGATTTACAAAAAGACAAGAAAAAAACAACAACATAAGAAGTTATTTTATCAAAACATTTGTTTCTAACATTGTTATTACAATGTATTTTTACAAGAAACAAAACTTGAGCTTGTCTGACTTTGTGATTTATACAAACTGTAAATATTTGTAAGGATAGATGAGATTTCTTGAAACTTTGATTCACCTGAAACTAAACTGACATGAGTTTCTACCAATCTTAAGCTACTTACCTCCATAAATACTCTTTGGTTTTTCAGCTGTCTTCTTTCTACTTAATGTGTTCATATAAAGATGGCCTCTCTGAACCCAAAATGGAGGCAGAGAATCTTTGTTTTCCTTGCAAATCATCCAATTCAATGCTTGCTTTTGGTGTGGATAGAGTTGGGTTTTCACAGCCTGGAGGAAAAAATAATATCTCAAATTTTGGGCTATGATACTAGACAAATAATACAAAGCATTTTTTTTCTGTGAATATAATTATAAAATCTTTACAGTAAAATTATGAATTAAATAAAAAACAAACCAACATTAATTTCAAAGAATGTGATGTTTAAGTTAAAAAGTAATTTCATCATGCCATTTTAAAATATTTTGTGTTTTAGTGGATTATCTAACAATAAAAGTAAAGTTTCCATTTCAGACCTAGCAATCTATGGGGCAGATGATGTTAAGGTCTTCTGTTTCTATGACCAATTGTTAACGAGCAGGGTGTCATGTGGCCAGCACAACACCCAACTACATTTACTTTCCCCAACTTAAGACGGGTACCCATTAGAATTGGGTGGACTCAGGGGTGCATTAAATTTCCAGAAATTCAAAATCCCAGTCTACACCTAGATTTGAACCCAGACCCCAGGTTCGGAAGCCAAGCGCTTAACCACTCAGCCACTGTGCCCCCTATCTAACAATGCAGCATTCAAAATACAAGTTAAACAGATAAAAAGATAGCTGCCTGGTTGTGTGGTATGCAATTTGGACTGTTGTTTTGATGGCCCCAAGTTCAAACCCAGCATGCCGCCATCCCCCTTACATCCTGCACAATTCTAGTGGAACATCCAAACCAAAAACTTAATACATAAGGGTGGTGTCTGGCACTCTCAAGAGCAAGATAAAGGCATGAGTCTTCAAGTGAAACATCCACCGAAACCCTAAGAGCAAGATAAAGTAAAGGCATGAGTCTTCAAGTGAAACATCAAGCCAAACAGAGAATTATATAATCAGGCTGATGCTACTTGTGCACATTTTGTTTTTTTCTAAGTTTAGCTACATTTAAAATAAGTGGGTAAAAAAACATGCTAATTGAGTTTTCACTTACTAGTGATGCCTCAGCTTCTGTGACTTTGTCTCCTTCATCCAAAGTTTTGAACATCTGATCCAGTTCATTGTCCATCTAAAAAATAATAATTTACATGTTCTTTAGTAATTAAAAAATATTATTAAATAGTAATTACAACATAAATAAAACAAAATTATCAAAAAATTAAGGTTATTATTATTTTTGTTTGAAGTATTCAAAAAAAAAAAAAAAAAAATCACTCCAATATTATGATTGTGAAGAGATTAAAGAAAGTACTTTTATAAGCATGCTTACATTCTTTTAGGATGTTTGAAGGAAGATGAAAAAAAGAATGGATAGCCTTTATCTACTTAAAAATTGTGTTACAATATATGAAGAAGATCCCACACATAAAACAGAGAAAATGAGATATTTTCACATACAACGGCCTAAATGTCGAAGACTATTATTTATTTTTTTTATTGAATTTAGGCTTACAATTGGGCCCTTTAAAAATATTTATTATCTAATTGTAAAAAAAATATACACAAAGTATAATGGAAACGAATAATCTGAAATGATAAATAAAAAAGAAATAAAAACAAGAAGAGATACTAAGTAACACCAATGCTAATTGTTACAATTGAATTTGATGGCTAAAATGTCTTGGTATTTTCAGAAATTAAACCCAAGTACAGCATATGCCAGGGAATCTTAGTTTATTGAACAAAATAACAAAATTCCTCTTTAGGAAAGAAAACAATTTAATTTTCGTAGAAGAAATCATGAAAAGATTGAGCACATGCTATTAAAACACAATATAACATAATGGCAATAAAAGATTTACAAAATATTATAGAAAAATACTATACAATTATAGAAAACACAGCTATATGAAAATAAACCTAGGGAATTCATGTTAGATTATTGGATGTAATTATCTTCTGCTCTGAAAGAATGTCTGCAATATATGATATTTATATTTATAGCTACAAAAAAAAAAAAGGCAATAGAAACATGAAAACAAAATGAAAGCAGAACCTTTTTAAGTTACTTTAAGTTAATCATAACATAGTCTGTATTAGTTTAAATTAACAGTACTACGTAATCTAAAGAAAAAATAATGTCAGTGTAGTTTGCTCTATTTTTTTTTTTTTACAACAAATATAGCACTAAAAAAAAAAGGATGACTGCTAAGAAACTTAAAAAATATTACTGATCATAATCTAGCTTCCCCACATCTTCAAGATATTTGAATTGATAAACAGTAGTAGTGTAGCAGAATAAAACAGAATGCTTTAACTAATCTCAGGAACAGAAATACACTGAAGGTGATTGTGTGTCCAATAATTCTATGCTCACCTCTGCAGGAGTTACATAAGTTCTGGATGATTTCACATGGTCATAGTCATAATCAAATGGTATAGGAGATTCACGGTCTTGTACTTCAATAGGTGAAAATGATTTGTAGCATGCCATGACTGGGATGTTGTTGCTCTTGAAATACCAGAGAACTTCATCTTTTCTACTTGGGTCACCTGACAAAGTGATTTCTAAGGGGATCCTAAACACACAATCTGCAGTATAATTCACCACTTTCCTAAAAATAGAGAAGGCAAATAATAGTAAAGAAAATGATGCTAGAGAAAGAAATCATTTTGGACCTGTAGCATGTAAACTACTTTTAAAAAGTAATGATTTAGTCCATACCCTTCAACAGTTGCTAAATTGTTGTCCATTATATGAGTTAGTGCCGATGAGTGCTCCCTCTTGACCACACCAACCTGTTCCTTCGATTTATTGTCCACTCTTATAGCTGTCCTGTCAAACATATTGTGTGCTCTTTGTAAATACACTGTCTCATTATCTGATACCTTGGACACAAAGAGCGATGCAGGTAGATATTTAGAATGTTTGATCAGAGAAAAGTAATTTTAAAAACTTTTATTGTACTTGTTTAGATACTCATAAGAATTAATTTTTTTCTTTCAATTTACTACAGATTTCTAAAACAAAAAAATAGAGAACCATTGCAATCATATATATTTGTTCAGCACTAAACTATATTACTGTTGTATTAAGTGTAGCAAAAAATTTTCTTATTTTTTTTCGGTCTACATGCAAATTTAGCTTTTTATTCTATTTAAATTAGTAAGATTTGGTGAAAAAAAAAAGCTAATAAATAATTATCCAATGACATTATTATTCACAAAAATATTAACGTCACAGTTTTTAACAACAAAAATGAAATTACCTTTCCTCTGTATTGATACACACTAGTTATCTCAGAATGAATTGTTCCAAAAACTTCTTTTTGTCTACTGAATGGTGAGACTGAAGGAAAGTCACTACGTCTCAACAAGTTTAATGCTCTCAGTGAGTTTGGAAAGACTTGAACATCTTCATCCAGTATACCAGCTAGATGAGGAGACCAGTGCTTGTCAAAACTGTTTGAACCATGGCCAATATTAGGATAGTTAGAGTTGGTATTACTGGCCTCTTGTTGACTATAAGCAGTTTTTAAAGGTGAGCCTAAAGATGTTGCTATACCCAGATCTATGGATGAAAATGATGTACTAGGAGTAACATTTAAAGTTGATGATGGTCTATATCCCACTGAAGAATACGAGGAATGAGGATTAGAGTTGGACTGCCTCAATCCTACTGGTGAATAAGCCCTCCTTAGGTTAGGCTCTATATCTTGTGACGTATAAGTCTGGATGTTATCATCAGTGTTAAAATGTGATATAGAGTCCATGTTTACTGAATGATGTGGTGCATTGAAATTAGAGTTAAAAGTTTTTTCTATTTCCGTATTTTCTGTTAAATATGAATTTGAACCCGAGTTTGACACTCTTTCTGATTCCATGTCTGGGGCTAAATATGAATTAGAACCTGTGTTCCAATTTGTTTCTCTTTCTTGTTGCATATCTGCTGTATATGTATTGGAAGTTGGGTTTCTTTCTGGTGCTGTATCTTCTCTCAAATAGTGAACTCCGTTTAAATTAGTTTCCAATGACAAATCTTCGGTTGAATATGAAATAGGAACTGAGTTCAGATTTGTTTCTAACCTTTCATCTGTTCTAGTTTTAATGAGACCAGAATTTCTATTTATTTCTGCATCTTGACCCATGTCTGTTAAATATGAACAGGAACCTATATTCCTATTTGTCTCTGTTTCTTGTCTCCTGGCTTCTGTTTTATATGAACTTGGACCAGTGTTAAAATCTGCTTCAGGTAAGTACTCTACATCTTTTGCTGAGTATGGAATCTGAGCAAAGTTTGAAATACTTTTTTCCCCTAGTTTCTCTTCTGTTGGATATAAGCTTTCACTTACATCTTGTCTTGTATCTTTTGATGTATGTGAAATAGAAACTGCATTTGAAATTGCTTCTGTTTCAAGACCCATGACTCCAGTTGAAAATGAATCAGATTGAGCATTAGAAGTTGTGAACTCAGAGCCTCTTGTTGAATTTGATGGACCATTATATCTATCTAATTCTTCCACAAGAACATCAAAGTTGGAAGATGGATAGAAATCTGTTGAAATATTCAGGCTAAATAAGTCTTCCAAATCATCTTCAGAAATACTAGTTTGACCAGGAGGTCGTAGATTTGTATTTGTTTCCATGCGCAACATGTGTGCAGTTATTACTTTTTAACCAGCTAAACCAAAAATAATTTAGATGTAGAGCTAAGCGTTTGACTTTTTATTTCCATATCTTTAACAGCTACGTCAGTTTTCCACAGTCACAGAGATAAGTAGATTGGCTGAAATATAAAAAACAATATGATTGTTTATAATGTGAGGACATATAAATATGTAAATATTAAAACTACTCTTCTTAAAAAACATCTTGTGATATTTTTATGTTCAACTAGGTTTTTTGTTTTGATCATCATCAAATGCACATGTCATCATACAGGTCAAGAACTTGTGGCTTCCCAGACCTGTTGGGACAGAGATCAGCAAGTCTGGGTCAGTCAAAAAGAAATGAGACACTTTCCTCTTCCTCCCTGCAGCTGGGGAACCTAAGTCAATGTTAGGCTTGAACTGTGTGAAATATGAACCCAGTGGCCCATCCTGCATTATGCTATAATAGCTTGTTCAGGCCTTGCCAGCCTTCACCATAGGAAGACATGTGCTTCCAGACTCCACTTGCCTTTTGAGATTTGTTACAGCACTCAAACCATTTTTCCATTTCTATCCTTCAGATTGTTGCCAGAGCATAATGAAACAAGAGATGGGAATCGAACCCAACTTTTAAAGTTCGGTTCAGTCATATTTAAGTTCGGTTCAGTTCAATGACGAGTATAGTTTGGGTTGGGTTCGATTCGGTCAGATCTAAAGTTTGGGTTCAGTTCAATGTTATGAAATTAGGTAATAGCAAAGACTATGTACAAGTAATAATATTCAAGTCAATTTACTAGATAAAACAGTGATGCCTAATGTTATTCAATTAACAGGACATTTTAATTTCCGACACTCGTGTCGTCATGAGCCACATCACAGAAAAAGAAAAAACAATAATGCACTTTCATTAGAAACCTGTCAATATAGTACTTGTAATTCATGGGTTGTGGGAAGTTAATGTGAAACAAACTTATGAAAATTTCACTAAATTGATGAGACATCAAGTCAAGGCACTAAATTTACAGATGTTCATCAGTGAGGCAACATAGATTTCACCCCTTTCTGCCTGCTAAATAAAGAGTTGCAATTTTGTTTAGAAGGTGCTTATGTCAGCTATTACAAGCGACATAAACTTTTTTTTTCCTGTAGTTTGTTATTGAGTTAATTTAAATATGTTAAATATGAGGTGTTGTCACTTTAAAAAGCCAAATCTCACAACCATAAAATTGAGGCACTTGCTTTCATTTCTCTGTCATATAAATTTAAGTTTCATAAGTCTCATATAAAAAAAAAAAGGTTTTAGAACCTTTCCTCTGCTTTATCAGTGCACTTCACTGTAAAATAAAATGTTTTCATATTCAGACTTATTTCTGTCAGAAAATTCTTAGAAGTTTTGTGGTTCAACGCTTGAAATGTTATACAATTTACTGTGCTAAACACATCATCACATGGTTCTGATTCAAAAACCTTGCCACAGAGGTACTGTTTGCCTTGAAAATTTTTCTAATAACTCTTGCTGGCAGTTCACTATGACAACCAGCCATACTTCTGGCGGTATCAGTAGTCACACCCATTAATTTCTCCCAAAGAAGAAAAACATCTTCCATGATGTCTGAAACTTCTTTGGAACAGGTCTTTGCCAGTGGTGGCCCCATGCGTGCTACTCATTGCAGCTAATTTTTCTGTGAATTTAAAATTACCCTCTGAACCACGAATAAGTACCAAGAGTTGAGTGGTATCAGATATGTCGGTGGCAATAGGAAACATTTCAAACTCTGCTGCTCTATCTCTTAGTTTTAAATTGAAATTCTGTCATGCGAAAAAGGGTAGCAGATTCAACTGCATTCTTTCATGACACATTTTTTACATCACTGATAGTAACCCCCTTTTAGGCATTCGTCATCAAAAAAGGCTTCATTTCACTACTGCTGCCATATTTGTTTATGTTTTTAATTTCATTATAATGCTGTTTAACTTTACAATTTATAGAAACAGCCACAAACAACTCTAAACAAATCAAACATATTGGCTTATTTTCATGTTCCACAAAAATGTAAAGGTAAATTTTTCCTAGTAGTTTCTACATTCAGACCAAAAGAAGACAACCCAAAACAATGCAGGAAACAAGAGGTCAAGTACATGGCTCAAGACAGCAGTAGAATTTTCCAAAAATTAAAAAAAAAATAAAATCATCTTGCTAACTTTTTTTATCTTACAAGAATATTGCAAAATCTTTGATTCAGTTCGGTTAAGGTAAGGACAATCCGTTCAGTTCATACCCATCAGTTTTAAAGTTAGGGTTCAGGCTTCGTCAATACTTATTGGTAAGTCAAGTAATTGGTGTTAGCCCTTCCCAGGTATTGCAAGTTACAGTTATGTGAATCAGTACCCACTGTATTGAATGATCAATTTGATACAAAATAAAATAATAAAGAAATAATATTTAAACTAGAATGACTAGATTCTGCTACTACTCTGTTCACTGTTGTCTCCAGCTAGACCTAGATTACTAGATTTCTACTAGTAAAATAAGTACATATAGATCAGGGGTTCTCAACCCGTGGGTCGCGACCCCCTTGGGGGTCGATTGACAATTTGCCAGGGGTCGCCAAAGACTATAAAAAAAATGGATTGTTTTGTCTATTCTTCTATTGCTGTGTGTATTTGCGGGGGGGGGGGGGGGGAGTCGCGGCAGAGTGGGGGATTGTAAAAAGGGGTCGCCAAGCATAAAAGGTTGAGAACTGCTGATATAGATGATATAGTTGGTAGTGGTAGTGACCGTAGTCTAGTACACTACATTTGAATGTAGATTATTGTAGATTAAATCTAGATTGATCTAGATATAATTTTATATATTTTATACTAGATCTAGATCTATGATCTCTAATATAATTATTATAGATCTATATGATATCACCTAATAATAGTGTCAAAATAAAAAAAAAAAAGTGTTTCTTACACATCCTTGATTCCTTCGTTCGTCACATAATGAAATGATAGTCACTTTGAAGTTTGAGTATTCGTAGGACGTAGTTGAGTCTACTCGTAGATCTAGAATCTAGTCTTAAAATTATAACAAGACTAGAATTAGATCTAGAATTCTAGATCTATGGTGTAGGTATTAACGTCTTTCCTTGTTAACAACTTAGAATCTATCTAGTCTAGATCTACTAAACCTCTTCTACTTCTCGTCTAGACTATTTTACACGGAAATCCAATAATCGCAATATATTCCTGAGAATACATTGATTTCACAAAGCAAACAATGAAACATTTGGTAACATTTCAAGTGTTGGTCTACTCTGTCTATTAAGTTAATTAAATCTAGATCTAAATCTTATTATTTTTTAAATTAAAAGTTTTCCTTTTTTCGAAACTAGATTATATAATCTAGTTGTATTTTATCTTTTAAAAAAAAAACAACTAGAGGAGGCTCTTATAGTTTGAACACCCCATCGGATTCTCCTTTCTAAACGGGTCGCTTTTTTTTGTTTGTAATTCATTTGTTTTTATGTTTGGAGCTAAAATCGACGATTCGGGACTGAGCATGTCTAATTTTAGATAAGTTCTGGTAATTTTGTTCCGTTTTTCCAAAGCAGATAGCAGTTATTTAGATTCTCGGTAACCATGTATGTTAAGCTGTTGTTTTAACCTCCCCCGGCAATTCATACCCATATAAGGGATGAAGGCTATATCATGAGCCTGTTTGATCGTAGACTGATGGGCATATCAAAATAAGCTTTCAAACATCTTTAGAAAGACATTCCAATCACATTTATACCGTTAGCTGTTAAATAAAATTAAAAAAGGGGGTGTCCAAACAAATAATAATGAATTCAGCTCATTCTTCTTTTTGAACACAGCAAAATCGTATTAAGAAATATTATTGGGATTAATAAATCTATGATTTTTTCAATGAATAAACATGACCTAGATAGAGATATCTAGAATATATAACTTATGAATGAAAGAAAAAGTGTGGGCTGCTAATTTGAAGCCAGAGACCATGCCCACTGCATGTGATCACGCAAGATAAGCTGGCGGTAAGGAGAGGTATACACTCAGCGAGTAGTGTCACAAACTATCCAACAGGCAGTGAAGGGAAGGGGGAGAGAGTCATGAAAAGAATTATAAGCATCTATGGGAGGGAGGGGATGTTAAGGTGTCACAAAACGAACATCCAAATTATGAAAACAAGAAGAGGGTCCTTGGATGGGAGTTAAAAGAAAGACAGAGAGAAAATACAAGTAGCCTAGTAGAAAATATCATGTTTATTAAATTAAAATAATTAATTTATAGCTCTATAATCTATATAAATTTATTTCTGTCTGTTTCTACACATAGATTATATAGGTATTTACATAAATAAACTATACACGATTTATATATATATATAATATATATATATATATTTCTATATAAAGAGAGAAATAGAGAGAGTATATGAGGAAATAGACTATAAATACATATTGCAAAATTGAATCTACTTCTTTTACTACAATCTAAATAATTTTTAAGTAACACCGATATAATTTATTAGCAATTACATAGTGGTGTTCAACACCGGTGCTCACTGTTCAACTAAAGGAGAAAGCCCAAAAACTGCGTTCAAAATAGGAGCATGAAGTGACCTAATTTATTTTAAAATAAAATCTTGACTATGGGTGGTAATACAAAGGAACACAGCTATTTTTATAGTCCTTTAGTTGCAGAATATGAATCTGCTTTCAGTTTTTTTGTAAGTTAAACCTTCACCAAATAAAAAAATAAAATAAAAAATTGACCTAGTTCCCGAAAGTCGGTGTTCAGTTATAAGAATCTACCATAGATCTAGATCTAGACTCTATACAAATTATATTTTATTTCACGACAATGCGGAAGTTCCTTTTTAAGAATTTCATATCTACGTCCTTATAGTTTTTCTATTTAAAGTAACAACTACTGGTGAGATCATTTAGGGAATATCCCTTCAATCTATTCTCTCTGTGACAGTAGACTCGATAAATATATCTAGACTATTTTTAGTATTCGGTAATATTTTGTTTTCTTGTATTCTAATCACATTTTGAAAACAAATTTTTAATCATTTTCACTCGTAAGCCCTTTCACAATGGCAAGATACCAAATATAGATGGTACATAGATGGAGATAGATTAAATTATCATTAAATAATATAGTGTAATATTATATTATAGCATATGGGCTATGGGAGTTAAGCAGTACATTGATTTGATAGATAGGCCTACTGATAATAATAATAATAATAATAGTAATTTTATTTATAAAGCGCTGTTAACAAACAAAATGTAGGCTCAATGCGCTGTAATAACATTACAAACACAAACACGACAGCCAAAATAACAATTAATCTTTAAAAAGTTTTAAACAGATATGTCTTATATGTTCTTCTTATTAAAAGTGGTGTAGCATGCGTTGTTTGTCTGAGATCAATGGGGAGTGAGTTGCAAACCTTTGGTCCGTGCACTGAAAAAGCCCGCAGACTCGCAGACCGTAGCTGTTCTAATAATAGAGTCACAGACCACAGACATAGGCGTCTCCTGAATGAGAGCTGCATGGAGATTCTTACAAAGACCGTGGGATACACATTTGATACCAAAAGAAACTCCACTGCCGATGGTAGGCGTAGACGGCGAAAAGAGAGCCTAAATCAACCACCGCAGTACAACGTTTATGTCCTCCACGGACGATGGTATGGCAAAATATTTAGGTCGCAGCTAGGACTACGCGTAGCCACATTAAATAATGTAACGTACTCGCGGCCTACTCCTAATTAATGGTCGGATTCGAAGAAAAGCCGCAGGCCTTCTATTATTATAACGCAAGTGACGGTCAGAGAATGTTTCCATTCACACGGCTGCAATGAGATATGCTAAGTGCCGCTTCTGTTAACCGTTTAGGCCTAAGCAATCTATAGGCTATATAAGCAATATATATATATAAGCACCTATATACAGGGCCGCCGCTAGGTTTTACTAGAAAAAATTATTTATTACGATTGAGCTGGACCATGTACCAAATTGATATAGATCCATTTTAATAGAACTTTACTTTTTTTGTTTCTTCTCATATTCGCGCGTTGTCATATCCCATCATGCCCTCTTAGAGGTTTTATTTCCAATTTTAACTTTGCATTTTTTTTTATTGCGAAGTTACAAAGTCCTTATCCAATTGTATCAGTAATTGGACGATACCCCAGCAAATTTTAATGTATGGCAACATGAGGCGTATTAACTGATACAAACACCAATTTTGTGTGTGTGTCAAATAAACTATTTGTTGATCCTTTGAAACAGAGACATTGCCGATAATATTTAGTTCTGTAAAAGATGCTATAAGGCTGCTTTTCAAAATCATGCATTCTTTTAATGCGTTGTATCTATTGTTGTTTTTTTTTCATTTTAAGAGAATTTTTTTAAAATTTTCTTTCTGCATTATATTCGTGTCTTTTCAGAATTAATATGACTCTAATCATTTATTTCTTTTGTACCTGTACCTGTACTGTCGTCTGTATTTATTTATTCCTAAAACAACCATCATCGACCATTCAGTACGAACTAGAGTGACTCGAACTACAAAAGCCATTGACGGTGAACCTTTTCAACGTTCCGTAAACATTGATAATGATGATCAGGATTGTATTTGGGAGAGATGTGCATTGTCTCCACAATCATCTGACATACGCGGATTCTGAGGTGCCTACAAATTTATCCAACACACCACTAGGACAAAATGAAGCAACTCAACGCTGAGTATTTTTCTTGATTGAAATAAAACACATTAAGGTAGTGTTTCTCAAGATTTCCGGGTGGCGACTCCCTACAAGATAAAATTTAACTTCAATAAATAATAGATATGTTTATATAGATCGATCTAGACTAGTTAATTTACATTTGACGACGCTAACTTCTCAGAGTAATAATAAGACTGATCGTTTGAACGTAGGCCTACAAGTTTCTAGCGATACATCATGTTACAGCCGGACATGTTAATATGCCACTTTTGTATTCTCTGCGAATGCTTGCAGTTAGTGATATCCTTTTCCGAGAAAATAAATGGGAATTCATTTTTCTTGATGTGTCAGCCCTTGGTTTTAAGGATTTGTGGGTCATAATAAAACACGTCTATGAAAATTATCTCTCTCACTCTCGAGCTTTTTAGAACTAAAAGTTCATGTAGGGAGATGTTAAGTTTTCTATTTCCCAGAAAAAAAACGGTTTATAGGTGAGGCAGCCACTAATTTAGAGCTTTTTTTTGAACTATTAGGGAAGGTTGTAGTGCTCCTGTATTCACTACTGGAGTCCAATAAATTTAGGCTATAGGTTAGACTAGACCTTTTATGGATAGGTCTATATAGCCTATTTGTCCGACGGTTCGTTGCGTCTTATATGATATAAATTGACTATTTCTTATACAAAATCATTGTCCAACTTTATGAAATTCGATATACTAAAAAAATAAAATGATACTTTATGTTGTTAAATTTTAAACATTTCAGAAGAAATAGCCCACTCTTGCATTTTTTTATCAATAGAATAAAAGCGCCTGTAAATGTAGATGTTTAAGATATAAAATTTCCTTTTCGTTTGAACTGATCGGAGGTACTTTTTATATAGGCCTATGGAAATAAATCCCGATCAAGCTTGTGTGCGTATTAGGCCTACAATTCAGTTTGAGGTTAGATACGTTTTTCTTTCCTTTTTGAATTCCAAGAAAGGTCAAGCTTTCTTAAAGTGTTTCCAGGAAGCACTGTTTATTACCTTTGCATCTGCATGTGGGAAAACAGTATACGATTAGCCAATCGTAATATGGCAATAAACTTCCCTGAAATACTCTACTAAATAAAAGAATGTAACATTCAATTGCAAGCCCTTCTTTGCATGCAGAGTTTTTATTCCACTAACAACAGGCTAGAGTTCACCCTCTTTAAAATAATAGTGTCTAAATTTGTGAAGACTATGCTTGCATCATTTCTACTAAGCTACAGTCTGTCTGTTTGGAAACTTTGAATGTTTTTTCTCCCACTTCCCATTTTTGGATCAAGTTGAAATGTTTGCCCAATTATTCATTGTCTATGACAACACACGAATCAATCAAAAAGTTAACCAATCTATTACTTGTAATTAATTAATTTTTTTTATTGAAAAAGGGGAGATAAACATTGTCATATTGATAGATATGCCAGTGATTCAATTGTGTTTTTCCCTTTACTCAAAATAAGATATATTTTTTTTTAAAGTATTTTTTAATATTTTGCTTGTTTGTTAGTTTGATTAACATGTTTCGGGCGTTCCTTCAAAATGAAACCTGATTATATCATAGCTCACATGGTCCAGCAGGACGGCAGCTCACATGGTCAAGCAGGACGGCAGCTCACATGGTCAAGCAGGACGGCAGCTCACATGGTCCAACAGGACGCAGCTCACATCGTCCAGCAGGACGGCAGGGTTCAAAACCGGAACCATCGAGATGACAGTTCAGAGCGCAAACTGCACGACCAGGCATATACGTAGTTTAAAATTGGCCTAAAGAGTACCGGTACTACAAAATGTCCATATAGACGGTCTATAGCCTCTGTCGGGTTTGATCCCAACTACCCGTATTTCTGTGCAGAATTTTTTTTTCTATCAGGTAGGCTTAAATTTATAGCCTAATAATGTCAGTTTAATTTAAAATGAGAACTGAAAAATGCAAAAGATATATAAGGAAAAAGGTACTTCCGGCCAAATTTCTAATCCTAGTTTTAAACCAAAGAAATGAAACGCATAAGCGCAACAAAGCCCATTGTGTAACATAGTTAAATCATAAATTATAGTTCCATGGTTAAATCATGGTTGAATACGATACTTATAAAAAAAAAATGCGTATGTTATTTGCAAGTCTTTATCAAAATGTAGGCTTATTTTTTTTTAAAATCTTACTCTAAAAAATCACTATATAATCTCTAAAAGCGGTATCACCGGAATCAACCTGAACTCTGAACAGCATGAGATGGTCACGTGCTGAACTTGGTAGTTAGGGGTACTCATAGAGTTAAGCTAAGTTTACAGTATTTTATAACTACGGATTCAGGTTGTTATATAAATATTTAAAAAAAAAAATTTCCCATGATATCATTGATTTTAAAAAAGGCTTATGAGAAACGAGTCCTTGTAATCACAACAAATTTCCGTAAGGATCAATAAAGCAGTCTTAGTCTTATAATAAAGCTTTTATCAACTCACTCTGTCTGTCTGGTCAAAAGTTTGTACACGTTATTTTTCTCACAATCAATCTCAGATCAAGTTTAAATTTTGCACAATTATTTCTTATAGGTCTACCTGACAAAACAAGAATCAATAATAATAATATATAATAACAAATTAATTAATTAAAAATTGGTAATTAATTATTCTCTTTGGTGTCGAACAAGGGAAAAAATCGTACTTCACAGAATTGTTGGTATCAGTTGAATTAGTACCCTTGTGGAGGCTTTAGTCATATGAGTGAACAAATTCACATTAATAAATCCTTGCTTTTGCACTCTTGTAGGTTTGCGGCTCCTCTTGTGGGCCAAGAAGTGTTCCTAGCTTCACCAAACTGTCGTCCCTTTCGTTTCTTTTAATTCCACAATGCAATGTAACCCATCGCATCATAAAAAAAAAAGCCTACACCTTGATTTTGCTTTCTAGACGCTCAACGCACGTCATTGCCTTTTCCGGTGGGGTAAGCCGCGTCTCTAACTCTAACCTCTCGAAAGATCGTAGACAGGAAAGTAAAGAGGATTACGTTGGCCGTTGCCGCCGTTCATTTCCCCAATGCTACTTATGTGTTCTAGAGCGTTTCTGATTCCTTCCATTTCAGCAACATAGATCTATTATAAAGTTGCTTCTGCCTGTACATGGGCATCCCTTATCCAAATCTAGATCTAGCGCTAAAAGTTACATAGGTCAGGTTTGAATTAGTCACATGACCAGTGGTCATGTGGTAATTCTAAGACAAAAATGGCGTTGTTAAGAGCCACAGATAGTAAGTAAATTACCCTCACCAATTTAATGATTTGTCGATACTACTATTACTAATTACTAGACCTCTTAATTATCTAGTTATCTACGCTCTCGGCATTACACTACAATACTACTAGATCATCTAGTTGAGTACTAGTGTAACTAGATCTACTCATCTAAAGGGGCCTAGAGGCTAGAGGCACTAGACTAGTCAGTGACTAGTCAGTCTAAGTCTTCTAAGTCTAGTCTAGTGACCAGTGACCTAGTCACTACTACTGTACTTAGTAGTGTCACTAGTGACTAGACTTTTAGACTGACTTGCATTGACTAGGACAGGTCACTAGAGTTAGAGCCTAGACACTGACTAAGAGTTACGACTAAGGCAGTCACAGTCTCACTCTCAGTGTTGACTGTTGACAGTCTGGTGGTTACTCTCCATCACTCATCATTCATGTCATGAGTCATAGTATCAGATATTGAAATAATCATGACATTATCATGTATTATTATATTATATAGATCTATTCTGGATCTAGTAAATTTTATGACTGTCACTAGGCTCTTGTCGCCACTTTTGAATTAACTGTTAACGTCCATACCATGATTTGTTAACTAATTAATCTAGATCTAGATTCTAGTTGTGCAGTTGTGGGTATCAATTAAAACTTTAGCCTAATTCATTGGTTTTCCAGGCTGATTCAGGCAACCCATTTCACGCTCTAATGGCACTAGGAAGAAGAAGCTTATGCATGCATTTTTAGGCCTAGCATATGGAATAAGAAATGTTCCTTAATTTTGGCGTCTTTCTAATTTTTTAAAAGTTCAATTATTAAGTTGTGTTTTTGTATTTTTGTAGGTTAGAGTGTTATTGTTCAGAATTTTATGGATTGCTGCTTTTTTACTGTTCATTAATTACAACCTAGTTTACTATATACACAAAAACACTATCTGCATACATTTATTATTTTCTAGTTTTCTATACAACAATGTTGATAAACTTGTTGATTACCCTTATTTTAACAAAGATTAAGATATATGCCTTGTAAAAATAAAATAGAATATTATAATAATTTATTTTGTGGTTTAGAACTATTAGGTATGGAAAATAATATTGATGCCTAAATAGAATACCAAAATATTGTAAATCAATATTACAGAATAAAACTATTTCTTTTCTTTTCCATAGGAGGATATCGGTTCCTTGTTCTTTTTTTCAATTGTATGCTGACATTTGGCTCATATTTTTGTTTTGATATGCCAAGTGTCTTACAAGATGTCTTCACTGAAGTAAGAGCTAGCTGTATATTTTTCCACTGTCATTTTTTGTGAAATATAAATGTGCAAACTTTGAAATGTAAAGACAAATTTCAGTCATTGTGAAATCATTTTTGATTTAAACATGGGAACTTCCAAAAATAATTTTCATAGTTTAAAAAATGAAGTATTTTGATTGCTTTCCTAAACGTGGCATTTCTTGGTATCTATATCAGGATGGAGGAAGTTTGAAGGTGTTAGGACTTTTAATTGTGATTTTATTGTAAGATCCTTTGAAAATGTGCTTTTATGACATTGAGACTTGTAGAAGCTTCTGTGAGTGTATCAGTCATAAACACAGTCAAAGCCAGTCTGAGACCAAGAATACGGAATTTAAAAAAATCTTAAGTTTTTGCAAAATTTTGACTCAAAAATACTGTTAAACTTACAAAATTTTGGTTGTACAAGTTTGGTTTAATTGAGGCACACTTTACATCAGCATTGGATTAAAAAAAAAATGCATATCCTTCCACATTAATAAATTCTTTATGGTATCTTCTTAGGTGAATAACTGTACTAATAGTAATAGTTCAGGCTCTAACAGCTCTGAGATATCGTGCAACAATTGTACAGACTGTCTTGGTATGTCTGATGCTGATTACAACTTGCTTTATGCTATATATGCTTGGACGTAAGTAACAGTTCTAGAGCTTTTTATTTTATGTTTGGTTATTAGACTGCTTGTGCTCTGTGTCCACTATTTGATGCTAAAAAGTTGGCCATCATTTATAATGAATTATAAATTAATTTTGACAAAGGATAATGCTTTAAGCTACAATGCTTTTGAATTATATTTTACATTTTAAATAACCTTTTAAAGCCATATTTAGTAATGAATAAACTTCAACCATAAATGCACTAAAGCTGCTTTCATTGATTTAAAAATGATGTTAAAGAGTCATACAAATTAGATTTTTTGTAATATTTATCTTTGCCAAATGTGCTAAGTTATATATCTTACATTTTTTATTGATTGGCTTTCAGAAATGCTGTAGTTGTCATTGCTGCTGGATTTCTAATTGACAAACTTGGCAATAGAGGTGATTCTAAAAACAATTTTAACTCAATGTATTAATTGTGTAGTGCTGAGAGATTGTTTTTACTAAATTTTGTAATGCCCAGTTGTTTTTTAAAACTATATTTATAATTGATATCTTTATCATATTACCTCTGTGCACTGTGAATTAAATAGATCTAGATTCTAGTATAGTGACCTAGATTAGGCTAATTCCTAATGTCCAAAGTCCCCCTACCCCAACTCTTGATAATATAAACAAAAAATTTACATTTCAGAGACTGACATTTAAATTATAGAAGGCATTAAACATTTTTTTTTTCTATTTCTGCAGCTATATCCTTCTAAAACCATGTTCTAGATCTAGTTATTATCAAGTCCTTTGACTTTTTTCAGGAAATATAAAGCCTCCATAAATACAAGCTACTTCTTTTTCATGTAAATCTGAGTTTCTTGTTTTAAACACATGACATACTCTATGATACTTAATTGATATACACCAGATTAATCTTAATTATCCAATGTTTGCTCGGTCATTCTAAATCTATATAAATTCCAATTGTTCTTATCTGTTTGTTTATTCTCAGTTGGTGTATTTCTATTTTCTACACTTTGCCTTCTGGGATCATCAACCTTCGCTGCTGGTGCATTCCTTAAAGGTACTTCATATCTTTTGCCAATAATGCTGTTTGGTCGTTTGCTCTTTGGGTCTGGAAATGGTTCTCTCACCAGTAAGTACACAAGTTCAATAACATATTATGTCCACATTTTAATAAATAGAAATAAATGTATAAATTGAGGCTTTTATAATTATTGAGAAAAGGAAACTAAAACAAAGGAGGCTATGATTCAAAAGTTATTTGAACACACACCTGTATACCTAACACAAAACAATAAGTACCTATCAAATTTTATTCTCATTGGAATAGTAAGGAAATAACAGTTCAAATCCAAAATATTTTTTTTCATTAATCTAGTAATAGTTTATATAATAAACACTGGAACTACACCTATGCTTTCCATGTTTTTCCATTTAAGCCTTTACATATTCAACCTTAAAATACAAATACATAAATATAGATGATGCTTATGTATAAAACTTTCAAAAACTTTCAATTTTTTTTATTTTATTGTATTTTCTTACTAGACCTGTCATTCTAGAAAGCAATTGATAGTTTTTAAGATACTATTTGTGAGGACTTGAGTTTAAATGTCAAATTAGATAGCTGTGCCACTACTGTTTTTCAGTTGTGCAGAGTCGAGTCACAGCCTACTGGTTTAGAGACAAAGAGTTAGCTATGGCTTTTGGAATAACTTTAGCATTTTCCAGACTTGGAAGTGTGCTTAATTTTTTCTTGACACAACAGTTTGAGGAAAAGTATGGTTTAATCTGGACATTGTGGGGAGGTAAGCAGCATAGGTTAACATTCATTTTTTTTTTTTTTTGAGAAATCTAAAAAAAATCGGTTGAAAAAAAAATATTGCTGGCTTAAGTTACAAACTAAAAAATTAAATTGGGACTTAACATGTAGAAAAAAATCTCTAAAAACAATAGACTTTTATATCATGGAAATATACAAACCTTGTCCTATAATTATTTTTTTTTAAAAAAGGAATTTAGTACTTTGAAAAGTCTCATACCAGAATTGACAATACTTAGCCATTTTATTAAAGATAGTTTTATAGACTATTTAAATATTTCATTTTTTTAAAAACTTGTTTTACTAACAGGTGCCATGCTGTGTGCTCTGGGTTTTATTTCTGCCATTATTCTCAGTATTTTGGATAAAGTTGGTGTCCAACAACTAGGAGATGATGGAACTTTGAAATCAGAATCCAAGAAATTAGTATGTTGATTGATCTTGTATTTTATTCAAAGGGAAAATGTAAATAAAGTTAAATGTAATTCTTTTGTAATGGCAAATACATTTTCTCTTATTGAAGCCATTGCATTTGTTTATCTTTACGTGCTTAACATGAATTTTATTTCAATTTTATTCAAAGTTTTAAAATGTAAATTTCTTCACAGAAATTGTCAGACATTACTCGTTTCTGTCTTCCATTTTGGCTTGTAGTTCTGTCTATCATGTTCTTCTACAATGGAGTATTTCCATTTGTTGCTGATGCCAGGTAGGATAGCAGTTTTATGTAGCTTTTTTTTTTTTTTTATATGTATGTCTAGAATTTTTAAAAATCTTTTTTTTTCTACAATATGTAACACAAATAGATAATTAGTAATACTTTGGGAACATTTTCTTTTACACTAGTAAGTTCATTACAACCAAATATGGGTTTGACAAAAAGCCATCATCTTACATAGCTGGAGCAATCTATGATGTATCAATGGTTTTTTCTCCTTTCCTTGGAGGAATCATAGTAAGTCATTAGAAAGAAAAATATTTTCTAACCATTTTCTATAATAGAAAAAGGTTCTTATTATGAAATAAATATTTTTTTGAGTGAAAAACAACAGCAACACAATGATAACACTTTGAACTTTTTCAGCTATTAGGGATTATGTAAATTAGATCTAAAATTGTATAAATTTTAAAGAATTAATTTTGTGGTCAACAGTTTATTTATCTTTCATTTCTTAATGAGATGCAAAATGAAAGTATGGTTTAATTTATTAAAATCCTTAAAAAAAATAATTTTTAGAGCATCCATGACCATTGTGTGAAATAATTAATTTTATGACCATCATCAACAGGATGTATTTGGCAAGAGAGGCTACATTGCCATGGCGACGGCTGTCCTAACTATTCCCGTCTTTGGGCTTCTGGCATTTAGCTATGTTCATCCATTAGTGTGCACACTATGGTTAGGTATCACATACTCATTTGCCGCTGTAAGTGTTTTTTAGCGCCCCCGAAAGGGGAAAAGACGCTATTAGTTTTGTGCGAAATGTGTGTCCATCTGACCGTCTGTCCGTCCGTCCCGTTTAGATCTCGTAAACTAGAAAAGATATTGAAAATCCAACATCACAATATTTTAGACCATTTAAAGTTCTGATGCAACGGCTACTTTTTTTTTTCTGAAAGCGAAAAATCTAATTTTTAAAATCAATTATGCAAGCAGTTTTTTTTAAAGAGAAAAAGCTAATTAGTATGCATTATAAGTTAGACCTAATTTTGTAAACTTCATTTTCCTGAACTTTTTTTTAATTGCAGGTTTTTTTTTTTTTTTTTTTAAATCTTTTCAAAACAATTAGATCAATTATAAGACATCAGTTAGGCCAGGGGAGTCGCGGTGGCTGAACGGTATTAAGCGCTTGGCTTCCGAACCGGGGGTCCAGGGTTCAAATCCTGGTGAAGACTGGGATTTTCAACTTTGGAATCTTTGGGAGCCTCTGAGTCCACTCAGCTCTAATGGGTACCTGACATTAGTTGAGGAAAAGTAAAGGCGGTTGGTCGTTGTGCTGGCTACATGACACCCTTGTTAACCGTAGGCCACAAAAACAGATGAACTTTACATCATCTGCCACAAGGTCTAAAAGGGGAACTAGTTAGGCCAGTTTCACATCTAAATTTACATTCACTTTCACCTATTCTTTGATCCGCGGGAACGTTGGGACACTACACAAGATCTGTTAACCTTCTTTCTCCATTCTTATCTCTCATTTGTTTTTGAAATAATTTCATTTGGATGTTCTTTCTGAAAATATTGAAGCCTGCCTGGGTGGACCATTTCGGGGGCCGATTTTGAGTTTGTGTTTCCACACAAACTGTCTTTTGTAACCTTGTTTTTTTAATGTTTAGTCAACTATATTAAACTAACTCTAAACATACATTAGTGTAAAGTAAAGAGATCCCTTTGATACCAAGATGTCCATAGAAAAGTTCACTTAATTTCTGTACCTGTTCAGTTAGTCATACCAATTTGTTATTCAAAATGTTAGCTACATTTGGGAGTTTTTTTTTTGTACAAAGAAACTATCTTAAATCTTGAATTGAAATCTGTAAGAGATATAATTAATTGTTAATGTTCTTTCTAAGATTCAAGTTCTATAAATAAGATATTAGTTTGGTAGACAAAGTACTTTTAATTTTTTTTTTTTTTTTTAATTTCAGTCTACTACAAAGCTTTGCAGTTTTAATTTTTCATTTTTGGGTTTTAATTTTTTTCCCATAAATATGTCTGTCTTTCTGAAGGCCAGCATGTGGCCCAGCATTCCTTTAGTGGTGTCCCAGTCGACACTTGGCACAGCTATGGGACTGACCACCAGCATACAGATGATTGGTATAGGCATCTCTAATGTTGTTGTAGGACAGATACTTGGACAGGAAGACCAGTAAGTTTAGAGTTGACCTGAACTTGGCCAGATTAGTAGTGGCCAACTAGATAAATTTAGCTTACACTCCTATTTCCAGTGGTACTGTAAGTCCAAAGCAAAGATAAAATCTAAAGAAAATCATTCTTAAACTTTGTTTTTAAACAAAAAATATGATTACAATTCACATAAAAAACAAAAACACATGGAACAGTGTATCTAGTTTCGACAAATGTTTATATTTTATTTATCTTTAGAATAAACAAATCTTTATAAACACTCCATTTTTCTATGCTCAGTCAGCACTTTCATTTGAAAAATATTTATTTAAAAAAAATCAAAAGATCTGTACACATCTGATATCCACTAAAAAAGATTAGCTTAATGTATTTTCTCCTTCTGTTAGACTTGAGCTTTCCTCGTATAAAAGTTTCAAAAACAGCTGGTAACTTCCTTGTACTGCATTGGAAGCTAATCTATAACACCACATTTTATTGTAATAGAAGTCAAAGTGTCAAACTTGAAGATTAGCAGTGACCATCCAGTTTCATTTAGACTTCATAAGAAATGTAGTGATCTACTAGATAAGCCTCTTTCATCTCATGAGGAAGCAGGAAAGAGAAAAGATCTCTCAAGACATAAAATGACAATGAGACTAGATTTATAAGGACTTGGGTACTGACTACATTCATTGGCTGTAGTAAAGATTTTAGTTGTTTAGTTGTAGAAAAATATTTGTACTAATGCCAAGTTACTAACACTTTTTTCCATTGTTTCAGTACTGACTCTGAGACAAAGTTACACCGCTGGAAATTTGTAATGATATTTCTTTTAGGAAACACTATTTGCTGTATTGTTGCTACTTTTTTCTTAAATGTTGTGGATAAACGTCGAGTAAGTAGATCTAGTTTTTTTAACTGATGTTAAAAGCATTTATCTAATGTTAGTCTTATTCTTTTTACAATTTTACCTTGATAAGAGGTTTTAAAAGGTTTTGACAAAATGTCTTTTAATCTTTAAAACTGTATCACTGTGTTTCTCAGGGTGGAATCTTAAACATTAGCAGACGTGACAAGCTAGAAGCTCAAAAGAAGAATATGGTCGAGAATTCACAGAAAGATTCAGATAATTTCAATGGAGAGGAAGATCTACTTTTGCCTGGTGGTTCTGGGCGTAAATATTTACAAGATGGCAATGCACTCAATTAACTTTTTAGATTTGTTAATTAACATAAATGGAAATTTTATTCCCAGCGTTGTGTTTTGTTTGGAAAGATTTAAGATGTAAACAAATCTAGTCATTTTATTTTTACTTTGGTTGGTATACTACACTGCACATAAATTTTAATTCAATTTGATATTAGTGCATGCACTTAATTGAACAGCATTGTGTATATCTGCAGATGTCACACCAATGTGTTGTATTTGTTCAATACAAAAGTGTCTTCCTTGAATGTATGAATTTCTATTTTGAGTTCTTTCTTAAATGTTTTCAAAATATACATGCCTATTATGTAAAGAAAAAGGCTGCATAATAATAATGGCAGACAAAGTCCAGACTGTTTTGTTAATAGCTTTTGGGATACGAAACATTTTTTCTTGTATTGCAAAAAAAAAAAAAGGGTAGACAAAATCCAGACTGTTTTTTGTTAATAGTTTTTTGAAAAGTTTTTTTTTGTATTGCGTATGTATGTTAAAAAGATTTAACATTAGGATACTTTGATAAACAAAAACCTTCCAGTGGCTTCCTGGTTATACAGCCAGTAAACAGAGCATTCATTATAGCAACAGGAAATTTACTTGTAGATTGATATTATGAAATATATTTGATTAGAATGATGGTTAGGGTCTGAATGTAAATGCATGAAGTGTATTTGTACTCTTTTACTGATCACATTCCATCATGTTCGCTAGTTGGACATATTTTAATGAGTGTACATATTAGTATTATTTGTTTTATTTATTATGTGTACATTTGGAAAGCTTAGATTTCAATATTCTTGTGATATCATTGTACAATTAGAAACAAATCCATATGCTCATGTGTTTACAAAATATATGTAAATATTTGTACTTGTATGAAATATTGAATAGATTTTATTGAAAAAAGCACATCTTCTGGGCTTTTTTAAAAAACAAATTGACCATATAGTGCTAAAATAAGAAAAGAAACTGTAATGACAAAACACAAACTTTATTAAAGATGCCATGTTTCAAAGAATAGAAATTCATTATTTGTAAGCAAAACACTTAACAAAAATAACTTAGGGGGGCCACATACAAAACTTGTAGAGCTTGGGGTCAAAATAAAGCAGACAAGATGTAATCTATTTGCAACAGTCTGTTTATGAGAGGATGAAAATAAACTTTACTATTAACTGATCAGACTGTCCATTAGGTCATCAATGCAAGTCCAAGTGAAGAAGAAATGACAAATGAAACAGCATCATTTATTTTGTTGTAACATTAAAATTTAGTACCAGAACTAATTTTGATTTTGGTGAGACTTAAAGTAATTCATTTGTTAACAGATCATTTTTACACCAATGCACACGATGAATCAATAAACTTAGCAAGATATAAGTAAGCAAAGAAAAAAAAAACACATTTTAGATCTATTAATAAGCCATCAAGCTGTAGCTGAATATTTCAAACCAAACTAACACACAACATGCACAAACCAAAGGGATCACAGACAAGTACACAGATTTCATGACTTTTATTTCTCAATCATTATCTAGACCATATAAATATCAATCTGACTTTAATTAAAACATTAGAATTTCAATGAGGGTTTTGTGTGTCCAGCACATGACTAAATATTCATCCCTCCAACTGTAGAATTTCAAACTAGGCCTTCAAAAAAAAATTACAATTTTAATGGAACTAACTAAAAATTTCCAGATAATATATATGAATAACACTTGACCCTTTGAAGTAAATAAGTTGTACAATAAAAAAAATAATCTTAAGTTCAGTTTATGGTCTCAATAAAACAACCAAAATTTAAATATTAAAAAAACAAGATATTAATCAGAGCTGTCATTTGTTTCTCCATCGTGAAATGGTACAGTAAAAAGTTATAACACTTTTCGTTTTTTTCTTCCCATGTGAGTAGGTTTTATTCTCTTATGTACTTAATTAGTAGAGAATAAAATGAAAAAAAAAATGCTAGCGTTTACACAAATATTTAACTTGTGTTCCAATAAACCTGCACACAGAAATGTAAATATAACCATTTTGTTTGGACAGAACAAGATATTTAAAATATAACTATTTGCTTCCAGAACTATTTTCATAAGGATTATTCTTTCTTGATAGTCACAGTTTTCAAATGATAACTTTCTTTGTAAGTACATTTATGTCCAATTTAAACTTTGCTTGAGATAGAGAAAGTGAATTCTACAGTACTAAACTGCTTTGCTTGAACAACTGAGTGGATGGCATTGAAGTATGAGAAGTGAAACTGAATTATTGGAAACTGTAAGCATGCAAGTGAAGTTGTCTCCCCTAATACATTCACTCTAATTTGCAAGACTAAAAAGAATATTTTTCAGAAAGGAATAAAAGCACAAATGCATTTTCAACATACAAGCCTATGAAAAAAAAAGGCGTCAGTTTCTCTATAGAATAAATTTTTTTTTTGTATATTCCATTTGTTACCAAAATGTCACTTTAAAAATGCAATTAAGAAAGTCAATCCTATCAAAGACACAAGTAAACCTTTGGAAGTAAATTAAAGCTGTCTTATCACTCTGCACACCATTAATAAATCCAGCTTAATTAAACCAACAGTCAATAGGACCAAGCCATTATTTCCTCTAATTATACAGAAACAAAACAAATTGAATTACATAAGGCAAAATGTTCACTATATAACTTTATAGCTCTAATTTATTTTCAATGGACCATAGAACACTAAAGTATAAAAAACTACTTCCTGATGGAAATATGGAATTTCAAGGAGAAAGAATTGTACACTTTTTTATTCTTCCACTTCAGCTTTAATGCCACCCCAAATATGAAGATTGCAATAATGCAAATGTTGCTCCCAGCATCAGAAGACCAAGAAAAAGATAATGCTTGTTATGAGATGGTGCCAGAGATAACACAGAATATAAGGAAATACTGATAAACTTTGCACTATTTAATAAAAAAAGGGAAATGAAGGCAGTCCCATAGATGCATCAGATATTTGTTATTATTTTGTTGGTTATCAATACAATGCCTAACATACTGGATAAGTCTTCTAACATTGACATATTTTTAGCAATGTATTATGTTTTGCACCCTAGGTATTATGAAGATTGTTTCAAAGGATTTGACTACTTACTTTTCCATGTATAAAATTTGTGAGCTTAAAGTAGTTGTAATCTCTATGTTTGATAAAAGTGTGCACCACAAAACAGAAGCCATTAATAATGACATTTCAGTATTGTTTATAACATAAAGCAGTGATGCTCTATATCCTGCCCATGATGTGATGGCCCCTCAAAAATGCCGACCACAATACAGACCCAAAATAATTTGACCACAATACAGAACCAAAACAATTTGTTCTATTGAATTGATGATTCTTTATGTGACTTCAAATTTATATCCCCCCAAGACCCCCCAAAAAGATTGACATTTTTGATGTATAGCACATTCCCTCTACTAACATCAGGTATGTTACTAAAACCAAAGTCATCCCAACCTGATGTGGTCCAATCAACAGGAACCAATTGTTTTTATATTTATTGATGAGATAGAGAACTCTTTATACATGATTGACTTAAATATAAAGCTGATGTCATAGAGATATTAAATAAAAAAAAAAGCATAAGTTTAAAAAACATGGAGAAACAGATTCAAATATCTTTAGTTTGTTACAATGTTCAAGAAATGATTGCCTCAAAGCTTTTTTTTTTCTCTCTCTGTATAAAAAAGTCCAAATAGCAGACAAAAGGCAGGGAGAGTGAGAAAAGCAGCTTTTTCCTGTCATGCAGTATTTCAACCTTTTGAACTAACTAAGCAGTCATTTATCAAATGAAATACTGCACTCAACCTTAAACTTTCAACTCAAAAACAAGCCTTATTATTAATTTTGCTAAATTAAAAAAACAAACCCACAAATAAAAACCTCTTCAATTGAATATGTTGTTCAGTACAAAATAAAAGATACATTTGCAACTATGTAATAGGGGAGCCTGTATTGGTTTACAAGCTGTATGTTTTCAGAAAGAACTGTAGAAGATCAAAAGTATTCCATTTATTTGATGAAAACATGGCATTAAGAAAATGTCAATTATTAGGACAAAGCAGGCAGGATAGAAGAATTGCCTACCTCATATTTCTAAAGACAAATCAAAATCAGTCAAGTGAGATATATTACTATTTATTGAAGTGACTTCATTACAAGTAATGTCACAGCCAGCAAAACATTTATTAAATAAACAGTTTAAAAATAAACAATTCAATGGAAAAAAGAAAAGACAATCTGTGGACATTTTACAAATATAAAGATCTTAGTCAAACCATCATGATGTATGATATCAATAAAAAAAAAATGAAGTAGAAATATGAAAAGCAAATACCAATGTGAAAAATTATAATAGCTGTTGAATACTACACAGTAATATCCAAAGTCATTCCCTTACAGGACATCAACTCATTGTGGTCTCCTAGACTAGGCCCACCTGCAATGCTATTACTTGTAACAATATACAAGTACATATAAAACAACAAAACAATTCATCATGTAGTTGTTGGCTATCAAACACAAACTTTTATCAAAGAAAAATCTCAATAAAATAATATTGTTTCTTCTATAACACACAAAATAGAGTCATAGAAAGTGTTATGACACAAAACTAATGTACATTCTAACAGAACCTTGTGAAACAAGCATAGGATGCACTTAGGCAAAAACATCATGGCATCAATAGAAGTCAAACACAAACCATGAAAAATTAAGCACAAAATTCACATCAGGACAAAAAAAATTATTAATTATTCTCAACTATATCAATTAAATAGAATATACATGACATTTGAAAACTGTATGAAGAAAATGATTCACAAATTTGGTGAGATTTCTGAGCAAGTTGTTGAGGTTGTATCAAAACTCATTCAAATACTTGAAAGAAAGAAAAAATTCACAATTGCTTCCTAAATACTTAGCCAAATACAATCTCAGTTGTTGTTTTTTTAACAATTTCAGAAAAAAAAAAAAAAAAAAACATTATTTGTTTCCTTAGATATTAAACATACACAAAAACATAGGCATGACATTGGTGCTCTGACCCACATTGAAATTAATGCACTAAATCTACATTAACTTTCACATGACATAAACAATAAGAATCAATGTGCATTGTGGTTGTATTTAAACGAGTTCAAACTGCCTTGATAAGATCAAGTAAAATTGAGTAAGTCTTTGGCAGTGAACAAAATAAAATATGTTTTCTTGAAGAAAAAAAAAAATTAGTCTCTCAAGCATTAGTATATCAGCAAATTAATACAAACTAGATTGACTCTAATAAATGGTTCATATATAGTACTACAGTTATACAAGACTACAATGAGACCATATTATAGCACCAAGCAAGTTCGACCGGATCACATCAAACAGTTAAAAAGTTGTTTAAACTTTAACAAAAAAAAACTTTTATTTTGAATAGAACACCAGCAGCTAAGCCTTTTTCTTTCAAAGTGCAAAGAATGTTTTTATAAATAATTAGTTGAGTTCATAAAAATTACAGACAAAATAAGTTAAAAGAAAATACTGTTTCTTCACTTGATTCCATTAAATCTTTTTATGAATTATATTGTTTTTATAACATATTTATTACATACAAATACAAAAGGAGGCATCTACGTGTATTATAACCTAGCCAGTTTCTAAATTACAAGCAGTAGAATAATTTCAAGTAAATATCTTGAAACAAAATACAACAAATCAAACTGTACATGCAGAAATATTTGTCTCTTGTGGATGAGGCAAACATGTCACAAACTAGTATAAAAAAACAAGTTGCAAAGAGGTGATAGACAAAAGTGTCATAAATTAAGTCCTACTGACTAAATTTGTTTGACTTTTAAGACTGATTAAAACAATTTTTCTTTCAATCATGTGACTGAAGTTGTCTGATTTAATATAAAGTCATGCAACAGACTGAACAGTATAAAATGTTCTTTTGATGAGACTAAAGATAGGACAGACAACATTGTGGATAACAAAGAATCAATTGTTCACTGTTTGGACTAAGAACTCACTAATAGTGGAATAGCTATTTTGGTACACACTATTATAGAGAAACTGAAGAGGAGAAAACAAAAGACAAACTGTTCGATATTACAGAATAAATATTGACTAAACGAATATATTGCTATAACTTCTAATCTGTGCAGTGTTTCTTGGATGATGACCTGACAAATAGTCAGTTAAATAGATGATGTTTAGAGCCATTTTGTTCTTATTTCAAATATTTACAATAAAAAGGTTTCAACAACTTCAAAACTATATAAGTCTTGAATGTAGCCTATATATGTAGGAAATAACTGTGCAAGAAATATGCAGGTACTTCAATGTTTAGAATGCACTCAAACTAAATGTCACTGGGTGATTATATTAAAGCCAATAGTTGATGTGTCATTCAACTCATCACACATGCAAAGATTATCAGAACTAAAATTAGTCATTAATTTAAAAAAATAACAACACAATACTATTTGATTTTGCATTACACTCTTCCAAACTTTTATAGCATGACTACACTACCTCTAGGCACTCAAAAAACACATTACAAGTTATATCTCATGCTAAAAATTCAGACCTTTAGTTTTACAGCTAAGCAATTTATGCTACTCATGCCACACATTGATGATTACAATTAATATATATATATACACACACACACACAAATCTGACAAAATAATTTGTATGGATTCAAAGTCTGAAAAAAATGACATCAGCTAACAATTAAAAAAAATTTGTTTGAAAATGAACACTTTCTTTCAGAAAATGATTTACTTTAGAATGACATGAACAAATTATGTACTGGCCGAAATAAAAAAAAATGAAAACATGCAGTTGAATGCAGACAATGAGTTCCACGTAGACTGCAACCTTAGTGAATACACTCTGGTTTGAGATCCACTGCCTCTAATAAAGTAAAATTCTTTTCTCCACAGATTTACGACAAATCGGGCATTCGTTGAGTCGATCACCACATAGTTGGCATGCTCCATGTCCACAAAGGAAAATCATGTTCTTGAGTCTGTCCATACAAACAGGACAGCAAGTCTAGGCAAAATGTACAAAAGAGGTTATCAAATAATAGCAAGGATTATGTTTGTTTCTTAACAAGAAAAATGAGCTTTAATAAAGACAAATCATTAGAATCAGAAGAAAGAATCAATAAGAAAAACAATCTGTCATTTAGCAAGAAATTAATTTTTTATTTTTAAATAAGTTGATAAATCAAGAACAATAAATGTAAATGTTAGGTTAGTTTTATGAAATAAATGCCAGTATGTTTCCTGACAAAGTCTCTTTGTACAACATCTGTTCCTAGAAGTGAGGTATATCTCAACACTACAACCTTTTTTGTTAAAAAGTAGCCTACCACTAAATGAGGATCAGTAAATTGAAGTACCATTATCAAAGAACCATTAATTTTACCCATGTTCTTTTGAACAAAAAAAGTCATTATAACCAATATAATGAAGGTGTGAAAGCAATTAAAATAAAAAAACAACAACATGAGGTGTTTTAATTCTAAATGGCTGAAAAGTTATAAGTGCTACAGTTTCACTTTGCTCATATTCATTCCTATTGTTGTAAGGTCTAGCAAGTCTTACTGCTGTGTTTATACAAAATGTGTTTTTGCTTCTTGCTATCAGGTCCTAGATCTGTGGAGAAAGTGTGCTGACAAGACATCAGACTGTTTTTTGGTTTTATTTTTATTCTTGTTATGGAAGAAAAGGTCTTGTCGCATAGTGAAGAGTTGTAGAGCTTTAGCATTATGCTCTTATTTAACTTGACTCCAAAATTCTGTCACTGATTTTTCTTTGAACATTTCTTGAAAAGGCCTTTGTTTGGTAGATGGAAACATCGGCACTTATACAAATTCCCATATTATATGAAGATGTAATCCAGCCTTTCTAAGTTCACAGACGCTAAGAATGGAAAATACTAATAGAGCTTTCTCAGATTGTTGCTAATAACTTTCTGTATCTCACTGTATCGATGGCAGAGACTGTGTCCATGACAGAGACTGTGTCTGTTGTTGAAAATTCCATTAACATACTAGTAATTCCTATCCACTTTGCTCTCAGTTCTTGTAGTTCAGTCATTCATAACATGTCTATTTTGTACTAAAACCATGAGAAGTTCATTTACCTGGTCTTTAATATCTTGCAGTTGTTGTTGAAGTTTCTGTATGTCTCTGCTGACATCTCTTGATCCATTGTTCATTATGCCAGGTTTTTGGGGCTCTGGAGGAGCTGAAACAAAGTATTCAAGTTCATATTAATAAGTGCAAAAGTTGTTTTTTTAAAGTTACTATTTTCTATGTTATAAAACAGACAAGCCACTGTAATAAAAATGTAATTTAGTAAATAAAGTTAGTCATTAACTTTTTTCAAAGTCGTACAGACGTACAGATACATTTCTCACATAAAAAAGTAAACATGCTAAAAAACTTACGACTTCCACCACAGCAAACAATGAATGGGATTGTTTTTTCTATAGAAGCTCGACACTGAACACACTTTTTCATTAAGTTAGCACAGCCTAAAAATAAATAAATAAATAAATATATATATATATGTATTAAATTCAAGAAAATATTAATACCAAGTATATTGGTTTCTTCAATTGTAAATAGAAAGGAAAAGCTTCTATAATGTATGTGTGTTGCATTAGGTAAAACAACCACAACCAAAACATCAGTGCCTTCATAGTGCTTCAAGTAAGTCAAAGGCTACTCTTGGTCTTTTATGCTTTTAAAATGAATTCTGTACATTTTATGCACTTACATTTCATTTATTTTTTTAAAGCACTGTCAGAAAATAAGGAAGTTAAGACTAAAGACTATTTATAGTTCTCTAAAAGTGTACTCTAAACATCGAGTAAGCATATTTTATGACTGTTACTTGTATTCTTCCAAAAAGTAAATTCTTTAGCTTTCAAAAGAAATGTTAGTATTGACATTTGTGTACATTATTTGTAAAACAAAGAGACAGCTTGTATTATTCAATAGCTGTACAACATTTTCCTTGGAATATAACAAGAAGGACCAACTAACTACCTAACTCTTTAAGTCAATGTTAGCCAGCAATCACAAACAGGAGTGGCTCAACCAATGGGTATAAGGAAACACAGACAGAGCTATGTGCAAAGAAATGATCATGCTAAACAAACTGGACAGTATAAATTTCTTCCCTGACAAAGAGCAATCTACAATCTTCCAACTAAGAAGTGGACAAACACCTTTAAAATGATCTCCTTAACAGAATAAATCCCACATATCCACCCACTCTGCGCCCAGCCTTATGAAACTGTAAATCATATTATTTCATATCCTCTTTGAATGGCCCATTTTAATTCACCTTATGCTGACCCTATTACCACTACAGCCCAACATAGTCAACACTCTGTGTGACAGTGCTGAACAGCTTAAAAACAGCACACTATTTTTCCTTGGCACAGACTGCAAAAGAGCTTACAGCTCAGCAGCAAAAAGCTGGCTAGAAGAAGTATAACATCTAAAAAAAAAGTATAACTCGAAATACATTACAAAAGAAGTCCACAAGGATCCTCATTATTATTTTTCATCTACAATGATTGTTAATTCTAACAATAGCCTCATAAAAGTCATTCCAGCTCAATTTTTTTTAGATGTTATTATGTTATGAGTTTCTGTGTGAGTTTCAAGTAGAGGCCACCTACAAGTTTGTGTAACTCAAAACCATAGTTCTTCTTGGGATGATCAAATGTTTGAAAATGTAATGAATTATTAAATAAAAAAAGCTTCTTAGAAAGTTTTCTTCTCAATAAAAAAAAATGTGTGCAAAAAAAAAAAAAAGAAAAAAAACATAACATGTTATTATCAGAATTTAATAAAAGGCTAACTCACCATCACAAGCACACATATGACCGCAAGGTTTAAAAAGGACTGTGGCCTTCTTATCTGAACACACAACACATTCTTCAATCTGTGAAGTTAAAAAAAAAAAATTACTTCAACACACAGTAGGATTAAGATTGCAATGTGTGCAGATTACATATATTAGAAAACACACTGAAAGACATACATTTCTATGAATTGAAATAAAGACTTTAATGCTAGGTGGATAGACATGTGGTAAGCACATAGATTTGAAAGACTACTTAGGACTTACTTGACACTTTTCAAAGTTTCACTGCCAGTAAAGTTAGGCTCTAAAAGTCCCAATCTTTCCCAACATGTTGACTTTATAATAGACATCAAGAAAGTCTTATTCACTTGATCTGTTTGTTTTATGTTTTGAATGTTCCTTCAGATTGGAATATATATATATCCTTGCCCCTACCTCCCACAAATGTCTTCTTTCATTTGAAACATACTAATGCATTATGTTTTATAGTGGAAGAACCGTCCAGAGTTTAATTGGAATAAACAATACAATAAACAACAAGAAAATCATAAAAAATAATTTAAAAAAAAACAACAACAAGAAAGAAAGAAAGGGGTATCTGGGAGATCGCTTTTTACATACATTAATAAAAATAAAAAAATTATTTTAAAATGGTGAAAGACCTGAATTCGAACAAGGTCTAAAGCCTCCTCAAGCCTAATACAGTCACAATACCTGGGAAGTGCTTATGAAAGTAGAAGGTTATTGAGTTATTTATTGTTAATTTCAAACATTTCTCTCTACAAAGTAGGGGACTAATTCAACATATTTCCCCTTATCAGTCTAGTCAATTTGTTTTCCCTTCTTCAAGTTAGCAAACAAAATAATTAATTACCAATAGTTAATTGGTTAATTTTTAAAAATTCTTGTTTTGTCAGATAAAAGAAATTCTTGTGCGAAATTTTAGCTTGATCTGAGATTGGGTGTGGGAGAAATTTACGTGTACAAACTCTGTACCAGACAGACAGAGAAAGTTGATATAAGCTTAGTAAAAATCATAAATTTACTTTTATCTAGAAGTTGCTGTCTATTTCATCCACCCTTACACCCTGAAATCTAGTTTGCTGGCGCAAACCACCCTTTCTCCCAGTCCCATTTTTGAAAGGTTCCACACTTTGTTTTTTAGACTAAGTAGTCTACTAAGCTTCTTATTGCTCTCCAGTAGCTACTGACAGACAGAGTGAGTTGATATAAGCTTTGTAATAAATCAACAAGACTTAACAATAAACAGTAGAAAAAACAACTATTCAACATTGGAATCTTATAGAAATAGAATGTTTACTGACTATTTTCAAGTTTAAAAGTTAAAATACCAGCAAGATTTAAACAACCTAGATCTTTTGTTAACAAAGAGACCAGCACAAGTAGTGGATTAGGGCATCTATTGTCGACTATCTGATCATGTTGTTGTTGTACTGATAAAATGCAGTGATGGGAATTTTCATAAAATTTTTGGACTTTAAAAATTTTTCTCACTCTTTTTTTACAGACTAAAATTCTGAAATATGCATTCAAAGCACACATCTTCTTTAAAGTTGTTTGAGTGAGATATTCCAACAACACAGATTAGAGCATTAATTTATCATGTTCAGACTGCCTAGACCAGTTAAGTGCAAAAAAAAAAAAAAAGCAGTTCTTCCATTCAAATGTTAAAAAAAAATTGTCTTAGATGCATTTTGTCCTAAAGCAGAAGTTGCATAATTGCATGATATTATTTTTTAAAATACTCAATATAATTAAATTCTACGTATTTTAAAAGATATTTAGCAAAATGTCCTGTTCACAAATGTGGGTGTAGAAAAGTCATTTGAAAGCACTAATTTATAAAAAGTCTTTAGAGAAGAAAAGTTAAGAGACTGCCTTACAATTGTTTAAAAAAAAAAGGATAATTCAGTTAGGCTACAAAGGACACAAAAAAACAAACACATCTTTCCAAAATAGATCTGAACAAAGCGTTCTTCTACTAACCTTTGTTCTGGACTGAACAGGGTCTTTGCACATAAGACACTTCTTGACCCGAGGTGAACACAGAGAACAGGTACAGATATGTCCACAGGGGCCAAACAGTGTGTCCCTCTTCTGGTCAGAGCAGACCATACACTCCTCCAGACTCTCTTGGTCATTGCGGATAATGGCAGCATTGGGGGCAGTCAAACCAGGACTGTGAACACATTTGTTGGGTTACCAATGTCACATTACCATTTAGGTATACAAAATAAAGTCAGGTAAAAATGCATAGTTAACTAAAATAAGTTATAATCAAAGAAATATATTAAATTAACACAGTGGCATAGCTATGGGGGGGGGGGGATTCGAAAATCCCCCAGGCCACCACTTGAGGGGGCCCCCAAATGAGTGTTTGAAATTTTTTTTTTACCTAAATATTTAATATTACGCCTTTATCTCATGTCATGATGTTGAATGTCAAAATGCAGGGGCTCCTAAAGAGGTCAAGCCCCTCAGGCCCCCAAATGATGGCTAATTCCTAGCTATGCCACTGATTTAACAAAATTATGGACATCAAATACAATCAAGTCTGACATAGTTAATGTACCAAATTAAGATCTCTGTATTTCACCAAAGAAAGGATTACAACTTTTGCTAACGTTTGTTATATTTGTTATACAAGACTTTCTTATAATCTTCTTTTTTTTTATTAAGCCTTTACTCATTATAACTGAGTTCCTTTTTTACTAGTTTTGTAACAATACTTTTATAGTTACAACTGGAAATTAAAACATATTAAAATAAAAGATTGTGGTAAAGGGGAAAATGCTGATTTAGGTGACTATAAAATTGACAATGTACATATGCCATGTTGCAATATCTTTTCTTCTTTGACATATTATTGTTATATCTTTCTAAAGTGGTTTCGTTTTTCAGATGAAACTTCCTTGCTAAATATATTTTGTGATTATGACATGAACTACTTTTGTATTTACTTTACTAGGATAATTCTATGATCACTTTAGAACCAACCTGTTACGTTCTTTATGACATTTGGCTAAAGTCTTGCAAAGATTGGGATCAGGACAGAGATCCAAAGGTGTTTGTCCTTTCTTGTTTTTTAAGTTAAGGTCAGCTCCATTAGCTGCCAGAAAGCATGCAATAGAAGCACTAGACTTTTTATCAGCACCTGGTGTACCTAGTCCCATCAGCAGCTGCAGTAATAGAAAACAAAAATGTTAGGTCTTAGCATTGACTGGGATAATGTCGAGAGGATTGCATCAGATCAAACTTTGGAGACATCTGTCAGGAAGGACAAATTACATAGTCATTTTAAAAAATAAGTAAATGTATTCCTTTCAGAATATGCCATCTATAGGTTAATGAGAGTGCCATTTGGCCAGCTCACCTACTTTCCCAACAAATGTCAGGTACCCATTAACAGGTGGAAATTCAAAAGTTCAAAATAAAGAGTCTTCAACCATCAGTTTGGAAGCTAAGAGTTTTACCACTAGGCTTCCACAGCCCATTATGTTTTACTTTACTAACAGAATTGTATCTTAAGCAAAACTTCATTTAACAAGGCAATCCATATTGATTAGAGTGAAATAGACCCTATAAAAGGCTTTTAAAATAACAATGTTAGTCTAACAGCCCGATACAAAAGAAGGACAAACCAATGCTTTAGCAATGAAACAAATAACAATATTACATAAAATGATAATGAGATTGTACTGTTATGATAGAAAAAAAACAACAACATAACAATGTACTTGACAAAAAAAATGTTAACTTGTCTGCATCAATCAAATAATCTTATAACCCAATCTGATCAAAGACAAATGAAGCAAGCTTGTTCATTTTAAAAACAAACATTTACTTTGCCAACATCTTGCATGTCTTGGAGTTGTCTTAACTGTGACAGTGTATGATGTCTTAAAGCTTCATGAAGAGGTGTATCACCATCTTTGTCTGGGACATTCAGATTACAACCTTCTCGGACCAACAGCTGGAGAGACAAAAAGTTTATTTACAATCAAGCTGTAAAATTAAATTATTATCGAAAGATTATACAAGATTTGAGAACCAGAAATAATGGGACATAATTCTAAAGCGTTTTAAAGACAAGGGACACAATCAATGAACATTTTTCATGTACGGTAGATTTGGAATAATAAAATAATAAAAAGTAAAAAGCAACATTTATATTAAAACACACTAAAAAGTAGAAACTTAAAAAAAGCGTTGGGTGTGTTTAGTTTAATTTAAAGTGAATTTCAGACCCAACCTGTAAGTAACATAAGCATTGTTTAAAAAAAAAAAAAAAAAAGATTTACTAAGGCTCAACCCTGAATAATATTTTTAGTTATACCTATTTTTCTATGGATTTATAGTAATAAACAAACAAACAGCAATGTCCCTGCGAACGCCGTTATGGACAATATAGAGAGACTTCTTATGGACCAACAGTTAAGCTGGGCAGGGCACGTATCCTGTGTGGGGGACGAATGTATGCCAAAAGCAGTCTTTTTGGTGAGCTAAAAGGTGGTTGACGTAACGGAGGTGCACTTTAAAGACCAGCTTAGGTGCCAACTTGCCTTAGCCGACATAGAAGAGAGCACCTGGTTGTATGCAGCCTCAGAAAGAGACAGTTGGTGATCCCCTACAAAGGCCATGGAATACACATTTTTCGATGGAAAGCAAATCCACTGCTGAAGACAGAGGTAGACAGCGAAAAGAAAATCTAAATCAACTACCAACAACAATGGTTATGTCAGTGGTGGGTGTGGCAAAATATGTAGGTTGCAGCTGGGGCTGCATAGCTACAGGAAATACTGGATCCCTCATTAATCTCGGATTCGAAGACAAGCCATATTATTATCAAGACATGTTCATTGGTAAAAAGTTTTCATTGAAGCTGAGAGTGGAAACAATAAAACAATAAAGTAATTTTTAGAGAACAATGGGAATTACATTAGTATTTGTCTCTAAATGTACTGGCTTCACAACATTTGTAAACATTTAATTAGTAAACATTTTCTAATGAATTGTCTCACTGTTAATAATAAGAGCCTTAGTGTACAACTCAAGTAAGACTTACTCTGACAATCTGTGTGTGCTGTCTCTCTACAGCCAAATGTAAAGGTGTCTGGAGGTTAACATTCTGAATGTCCATGTTTGCTTTACCCTGAAAGAAAAAAGCATGAACTGATAAAGTTAGAGCCCAACTGGCAATGACAACAATAATTGCTGGAGAGATTGCTGAGAGACAAGCTATAAGGTTACATTAATCCATTCGTTTGAAAAGAAAGATATCAATAATAGCGTAAACCCTGAAACCAAAATGTTTGAGTCACTGTGGCTTTCAATAATACTACTATACTTAGTACACTTGAAATAAGATGAAGCACATTTTAGTACATGGTGGATGAGTGGTCAAGTGCTGGGCTTGTCAACCAGGAGTCTCAGGTTCCAATCCCAGACAAGACTGGGATTTGGAATTTTGGGATTTTTAGTGTGACTCAACTCTAATGTGTACCTGACATTAGTTGGGGAAAAGTAAAGGCAGTTGGTCAATGTGCTGGCCACAAGACAAACTAGTTAATCATGAGCCACAGAAAAAGATTGTCTCATTGATTGCAAGATCTGTAAGGGGTACTTAACTCTTTTTTTTTTTACATAGTAGTACTAGAACATGTCTAAAAATGAATTTTTCTAACTTCTTTCAAATTGTTTGTAATAAAGAATAGGTAATGACTACAAGAAAAAACCACTCTTGTAAGGTCCATTTAATACCTTTTGTTTTCTGTGTGCACCCTACAGGAGTGATTTATGATGTGATAAAAGAGTATCAACTCTTCAAGACCCCAGAGTGTTACATAACATACCTGCTGCACCAGCAGCTCTGCCACTTCCACATGGTTATTGAGAGATGCTAAGTGAAGCGCTGTGTAGCCATCATCTTTCTTCTCATCAACAATCCAGGGTCTAGGTAACTTGGTCAACAAGATACGCATGGCACTAACAAAAAAAAAAAAGAGAGAGATACAGTTTCAGTTAAAATACCATTAATAAACTTAGAGGTTTGACCATCTTGGAATAAAGATTGTGGACAAAGGCTACTTCAACATGAAAACAGACAAAGCTTAAAATCATTTCTCATGTTCAAAGGCAGAAAAACATCTTTGCCCCAGGGAAGGGGATATTACTTTATTAGGTCATAGGTTTAAAAAAAAAAAGGGAAAAAATTGAACCAAAGACTTTGTAATGACAGGATTTGAAAATGAAATTCTGAGCTAATCCTGACCATATTTTCTCCACAGTAAAATGCTGTTTTATTTTCCCAACAGTAAACAAGAAGAGAATCTCTCTACCTTTGACTGACTAAGCAGAAAGACCAGGACAAGAAACTGAGTGTTGTGAACTCTTTTAGCTCTTCTCTCCTCCCACCCTCTCCATCCAAATAGAATCCTTGTAGGTTATATTCTTTGATTCATTTGGACCTTATTCAATGTTAGTGGCATCTGCTATTGATTCTAACGTAAATTCATAGCCAGTTGGAGAAGGTTGTTTGAAATGTTCTTGCCAGTTTCTGCCTGTATAGTCTACAGGCTTGTGTTCATCTAGTCTATGGAACAATGCAAGATAACATGCCAGAAAATGCTGTTTTTAAGGAAATGAAAGTAAAACTATTGTGTCTCTCTGCGGCATGGCGTTCCAAGGTGAAGGACATAAGAACCTTTCTGGTGTAATTAAACTGTCTTTCTGTCATTCCTAATCCCAGAATAGCTTCTAAACTTCATCTACGTCTTCCAACAAATCAGTTTCATTACATGCCCTCGTTAGGATCACACGGAATGCCACCCCCCTCCCTCCTCCTCCTTTCCCCCCAAACATTTGTTTGTGTGTTCAAGTAGCAATCATTCAAAATTCTATCATCTTTCGCTAGCCTCCAATGCTAGATCAAGCTCTGTAGAACAGCACTATTCCTAGGTATATAGCAGTAAGAACACATCAGAGCTTCACGTGATATATATATCGGGGCAGAATGGAGCAGGTTAAGATCGAGAAAACAAGTGCATGGTGGATTGGGACAGTTCACCGTTGGTTATTAAAGATCATTTCCATACAATGATGGCTAATTATGTCAGTTTGTATTTGAAAGATTAGATCAACGCTAAAATAACTGAAAGCTTGTATTTTTAGACCTGGAAACTACTCGCTACCCCTCCCCCGCGCACTGCCCTCTAGATGTTCTAGCGTGAGTTTCTCAAGTCTACGTTTTCTTATCAGAAAGTGCCCCCGCCACCCTGGCTACTGTGTAGGCACACAACCTTATTACAGCAGTAGCAGCAGCCAAGGGAGTTGAAGAGATTTAGGAGAACATTGGATGGGCATCCTACAATTACTGTAAGACTTCAACTGGCTCGTCACCGAGTTCTTAGTCCAACATTGGTTTACTACATGATTAAGGAAAGGAAAAAAACAACAATGCTTCGTCAACGTTAGGGTCCAAGTCAGTGACTTTGTTGCTTACATATTGGGGCAGAGTAAGACTAGCAACTGGGCAGCGCCAAACCAATGGTCTTCAGAAACATTTACACACTGCTCCAGTCTGACCTTTGTAAGACCAAAATAGAGCACGCTGTGTTCAGGGCTACCAGATTTCTAGCATAGCACTTGTAGCTCTGGCTGACAATAATGTAGCTAATCTGTTTTATTTGAAACAATATCTCTTTATCTACGCAAATACGATAGTTCTTCAAAGCGGAAAACTTTTTTTTGTTTGTTTGTTTTAAAAACCTCTTTTTTTTTTTTAACGCCTAACGCTTATCCCCCAGAATGTACTCATTACTGTTAAATGATAAATGTCTTTGTTTCATTCATGCAACTCTTTTCACGCTCCAATGATACTGGAAACTTGTGTGCTAGCACAGACGTCTTGTTCTGAGTTCCTTTAGGTCGCACCAAATGAGATGAGAACAAGTCCCATTCATTGTAGAGGTTTGTACAAACAATCTTTCTCATTGTATTGTTTTTCTCCCCAAATAGAACAATAGGTATCAAATGTTTAGTGAGTTAATGATAGTGTCATAAGAAAAATCTCCGTAAAACTTAATTCCAACAAATCTTAAATATTAACACATTTTGTTTAGAGATGGACAAATAATCCTCGGCATCTCGGGATTGAGAAAGAAACATTTCAAAAGAAACTACAACAAACTTGTATCTAGTAGCGATCTATAGTACTGCTAATGTAACTGTTGTTACCAACACTTGCACAGCGCATAAATAAGAATTGAGCAACATAAAAGACTATCAGATATTTGTTTATTTGAAGATATTACACAAGAAATTAGTTACCATTAAAAGTCAGATTAGTTAAACAGTAGCCAGTCAACTTTATATACTAAACCATACATGTATAGAGAAATGGCTTAACTAGATTATAATCACACCTTTGGGGATTCAGATTACAGCTACTGTTTGAACTGATCTTGAGGTCTCATCTATCTACATTTATAGCTGTTTTCAATCAGAATATTTCTACATTCGAGAGGAGGCTCAAATACAATGATAGGCCCAACTTCTCATTTCATACAAAGTAATGGTCAAGGGGTCATCCCCTACTTATACTGGACACGCACCGAAATGAGTTGGCATTAACTTTAGGAAGGCTTACGGCACAGATATCCCCTCCCGCCCCTCTCTCTATTACTTTTTTTTTTAAACATCGAATTCCACCCCAGGGGAAGGAAATGCCACAAATCATGACTCACATAGCGAAGGGGGAATCTCACGCGCCTCTCCACCAGCACCCCTCGCATGTACCCATCCCCGAGAACACATACAGTGAGAGTAGTTCATTTTGGGGGAACTCCACACACACACACACACACATACACACTCGTGCGCACGTTCACCCTCCCTCCCTCCACGTCCATTCACCTCATTTCGTGAGACGCCTGGGCCGCACTACTCAGTCAGGAATGTGTAGTTGTGGGAGGTGGGGAGGGAGCCAGACACTGGGTCACAGGACGGCACAGACAAATTGAACTCTAGCCAGTTTCTCCCTGACAGAATGAAACGTTTTCATCACGCGCATCTATGTCTGTCTATTTGCCTGTCTGACATGTAACAAAACGTCAACTTTCTCAACAACCTCTCGTTAGACAAATGTATCTTTAAACAAATCAGAAAATTGTCATTTCTTGACAGATCACCAATCTTAGTGGGATCACATTCACACAGCTCAAACCATAAGCCCAATGGGTGTTGCTCTGTTGTTCTCTCTCTCTCCATTCCTACTAGCGACATGAAGACAAAATGTCTGCGAGGTCTTTAACTGACTGGCAGCTCGATACATTAGTTGAAAAACAGACCACTAGTCGGGTGAGGGACGGAGACATATTGATGAATGTTTATTTCACTTCATCTATCACTTTGTTATTTCTTCACAAACACATTTTTAAAAAGTTCATACTTGCTTTAAAAAACACCGGAAGCCAAACGAATCAGCTTTTGGCCTAAGATCCGAGCCAACAGAAGAGAGCTGACTAGTCCAAAATGAAAGAGTTTCAAATATTTCAAAACGACTATTGGCGCTAAAAAGAACAGGTTTTTTTCCCCTTACTAGAGATAAGAGACGCTCAGTAGAGACGATCACTAGCGTTCTGAAGAAAAAATGTTATCTACCAATAAGTAACAGTCTTTTTATCCACCGAATTTGTTTTTTTGTTACTATCCCCCTACACTTCACGTTGTCCCCCCCCCCCCCCCAACCATACAAGTTTTGACCCAAACATGACTGCTGAGAAGTTATTTTATATTTGAAATGAAAACCAAAACCTCTACTTTGTAACTAGATCGAAGTGAAATACAAGAAGAACACTAATATGTATGTGTCATATATGGAAGCAGTGTATAAGTTTAAACAACTTCAGACTGTCATCTCTAAATTTATCTTCAATCTATTTCAGAGACTTACTGGCACTCAATAGATTAGAAAATGTATTTTAGAGACTTACTGGCACTCAATAGATTAGAAAATGTATTATAAAGACTTACTGGCACTCAATAGATTAGAAAATGTATTTTAGAGACTTACTGGCACTCAATATGTTAGAAAATGTATTTTAGAGACTTACTGGCACTTAATATGTTAGAAAATGTATTTTAGAGACTTACTGGCACTCAATAGGTTAGAAAATGTATTTTAGAGACTTACTGGCACTCAATAGGTTAGAAGATGTATTTTAGAGACTTACTGTACTCATATGTTAGAAAATGTATTTTAGAGACTTACTGGCACTCAATAGTTTAGAAAATGTATTTTAGAGACTTACTGGCACTCAATAAATTAGAAGATGTATTTTAGAGACTTACTGGACTCATATGTTAGAAAATGTATTTTAGAGACTTACTGGCACTCAATAAATTAGATAATGTTTTTAAGAGACTGCTGGAACTAAGATCATCCCACAATTATAATGACTCTCATCTGAACCGCTACTTGGAACAAGACCTTGACAATGGTCTAACTGTATAGCATGTATACGAAGTCTGACGACTTAGTTAATGAAGAAAGCGCTGTGTTTCACTATTCAGTAACCAACAAAAGCTCCCAGAACTTTGTAACGTACAAATCAAACGACGAAAGTCACGACTGTCAGAAAGCTTTTCATTTGTCTCAACTCATTGCTGATTGACCTACAAGTAGCTAATGGCCTCTTATAAACAACGAGCAAGCCACGAAGTAGTGTATAACCTTAGGAAGCTACAAAGTTGCTAGGTAGAGGAGGCTTGAAACACCTGTCGTGTTGATAATAGATGAGTACAAACAGCAAGGTGAGCATTACTAATAGGCTGCCCAAAGTAAATTCTGCTGTTTCCAAGTAGTCACAAGTCAGTTGGTCTGCAGACCACTAATTACGACAGGTGCACTCGCTACTCAAAGGCGCTAATGAAAGTTTAGAGGACTAAAGATGCAAACAGGTCAATCAAGTTAATAAACAGGACTGCCTTGACTAGATCTAGAGCTTTTCTTCTGCCGTAGCATTAAGTTGATAGTTCATTATTACATTTTTAGATTAAAACGTATACCTAGATCTTAAAAAAAAATAAATAATATATATAATAAATAATATATATATATATATATGTTTTGCTGAAGATTTTTAAGGCCATTCATTAGTATACTTGATTTTAAAGCGGACTCGATTAGAGTCGCAAGATTAAACCAAGACATTTCTTATAAGAGAAAGGAAATATGGAACTATTTATGGAAATATTGATAAGAACTGTTGAAATACTGGATGTGACAAAAGAACCACCTTTTATTATTCCCAGTCTAGTATTCTAAAGTGTTAAGATTGAAGTGTGGCTTGAACAGTCTTGACTTAGCTGATGTATGCATGGCAATCTTTTTAAAATGGTCCTTTTACCTAAAGTTAATATTGTAATAAGGCTTTTCTTCGAGTCCGAAGATAAGTGAGGAATGCAGTATTTTCCGTAGCTACGCAGCCTCAGCTGCGACCTATACATTTTGCCACATTAGCGCAGGCATAACCAAAAGTTACATTAACCATAAACCCCCTAGGTTGATGTGTAAATTTTCACTGCGTATGGTAGTTCTTCTAGACCCAATAACTTTTTTGTTCTTCTTGGATATGGTAAAAAACAAAAAAACAAACAAAAAAAAAAAAAAAACAAGAGTGGCTCCATGTATTTCTCCATTGTTTCTACCTACTGACACTAAAGAACTGTGTTATGAGCGTTAAGGACTCTACTGATAGGAGTCAACAAAAAAGACAATTCGTGCCTAATCACTTTGCTCAAATAAAAGGAGAAATAACAGTGAAGTGACCTAAGTAGCTTGTTACGTAATACGAGTGTCTAAGCGTATACATCGAGAGTCTTCCTATCTAGTGATCATATTTTATGCGTCCTTGCTTGAACATGGCCTGTGTAAGATACAAGGGAGGCCACAAATGGGCAATGAAAGATTGTATGGCCAGCATTTTTCTGGCTTGCACATGTGGACAATGATGGTCAATATTACATAGGGTAAAAAAAAACCTTCCACATTATCCCTTGGCTTTGAGGCCGCACTAATTTATCGGTCGAGCTGCCATCGACTTGGCCAGGCGTCAAATGCTATACTGACAGTAAGGGGGAAATGGAGGAATGAGTTCAACAAAAAAACTAACAAAACAAACAGAAATATGACAATAAAGCCCTCAGAGAGAGAGAGAGAGAGAGAGAGAGAGAGAGAGAGAGAGAGAGAGAGAGAGACAAACAATTGTGGCAAGACTCCTGGGAAAGAGAAGGAAATGACAGTTTTTTGTTTGGAACTAGGCCACCCGATAAATGAGGGACGTTTTGATTGCTATGACTGATGTGATTTGGAAGAATCTAACCCATACAAGACTGACCAGTAGATGTGTGTAATGAGTCATGCAAGCTGGAGTGGTCAAGAGCTGTGTTGTTATTGAAACGATCCGCGAGTAGCTTTTTACGTGAATTCGCAATTTCATGTTGTCAGATTACATTGTCCATATATAATTGCCTCTCTAACTATCCAATAATAAAGTGCTCATATTTACAGCTAGGTTCGGGCCACGGGGAGAGTCACAGTTTCTGATTGGTTTCTCTTACATTTATTTACTATTTATAGCTTCAATGTTAGTGTTGCTCTATCAGACTATATTAAAGAGGCTCGCTTTTAATAATTTTAAAATCAGCGATTTAAAGAATATTTCAAGCAATCATCCAATTACATTTGTCAGTGACCCGCAAATACAACTGGAAACGAGATTACCCTTGCACAATTGGAATTCTTACATTAGCTCTTTAGGTTGACCTTAATAAGTTGTTGTTTTCCTAAAAAGGTCAAATGACGAATGAAAACAACGCAAACTGAAATGATGTAGTACTTTGCACTGACACCACTGTTCAAAGTTATGTTTCAGTTTAGGAATACTAAGCACTCAAAGAATTGCCGTCAGACTTCCCAATGGCAGGCATCATATATAACGTGTTATCGCTTCTTCCCCCACCCTTTTTTTTACACTTTTATTTACGATTCAGTTTTTATTTGCCAATCAATCCTAACTCCTTCAATCAGTACAAACAACGCCTACTATCGGAGTAATGAGGTGACTAAACTATACAACCAGAGAAAACCCCCAATGTGCACCCTTCTAACTCAGCTAATACTGACTCTTTGACTTGTTCAGGCAGTCAATATTTACTTACATTTCTTCATTGGCAGAACATTGACACTATTCTAGCGACGCTTTAGTCTCGATTTGGCGCGATTAGTGTTTTCAATTCTATAACAAAAATTGACAGAAGAAAATGAAAAAGCAAACATGAAATGAACCAATCTAAGTAGCAGCGAAACTCTCCATAACATAATGCACTCAAATCATGGGAAGGAAAAGAGCAGAGAAATGGGAGATCTATTTTAAACAACAGAGAGCCCATTGCTTAGGCTAAGTCTATTAACCAATGAATGCTTCCAAAAATCAAACAATTTACAATTCTACTCATCATATTGAACTATTTTTTTTTAATGGTACAGACGATGAGAAAACTAAACTCTATCGACCAGGAGCAGACAACGAGTGCGTCTACGTCAAATGAAGCAATGCATGAAGGACATGGCCGTCAGAGGCCTACGTAAAATGAAATTATGTATGGAAGATGCGGCCGTCACACATTTACGTAAAATGAAGCTATGTATTGAAGACAAAGCTGAGTTTTTCCAATTTCATAAGATTTATACCAATACAGCCACCCCCCTCCTTAGGTAAGGTCAAAGCTCGGTTTTTCCAGTCTCGGAAAATTCGTCCATCGTCTTTTGCTTTTAAATGCAATATCTATATATATAATTCTCTTCATGGCTCAAGAGTTTGGACACCAAGTAATGGAAATATCACTCTTTTATTTCTGCAAGTCGGACGGACTAGAGTTACCCCACGTAATTTTAGAAAAGGGGGGGGGGAGAACATGTAGTATTCACCCGTCACTAAATAGCAGGGCCGGACTTAACCATTGTGACCAAGAAGTCAAGGGAAGAAAACACGTAATCTACCATGTATTCACCCGTCACTAAATAGCAGGGTGGACTTTACCATTGTGGTGCCCAATGCGAAACGGATTTCGCGGGGCCAAATTTGGGTAGGGATACGGATAATAACTGAAAATTAAGAGTTTGTATTAGAAAATATATTCATCTTTGCAATTTATTCATTCTTAGGTTTGGCGTTTTCCATATTGAATGACACCCCAATATGACGATTTTTGTCTGTATATTTCACGAAATTTGTATGAGTTTTCAAAAGATTTTAATTATTTCCGGGTATTTACAGGACTTTTTCGTATATTTTGCAATTTCAGGAGATTTCCAGTAGCTCCTGGTAAATCGAAATTTGTTATAAGTTATAAAATGTTTTAATTTAATAATTTATATACCTAGAATTAGCGCGAATCCTATGAAAGTGCGGGGTCCACTGCGGTCGCATAGGTTGCAGTGGCCTAAGGCCGGCCCTGCAAAATAGCGGCGTATGCTACGCCGCCCGTCGACTAGTTAATATTAAAAGCCAACTATAAAGACTTTCACTTGTTTAAAAACAAAAAGCAAGATCTAACTATAATTGTTTAAATTCCACCAGAAGACATAAAGTCTATTTGTTTTGACGTTCATTTATTGTTAGCTAAGACACGGGCACTACTTGGTTCAAGTTCTAGGAGTCAGGTAGCAGGCTCTGTCCGCTATTTCAAGTTTGTCTCTGTGAGCATGATTGAACTGGACTTCACCTAGACACGCCGCTTAGAGAGCTTGCCCTACAACCATGCCCTTCTATCTTATCATCTTATTCTTATACCGGAGTAGAGTTTGCAGCCCTGGGCAGTAGAGCGGAAGCAAAGAGGAGGCTGAGAGATGGAGACAGAAGGTGGGAGGCAGGAGGAGTTTATTACACTCATTGTATCCAATCAAGCTGACCAGAGAAAAGAGGAAAAGGTAAAAACGTGGGACAAAGAAAAAGGAAGGAAGAAATTATGAGCGGTGAGTTCAGAGAAGAGCGCGTTGGACACAGAAACACTGTCAGCAAGACAAATCTAGCCAATTACATTTTTTTGTTAACTAGACGAGAAAGTCATGCAAACAAATTAGGTCAAGAGTTCACTGAGACCATTTTTGTTTTCTTTTTACTTACCGCCTTCACTAGAATATGTTTGTATTCACACAGAGCGGAGAGAGAGAGAGAGAGAGAGAGAAGTGAGAAAGATTACATTGATATTAAATCTAAAAGTAGAACCTGGCTTCTCAAGGTAGCATATAACAATAATACATTGTTTATACTCCAACGATGTCTACCTACAACAGAATCTGAGAGATCTTTTATTACAAATAAGAAATGAGTCTAGTTTCGCTCTGTTTTGTCTATTTTCGACCGATGCATTCTAAGATTTCAGAAAAAGCGCACGTTTTTGCAGACACATCTGCGACATGCAAAAATCTGATTTAGACATTACTTTAGGATTTCTGACATGACTCCTAGATTCTATAACATAAGATAAGATAATTTTATTGATCCAATCAAATGGAGATTCCGTTTGACTACAATTGACAATATCAGAGTAACTACTGTACAATAACAGTATACATGAAAAATTCGAACAACATTCACACACGAAACACATACACATTCACAACCAGCGCTTTATGAATTTGACTTCTATGTACTTCTCGATGACGACAGCTGATCTTGCAACACTCTGACCGATAGTGGGATAAAGGAGTTTTTAAATCTTTCTGTTTTAGTCCTATTAGAAAGGAGACGACCACTTCGTTCAGATCTTATGTAACAGTGGTTTAATGGGTGCAGGTTGTCCTTAAGAATCGAGAGTGTTTTGGAAGGGTATCTTTCATGAAAAAGCTCTTCAAGAGATGGTAGCTGTATTCGAGTGATATGCGATGCTTTTTTACATTAGTCTAGTCTATAGGTGTGTACATTGACTCTAAAGTCATGAAACTTACAACGTGTCTCTTAGGAAAACTTGACAGTGGCAACAATTATGTTCCTAAATAGAATAGGTCTACGAACTCTGTACAGCCAAACATGTGTGGCAACACAAACAAAGAGGCTTATAATTAACGTCTATCCCTGACTAATGACCCCTTCTGCTGCTGTATCACAAGATCAATGGCAAATGAAAGGTGGGGCGATACACATTTAGAATGGGAACATTTCAAGATAGTGTACACAATTTAAAAAACTTTCCCTCAAACAATGATAAAAAAAATAGAAACACAAGAAGGTTGCTAGGTTTCTAGAACATTCAGTCGCACTCATATGCCCCTACACCCCAGCCCCACATCTGTCTGTCTAGGAGTTATCTCGCAAGGAAGGTCTTAACGGTACTAACGAAAAAAAGATTACTGTAGTATTATTGGTGACCTTATCTCGGCCCGACAACAGACTGCTGACCTTAAGAGTGGTCAGTTCTGGACTCCCACAAGTACTAGTGTTAGTCAAGAGTTTCACAATTAGTAACAAGACAAATCAATCAACTACCAAGCCTACGCTCTTGACAAACTGCACAATGGGGCTGGGCTGAGAGAAGACTACTTTGAAAACGTATACACGTTAGATGAAAGTGTTCCCCTCCTACAGATCTAATAAAGGCACACAAGATGCACTTTGTAAACAGTACAATGCACTGACATTTTCAACAATTATTTACTTTTGTTGACATGATCTTTCGGCTTTAAGAATTTCAAGGAAACCAGATCGTTTGGGACTGTTTCGATTTTTGTAACCACCAATATCCTACTTTGTACGAAATCTCGCTCTCTAAGTCTTGATTATCAGATGAGCATCAATGAATTCTGGCCCTAATGCAACGCTTCATGTTTGAATTCAGAGCTTAACTATGTATAAACAACTTGACCATTAGAGCAAATACAAAGTGTGAAAAAGGGAGGGAGGAGGTGGTTAATAATTCAAGATTATTTTGAGATTTGCAGAGTATATCTATCTATGTCTTCCTCTCACTAATATAATATAATATATATAATATATTACAATCAATTAAATCTCATTAGAAGTTTAGTTATGACTATTGAAGGGCCAACATTTTTTATGTAAGAAAATGTAAAAAAAAAATGTGTTTATTTCAGAATGTTAATTCGAGCTGAAAATGTATACCCGACTGTGTACGACTGCCACTTATGCTTTTGGATTGATACTCGTTTAAGGGGTCACAATGTACAACGCAGAGTCCGGTATGTCACAAAGTGTAAAGAAAACTGAAAAGCAGTAACAACAATTAACACAATGCTGTTCATGAGTTGCTTTCTCATTTCCGAAAGCCCATACACAAAAAACTGGCCATGTATTAAATCTGGCCACCAGTTTGCTAAATGCAGTGTGCTAGTGGAGCAGAGCCACCTTTCCGGCAGACAATAACTTCACAATGACAAAAACTAACAGCAATTCAAACACAACTGATAGCAAGCAAACCTTCCCGTGGGCCTGGAATAATGAGATGTCTGTCCCTAGCCCTGGTCAGCGTTACAAAAGGTTAACCCAAATGGTTATGATCGTCCGATGCTCAACGTTTTTTAGGCTCATTTGTTACATAGCAGAGCTACAATCATAGGCGTAAACATGACTCAATTTTGAGATTAGTCAAGAGAAAAAAAATAAAATATCTCTTTAAGACATTCTGGTTTAAAAGGGACTAAATTGTATTCGAGATGCTCAACCATTTCACATTTGTTAAAGCTTCCCTCCTCTCAATGACTTGTATCTTTGTTCAACGAAGTTAGAAATCTAGATTCTAGGTGTTTCAATGACTAGTACAGCTGGTAAGATGTTTTCTACTTAAATATAGATCTATGTGTAGTCTCATACCAACATAGGTGACTGTTCAGCTTTTCACCTTAAACACTTATGGCAAAAAATTGAATTATAAGGATTCTCACACGTACACATTTAATGGACATTCAGAGTTGTGTTGTCTAGTAATTTGAGAAACATTGGTGTGACTAATAGACACATCTAAGAGTTTGTAAGTGCATACATCAGTGTGAGTGAGAAGATATGTGTTTACATGTCCAGTGTATTCCCTAACCATAGTCTAGTTTACATTTCCAGTGTATTCCCTAACCATAGTCTAGTTTACATGTCCAGTGTATTCCCTAACCATAGTCTAGTTTACATGTCCAGTCTTTTCTCTCAATTCTCCTAGTCAAAAGTTCGTTGTGTGTGTGTGTGTGTGTGTGTAAACACACCTCATCAATCTAAAAAAGTGTTTTACTATACCTCTATTGAAGTCAGAACTTCATGAAACCTGGATCGTGGGCGGAGGGTGGAACCTGGACACGGATCTCAAAAAAGGCTCTAACGATTTTCCTAGTTGATGTATATCGCTGAGGAAAGAACTGCTAGCTGTTGGCCACACTGGGAAAACTCTAGTTTGACCGTTATCATTTTTTCAAAAAAAAAAAAAAAAGTAATAATTTTAAATTTGGCTAGAGGAACTAGGCCTAAATCTCGATCCAACATAGGTTTAGAAAGCATGATCGTGTTCGGTAATTTCCGAAGGTAAGGCAATATTGATTCAAGAGTTTAATAAATTAATGTTCAGAAACATTGTCCGCATCGTCTTCTAAGTCGAGATCAAAAGGTCTATCATTTGGAATTGTATAAAGTGTAGTATATCTACGAAAAAAACAACCACTCTATAAATTGTATAACGAATGTATTGTCTTTTTTTTTTAAAGTATGTTTAATGTTTTGTCTTGTTCATTAATGAAACGTGTCAACTTGAGGGTGGAGGATTATAAAGGAAATTTAGCACAATACATGTACATTTGCTATTACTCCAAGGTTTTGAAGAGGAATCCTATAGGTACACAATTATGACATTGATTACGTTGAAAGCCAACAGGTTTGCAGTGTATCCATATCAAACTCATTGAACTGGTGTACTTCAACAAACATAATTGTTCTTTTTTTAAAGACTAGATCTCGAAAGTCCTAAGTTCTAAGATGCATAGTTGCCTGACTCCAATAACTTATGTTGAAAGTAAGAGGATGTTTGGAAAAGAAAACATAAAGACAACATTGAGTCCCAGTTGTTGTGTCTCTCAGTGTTGAACAGATGTACATGTAAACTTTGTTGCTGGCTCCTCTTCTAAATAATTGAGTTGACTTGAAATCAATTCAGACACGTAGACATCGTGATCAACCATTTTGAAAACAACAACATTACAATAAAAGAGACTCTACTCTTAAACTAAACATTTTGGCTTTGGCAGATTATTTTCTACTAGTCGACCGGCGATGTAGCATACGCCGCTATTTTGCAGGGCCGGCCTTAGGCCACTGCAACCTATGCGTCCGCAATGTGCCCCGCACTTTCATAGGACCAGCGCTAATTCTAGGTTTATAAATTATTAAATTAAACCATTTTATAACTTATAAATAACAGATTTCCCGCGGCCTCCTGATTTACCAAGAGCTCCTGGAAATCTCCTGAAATTGCAAAATATACACAAAAAAAGTCCTGGAAATATCCGGAAATTATTAAAATCTTTTGAAAACTCATACAAATCTCCTGAAATATAAAGACAAAAATCGTCATTTTGGGGTGTCATTCAAAATGGAAAACGCCAATCCTACGCGCGATAAAAAAAACGGCATTATACAATACCCGTAATTGTGGAATCTAGTGAAAAAAGCTTTTCGCGCTTCAAACTAATGAAGAATTACTTAAGGTCCACAATTCTCGTAGATAGATTGAAACATTTGGTAATTATTGCTATTGAGCGTGATCTATGTAGGAAACAGAATTCTTATGATATACTGTGTGACTTCGCTACACGCAAGGCTCGCGTTGTAATTCTGTGCATAGTAAAGAATTAATAAAATGCAAAGACGAATATATTTTCTAATATAAACTCTTAATTTTCAGTTATTATCCGTATCCCTACCCAAACTAAGCCCCGCGAAATCCGTTTCGCATTGGGCCCCACAATGGTTAAGTCCGCCCTGCTATTTAGTGACGGGTGGATACAGAGTAGATTACTTGTTCTCTTTCCATGACTTCTTGGTCACAATGGTTAAGTCCGGCCCTCCTATTCAGTGACGGGTAAATACTAATTTTTCTCTCCCTTCCTCTTGTTTTTTGTTTCGCCTCAAAAATTACGTGGGATAACTCTAGTCCGTTTGACTTGCAGAAATAAAAGAGTGATCTTTCCATTACTTGGTTTCCAAACTCTTAAGCCATGAAGAGAATTATATATATATAGAAGATGTACATTCATTATGCTTATATTTTTCTATTCACCAATGTAAACCTTTCAGTTATTAACGTGAAATTGCTTCGCGCTAATTATTTTCGTAACATTATTTTTAAGTTGCTTTTCAGTCAGGGAGTTGACATTATGCTTCGGTTCGTACAGTGGTATTGAATTCAGGCAGCAACACGTCGTACTGGCATCGTTGTTAAGGGCTGTCATATGAACTTATCCATTTAGCTTCATACATTTGTAAGAGATATAGCAAAGAGTTACAAAAGTTGTTGAAAATTTAAGTAGCGTAAATATATATGAAACTAAATTTGGAGTGAAGTGAATATTAGAGAGCAGTAATGGGAGAAATGAGTGGAGTGGTGGATAGCAGTTCGGTGGCTGAATGTTTTATTCCATTGAAAAAGTTTGTGGTGTTAAAATAAATCCATCTCTCCCGGTGGTCTAGCTGATTGACAGGTCAGACTTGCGTTCACATCCTGTTCTCTTGTTTTCCTTTTGGTTTGCTGTAGTTCTCAAGCCTGAGCCTCTCAACTGACCCTCTCGTGAACAGTTCAATGTCTGGTTCTACTATACGTCCGGATAGAACAGTTGTATGCGCTTCTAGACATTTATAGTTATGTAGCGAAGCGTTGTGAAATAATTGAGACTGGTCATTTCTCTAATGTAATTGTATTAACCATTTTTGACAAAATTTGCTCACATCCACATCGTTTTGACATTTCGACCGAGAGAGAGAGAGAGAGAGAGAGAGAGAGAGAGAGAGAGAGAGAGAGAGAGAGAGAGAGAGAGAATTTGGTTTTCTTTGGTTGAAATTTCTTTTCCAATTCGTTCCAGAAGGTTATACTAATTATTTTAAATATTGTTGTTCTCTCATTTTGTATTATAACAACAACAGTTAACAATTTGAGGGCAAGCTTGGACTAAACAAGCAGTTCCAAGCTCCGACAGAGCACTAGGGTAGAATACCAAAATATAGCAGGTCATAAGAACAAAGGATGCGCCTAACATTTCTGTATTTCAATACAGTGAGGTTGTATTGTCTCTACGTGTCACGTAATAATAAGTGTCAAGGTAGTTTTGACAGTATAAACAATAAACAGCATATTTACATTTCGAGAAACAACAGTGATTTTCCAATAGCACTAAAATAGTCGAGGTAGCTTTATAAAGGCAGGGATCTTTCCAATAGAAGGTTCTGGTTCTTACTTATCTATTGGAGAAGCAAATTTGAGAGAGGATATCAATAAAAGGGAAGACAATACGTTTCATGTTTTACTTTTGTGAATCTATTATTGACATCCTTAAATTGTGTTCAATCTGTTCATGCTATCTACTTCAAGAATGTAAGTGTTTTAGTTCGTCAAGAGGAAGTCTGCTACTTCTTCACCCAGACAAGATTCTACGGCAGACTTTGGCTCATCGGATTGAACTGCTGAAATTAGACAGGCATACTGACACTCAGAAAACTCCATCCTTGTAGCCACTTTGGGGACAAAAGTCTAAAAAATTCACAGTTTTGCCTATATAGGATCCTGTTCCTTTACATACATCTAATTGTCTCTGTACAAGCTTTTCAGTTTATACAATTAGAATAATTAGAAATGAAATGTATCCAGTTCGACGATATCATTGCCTCTGCTTTAGTTCCCTTTTCAAAAAAAAAAAAAAAAAAGTCTCTAACGGGAATTCCCAGAGCATATGGCAGGCGCAGCTCGGCTCACACTGTAATGCTATTAATGCAAAACACACTCACAAACACAAGCACTCGTGTAGACATGTGCACGTCCAGACACACATCCCAATCAGCGCATGCTCTGTTCCCCAGTGACTTATGCACAACGGAAGCCGCATGTTGGCATTTGAACTTTTTGAAAAAACAAGAGGGTGGGGTAGACAAGAAAAGAGGGAATGTCTAGTGAGGTCCAACTTATATACGTACACTGGCTGTAGAGAGATCACTGTAGTCATTGCTTTTTTTTTTTTTTACCATATATATGTATGTATAGTTATTCCTATTATTGAAAGTTTTGCCACGTCAATTATGCTTAGGTTTAACTAAATAAGAAAATTGCATTCAAAAAGATTTATATCTTAGTCAAAGGATATTTGTGATGATGTTGGACTTTCATTATAACTTAGATTTATATCATGCATTCAATATGTAATGGGCCTATAGGTTGGGTTTGAAAAAAAACAACAACATATAACTACTTTACAAGCCAACACTCTGTTTTAGGACATGTGTAGCATTAGGAGATCGACGCGTATAGTCTAAATATGCTATATCAATAATAGGTATATGATTCTGCCGTGTTTAAAAGAGCCCATATATGATCATCTAACTTTAAAACAACAACAACAACAACAACATAGATTGTGACGCTATATGTTTGAGTGCCAGATGACATCCATGTGTTACTTGGTGTTACGTTGAGATTGTGTTGGACAGACAATGCGTTACTAACGTTCCAATGCAGTGTTCCTTATAAGACAATTTCTAAATTTCTCAAACAATATCGTGATGCCGGAGATACTGCTTCTAAGTATAAACTCAAAACTGAAATCTTCTTTCAATAAATACAAAGCTTTTATTCTGGAACTAGAAATCACTTTACTACTATACACACTACATAAATGTACAATACAATTCCAATTAAATTCACTTCCTCTAGTCGCAGGTCTCTCTCGAAACTGAATGTCTAAGTCTTGAAATACTACTTCTTGCCCCCTTTCTAGCAGCATCCAACACTAGTTCTAAAGCTTACGGAAAAACTGTCACCGTTTTAAATAAACTTGTCATTACTTATCAACATCATACGACTATGACCTTGCGCTGCAATTATCCAATTTAAAAATAGACTTAATGCAATCAGCTGCTTTACTCTACGTAACTTATCAACACTTCTGTACAGCGGAGACACGAACAAATCTTGCTATTTACGAATTTGCCTTCCTGTGTGAAAATCTCCACTAGTTCTGTGATCTAAAGGTTTAGTCTAAAACTATACCGCAATGAATTGTTCAAAAGTAAGAAATTATTCAGATAGAATCAAGTTTTTAACAAGATAAACCCATAACCATGTCAACCATTTGGCTAACGATTTACTTTGGTCTACTTATTTTAAAAATAACATTTTTGAATAAGCCCTTTTTACTATTTATGTTTTTTTTAAAATATATCTATAAATAAAATATTTTGTATAAAAATATTATGATCAAATAAAATGATTAATTTTAGCAGAGTGTACCAGATTTACAATCACAAAATGATGGTGAGTCTGTGTGAACTAAATAGCTTGGTATCTAGATCTAGTTGTAGATCTAAGAACTTTCAATATTGTTTCATTTAAAATCTGATTTTGTATTATAATTTTCATAAATAATGAACACATTAAAAGATTTAAGCTTTTACATATATAGATCTACATCAGTGGTTCCCAAACTTTTTTGTCTCGTAGACCCCTTGCCATGTTTTCTGGTTGTCGGTAGACCCCCTGCTTAACTTTCAAATTTTTGCAAATTCAACATTGTTTAAAACTAATTTCTATCTGTACAAAAAGTAAAGTTCCCCTCTCAGACCTTATGGTCTATAGGGCAGATGATGTAAAGGTCATCTGTTTCTGTGGCCTACGATTATCGAGGGTGTCATGTGGCCTTTACCTTCCACAACTAATGTCAGGTACCCATTAGAGCTGGGTGGCCTCGGAGGCGCCCAAAAGATCCCGAAATTAAAAATCCAAGTTTTCAAGAGGATTCAAACTCGGGACCCCCGGTTCAGAAGCCAAACACTTTACCGCTCAGCCAAAACGCCTCCTGATTTCTATCTGTAGAGAGTTGAAAAGTGAAAAGCTACATTTTAGAGATTTTAGAGATCTCTCTTTTTTATTGATAAAATTCAAAACCAATTAAAATAGCAATATGTATTGCTGGAATCTCCAAACACAATGGCCTTAAGTATCATTGTAAGCAGTTTCTCGTGTCTATCTTGATGTTTCACGTGTTGCTCGAATATTGAAGCTGCGAAGATGTTATCACTATCGAGAGAAAGAGCGAAGGCGAGTGACTGTCGCCTCAATCAGTAAGCTTCGAGCAGGAAGGGCTCATTAGTCTTGGCTGGCTACCCACCTAGCAGAAGTAAAACTGAATTCAAAACTCTCCAGTCTTGCAACTCAAACATGGGAAAGGTTTTGTGGGTTAACCTGAGGAAAAATAAGGAGCCGGCGACCATAATGCAGTTTGCAGCACACACCACTACATCCTGTCAGAACCTGTGACGCTGCTGAGCCCAAACTTTGCTAAGAATTACATATGAAGCTTTTAATTTTATAAATCATGCCACCGAAGCAACTTTGAACTGTATTGTTGCTTAAAGAAATTCTTTTAATAATATCAGATGTGGGTTTGTGTAAAACAGGTTTTAAAACTACAACGGCTGGTAAAAATCAATGTTTTAACTATGGTGTTTTCCGCAATTTGCCATAAATAAGTAAATTTCCCCTTTCAGACATTGTGATGATGTTATGGTCATCTGTTTATTTGGCCAACGAGCAGGGTGTCATGTGGGCAGAACAACGACCAACCGCCTTTACTTTTACTAACATAATTCAGGTACCCATTAGAGATGGGTGGACTCAGGGGAGCCCTGAAAATCCTGAAATTCAAAATTCACAGAGATTCGAACCCAGGACCCCAATTACGGAAGCCAAGCGCTTAACCACTACCACCACATCCTTATTTTGCTATAAGTGAACAGATATTGTAAGACTCATAAACCACCATCTTCTCTACATGATGTTGAATAGAGATTTTTTAGGTCTATTCTGAACTTTATCTTTGAATGTTCAAAAGTTTTTCAAATCTATATCTTTTTATCTGGGTGATATTGTCGCAGATGATCCTCAAGCGTAATTAGTTTCATATCGTCATAAAAAAGGCAATCGGTAACCGCTTGGTTGACAAGGAAAGAATGAACAATTTTATATAATCAACGCTAGACAGTCTACATTTCTTTTTGTTAAACATTATTTACATGAAGACAAAATTAAGTTATTTTAATAAGTATTGAAATTAAATACAACAATTTTTCGTTTGAATAGCAGGATAAATGTTTAAATGATTAACTAAGTTACAAATTATATATAGTGTGAAGAATTACATTAATGGGATGTAAAAGTTAAAGTCACGACCTACTTATATGAAATCTATTATCATAGACCCCCTAGGACATCTCATGGACCCCCAATTTGTTTTTTCACTTTCGTAGACCCCTTGAAAGTCTTCGTAGACCCCTGGGGGGTCTATATAGACCACTTTGGGAATCACTGATCTACATTAATCTATGTAACTTCATCCCAGTAAATCGGATACATAAGCTACTACAAGTTCAGAGCCTAGAACTATGCAACAACTGGTCAAATACATGACAAAGTACTGCCAAGGTGTTTTTCCACTTGATGTATTCCAGGTCTTCTGGATCTGGTTTGATCTCAATTCATCGTATTGTGTTACAGTATTTTGTTGGCTACATCATTTCCAATTAAACTTTAAGGATAAATGATTTTATTTCAATTTAAAAAATACATCTGCAATATATATATATATATATATATATATATATATATATATATATATATATATATATATATATATATATTGGCCAATAGAGAGCTAAGTTCCTCTGGTTTAATTCACCTTGATAAACTTTGATTAAGACAAGTATCACAAAGTTTCGAAGTATCAGCGAGACAGCGTTTAGCATTGCAGGAATGACATCATTATACCACCTCCAGCTCCCTTTTTCTATACTTTTTACTAAGTTTGTGCCGGACTAAATGTCTCACACGCTTGGTTCATGTGTCTCATGGTTAGATAATGACAACTGCCTGAGGGCAAGAAAATGTCACACAACTTTCTGTTTGTACAATTTATCCCTGGAGGTTGGTCTTCCGGGGATAGTCATAGACCGGCGAAAGATAAAATCCATTGTGTCAATTTAAAAAAACAAAAAGTAGATTGTAAGGTATTGAAGGCAATAAGGTGCTCCCTGGTGCAACCTGTTCTTACACAAATCACGACCTATCTAGAAGAGATGTGTCATTGCCGCAAGCCATTTGAGTGGAGAAAATCAATGGGTGATAGAAACTGAAAATGTGCGTTAAATTCAGGGGGATGAAGAAGAAAAAAAACGGATGGGATGGACTAATTTAAAAAAAAATGTTTTCTATTTTCTTAAAAATGGTTGATTAAATGTGTAATATCGCTCAGAAAAAGTACTCAAAGATCTGACATGCCATTTTATTTGAAATTAAAGTATCAATGGCTTGTAGTTAATAATTTGTTTCTAGATCATTTTATTCAAATGGGATTTTAAAATTCAGGCTTTTCTGCAAGGTGAATACAAAACAAAACAAAATATTGATTTTACCAAGCATTGACTAATGACTACCGTAGAAGTGACAATCGCACACTCTGAAAAGCATCACTGAGTACAAATACTTTTGAACAAATTATTGATTTTACCAAGCATTGAATAAGGACTAGAAGTGACAATCACACATTCTGAAAAGCACAAAAGAGCAGAAATACTTTCCCCAAAAATATTAATTCCCAGCAGAATGGATGCATATGAAAATAAGTACATTGTGTGAACTCAGATGTGACAACCTTTCTTACTTGAGACTTAAAATAAAACTTTAATGTCTCCTATGAGATGCGATGAGCAAACCTTTCGTCGTATTTTCATTATTCATTTAGTAGCATATCCCGTCGTATTTGATTAGTTCAACCATCATTCCCTTGTAATATCAAGAACCTAAAGAACATTACAAATGGGACGAAGTGATTCCCTTACAAGAGTATATCGAAGCCTTATATAACATTGCTTCGCAGTTATTTACACATTTTTTTGGTCTAAACAGGCCTATAATTTATAACAAAATATGTTGTTTAAAAAACATAACCAAAGAATAATGGGGGGGGGGGGGGAGAGACTTTTGAGAGAAGAAGGAGATCATAGAAAAATCTTCTAGATAGAAAGAACAAGAGAGTGAGAGAGAGAGAGGGTGTGTGTATTTCTAGTCAAGAGCTAAGGTTATGTTAGGTGGGGAGGTGCTGGAGAAGAGACAAATGAACATGAGAACGTAGGGAGAAAATGTAGGGAGAAAAAAAAAAAGGGGGGGGGGGGTTTCCTCCCAAAGCTCATCAACATAGCGACTAGGCAGGCAGCTCTCACGTCACCATGGCAACCCAGAATATCTCTTCCTCCCTAACCCCCACCTCTCGTCAATGACGGCCATTGAGCACACTTGGAAACCCGAAGAGGAAAAGGAGGAAGATGGCTTCTTTCTAAACTTTAATCTCCTAACTAATTCATTCTCTCATGTTTACTCTATATTCACTCAAATTCTCTCTTTTTCCTCTTTTTCTTCTTCTCTCTTTATTTGTTTTCGTTCACTCTTTCTATGATACCTTCTCCCTCACTCCACTTTTGGTTTAATGAACTCTTTCAATGGCACTGCCGTGCTTTTTTTCTCTCCCATCTCTCTATCTCTTTCTCTATTTTTTTTTCACTGAGATGAAATAGACAACAAAATGAAAATATACACAAGAAAGTAAGAAAAGAGAGAAAATAGAAGAGAGAAGGAAAGAAAGAAAGACAAGAGAAAATAAAGGAGACAGAAGAGACCTAGTGTTGAATCTCTTTTATGTAGGTCAAGCTAAAGTGGTCAGCGAGCTTCGCCAGTTATGAAAACGTATATTATATATATATATATATATATATATATATATATATATATATATATATATATATATATACACACACACACATTTATATATACTAGCCGATTGGATTGGATTTAGATCTAGATCTATGTCAAACATGGCGAATGTTCCCTTCAATTATTTTTTTTTTTGGATACGAAACTAAAAGTTGAGTGTGAAAATGGGTTTACCCGTTAAGCCGACATATTTCTGTGATCAAATCTAAATAATTTGTAAACAGGTTTACATGATTTAATAAAATTTATAATCTTTAATAGAGATAAATTTAGGTTTTTTTTTTCATTTTTAGCCCCCCGCCCCCCGTTGTGAGGGGACATAAAACATACACTACGGTCTTCGCCATGATGTAAGGAACATTTATGCCATGTTTATGCTAGATTGGTCAAACGATTTTGATTTCTATGCGGGACAGACAGACAGACATACACACATACATACACACACAAAACTACTAGTTGATTTTAAGAGATTATCTTTAGCAATACTGTGTTCAGTTTGTTGATATGTCCACTCTAAGTGTGATACGGGAGGACTGTGGTGGTTAAGACCACTAGAAAAGACCGGCTGAGACACGTTGAAATGGTGGAGAGTGAGACGAAATAGATGGATGACCTCCGGTAATCATGAATGGAGAAACTTTGACCGCTACTTGCTGTGCCAGAAGTTGTTGGGGGGGGGGGGGAACGCTCGCAGGAGGAGCGGTCTGATAGAAGCCATGTGCGGCTAACTGGACCACCGATGGCAATGAGAGAAGGAAAGAAGACAGAAAAAAAACGGGAAATAGAAAGAGTTGTGGGCCAAGACAGAAAGAACAGTATGACAAGATTAAACGGCTATGGTTATTGTTGCTGTTATAGTTTTGAGGTATATCTTATTATTTAGGCCAACTCGTGCCCATACAGTCTTCCTAAATCTCAAGGCACCTATGTACCCAATAACTCCCATGAGATCTTAAAACTTGATACCTTATAGTTACAAATACCATATGAAGGCAATTACTGTTAGTACCGAAAAATCCTTTTCACCATAGTCTTTAATTGTTTTAAATACATCCTCCTAATTTGAGGCTATGGCCTGCTGCATCAGTTCTCGTCGACTTGTTGCTGAACAAAGAGATTCTCTTGGACCAAGAGCAGCAGTCAGTATATGGTCAAGTGTAATCAATGGTACTAGCAGGTTCAATGAAAGTCATCTCAACAAACGAAATAGTGCTCTTGATAGTCTAGTCTTAAAGAGAAATGCTTTCAAATAACCCTTGCACTTTACTTTAGCCACCATTGTAATGTATTCAACCCACTACTAGAAGTTTCATTCAGTTTGTATGTATATTATAGAGACAAAACAAATCTACAATAGAGTCAATGAGTGTATGTTAACTGATGTTTACTTTCATTCGGCATTGTATTATAAACAGAAGAATATATTTTTATTTAGGATAAAATGACAGTTGATTCTTGAACAGTTCATTTCTACATCAAATATTATGAGACTAAAAAGGCCACACCGAAATAGTGTGTAATAATCCTTAACACTTTGTTACATTATTTCATCAAGGCAATATACATATTCATCATATCTTTCAAATTTGGTCTTCGGTCAAATAGAAAATCGGCCGAAAATTAGATGAGACATTTGTGAAGGTTGAAAAAAAAACGTATTTTTAAACTTTGTATAGGGTTTTTAGCGGCCCCCGAAAGGGGAAAAAGACGCCATTAGTTTTAAACGGCCGGCCTGTCTGTCCGTCCGTCCGTCTCGTTTAGATCTCAGAAACTAGAAGAGAAAATGAAAATCTAACATCATGATATTTTAGATTCAAAGTTCTGATGCAACGGCTACTTTGTTCTTTTCTGAAAGCGAAAAATCTAATTTTTTAAATCAATTATGCAAGCAGTTTTTTCATAAAAATACACCAATTTTACAACTATTCACTATTAATAGTAGGCAATATCCGAGGCTTTTTAGTAAGGGGGAAATCCATTTACCATTTTTTAAACACATTTATGCAAATGATTTCAGATTATTGAATAAAAAATATTATTATTTACAATTGTATTGCTAACTTATGTATGTTCTGTCATACTAAATTCTACATTTATAAAAAAAAAATGTTAACTTTTTTTTAAAGAGAAAAAATCTATTTACTATGCAAATGAGTTGGACATAATTTAAAACAACAATTAATAAGTAGTTTTTCTTATTATCGTGTGAACTGCAGAATGGCGGAGATATCATGGAACACAAAACTAAAGGAATTTTTTTAATTTTTTTTTTTACGGAAATGTTTTTTAGCGGCCCCCGAAAGGGGAAAAGACGCTATTAGTTTTGTGTGGCCTGTCTGTCCGTCCCGCTTAGATCTCAGAAACTAGAAGAGAAAATGAAAATCGGACATCATGATATTTTAGATCATTCAAAATTCTGATGTAACGGCTACCTTTTTTTTTCCGAAAGTGAACCATCTAATATTTAAAACTATATATGCAAGCAGATTTTTCAAAAAATTACAACACTTTTCAATGAAAAACTTCAGGGGAGGTAACTTTTTTAAAAAAAATGTTATGGAATTCTTCATGAATAACTCAAGCTTCATTCATGGATTCGCGCATTGGTACAAAGCATTTGCATCTAACGTCACAATGGTGAAAGTGTCAATGGATCATTATAAAATATATTTTCCATTTATTAACTAACTCATTGAATAGAATACTGATTCAAATGTTGTTTTTAAAAAAGAATTTTGATACGAACTTCGTTTTAGTTATAAGTTTCAAAAAATAATGAACTACTTTTTTTAGCGCGCAGTTTTGACATATCCTCATTATAGGGGCCTACACTTGACAGGCTAAATAAGACTAAATAGAGCCCAGATCTAGATATATTTATAATATATATATATATATATATATATATATATATATATATATATATATATATATTTAATAAATGTATTGATAATTTGAACAAAATTTTAATTATTAGGGCAATAACTTATCTTCTGATAGCTTAGGGGTGCATATTTATTTATTATGTAAACAATAGTATCAAATTAAAAAATGAATCGGATACGAACAGCATAGTAGCCTACACCATTACCCGGTAACAAAAGGCCTACTATTCATGATCATAACATTGGCCTAGGTCTAGTAATTTAAAAGATTAAACGAGTAAATTCATACGAGTTCTAGCCTAGATATAGATATAGACTTAGATCTAGATCTAGACTTAGATCTAGATATAGACTTAGATCTAACTCTAGATCTAGACTTAGATCTATTTTTTGATCTAGACAGATCTAGTTCTAGACCTAGACTTAGATATTGAATCTAGATTTACATCTAAAACTAGGTCTAGATCTAGCTAGATCTATGTCTATTTTGCATGACAAATGACAATGGAGATATTATTTTTATTTGCGAGGGGAAAGTCTTACGTCATTTGTACACAATTTTAGCCATAAAAATATATTATGACTATGATTGTAGCTTAAAGTAGCTCGAGAATTTATTTTTCGTGTTGCCAATTTATCTAATTTTGTTAGAAGAATAAATCTTTTTTTAGTTATTAATAATAGTTGATAATTATTATTAAAAAAATACAAGTATACGCTAAATGAATATATGGAGATGCTGTGGCTGAGGGGTAAAACACTTGGAACCGGAAGTCCCGTGTTCGAATCCTGAGAAAGACTCTAGGTGGACCACTTCGTGGGCCGATTTTGAGTTTGTGTTTCTATACAAACTGTCTTTGTAACATTGTTTCTTGAGGCTTTGAATAAGAAATTGACTCTTTACAAAACAATTAGATCAATTAGATACTCATTATAAGACATCAGTTAGGGCCAGGTTCACATCTAACTTCACATTCACTTGCACCTATCCCTTGGTCTGCTGGACCTTTGGAGCATCACACAGGATCTGGCGTCCTTTTTTCTCCATTCTTCTCTGTCATTTGTCTTTGATAGAATTTCATTATGATATTCTTTCTGAAAATATTGAAAACTGCCTTTTTACCTGCCTGGGTGGACCACTTCTGATAGAATTTAATACCGATGTTCTTCTGAAAATATTAAAACCTGCCTTTTTTCCTGCCTGGGTGGACCAATTCGGGGGCCGATTTTGAGTTTGTGTTTCCACACAAACTGTCTTTGTAACCTTGTTTTTTTTTGGTTTTTTTTCATTTTTCTTAGTATTTCGACACATCAACTTGTAAAGGATAATGTCACTGGCAGTTCTATATATTTGACTGATAACTGATTAACTAAAATAAACGATTACATAAATAAATAATCATGCCCGTTTTGCCGTACCAATACTTCAGCTTGACCTAATTTATGAGAGAGTTATACTAGAAGAGGATCTCTTTTATTCTTTGTTCAATGGAACTAGTGAATAGAGAGAGAAAGGGAGGGAGAGAGACGTTCGTTAATGTGCCTTGAGAATCTGAACAATGTAGACAGACGTCGTAACTTAATGAAAAAGTGACAAGAAGCGCTAGCTTTTTGATCGGATCTTTTCCTTCTAATGAAAAAATAAACATCTAAAAACGTTGGTGTCACAGATTACATTATAGAATTGTTTGTACATTTCACTTTTTGAAAGTAATATAAGCCCTCGACATGAGTCTCGGGATTTAATCCTCAAATTTAGACACTTGATGTTCAAGTCAGGATTTACCCAAGGGACGTAATTAGTATGTTTGAAATCTATTGGTTGATTTGAATTTAAACAAAGACATTTTTGAAAAGAGTTAGCGCCAGAGAATTGGCGGTAGTAAGAAAGAAAAGTCAGTCGATAAAATAATGTTCTTGTAGCTAGTCACGTTTCTAAGAGCTCTGATCTAAAGCCTTTGTAATATGTTTCATGATTTGTAATTTGTACATAAACTGTACTTACGTTGTATTTAATAAAGTTCCAGAGTTTTGTTTTATCAAAGAATCGTCAATTGTGATTCTAGATCGTCATTTTGTTAACTATTGAATTCAAGTAAAATCCCCGGCATAACAACACATCATACCATCTAAATGTTGTCACATCTGGCACAAGTGTTGTTACATTGGCACTCTCCGACTAATAAAAGTTCATGGACAACTTTTAACGAAATTTATTCAAGATCTAAGACCAATTTCTAAAACTCTTCAAAGGAACTTCATTCTTATTTAACGGAGGACAGAATTTCTGTGTTTAACAGGTCAGTTGGTTATCGATAATTCTTTTATAAAGATTTTCGTTAGAGTTACGTCTAACTCACGAAATCTATTATTATATGTAATTGGCAAAAGGAATAAGACCAATATACATAATAACTGGCAATATAAAAGACCAGTAAAGCAAATAACTGGCAATATAAAAGACCAGTAAATCAAATAACTGGCATTATAAAAAAAGACCAGTAAATCAAATAACTGGCATTATAAAGACCAGTAAATAATCATATGTGCAGCACAAAGTAAACAGAAGACCAGATTTAACCAACTGTTAAACCAGTAAAAAAGTACATCGGCTCAATAGATCTATATATTCAATCATACGACTCCAGTAACTACAAGTCTACTGTCAAGAATTTATTAGCAAATTGAGGCTTCAAGAACTTTTTCATTATATTATTATTACATCTGAGATAAAGCCAAAATCCAGATATTGAACATTTTGCTCCAATACAAGAAACTAACAAAAAAATTAAATATGGCTTCCAGCTCTAGAACACAACGACTCCAGTAGTACTTCTACTGTAAAACAAAGTTATACTTCATAGCCAGTTACGGCACAACTAACATTGATTTGTTATATTCAAAACGTTACTATATTTCTACATTCCAAGTTGGTATATTTTTCAACATGTCTCCAAAGACAAGAACACAAAGATGGTTAGAATTATTTGACATAGCTAAAGAAAAACAAGTACCTAAACCAGAAGAATGGGTTCATCGACAGGAAGAAAAAGAATATCAAGCAAAAGTACATTGTAACATGACTTCAACAACAGACATAATAGGTGAAGCCATAGCTTTAGCAGAAAAACTCAACATTCCTTCACATGAACGAGAAAGATGGTTTGATAATAAATTAGCTGAGTTCGACAGAGAAAACGACAGAAGACGGCAAGAAGAACTAAAACGAGAATTATTAGAATTGAAAAATACCGAATTCAAAGCTGAACAAAAGAATGATGCAACATTAACAAGAATATACCAGAAAGCTCAATTAAGAAAGCGTACAGCATATCTCGAAGATGGATTTCTCAAGAAGATTATTTTCCGCAAGTACAATGTAATTGAACAAATATATGTACCACAGAAGTACAGAAAACAAATAATCAAAGCCAAGCATGAGTTTTATGACACCATACATATGAGTGTAACAAGTACTAAGAAGAGAATTGCCAAAGAATATTATTGGCCTAGCTTGACCAAAGATGTCAAGAAATACATTAATAATTGTTCACATTGTCAATATGATTATTGTGAGAAGAAACAAACTCAAAAGAAAAGCAACATAACTAAAACAAAGAACAAAGACGACTACAAAGCCAGAATTGACAACAATGAATCTATGCATCATGACTCAAGTAAATCTACAGGGACATCACTGCCTACTACATGTCCATCCCTACCTGACAATACAAGCCCGTCCCTACCAAGTACTTTCCCATCCCTAACCACTGATGATGACTTCATACATCAAGACTTGAATAAGACTGCATCTGCATCAAATACTATGATATGCATTGAACATTTCTGCTACAATCAAGACAAGTCTCATGAACCAGAAGCAGATACTTATATTCAATCAACTTTGGCTATACCAGACAAAAGAAAAACTATGCAACTTGACTCTAACACTCATACAAGTATTCCTCATCTGAAAGAATGTGAGTCAACTCAAGAAGCCATTACAACCATGAACATTGAAAGTCAAAGAATATTACATGAACACATGAAATCAAGATATTTTGCTCAAGGAGATCAAGTCAATTTACTGTTACCAGATTGGAGTAACAAGCTATTCTACAAATGGCAAGGTCCATTTACCATCACCAGAAAGATTTCCAACCTGCTTTATGAAATCAATGTCAACAAGTTTACCAGAGTATTTCATGTTCATATGTTTGAACATTACCATGAAACAGATAATGAAGACATCAAAGCAGAAGTTGAACATTTTACAAGCTTAGCAACTATTCCTGAGGAAGAAGAAACATCATCAACACCCATTCCTGAGATAGATGTTTTATTACCAACATCAAATAACATTGACATTCCCAAGGTCATCACTCTGGATGACATAGCACTACAAACAGTGAAGAACATTAAAGTGTTTCCAGACCTTGCAGATTTCTTTACCAGTGTTTCTGAAACATTTCCAGTACTGCAACTTGAAAGAAACTCAGAGAGCAACAACATTGACAACACCAAGTTTCATCCTCCCTCCACTCAAAGGGCAACTTTTCTTCAGAAAGGAACAAATGAACTTCTTCAACATTGCTGTATTGACCGATTGAACTCAGACAGGTTCAGTCATTGCTCTATTGAACATTCTAATGCAAAGCATTCTGCTACCATTGTTCGACAGCGTCAAAGTTCATCAACCAGAAAATTGAGTTTTGGTTTCGGACAGTTCTTATTTTCACTAAACTCAAACGCGGTTCAATCAGACATTATCTGTGAGATCATTATGACATGGAGACAACAGCTTCATAAACTGAAAGACCTTTTCTTCAAATTTAGAAAACGCACATGCACATCCATGTCGGCAATTCAGAAGGGTTCCGAACTTTACATTTCTACTCTACATATGTACTATAGCATATTTAGTGCCACTTGATCCATTATCATTCATACTCGTCAAGGAAGAACAGTATTCAGTTGTACTTAATCAATTAATTTGTCTACTCATCTTTTCCACAGGAGTTCTATATCAGATGTTGTATTTATTTCAGCACCAAGCAACCCACTGAGGAAAGTCACTCATTCAAGATACTTTGTTTATTATGTTTCAGCATCTTTGCATATGACATGCATCAGACATTTTAATTTTTAAATCATGAGCATTTTATTTCAGGTCGAATATTATTGCATATATCCTATTATAATAGTACAGATACATGACAGAAAATTGGAATTTTTCATTGCTTCACACATGTTGAGATTTATATCACATTGAGTATTATTATTCAGAAGATTGATCACATTGAGTACTATTTTCTCAGAAGATTGTCATGTACTATCACAATTATTTTTTCTATGTCAATTTTTTATACGCAATATATTTTTCCATGTACACATTTTCACATTAGTACTAACCAAATGAGTTATATTGTCATATTTTAATTTCATCATGAAGCTTCATAACCTATTCAATTCAAGATTTCATTTATTCAAGTATTATGCTTTGTACAACTTTTGATATTGTTCATGACAAGCATTGTCTCATTTTCATAACCACTTGAATAGTGAGACAGGTATTCAAAGTCATCAATAATTTTATTCACTGCATTTACATTTTTTATTATTGTTGTTATCTCCAAGTTGACTTTATTTTGTCATATGTTACCTCAACCATTTTTCTATAGTTTCATGTATGGTATTTTATGTATACATATGAGCATTTCTATTACCATACAAATGCTAAATGGAGAGGGGGGTAATATGTCACAGATTACATTATAGAATTGTTTGTACATTTCACTTTTTGAAAGTAATATAAGCCCTCGACATGAGTCTCGGGATTTAATCCTCAAATTTAGACACTTGATGTTCAAGTCAGGATTTACCCAAGGGACGTAATTAGTATGTTTGAAATCTATTGGTTGATTTGAATTTAAACAAAGACATTTTTGAAAAGAGTTAGCGCCAGAGAATTGGCGGTAGTAAGAAAGAAAAGTCAGTCGATAAAATAATGTTCTTGTAGCTAGTCACGTTTCTAAGAGCTCTGATCTAAAGCCTTTGTAATATGTTTCATGATTTGTAATTTGTACATAAACTGTACTTACGTTGTATTTAATAAAGTTCCAGAGTTTTGTTTTATCAAAGAATCGTCAATTGTGATTCTAGATCGTCATTTTGTTAACTATTGAATTCAAGTAAAATCCCCGGCATAACAACACATCATACCATCTAAATGTTGTCACATCTGGCACAAGTGTTGTTACAGTTGGGTTCAAAGATACTGCAGAAAACCTTATAATTCACTTTGCTCGGGTCAGACAAGAAAAAGGAACATAGTTGTAACTTTGATGGCCTAGAGTCTATTCACAAGACAAAAAACAACAACAAGACTTTCTCTAAATGTCTTCAACAAGCAATGGAGTTTGTTTCAGTTTGACAAAGAAACATAAATGTAGGGTTAATAATAGTTTATTCTCACGACTGACAACAATTGTGTGTAATTTTGGTAAGGCTTTAAGGTTGGAAATGTCACTATGACATAATGAGAGGTCAACGTGACACGAGTGATTAATTGAAACAGACTAGCACAGTTCTCATGAATCTAAACTCGTGAACTATAAACTAGGTGGCCGGCTATTGCAAGGCAGACTGGGTAAACTAATTCAAATGTCTTCTTGTTGTTGCTTTTCTTTGAGCTTCAATGTGCAGCTTGTGAGTAGAACACAGACATCAAGATGTTCACTTGTTTAGCTTGAAATACGCTGAGAAGCATTTCTTTTTCAAAGCACAGAAATCTACTGGGCAAATAGCAGGTATTGTACAAATATATCCAAAATAGATAAGAGTTGTTTAGCTTGAAATACGCTGAGAAGCATTTCTTTTTCAAAGCACAGAAATCTACTGGGCAAATAGCAGGTATTGTACAAATATATCCAAAATAGATAAGAGTTGTTTAGCTTGAAATACGCTGAGAAGCATTTCTTTTTCAAAGCACAGAAATCTACTGGGCCAATAGCAGGTATTGTACAAATATATCCAAAATAGATAAGAGTTGTTTAGCTTGAAATACGCTGAGAAGCATTTCTTTTTCAAAGCACAGAAATCTACTGGGCAAATAGCAGGTATTGTACAAATATATCCAAAATAGATAAGACATTATTTGTCTAAGATAAATTCGGTATCAGGTCCAATACTTTGCCTAAGTATTTCAAAGTTTTGTTTCATGTCCAATACTTTGCCTACAACTATACAGTTCAATCTTGCGGCATCAAATCAGCAACATCAGCGTGTGAGCTGATATAAATATTCTATAGTAGGCCTACAACATGAGTACAGGTTCTCCTCCAACTCTCTCTAGTACAAACCAAACGCGGGCTAATAAACTGGGCAACATAATAAGTGTTCATGAAACTTTTCAGTTTTCACATTTGTTTGAAACAAAGAGCTGATTGTATTGTAATATATTAAAAAGAAACACAACTCTCCAAATGAAGATTTTGTTTGTGAAACTTCTACGGACTAAGGATTAAATCTTGTTATATTATTATATCTCCATTGTATTCGCGGTTTATATAGGAGACTATAACCTGAGAATGACTTAGATTATTTCCTTTTTTGTTTAGGAGATTTGTTGAAGAGTTTGCTACTATCAAACTGAAAAGAATTTGTTTTGAAGCAAAGGCATCAGTAAACAACAGTAACTGGTAGAACTAGAGTTCACCCATTTCTTCAAATGATACAACACTAGACACAAAGAGGCAAATACTTGAGGCATAACTTCGTCCCATTTCACATTTGGAAATGTACGTTAGGCCCACATCCTAAAAACTAATTGTTGGATGCCGTCTTTGTGATGTTTGGAAACACCAAGGAGACTTTTATATTTGTTCAAGTAGTGTGTGTGTCTGTCTTAGTGTGTATTTAATAAAGAATACTCTCAACTCTTAATAGAAAATGTTTTCAAAAAGAATCAAGAAAGTAAAAGTCTTCATAAAATATGAGCTAAGTGAATTCATTTAAACACAACTACAAGAGAGAACTAGATAGCGAGAAAATGTGGGCATGTGAGAGAGATAGAGAAATAGAAAGAGAGAGAGAGAGAGAGGGTAGTAAAAGAATGATAGATAACTATTTCATCCCCCAAGAAGCACGATCAAAGATCACCTATGCTAATTCTGATTTGCCTGGTCAAAGAAACCAAAAGAGCTGTCAATGTTACCTACAGATTTGTTTAAACTAAACCCCTCCCCCCGAACATATTCATATCTATATAGTGCGCTCTCAACTTTATTTATCTGTGAATATGCAAACACACAAAGGAGCAGACCAACAACAATAGGTACTAAATAGCAATAAGAACCATCAGAAAGATAACGCGGCCAAGTAGTTGGACTTTGGACACATAAGTATTTCATTGCTTATAATCCCCATTGAAAGCTTAGTAGACTACTTTGTCTAATTAAAAAAAAAAAGCGTGGTGGCCTTTAAAACAAAATGGGCCTGGGATAAAAAGGTGGTGACAGTGAACTAGATGTCAGGGTGTTAGGGCGGATGAAATAGAAACTTCAAGCAAAAGTTAATGTGTGATTTTCAGTCAGAAGAGACTATGGGAGTAAAGCACCTGGACAAATGACACACTACAAACACAAGATGGGCATACATTTATTTGAGAGTCTTGTTAGAATAAACTGACATGTTAACTGTTCTGAAGGGTCAAAAGTACCAAATACATCAATGAGGAGGTCAGAAACCTGTTGTTGTTGTATGTCGTGTTTTATTAAATCAGTGTTGTCTAGTGTTCAAAACAACTCCTCACTTCTGTTCAACATCTAAGCCAACAGTACAAAAGTACTCCTAGTAGTCTGTCTCGGTACTGACAACACTGATGTCTAGATCTGTCGTTCATTCAGCTTCAGTTGATGGTCATTTAAGAAGTTGACATCAATAATGCAACTCATGTTGACTTTCCACAAACTTGCTCTTTCATTTAAGTCTCTGCATGCTAAAGCCGAAAAAGAATTCAAAGGTCTTTACAAATATTTTATAGCAAAGTTAAATACACTCGAAAGATGATTGCTGACAATAAGCTTTTGTGTAGGATAAATAAATGGATAAATGTAGTGCAATTTCTTTCCAGCGTGTTTTCCACAGGAACGTTTTATGACAATAAGAATTTAAAATAATTAGTCTTAATACTGTGAGTCTAAATAAGGCAAGAACTATGGAACACTAAGATCTTAGTGTAGCTTGGTCAAGAGATGAAAAGCATAACAAGGTTAGTTTTACTCTTTACTTAGTAAAAAATAGATAATGTGAAACCTTATCGCCAACAACGTGGCCAAGCTAATCCATGTCTGTCAACTACTCTGTTCAGGACTTGTTAGTGGCTTTTATATTGTTTCTTTATATATTAGTCTAGCAATAAGACCAGAAAAAAACGGTGTATGTGTTAAAGCAGTCTGTAAATGTGTGTTTCTGAGGGAGAAGAGTGCGTGCTTGCGATGAGCTCGTGTAAGAGAGAATCAAGCCAATACAGCGAAAGTTGGTTTACACCTTGAACGAACTGAATGCTTATCAAGTCTATATTTTCATTCTTGAATTCGAAAAGACTGACCTTGTTGTGTGAGCTGTTACAAAATGTCTACTCACAGAGTTGAAACAGTTTGTGGACTACTACAGAGCAATTATGTATTTGAAAAAAAAAAGTTTTTTGAGTCGTGACAATAGTCAGGGTGATATTCTACCAGTAAGGTTCACGGGGGTCTCGTATTGTTTTTTATTGGATGACCTAATTCATGAATTTCTAGAGCAGCATTTTTCAAACTAGGATTATATAATATAAAGACTCTTTTGGGGAGGAGGGGTCCCTAGAAGGCTATAGTTTAGAATTCTCTGGACACATTTTGACACATCGTATTGGCAGACATTTGATACTTAATATTTCACATTTTGGTGGGGCTGGGGTGGATGACGGTTAAACAAGGAGACGTTGGAATAAGAAAGGGGAACTGCCGGAGGAGAAAAGTAGTGACCATCACAGCCGGACAGCTGAGCATTCCGAGAGTGAAAACCAAGCTCAGCATTGACCGTAAATATAGAGGGAAAAAATCTCTATGCCTAACACACAGCCACATCTGGTTCTATAATTCTTAACAGATGCCAATGTACTTACCGACGACCAACATCTAACGGACGAACACGCCTCTTCCTCCCCATACCCTCCCCCCAGCCCGAGACTTAAATCATTTCCTACAAACATTCAGCACTTTGAAAAGAAGTCCAACTAATCAACTCTCTTGGCATGCTATCCTCTACTCTAGTTCTCTCTCTCTCTCTCTCCCCTTCCTCCTGCCAAACTGAGACGAACGATGGTGACATCTAGCCCTGATACAAACCAAACAACTAACACATAGACTCGCAGGGAAACACTGACCAAGGGAAGCGCACAATGGAGATAAACTGGACCTCTTAGTATTATCCCAATGCAACTTTGTACCATGAAAGGAAACATTTTGTATCAGAAAAAAAAATGTCTAGATCTAAAGATTCGTAAAACGTCATAGAACCGATTTCAGTTTCTAATAGTATTTACGCATAAATAAAAGCCAAATCTTTTGTTTTTATCTATCATACAAGATGATAATGTATATGATAAAAATACACACATAAATTATTGCAATTAACTTTGAATTACTGATATTAAAAATAAAGTTAGTACTTGTATAACAAATTTCTAAACTATGATATAGTAGGAAACAAGTCTACAGAAGTATGTACTAACAAGTGAAGGCATGAGGATGGTAGAAATTAAGAATCAATTACAATAATAATTATATTTTTAAAAGAAATAGATATAGTCAAACATATATATATATATATATATATATATATATATATATATATATATATATATGGAAGACGAATTGGTATAAATCTATTCTTTAGGTAAAAATGAAATTCTTAGATATAATGGAATAAAATCAGTAAAAACGAAGGTTTCACACTATTTGGGCCTCACCACTTGCAGCAGACAGACTGCTCAATTCTCCCCCCCCCCCCCCAACACACACATGCAATGAAACAGTTCATAACTTGCTCAACTAACATCATCATCTTTGATGAATACAAGTTCTTTTGCATCAAGAATAAAACAATAAGCAAAATAATATTTTTTAAAAAATAAAAACAAAGGTTTTCTAGGGGAAAAACCACAAAATTAATACCATATATCTCAATACGGCCGGGTTTAGCTCTCTGCTTCTATATAAAACAAAATTTTTAACTACCACTAATTGATTAACTAATTGTTTAGTTGTTTTTTTTTTAATTTCTTCGTGTATATTGCAAAATTTCAACATTATCCGAGAACGGGAGGTGGGAGAAAAACATGTACAAAATGTAATCAGGGGAATAACTCCACATATACAGCCACATATCTCATCACTGTTGGATTTATTTCCCTCCATCGATACCAAACAAAATAAATTAATTATCAACGATAAATTAATTAATTGGTTAATTTTTTGATCGATTCATGTTTTGTTGGGTAAATTAAATAGTTGTGTAGAATTTCAACTTGATCCAAGAATGGGTATGGGAGAAATAACGTGTACTAAAATTGTACCAGACAGACCACAGAGTGAGCCTAGTAAAAATGATGTCACTCAAAATCAGACCGATTTTCCTAACCCTCAAAAAATAGAAGAGTGGAAAGCGAGAGGTAATGACACTAAACATATTGTTATAAACCTGGTGGTGGCACAGATGGGGGTAGTGGTGTGAGTGTAGTCAGTCAACGCAAATCGCCCCAGGCCAGCGCTAGACAAGCGGTCAACCGTGACGAGTACGACGATCGGCCGAGACGAGTGTCAACAAGAGGGTTCGGGAAGAATCGCCGTCGTGAACAGAGCTCATTAGCGTCACGAGAATTGTAGTCATCTGACCACCTAGAAACGTCGAGCGGCGTTCTGTCCGGTTCTAGAAGGCCAGTAGGGACCCTATATAAAGAGCGGAGGTGTCGCAGTCAAGACGGTTCACGAGAGAGGGTTCAGAAAGCGGGTTCACGACAAGAGTTCAGAACACGGTCGACTACAGCACAGTTCAACGGTGTGGTTCTGTACGGAGCATTACGACGGTTCAGTGCGGAGTACTATCAAGTACAGTTGAGACGAACGGCGTCTTGATCTTGGTCTGTGATCGAGTCCGACACAACGAGCCCAAGTGTGTGAAGTCAGTCCCGAACTGTTGAACCCAGTGCAAGCCCGGAACGAGACGGAGAGGCTAGTGCAAGACTTGATACGCGGAACGGTGTTATCGCAGAGCTATTTGTACTGTTCTACGTGCTACCAATTGTACAATATTGGCTGTTATTTATGGACATTAAACCTTTACGTTATTTTGGAGCCCTGACTTGTCAAGTTCTTTAAGTTGGTGGTGTATGGTGCAGTTTGCAGAGAGCCTGGATAGTGAGATCCGTAACACTGGTGTCAGAAGTGGGATCGGATCGGAACGGATAGAAACGGATTTACTATGGCTCGTCTGAAACTGCTGTACGAACTCGAATTGAAAGAACTGAAGCGAGAGCTACGTGATCGAGGGCTGAAGACAAGTGGAAACAAAGAAACCTTACAAGCACGCCTCCGGGAAGACATAATGGAAGAAGAGGAAGATCCAGACACGTATCTTTTTCAAGTAGAACCAGATATGGAGGAACTCTTGAGCTCAATGCTAGGAAACATCAATTCCAAGATAGATGCCATGGACACCAAGGTAGATGCCAAGATAGATGTCATTGTCTCGGGAATCAAAACCGAGTTAGTGGCTTTGAACCAACGCATACCTGCTGTGGAGGAGAGAATCACCGATACTGATGTTTGTCCAGATGATAAAACCAGTGAGAGGAGCGTTGGTGGTGATCATGAGAACCCATTGAAACCTGACGAAGCCGTTGAGAGGCATGTGCAAGTCGCGATATACCAGCCAGATCTGCACCCAACAGACGTTGGTCCAGCTGCCAAGACTGAAGAGGGAAGTCCTGATGGTGGTCATGAGAATCCAAAGAAGCTTGACGTTGAAGTTGATGGACATTTGTACGATGAAAGTCATCGACCAGGTCTGAAACCAACAGGCGATTGGCCCGATACTGAGACGAGAGAGAGAGGTCCTGATGGTGGAGAAGAAAGCCGAATGGAGCCTGACGCCGAAGACGAGGGACCTTTGCACGAGGAGTGTTACCAACCTGCCCCACGAGCATGCCCTCCAGACAAGGCTGAAGATGATGACCTGTACCACAATTCCCCGCCCTGTGGATTTGAAGCCCATCCCAGTCCTTCTTCGCAAAGCCCTATGAAGCCACCTCTTTTGCCAACGATCTTGGTATCCCCAGCCCTTACATCCAATACCTCTCCATGTGTCAAGTGGCTGTCCTCGGTACCGACCGACAAGAGAGCGATGCAAACACAACGTCACTGCAACAAGAGGGCGATCAACTGGAGGAAAAGAAGAAGGCGGCGTTTGCGTAGTCCAACGTGCATGGTGATTCTACCAAGAAATAACTGCAGCCACATGAAGACCAACTGGCGGAGAAGAAGAAGAAGGCGACTTTTGCTGAGTGCAATATGGATGACCATGCGATCACGAGGTCGATACAACCAGATGAAGGCTAACTGGAGGAGAAGAAAACGTTTTCTGAGTTCCACGTGGATGGCGATGAAAGCACGACGGCGAGGCAACCAGGTCAAGGCAAACTGGAGGAGAAGAAGGAAGCGACCATTGCTGACTGCAACATGGATGGCCCCATTGAGCTCAAGACGCAAGCCAACTGCCACCGATCGACCCCCACCTACAGCGATGAAATTTCACAGCCAATGTCATGAGGTTGAATCTGCCCGGGACGGACAGATCTAAGGAGGGGGCAGTGTTATAAACCTGGTGGTGGCACAGATGGGGGTAGTGGTGTGAGTGTAGTCAGTCAACGCAAATCGCCCCAGGCCAGCGCTAGACAAGCGGTCAACCGTGACGAGTACGACGATCGGCCGAGACGAGTGTCAACAAGAGGGTTCGGGAAGAATCGCCGTCGTGAACAGAGCTCATTAGCGTCACGAGAATTGTAGTCATCTGACCACCTAGAAACGTCGAGCGGCGTTCTGTCCGGTTCTAGAAGGCCAGTAGGGACCCTATATAAAGAGCGGAGGTGTCGCAGTCAAGACGGTTCACGAGAGAGGGTTCAGAAAGCGGGTTCACGACAAGAGTTCAGAACACGGTCGACTACAGCACAGTTCAACGGTGTGGTTCTGTACGGAGCATTACGACGGTTCAGTGCGGAGTACTATCAAGTACAGTTGAGACGAACGGCGTCTTGATCTTGGTCTGTGATCGAGTCCGACACAACGAGCCCAAGTGTGTGAAGTCAGTCCCGAACTGTTGAACCCAGTGCAAGCCCGGAACGAGACGGAGAGGCTAGTGCAAGACTTGATACGCGGAACGGTGTTATCGCAGAGCTATTTGTACTGTTCTACGTGCTACCAATTGTACAATATTGGCTGTTATTTATGGACATTAAACCTTTACGTTATTTTGGAGCCCTGACTTGTCAAGTTCTTTAAGTGGGTGATGTATGGTGCAGTTTGCAGAGAGCCTGGATAGTGAGATCCGTAACAATATATAAGGGGATAACAGAAGTTCCCCGACGCTGCAGACCACGTAGAATGTATATTTGTATTTAGTTGGCTCCTTATGCCAAATCAGCAAACAGATGTAGTCAACGAAGTCTACAAGTCTGCTTGTCTTTGTGACCTGAGCCTCGTAGTCCGAATCAATAATATTTTGGCTCTAATAGTGTCGTAACCTTTCCGGTATCGACTTGTCAAAGTGTTGAAATTGTGGAAAGAGGAAAACTACATTTTAACATTGCCTCTGAAGTCATATTTGTAATACAGAGGGGTACAAATAACTGGATGAAAGATAAATGTGAGCAAGTTTTCTCACACTAGCCAATGACTGCGTGAACAAGAAAATACTTGCGCAAAAACATTTCTATGGAACTAAATCCAATAATTATGATGGAAAATAGGACAAGTAAAAAGAAGATGGGGTAATTTTGTAATTGAAACTTTGACTATATCAAATATTTTATATGGAGAAAATCAATATAGTGACCTGACTTAAAAATCAAACAATATATATTATATATATATATACTGATTTCTTTCTACTAAAACACTTTGGTTTCAACATACGATGATCAATGATGCAGTGTTGACAAATCAACGCTTCATGACCATTTGGTCAGTATAGAAATGTAAATCATGGAACTACTCATCGGTTTCATTATGTTAGCTCAACTCCTACATAAACTCCAGAGAAACCTACAAACCTAGATCTCGATACAATGTTTTTGTACAACTGAGTTAGACCCCTATATTTGGCCTGACATTTAGCCACACTGGCGTCTTTCTAAATGTCGGCCTAATAGTCTGATTTTGAGCTGGAATTTATGCCACTACACACACACACACTGGGAAGCACTCAAGGCTTGTACTAGCAATGGTCAATGTATTGTATTATTTCAGAAAAAAATATATATCGATTGACTGTGATTCTGCTTTTAATACTATCATTTAAATGTATGAAAACTCAAAAATGTATCCCCCCCCCCCCAAGGAGTCTGAAATCGTTTTAGAACACTATTTAGGATTTTTCATACTTTTATTTAATCAAAGTAATCTGCTCTGTGTTTGCTTTCTTTTAGCAAAAAAAAAAATAAACAAGAAACAGAACAATAAGATTTAAGCGTACCTTGTTTGTAGAACTTAGCTACCCAGCCATACTACTATGTGCCAAGTTTTTATTGGAAATAAAGGATTCTTATTTTGTTTACTGAAGGTTTTGACTTGTGGCCACCTTCCTTCTTCCTTCCACCTATTGACCATGAAGAAAGTGTAAGCTAATAATAGAAATGGAAAAAAAAAGGGGGGGGGGGGAAGCGGATGCATTTCTTCTGTCAAGATGGAGTAATCCTGTTGGAACCTAATACACATATTTGATCCAATCTGTATTTTATAGATGAATGTTCTGGTTCTTGCCATACTTGCAGAGAATCGTAGTGTGTATGTTACATTTACATGTATAATATATATATTTGTTTTGTCTTAAAGTGTTATGAAAGGCACTCGTCACATTCAATATTTGTATGAAAAAACAACAAAACAATCTCTGGAAAATCAGTTTTCTACTTTTGTAGCTGGATCAAAAAGTAGTTCTCTACAAAATGTTCTAAAAGTACCATATAGCTAACCTTTTCTTTAAATCTTAAACCTATACAAGTACTTTAAGTAATTTGGTGACATTTAACACCTGCATATCTTGTGCCGTGAGATGGCCGAAGGAATCATAATTTCTAAACATGTCTGCCAGAAGAATCCAGGTGCGATTAACCTTCATCTTCCTTCTGGTCAAATTTGGTTTCAAACATGACCTCACGGAACAAGAGAGATAAGTCGATGTGTACAGATATTGGTCTATGCTCCAATGTCTCACTATAAATGTGTTGTTCTACACGACTAACTGCCTGACCGAGTGAATAGTTGGTCTCAGTATTTCAAGGTGGTCGTAAACTAAGCTTAGCGTACAGCTCGCTAGTCTCAATAGCATTTTATCTTGCAGGTAGCCAATAATGTTTCAAGTCCTTGAAAGAAAAAAAGATAAGGGATGATAGATATAAAGAATTCTGTAAAAAGTTTCAACGAATGCGGTTAAGTGTTTTGAAGGAGAGAAAAAAAAAAGAGAGAATCTAGAGAGACAAAAATGAAGGGAGACATTTAGATCTCACCTCAGAAATTGTGGTGTTTGTCTGCACTTTTAGTAGAACACATTTCAGTCTAAGTCTTATCTCAACTTCTAAACTAAACTGATGTACCAGCTCCAGGCAAGTTAAACATGAACAAAAACGTGTATCTCTTGGAAGTTAGCAGGTCGACCTTTTGTATGTAACCATTTAGTTTTGCATTAACTAAAGCTTGATTAAATTTTACTTTCAACACAATTCAATCGCGTCTTCCTGAATTACTTTCACCAGGAAAATGTCTTATGGGTATCGACAGTCTCCATCGCTACATTTTTGCAGCCCTGACGAAGCCGGAGTTTGAGTTATTATCACGTTTATTTTTGGTCTTCATTAAAAGATTGATATTTTTGTTCAAAGCTTCTATCAACTCTGTCTGTCAGTCTGCGCGAAATCTTGTACAAATTATTTCTCCCACTTCTCATTCTCGGATCTGATAATTCGCACATATATTCATTGTCAAAGACAACACTTGAGCAATAAAAACAATTGACCAATTAACCAGTTAATCAATTAATTTTGTTTATACATAAAAATGTAATGAGCTAAGACTTCTATATCAAATTATAGTCGTTAGCTAAAAAGTCTTAATTATAAACATTTTTTTTAGACTATAAAACCTTACTTTTTAATAAGTGCTTGAAAAGCTCAATGGCTAACACGTCGGCCTTCCATTATGGAGGCTCGAGATTCGGAGTATGAATTCGGACTTGAGCAACTTAAAAAAAAAAAAAGATTTTGATAAAGCAGTAAGTATTTTTTTTGCAATACTTATATTTCAAAATGGACGTGACCTCTTTGCTGTTGCAACAGAGCAACACAGACGTTCTCAGCAATTACAATTCTTGCTTGAAAAAGTTGCTGGACAGCCATGCACCTCTTGTCACTCGTACAGTCTCAGTTAGGCCATCTGCACCCTGGTTGACGGAAGACATAAAGACTGCCAAACTTATTCGCCGACGTGCCGAACGTACATTTCAAAAGACAGGTCTGACGATACATCGACAAATATACATACGAGAAAAAAACAAGGTTAACCGTATGATTAGAGACGCAAAAGCTAGTCATATTCGACAAAAAATCGAAAATTCTGATTCTTCAAAGGAGCTATTCAGGATCACCGCTGAAATGTTAGGGGGAGCAAATAACGAACGTTTGCCGTCATCTATCCCATTATCTGAACTTCCTGATTCCTTCAATAGATTCTTCATTGGGAAGATTGAGCAGATTAGAAATGACATGCCATCCCTCTCATCACAGCTTGACCACTCTCCAATTTTTCAAAATACTCCTTTTTGCGAGTTTCAGCGTGTATCTGAAGATTATGTCAAAAGTACTATTTTGAAGATGCCAAATAAGTCATGTGACCTTGATCCCATTCCAACCTCCTTGCTCCTTGAATGTTTAGATGAGCTTGTACCTACAATTACCAACATTGTGAACTCTTCACTGACTTCAGGCATTGTACCACAGCAATTTAAGCATGCACTTGTCAGGCCCTTATTAAAGAAATCCAGTCTTGACCCGGAATGTCTAAAAAACTATCGCCCGGTTTCAAATCTTCCCTTCCTGTCAAAGCTTCTGGAGCGCATCGTGTTAGTGCAAATTCTTTCTCATCTTGAACAGTACTGTCTCTTGGAAGAATTTCAATCTGCATATAGGAAGTGCCGTAGCACAGAGACAGCAGTGGTCAGGGTACTAAACGACTTACTTCACAATTCCGACAAAGGCCACATATCAATTCTTTCTATGCTGGACTTGTCCGCAGCCTTTGATACGCTAGACCATGAAATTATTGTTACGTATTTCTGAATCTTCTGGCTAAATGTACTAGTAGACACACAAATAAAAACACTGCAAAGAACTTGACGACTCAACTTTCAGCTTCATATAACTTTAATGACTATTTACTCTAACATTACTGTAACATGTAGCGTAGAAGACTGTACAATATCTGTCTGTTTACAGTTAGCTATACTTCGTTGCAATTCATCTCTTCACTTCGTTGCAATTAATCTCTTCTCAACTTTCCTCGAGCCGTATTCCACAGAACAGACCAACGACACACTTCTCAGTGTCGCTCCAGGTCTCCCAAAGCTGAACCAAGTCGTACTCAAGTCTACCGAATCAGAGCCACACACGTCTTACATCGACTGTATCGACTGTAACGGCTCAAGTCCACTGTAGTTCGCTGTATAGACTTTAACGACAGTAGTCCACTCCAGTTAACTCTACCCTAGTTAACTTGCATCGAGTCGTACACATTTCTCTTCCACAGAGCCGCACACGTCTTACATCGTCTGTATCGACTGTAACGGCTCAATCACGACTCCATACGACTGACTTTCACATTAACTCTCTGGCTTATATAGAGTCCCTAATCGCTTGTCCAAAGTTGCACAAACACGGCTAGTATCCTCTGAAATAACACGTGAGGAAACGTCACATCCTGTCTTTATTTATACACGTAGATTCCAGAAAAAACTCGATGCAGTGTCATCAAGTCGGGGTCACACGTAGTGACCTTTATCTGTCACTGTTCATTAGTAACTGTCCCCCTACTTAGATCTGTTCGTCCCCTGGAACAACACGTGTGGACACGTCACATCCTGTCTTTGTTTGCACATGTAGATTCCAGGGAACACTAGTTGCTGTGTCATCTCGCCGGGGTCATACGTTGACCTCTACCTATCACTGTTCATTTGTAACACTGCCCCCTTCTTAGATCTGTTCGTCCCGAACAGATTCTACTTCATCACGATACTGATGAAATCGATCGACGATCAATTAGGAAGCTTTGGTGGTTGCCCCCTTCTCAGAGATGTTCTTTCAATCTGGCAGTTGTCCATCTTCTTTCCATAGAAGAATGGGAGCCAAATCCTCATTTTTCAGCAGTTCCTCACAAATGTTTTCATCAATCTTGGTATGGAAACATCGACCTTCAGATGACGACATTGGGCACTCTTGTCGAGAAAATTCATCAGCATTCTAACGAGTTCGTGCTTCACTGGCTGAGTTTTACATTTTCAAGCATCTTTTTACAGATGGGTTAGGCTTTTTCCAGAGCTTCTTCAGAGATGACCAGGTTCATTACAGTACAGCAATATTCACATGTTCTTCTTACAACAGCAACTGACTTAGGGTTTGTACGATGCCTGTTGGGTTGATCTTCTCGCACAGTTTTATTTGTACAGTTCTATCTCAGATGGTTACTCACTTCACAGTTCTGGCATCTTAAACTAGTTCTGTCCTTCTTGCTTCTGACTTGATTATCGTTCTTCTAAAACCTCTGTTATACTTCATCAAACCTATTCTAATGAGGAATGTTCTTAGATTATTCTTTAGTGGCTTCACACTTTCAACTGATTCGTAAGGCTTTCTTCTTTGGTCTGATGGTTCCGGACAGAATCTTTCTAACAACATTTGCTATGGAGTTTCGTTAGTGAAAGGTGGGGGTCTATCAGTGGGAGAAGTGGTGGGCTTGTTTTCTAACAACATGGGCTATGGAGTTTCATCAGTGCAGGTGGGGGTCTATCAGTGGGAGAAGGGGTGGGTTTGAATCTTGATCTTGTTGAGGCCATCCACGTTGCACTCTGCATGTGTCGCTTTCTCCGCCTCCTCCTTAATTTAATATTTCTTTGGTTGCGTTGATGTCGTTGTCGTTGGCTTGCTTTCTTGTCGATCAATGCTGATGGCAGCCTCTTAGCACATAGGAAGGTATGGCATTTCATAGCTGTAGTCATCAAGACTGTAGATCTAACAAGTTGCTTCAGCATTATTCTTCGATGGGTGCTTTGCGAATGAGCTGCAAGTCCACTTGAAGGCAAGTTGTCAAACACGTCATCACCTTCATCCGAGTCTAGAGGACTCGACTGTGGGGCAGGTTGATAACATTCAACGTGCAAAGGTCCATCAACTTCAGCATCAGATTCTATTGTGTTTCCTTGACTTTCACCAGGGCTTCTCGCGCTGATCTTGACAGCTGGACAAGCTTCTGTTAAGTCCAGACCTTGCTGGTGTATTTCTTGGCATTCACAGTCTTCTTGTAAAGCTACGTACGTACAGTTCTTGTCAAACACATGGGTGCAATAATCAAGCTTCGAGTTCCTCTCATAGACACTGGCAGATAGACAGAAGTCTTTAAGGCCCACAGCAACAGGCTTGGACGCAGACCCAACGTTGTCTTGATCTGTTTGGATGGTTGAGGTACTCATATCAAGTTTATCTATAGCTAAAGCTTCGGTCAAACTATAGGTCTCTTCTATTGTTTCTTCAGCGGTCTCATTCTGCTTTTCGTTGAAATAGTAACAGCTATCGTCTCTTTTCATTTCTTGTGGGCCACATTCGTTTGGTTTGCTATCACAGTCACAGACAGCACAACCATCACCAGCATACCTATCGTAATTGTCTGTATCGCCACATTCTTGGTTGGACAATTGTTCGCTGTTCATCAATGGTATAGCTCTTTCATCTGTCGACTCAATCTGATACTGTTGGGTGTTCAGCAGCTCGTTAATCATGATTCTCGTTTGATCTTTTATCGTATCTGTTTGTTCTTCTGTCTTGTTGGGCGTGGTAGCTATTTGTTCATTCTCATTCATGGCTTTGATCAACTGGTTAAATGAAGAAAATCTGGTGTGGATTTCTGATTCTATCTTCTTAATGCTCTCTTTCACCGAGTTCATTTTGTATTGCAAAGTTCTCAGGAGCTCCATCGTATTAGGTTTGATTTCAAATTGGCAAGTGTCCGGATTCTCATCTTCCTCCAACAGGGCTTGTCTGAGACGTGCTGTTAGCGTTTCCTTATTTCCGTTAAGTTGTAGACCTCTTTCTCGAAGCTCTTGTCGAAGTTCTTTCATGTCAAGTTCAATAAGAAGTTTGATGGGAAACATTCTAGCCAGAAAGATCCCACTTCTGACACCAATTGTTACGTATTTCTGAATCTTCTGGCTAAATGTACTAGTAGACACACAAATAAAAACACTGCAAAGAACTTGACGACTCAACTTTCAGCTTCATATAACTTTAATGACTATTTACTCTAACATTACTGTAACATGTAGCGTAGAAGACTGTACAATATCTGTCTGTTTACAGTTAGCTATACTTCGTTGCAATTCATCTCTTCACTTCGTTGCAATTAATCTCTTCTCAACTTTCCTCGAGCCGTATTCCACAGAACAGACCAACGACACACTTCTCAGTGTCGCTCCAGGTCTCCCAAAGCTGAACCAAGTCGTACTCAAGTCTACCGAATCAGAGCCACACACGTCTTACATCGACTGTATCGACTGTAACGGCTCAAGTCCACTGTAGTTCGCTGTATAGACTTTAACGACAGTAGTCCACTCCAGTTAACTCTACCCTAGTTAACTTGCATCGAGTCGTACACATTTCTCTTCCACAGAGCCGCACACGTCTTACATCGTCTGTATCGACTGTAACGGCTCAATCACGACTCCATACGACTGACTTTCACATTAACTCTCTGGCTTATATAGAGTCCCTAATCGCTTGTCCAAAGTTGCACAAACACGGCTAGTATCCTCTGAAATAACACGTGAGGAAACGTCACATCCTGTCTTTATTTATACACGTAGATTCCAGAAAACACTCGATGCAGTGTCATCAAGTCGGGGTCACACGTAGTGACCTTTATCTGTCACTGTTCATTAGTAACTGTCCCCCTACTTAGATCTGTTCGTCCCCTGGAACAACACGTGTGGACACGTCACATCCTGTCTTTGTTTGCACATGTAGATTCCAGGGAACACTAGTTGCTGTGTCATCTCGCCGGGGTCATACGTTGACCTCTACCTATCACTGTTCATTTGTAACATTATGATGGCCAGATTCTCTGCAACTTTTGGTTTAGCAGGAGTCGTCCTAAAGTGGCTTGGATCCTACCTGACGGAACGCACCCAAAGTGTCGTTGTTAGCGGGACGGAATCAACAAGCTTACTTTTGAAGTACGGAGTACCCCAAGGATCAGTTCTAGGCCCAGTACTGTTCACTATGTACACATATCCACTCAGCGGTGTCATACGGCCAACCGGCATCTTATACCATTTCTTTGCCGATGACTCACAGTTATACGATTCATCAGTACCCTCAGAGGTGTCCCATCTGGCAGAGAATATCAGTGGTACCGTTGCAAGGGTGAGCGATTGGATGGTTGAAAATAAACTCAAGATGAACGAAGACAAGACAGAAATAATTAAGATTGGCACTAGGAACAATGTCTCAAAAGTTGAAAGCACAGATTCTCTCTTTATCACGAACTGCCATGTTCCTTTTGTCCATGTAGTGCGGAATCTTGGAGTTTTCTTCGACTCAACACTATCTTTCGACCCACACATAAATCAGCTCTGCAAAGGTCTTTATCTGCAGCTGCGCAGATTAGGCCAGATCCGACCATATTTAACAACGGAGTCAACAAAAACGCTAGCTGTGGTATTCATACTCTCCCGCCTTGACTACTGCAACGCCGTGCTAGCAGGTATACCTGATGACAAAATAGCCAAGCTGCAACGTATACAGAACAACGCCGCTCGAATAGTCCTTAAAAAAACTAGACAAGATTCTGCTACTACGCTCTTGCGCACGCTCCATTGGCTTCCCGTGAAAGCGAGAATCGATTACAAGGTCGCCACACTTTGTCATCAGTGTATATATAACAATGAGATGCCCTTGTACCTTAGCGAACTGATTACTCCATATGTCCCCCAGAGAACCCTGCGCTCAATGGACTCAACGCTTTTAGTAGTGCCACGTTTCTCCCTCAAAAGCTACGGTCTGCGTGCTTTTTCAGTTCACGGACCAAAGGTTTGGAACTCACTCCCCATTGATCTCAGACAGACAACATGCTATACCACTTTTAAGAAGAACATTAAGACCTACTTGTTTAAAACTTTTTTAGATTAACTGTTATTTCGGCAGTTGTGTTTATGTTTGTAATGTTGTTACAGCGCCTTGAGCCTACATTTTGTTTGTTAACAGCGCTTTATAAATAAAATTATTATTATTATTATATTAACTCGATCTATATCTTTCTTGTAAGTTCTTTTGGATTTTTGCAACCGATTTTTCGACCACTTCTACTCATCAAATCTTCATCACATTTTGCATACAAGCTCATGCTCAATGACAACATTTGAATCTATTTAAAAATCAACCAATAAGTTTATCAACTAGTCGTAATTAATTATTTTTTTTATACAGAAGATGTACTTAGCTAACAAAAGATTAGCGAGAATTAGGTCATTTGCTAAAATATTTAAACTAACAATAAACAATGAAACCTTCTACTTTTATAAGTATTTGGATAGCTCAGTGGCTAACAAGTCGGCCTTTCATACGAGAAACTTGATTTCGAATTCCGACTCAGCAATATTTAAAAAATTGCTTTGAAAAAATGCCCTTCCCGAGTGATCCACAAAAGTGATAGGACTATAGCGCATGAGCATGCTATAAGCATTGGAGGAAATGAAAACACTACGATCGCTTCAGAGAATTAAAAGATTGATTAAATATTAATATCAAAGAATGTGTCGATGTAGAGATTATATGAAAGACTGTATATATAAATCAATTATAAAGAAAACTTTGTAACAGATTTGTTGATTCATATTGTCTTAATTATCATTTTCTCAAATGATTTGTTTCTTCTATAAAATACATTGACTAATATACATCAGTGGTCGCAAATGATTGTAAAAGTTTAAGACTAAAAAGGCTAAAATTATAAATAATAATAATTATTATTATTAAAACAACGATTATATTTAAACGCACTAAAAAGTAGAAACAAAAAATCGTTGAAATCGTCGGGTGAATTTCAGTTGAACACATACTAAACACACCCAACGATTTTTTAAATTCTTTTTCTACTTTTTAGTACGTTTTAATAGAAGGAGTTTTATTGTTTTGTTTTTTAGCGGCCCCCGAAAGGGGAAAAGACGCTATTAGTTTTGTGCGAAATGTCTGTCCGTCTGTCCCGTTTAGATCTCGTAAACTAGAAAAGATATTGAAAATCCGACATCATAATATTTTAGACCATTCAAAGTTCTGATGCAACGGCTACTTTTTTTTTTCTTAAAGCGAAAAATCTAATTTTTTAAATCAGTTATGCAAGCAGTTTTTTAAAGAGAAAAAGCTAATTAGTATGCATTATAAGATAGACCTAATTTAATTCGAATAGTAATCCTATAAACTCCATTTTTATTGCGGAATTTTTTTTTATTTTTTTTTGAGGATTCGAATAAGAGATTGAGCCTTTTCAAAACAATTCGATCAATTATAAGACATCAGTTAGGCTAGGGGACGCGCGGTGGCATCCGAACTGAGGGTCCGGGTTCGAATCCTGGTGAAGACTGGGATTTTCAACTTTGGAATCTTTGGGCGCCTCTGAGTCCACTCAGTGGGTACCTGACATGGGTACCTGACATTAGTTTGGGAAAAGTATAGGCGGTTGGTCGTTGTGCTGGCTACATGACACCCTCGCTAACCGTAGGCCACAAAAACAGATCATCTGCCCTATAGACCACAAGGTCTAAGAGGGGAACTAGTTAGGTCAGGTTCACATCTAACTTTACATTCACTTACACCTATCCTTTGATCTGCGGGACCGTTGGGGCACTACACAAGATCTGTTAACCTTCTTTCTCCATTCTTATCTCTCATTTGTCTTTGATATAATTTTATTTGGGTGTTCTTTCTGAAAATATTGAAGCCTGCCTGGGTGGACCTCTTCGGGGGCCGATTTTAAGTTTGTGTTTCCACACAAACTGTCTTTTGTAACCTTGTTTTTTTACTATTTATTTTTTTATTGAATGAGCACAAGTAAGATTGAAATCAGCGAGTGGTGTTTGACGTTTAATTATCTTCATAATTGACTTAAACTTGAAACATTCATTTCTATCAAGCCCTGGCTACAGAAAGTGTAGCTGTAAAAAGAGAAACAATTATACAGTCAGTCTAAGACTCCAAGAAGTAGATTAGATTAGGTCAAAGCAAATGTTTACCCTTCGTACCCTCTAGATTTTAGTCTTTCATAGACTTTCAAGTGAACAAAAGTTTCATGTTGAATTCAATGGAACAACAAACAAATATTTTCTGTACGTGTGACCTACTTAGAGCAATTCCAGAATGTTGACCCATGAGCTGATTAGCCCAGAGACGGTTGAAACGTTTTCACCGAGGTTCTAGAAACCTTTCCAAGAAAGAAGCTACAAAGAAAATTCAAGGATAACCAAACAATCCAGACCTGGTATATAACAAAAAAAAAAAAAAAAAGACTCCTGCATTAAATCTGACAAAGTAAGGGAGAGGATTGAGGAGGTCAGTCTGGTATTGGTGGGAGGGGGTGGGAGGAGATTAAATCATAGCACAAGAAATAGTCGTGTCCACTAAGCCAGAAGAATTATCGATTTTAGTCGTTTCAAGTGTTAGTAAAGACTAAAGAGAAAAATACTGGACTATAGCTGGGGAAGGAGAGGTTGCTCCATAAGGTCATACAACACACTAAAATTGACTAAAAACATGGCTAGCCCGGGTGGAGCCAGCGGCGGACAGTTGTAGTCCGCCTAATACTAATTGATGGAAGCAGTAAGTGAGCCCATTTCAAAGACATGAAATGTGGCGTGTTGTTTGATGGTACACGTGACTTTTGATTGTATTTATTGCAGCCGTTGATTCCCTGACAACAAATGATTGTGTAACTCTAGAAAAGTGGACTTGTTTAAAATAGCTAGAAATCAAAATTTAAACATGGCCCAGCTTCTGGGCACAGCTCTACTTTAAATGTTCATGTATTATTGTAAACAAACGTAACCCTTCAAACACAATTCAGCTCGACACAGTGTGTATAACACAATGGAAAACAAAATAAGATTACACTCTACAGCGAAAAAAAGTCACACAGAAACATGGATCTAAGTAACATGTGAAAGAAAAACAAACAAACACACATTTCTCTTAGAGGATCCATTAATAACTTGGTAATTGCTATGTTACGATATTAATTATGATAAAAACTAAATGTGATGGACCGAAACAATTCAGAGTACAACGTACCGCATATTTGATCACGTTCAAACTCTAATGTTTAGACAGTGTGTGACACTAGAGGCTAATAATCCAGCTAAAAGGACGTATGTCACCATACTAATGCAGTAGGTAATCGTGGGGTCGCAAAAGGATAACATTAAAGAATTCTCTTTGAAAAAGTAATAAGTCAAAAGTGAACACGGCTTTGAATATCATAGCAATAGTAATCAACCATACTATATAAGCAATAGTACTCTACCATAAAATATACAATCATGTTGTCTTCTTATGAACCTAACACACTTGGACCACATTCGTTTACATCATTTCAACCAGAGCTTCTCACAAATATTACAAGCTCACTAGAACTATTGATCTATCGAACTTCTCACACACACACAGCCAATACATTCGTACAAAGTAGAACAACTTGTTGGGAAGAAGCAAACACGTTTTTCTTTCCATTAAAAAGGGAACACTACAGAGAGAGAGAGAGAGAGAGAGAGAGAGAGAGAGAGAGAGAGAGAGAGAGAGAGAGAGATAATTGTAAAAAAAAAAAAAAAATTATTCGAAACTGAGGTCGTGTGCTGCATAAGTACGAGCACGTTTTCTGGACATTTCTTGTTCATTGCCAACTTGTACGTCTCCAGTTGTGGTCATGCAGAAACACAGAATGGAACGGAGACAGGAATGGGGGCACGAGACGTACCATGTTCATGGAGAGAGATGGAGAGACAGTGCCGACACGATACTCCATGTGTGGGCGATGGTCTGTCTCAGTGCTGCCCCCAAAAATGTATCGATCATGTTCTCTGTGCTAGGATGCTACTGTTACCCAATTCTGGCAGAAAGAAAAAAAACAAAATGGGGGGGGGGGGGGTTGAGAGAGATATGACTGGGTGGGTGCGATGGGAGGACCTTTAGATGGAACGAGCAATTTGGTTCATGGGCATTTCGGGCGACAGGAGAGGGAGAAGGTGGTCAGCGGATGAAAAGGGAAGGGCAGGGAGTAAGTGAGCCGCTTGGACGAAAAAAAGAAAACCGGAGGCGACTGTGATCGATACGGACCGATGCTGCCGCGGCAAAAAGTAGTAGAAACATGATCCAGAGTTAAGCTGTAAACTTAATATGACCACAAGTGTCAAACCCGTCCAAAAAACATCTAGCGAAAATCTTCATTTGATGATAAAGAAGCTGGTGAATTGATATAAATTGAAAAGTGAATAAACGAAAATAATGCTATTTATTTATCTGGATTTATTGATCAGTAAAACCGAGAGATAGTGGTATAAAACAAATGTCAATAATTACAATTATAGCTTATTGTCCGTGAATAAGATCCAAAAGACTCAATTCAGGCTGCGGAGAAGGACAGATTCCAGGCTATGGGACCACTCGAAATGACAAATGATGAGAGGCCGATTGAAAGATTAAGCCTGAAGGGAAGGGAGGGGTGTGTTCTAGAGTGAAAGGAATAAGGGGATGTCCAGAATAGAAACACAAAAAAGTGAAGGGCTCTGAAACCCATAGGACAAGTCCTAGGCGTCAGTTCGAGAGGACATATCTACGCGCAGGACAGGAAGAAGTGAGTTCGAAAACAAAGTTTGTGCTAGCTTTCAACTCTCCCCTTCCCCAAATATGTGTTGGGCATTGTGTTGGTGAATGTATTAAAGATTTAGTTGGCGAATGTGTTGAAGAGGAGGCTGGAACACAATAATTATTCTTTCATTATTCTGGAACTACATCGATTGTCTCTCTCCTGCAGGACTACAAACCCGGAAGTACAAATTTGGGTTGATTCCGACCAGGAGATGATACTCATTCCGGAAGTACTATGACTGTCCTACTGTACAGTGTGTGTTCTGGGAAGTCACCGACTCCTCTTCTGTTTCGTGTGTGGATTAATTGATAGGAATGTAGATGTAAGTTTTCTGTAGTCCTCCAATGCTTTGGGTTGAAAGCCGAGCTGGACACACAAGACAACAGGTTCGTGAAGCTTTCCATTTATCACTTCGTGTGAGCGACAGCGAAACACATTTATTAGACCGTTAAAATCCCAAGAAATACACACTTACCATAGAGAGAGTAAGTAAGTCATTAATTACTTCTCTGTTTCGTTGTAACGTGATTTTAAAAAAAAATAATATAAGGACTGGTATATAGTGTTGTTTAGGTAGCTAATGACAGTTTTAGGAAACATCATTTTGAATGGCAGTAGTGTGAAACGAATTGGTGTGTATTCAACAAGAAACCAGTGAGATTTCTAGAATAGTTTATGCACGAAGTCCTGTTGGACGTCTTAAGATCGAACACAAGATCACAACATTGTTAAAGCAAAGTTAATAGATTGTGTTTAGTTTTTTATATCAACCAAGTATACAATTTTTGTTAGAATATTGTATAGTGAAAAATATTAATAAAAAGTCATTAGTATCAAAACGCAATACATGAGCATGAAGTCTATTTCTTGCTCCTAATGAATAAACTAATTCCTGATCAAGTTGTGACATCTCTATTCGGTTGTCGGTCAGGTCGTCGTTGAGCTCCCTCATCTAGCACAGAGGACAAGGGAGGGGTGTGCAGGGACAAATGGCCGCTACGAGACATACAGTGAACATTGGATGAATCACTTTATCACGCCAATTATGTAAATGAGAAACAAAAAGATAGCGGACTGCTTCCTGGATTAAAACCCTCCCTCCCAGGCTATCGGCACCTGATATTGGGCTCTAGTGTGGGCAGTGCACTGTGGGCAAAGCATCCAGCTCGTGTGGATTGCCTTTTTTTTTTCTGTGTGGTTACTTTGTAGAACCCTTAGGTTTCGAACATCTAGACTCTTGAATGAATAATGCTGTGGTAATCATTTTAAACAGCGAGTGTGCAGGCGTGTTTGTTTTTTCAGCGGTGACCTAGGACATTAAAAGTGAGTGTGTGTTTGTGTAGATGACGGCAGTTAGTACAAAACATAGATCTAGTTCGGGAAGAACACGGCTCAAATGTTCAAACAACTCTACAGTAGCATTTAGTATGGCAATGTTTTGTCTCTCATAGACAAACACTCTCTTCAGTTCGTTTTAAACACTTTCAAGCTTTAGTCTATTTTAGTTCTTCTCTTTTCCTGCACGAGAAAACATAATAAACCTACAAATACAAACAAACACAGATATATATATATGTATGTACACCCACAAAGTCTAAGTTTTGCAATCTAGGTCACACACAGACAAATATCACTGTGTAATGGTGAAAGTGTGAGTAATTGTTCATGACACTCTGAGCTAACACATCATATAAACTGGCGTTTCAAAGTGTCTGTAATAATCTTTCCACTGTGTGACACATCCGCCTCTATCTTGTTCTCCTGCTGTTTGAGTAAGTACTAAAATGAACCTAAAGAAAAAGAAGGTGGGGAGTGATTTAAACAAAAATGAATTAAACAAATTGTGCATGTCCTAACTAGATGATGGGTGATTATCTTCTGTATGATATGGACTTAACTTTTCGTGTACAACGGTGATATCACTTATGTCCGAAGCACGTGGGCTCGCATAGTATTCGGACAAACGAAAGGAGCGGCTAAAGTCCTTGTCACACAAGTTGGTGGCGTCACGCCCTTCAGTCCCCTCGTACTGCAGCACACTGTCGCTGGGTGGTAGAGGCGGGGTGCGTGGCGGAAACCAGGGGTGCTAAGGCCAAAAACTTGGCGGTGTGTGTGTGTGTGTGTTGTGCTATTACGAGCGCCATAATGAGCGCCTAGCGGGTGAGTCAAATGTGTTTTTGTGTGTGTGTGACATGGTGCGAGTAGAAAAAAAAGTGTCATTTTGTCGCCTATTGTGTCAGTCACCAGCTTGGCCTGTAATAAGCCGCGGCCTCATTTTTCTTCTCTCACTCACTCCTACTCTCCCACTCTCTTTTCCTTTCTCTCTTGTCGTATTCATTTTTTCGTGTGCTTCTTACCAAGACAGAAGCCCGGTCACCACAACTAGCCCCAACGATGGACCGTGTTTCAGAGCTTAGTGTGGATTTACTTGTCTCCAGACTCGAGCTTTTTGTTTTCTTGCGCTACTTTTTCTAGTTCCATTTTTTTTTCAAAGGGGAGTAAAAAAAATAGTCTTCACAACAAGAGTTACTTGCCATTGTGTTCGAATCTCAATAGTTCAATGATTGTCTTTTTCCCCCTCGTGTTCTATACTTCCGAATGAGGGATCTCTGAACGATGGTTTCAGCTGTGGTTTGTTGTGTGTGTCACTGCTGCTGTAACGACCATGTGGGACGTGATTCTGAGCACCAAGATGGACCAAGAACTGTGGTGTAAGCCCATTGCTTAGTTGGTAACATGTTTCTAGTTATGTCTATATTGTTTTAAGAATAAGTACACTTTTGTCAACTTATGTAATAGTTCACTTGTATCAATTCTAAAAAAAAAAAAAATCTTTATAACCTACTAGATCTAACTAAAATTTGGAATAAGCTACTGTTAGTGCATCAAAGGCAGTCGTACGATGAAGCAACTTCCGCATCCGGTAGGTTTTATGTGTCCATTTCCTACTACTCATGAGCATGAACATAAAGAAGAACAAACCAAAAATGTCTCATGACACTAGCTAAGCTAATAAGTGACGACATTTCTGAACTCTTTCCTATTGAATCATGTATTCATTGAAGAAAGGTTAGACTCATGCATTTCTTTGTGTACTCAACAAGTAAGCCTAAATGTATTGGCATACCTATAATCAGAACCAGTAATGGAGAAAGCTTTGTTTCTTTTTGCATGTTATCTGCCTAGTGTCGTATCAACACCAAGGCATTATGTGACAAGCACATCTACCAACTGCATATTTCCTATTTTTATCCTGCTTCAGGGGGGGGAAAATATTTATATTAAAACAACTATATGTCTAAACAACAATGTCTGTCACAGGCGGCTGACAGGGCCTGCCCACATTAAGGTCACAAGTTCCTCTATAAATAAGAGACCTCTGATTATGACTTTCCAAAGCATTGTTCGGTTTTATCGTTGAATGCGTAGATTCTTTAGAATCACCAGACGTCCATTTGGTCTCAGGTAAACATTTGTCAAGTGCAGACACAAAGATCTCGTCGCTCCAAGGATGCCGCAAGGTAAAAGATGTCGGCTGAAGATAAGACGTGAGGGTGGTGCATGATAGAAGGAAGACCAACGCAGTTTTTTTTTAATCCTCTTTGTTAATTTCGTTTGCTGTAAATACAGTTTAGGTAAAAATGTCTTCAAATAAAATACTAGTGACTATACAGTGAGTCCACACCATTTCACTTATGAAACATAATAGATGTCTCATTAAAACGCACCCCTTCCCGCCCTCCAATAAGGTTTATAATCTGATAAGCGACAGAATAAATTAACCAACATTGACTCGACTCCTTGTGATGATCCAATAGTCAAATGGAAAAAAAACATTTGTCAGTAGTCGGCATCAAGCGACAGATAAATAAGGTAGGACAGTCACGAGAACCCGTGTACGGTCAGTAGGAACAAATCCAATAATCCTACCCGCTAGCTACCACAAAGACAATTAATATAGCCAGCCAGTAAATCACTGCTGGCTCTAGGAGACCAGTACCACACACAAAAGCTAACTAGTCAATGTACTCTTCTTTATTTACCATCATCCTTCTGAAGTTCAACTACCAAGAGTAGTGTAGGCCTATTTAGGCAGTCAAGCAACAGTCTCTTCAAATATAAACGTTGCTCATTATGGGCGTAGGAAAACTTGGGTATTGAAGGACTCATTAGGATAAGAACACCTTCAAGTATTTGAACTTAAGTAAGATTCTAAGAGAAAAAAAATGTTTCGACCAATGAGTTTCTCATTCTGGTAGGAAGACCCTTTTAGATATGATCTAGAGCAAAACTAAAGTAGACTATGGACATAGCTAGCATCACTATTCACTGTGTAAATATCACTTGACCTAAACAGAGACTAGATGAGCTGTTTATTATGTGAGTGCGCTTTGTGTCGCGTGTTTGGGTATTTCGTGACTTTTTCCAGTTTTTTCCCGAGGAGTAAAAGCGTTGTCGCGTTCTGACGTTACCCAGATCTAGCGGAAATTGGCCACGCAGACGAGATAGGACCTTCGTGATCCAATGAGAAGACTGGGGCCAGGGGGTGGAAGCGGTCTACGTTGCTCACTATGCTGGAGATGAGCGCTGAGGCGATACATTCATTGAGATGAGAGTAAGTGCAATACAATCAGACTGATGAAAAGACCTCATTGATTATGATGGGGGGGGGGGGGGGGCGGTGTAGTTAGAAATACTTTAAAAAAAAACACTGCGTTCCAGAGTGCTGTCATATATTTCATCTGTATTATTAGCTGAATTATAATTCGATTGTGACAGCTTCCCTTCGTTAATAAAAAAAAAAAAAATCAACTTCTCTGTGAAGGCTCAAGTGATCGTTGATATTGACCATTATCAAAACACACATTACTGACCCAAAATGTCAAGCGGTCATTCAGCGCGTGACTCACCCTTCCAATCTTTCCGGCTCGTCCACTCCGAAGGCCCGTGGGGCAACACGTCCCCATAACAGATAACGGGTGATAGTTTGGCTGAAACACGGACACTGTCTTCTTGGTTCTCTACTCTCGGTGCTCCATTTTGTCCTCTCGAGAGTTATACAACCTTCAGTGTGCTCATACATCACAAGCCTACAGTCTTCTCATTTCTTTCTCCATCTCTCTCTCTTACTCTTTCTGTATTTCAATATTCAAATGACCGGAATCAACTCGATCTCCTTCTGTCGTCGAGCGCCATCCGTCGGCATGATGAGGCATAGGCATGCATTGATTACGCGGCGTAACCGAATCCTTTGCAAGAGTAAGCCGACACCAGCCTTTCTCTTATCCTAACTAGTCCATGATTTCTTTTGGTAGCATTCCCTTCTTTATATTACTGCCCATTGTACCATTCAATAACCAGGGTATCTCATTAAAACTGCCCGTTGAGGAGACCCCCCCTCGAGTCCATAGATTCACAAACTATCCAACCACAAACACATTGTCCAATCTTTACAGAAGAAAAAAAAATTAAGCTCTTCCAACTCTCTACCCGAACAATCGATCACTGGCTGGAATGATTTTTTGTTTTGTTTGTCATCCTTTCTGACCACATCTTAAGGCCAGACAATTTAATAACATTTTTTTAACCCACCCATCATGCGGCGATATACAAATGTGTTCGTGCGCGCGCCTGTGTGTTATTTCAAACCCAAAACCCAAAGTCCCACACAATGCTAAATAATTAATAACCTTTCGCGACTAATTGTTGACCAACTCTTTTATTATTTTATTCGTCTGACCACAATATCGAGCGGTCAGTCTAGGGTCTGGACCACTCACAATAGTTAAGTCAACATATTTAGCGTGAGCCAGCAGTTTCCATTGTGTGTTTCTTCTCCCTTCTGTTTGACATTGTCTTGACCAAACACGTCCCCTACCTACCCTTCTCACTTGGTTGTCGTCTAAACGCTTCAGTTCCCAACTCACTCATTCCTTGTTTGTCAACTCACGCTGCAGCGGTTCATTCATCCACCACTTGAACCATCTTGTCAACCATTCGTCAGCCTCCTCAACAATCACATGACTCTTTCGCATTAGCTCTGTCCGTGAGACTAACTGATCTCTTCATTCAATCCCTAACGAAATATAGGGACACCTATTTGAGCTGGAACAATTCCATTAATACAGTTGGAATAGAAATAAATGCATTCCCTTTTAGGACCTAGGAAAAAAATTCATTTCAGAATGGATATCCAAGTCATCTTTTCTCAACCTAAAGTACGCACACAGCTAAAGTATTCCTTTACCGGGGTATTTTTATTTTGGTGATTCGGGGGTTGGGGGATGAGAATGTGAATGAGTCATCAAAACGCTCCAATATTTCGTCCATCGGGAGGTACAAAGTGAGACTTTTATTTGAATGTAGTCTTCATTCAAAAGTCCATTATCGTTAGCAAAAGGAATGGGCTTATCTGAAATAAAATAATGTGACCAATCTAGACAGAAAAAAGATTTGAATGCAACTCTGTCTAGACTCACTTCAATACACATCTCTTATCTGAGCACTTAATGATCTCCTGATTAGCTATTATTCTTTATTCTTAGAATGGTGTCAATGAAAATTCCGTCGCTGACTTTACTCGGGTGAATCAACGGAATTCCACCATGACATTAAAATCCCGAGGTTTATTTTAGTCCAGCTTCAAGGCGTCTATTATTAATTGACTATAACGGTAGACAGTGTTGAGTGCTGGTTTGGGACATTAAAACTCGATATAGAGTGCAATGTTTAGCGCAAACAGTCGATGAATCTACTAGAAAAACTTTGTCATCGGGAAACTAAATTTAAATAGATAGATTCAGAAATAGTTGTTCCCCCCCCCCCCCCCCCCGGGATTACTTTTTTTTTAAACGAACCGCCAATTAGCTGCTGGCATCCAATAAGAATATGTCTTGTTAAGAAGTGTCCTTGCACTAAGAAATCGAATACTGAAGATGTGAACGTGTGCTGTGGAGTTGAGTCGAGTGGACATATCCACATGGAAAATGGCTTCAACAAACCAGTGCTAATAGAACAGCGCTACACAAGATCACGCCAGCTACACCAATAACGATGTAAGATGAACGTGGAAAATATCTCAAAGCCACACGTTGGCTTAATATCCGTTGTCATTAAAAGAGTTTCGTGAATGCACGAATACGAAATTCCTTGTTTCATTTATAGAAAAAGAATTAGCTAGAAAAACGAGGTTTTAATGACTCTCAATGTATTCACGTAGCTCTCATTGTCTATCTTAGAAGTGAAATGAGGCCATTTCCACATGTAGAATTAAAGAAACAATCCTATTTATTAAATATCAATAAAAAAAATTTGTGCGACAGTGAAAGAACACACTCTGATTTGTTATGACTGAGAGGATAAATGTAATAAAGCAAACAAACAACAAAAAAAAAACAACTAAAGTGCAACAAATGAACTAAGCCCAATGTTTAGACCGAGCCCTAACTCTAGCACTCTGACCTACAGCATGTGTGAAAGTACGATAGCGGGAGACATAATGAGAACAGAGTGATGTTTTCCTTGGGTTAATTGAGGAACATGATTTCTGGAAATGGCCAGCTGCAGTCCGGCGTTAAATTATCTTCCCAGGGCTTATCGGTGAGCGGGGAGCTAAAATGACCATCTCTGACCAGTTGATATTATCTCGATGGGAGCACGCTAAAATCTAAAAAAAAAATGAGCACCTGGCTGCCATGCAAAAAGCCCCTCCCAACGTTCTACTCCCTCTTAGGGAGCTGATGGTATTGAGCGTATGGGAGGTGGGGGGCTTTAGAATGTACCAACGAACGTAGGTGTTGGGTGAAGAATGGTGGGCTGATTGAGCGTGACGTCACTTAGGCAGCTAGTTACTGATGCAGTCAGTGTCAATTAACTCACCCCTTGGACTCTGTGGGAATGCCAAATATCCTGACTGCGACCCTGGGGGGGGGGGGGTGCGCTCCCCCAGCGGAAATTGCATATTCCTTGTGAAAAGTAAGAACGGTGAGTTTAGGAGCCGAAGTTGGGGCAGATGGCTAGCCTCTTGGGACAAACAGCGCACACGATGGACGCCGATGGGCTAGCAATAATTATGAGCACAATTCAACGTTGCGCGGACGCGCTGATTCGTTTGGTTTATGTTGAAATTTAGCAGTGGGATGCTAATGCGTACATATCTGCATCATGAAATAATAATAATGATGATGATACAAGTTCAGTTTAATACAATTCTGACAGACATTGAGTATCATAATTACTGAAGACAGAACCTTACTACTATGTCCAGACAAGACTGAGAACAAGTTCAAATCTATGACATGATGATAGGGATGGCCCTATTGAAACAAAACAAGCAGCGCTCTTTCTAAAGCCGTATTAGTCATTTCAATCAAGGCCAGGTAGTTTCCTCTGTAACAAGGGATTATGGCCCTGTCTGTAAAATGGATTTTCTTTTTCATAAACGTTGCAATATTCAAAATATTTTTAGACAGCCGGGAAGAGTTTTATAGTCGAATACACAATCAATGCATCGTTAGAAGAATTTAAATCCTGTTCATTTTACTGACATGTAGTTTGTATACTGGTATGAATGTTTAGTACTTTTATTTGGACGTTTATTCAATGCTTAGGCACGTGATGATTAATTAGTCAAAAGTCTCGTATACAAGTGGGGATCTGAAGTTCATTTAGAAGAATCTGGATATACTTAGATATATGGAACGAAATACTATATGTACTGACACCCATAAAATCAATACTTTTTCTACTGTCATGAAGTCAAACTGACCTATGAAGCTCACTCCACTTAAATGGTGTATATAAGTCAAGGAATGACAACTTTCGACCATAGTAGACCACTCACTAAAGAATGAATCCATTACATTCACACGACATCTCAAAGAGATGAACATGTCTCTGGATCTACAATGTTTAATATATCTCAAGCGATTCATTTTTAAAACAAGTAATATAAAATATTTTTAATCAATTCCTAGTTTATGTTCAGATAATATGGTAATAATTCGATTTGCAAATTTGTACTTGAAAATATGATTTGATTTTACCATTCAACCCTTTGACAGTTAAGAATGTGTGAGCTAATATCAGGAATGAAATAAATGAACACAAATGCAAAGTTATATGAATATCGTAAAAAACAATATCTTCATTCAAAAGTTAAACAGGCGCACCACTAGATCTCGTTATGTTTTTGAGCCTAACACTGTCCACATCTGGGAATCCTTTGCAGTGCCGTGTCACTGAGAATTCCCCCCCCCTCCCCGCTTTACAAGGTACATCACAATATTTAGTGTGCTGGTAATGTCAACACACAGCTCAACAGAGGGTTGCAATGAGTCGACAAACCATTAGATAGACGAAAATGTTACATTTTTAAGAGGCCAACCATACACACGAGAACAATGGTTTAGTACCAGTAAATTCACACTTAAAAAGTGAACAGACATTAAATCCGAATGAGCCTTCTTCAGGTACCAAGTACATTTCGTAGGAATCAAAGAGTTTACTTAATAATTCAATCAATTTTTGTTTTTTTGCGCTAGTAGGTTAAAGAAATTGTTCACATGTTTCATTACGAAACTACACATCTAGTTTCTTTTGAAAGAATCTAAATTTAGGAAAGTAGACAAAACCTAGTAATATCGAGGTCTTAACAAGTTTACATTGTACGCTCTCACTAACTGTTAGTTCTCAAGACAAAAGCGTTCCACTTCAAGTGTAGGCCATAAGATCGGATTTCTCCTATTTCATAATGCTCATGGGACTAGTCGAGGGATTATCACCCATTCCGGCCTCCATTTTGACCTACGAGTAAGACTGGTAGATAAGACAGGCTAGGGATGGGGGAAATGGGGCATTAGATAGTAAGGCTACATGATGCCGAAGAGTTCACCCAGAGAGCACGCTACACGTTCTATTTTCAGCCGCTATGTACTCGCCAAGAGGTTAGAGCTGTCTCCCCACCTCACATACTTTTTTTTACATGGCCTAAGTTGAAGCAGGAAACACCCTAAAACACACAGCGGAGATCTAAGACTTTTGGAGAGGTAGGCGAGGAGGGGGGGGGGGGGCTTTAACACTCAGAGTCGGGAGTCTTCGCTTTTTCCTTCTGGAAATGTCATTATTTAGAATTTATCTTTGGAAGATTAAAAAAGAAGTGAAGAAATACTAGGCTTTAAAAAAAGCAGAATGGAACTGAGATGGGAGGGCAATGCCAAAAAGGGGGCGGGGTGTCTACTACGTATATAAGCTTGGAGTTTTCAAGTGAAGGAAGTTAACTGTAAGTAGATGCAGCCGGCATGCCACATGTATAATTCCTCCACAGCTTCTTACCCCCATCACCGCCACCATCCTCCACCGCCACGGTGCCCACTCTTGGTTTTTCATGGCTCTGAGATGAGTGGCAAAGATTTTCTGTGAGGCCCGGATTGGTCCAAGATATGCCTACCTGGTCTGCGATTGGTGGAAGGTGCCAGGAGCCCCCTAGGAGCACGCCAGAGCTGGTAGTCTCAAATAGGTAAAACTATCCGAACCAGCCCCGGCTCCTTGAGACACGCAGAGGCACGCTACAGTGGCCTGCTTTTTTTTTTTAAACTTTACGGCGTTTTTTTTTTCTTTTCCATCTGGGTTCTTCGACGCTGCTCTCAGTGCTTCGCTGGCGAGCTTCACCGACATGGTCTACAGCAGGCAGTGCTGAGGTCCTGCAACTTCATATACATCTTTTTTTTGTTCACTTATGGAATGAATCAACGCACTCGTTTTGGAATATAAGGATTTTTACAACTATGCTTTCATCTATCTTTCAATACGACGCTACTGTTCTGATGAATTAAGGAAGACATCTGTACAAAATGAGGGGGAGAACACTGTCTCAAGATCCAGAATGGAATTTCGACTGATGCGACAAACAGACAATAAACATTGTTAGCAGAGGTTCAAACTTAACACAGTCCAGTACAGCTCTGCAGCGTGAACTCTAATAACAGATTTCTACACTGTTCAAGATGGATGCGACCAGTTGACAAGCATAAAGGAAGACTAAAAGACAGACTAGGAGAGAGACCGTTAGCGCATGTAACATACTTCTTTGCTATCCCATATTACAATCAAGCTATGGAATGTAAAGAAGTATGTATCGTACGTTAGCATTCTACAACCATTACAGTCAAGGATTTTCTAGTTAAGATTCATTTTTTTTTTGGTCAATGTAAGTTTATTTTCCTGTGGACTAAAACCCATGGAAAAGTAAATCAAACTTAAAATGGATTTGTCGCTTTCAAACTTAGAAGCTGATACCAATTGCACATCTCTTCTCAATACAACAGTTTGTTGTAGTTGTTTTGTTTTTTTTAAATTAATTATCCGTGATCCAAAATGGATTCGCTTACGGCATTGACTATAGTTAATTTTTACATCAAGTTGTATATTTTTTGTTTTTATATGTATTAGTGTACTTCAAAAAAAATTCTTTTAGGACAATTGATTGGTTATTAGTTTTACCTCTTTTTTTTTTTTTTTCAATTAACTGTTTTACCCTCGAAATAGGAAATAGTTTTGTTCCTTGATGGTTATTGTGTAATGATTTGATCACAAATGTTCATTCGGACAATGTGATGGATTGCACTGTGTTATAGATAATGAATTTATAGAAACCTCAGAAAAAAAAAAGATATATAACTAGAAATGCCTAAAGCATGATTTTACCATTCTATTCTACTCTAACTTTGAAAATTTGAATCTCTTCATGAAAGTTTTCATTATTTGGAAGAAGATTTTGCTATGACTATTAGATAAGTGAATTATTCGATAATTAGTTAATCTCGTTTAGATTTCTCAAAGTTATAAAGCACAAACGTCAACTGCAGAAACCTATTAGAAAATGTCGATCTAAATATGGAGCTACTGAATGACTTTGAAACCAATGTCCATGTTTGGTGCTGTGAGTTTCCTAATAAATCACAAGTTAATGATGGGTTGTTTTTTTTTTCGTAGTTGTTGTTTGTTGCTCTTCTTTTCTGACATGTCCGTAAGAGCTACTGTGCCCATAGATCACGTGACCATAGAGCGGCAGGGCGAGCGGGGTGTGTAAGGAAATGACGTAACATTCCCACACCTCGCGTCTGCCTCGTGTGGTTTGCATAAACTTCTCAGGGGCGTAGCCAGCAAAACATGTACTTCCTCACAAATTTATTGTTGTCTAAATGCCTTTTTCAATGTTTGTTTGTGTCTTTTGCTCACAGCTTCCAAAACTGAATTCTACAACCCCCCCCCTCCTTTTTTAGAAATCTACAATTGCCAGACAAAAAATAAAACTTAAAATGTTCTATGACAAAAACAGTTTTGGAACGCAGATGAATATGTTCATTCAAAAAATCAAGCAATGCCTGTCGAATAACACCAATATTTTTGTTTGATTTTCACTTGTAGTCCTACAAATAAGACTAAGACTGTTTTATTGATCCTTGTTAGAAATTTGTTGCGTTGACTATAGCTATTGAAGTTGCATTCTCTCTGTATTTATGTCCGCGTGATCAGTAGTGGCAACTGTGAAGAAGACAATTTTCAAACATGTATCTGTAGATTTGACAGTAACGTTTTGAATGGCTCTTGTTGTATTGTGACTATTTCATTATGGTTTTGACATCCCTGTTTCGTTCATTTCTCCTTATCACTTTGTTCCATAGCCAATAGACCGAAATGTCAGGCCCCAGCTTAGATAGCGGAGAAGTCCTCCTAAAAACGTACGTCTCTCTTTGACCTCGGCCCCATCACTTAGTGCTATTCAATTTGGACCAAAACTTAGCACTAGTTCATCAGTTAGATGAATAACAAAAAAGTATATGTTTCAATGTATTACAATTCCAATGTGAATTTTCGAAGCTCACTTGAAATCACCTCTATTATTTCCTAAGTAATAACCGACAAGTATTCAGCTTACCAGTCTTCTCTTTCTCTGCATGTGGACTAAACAATGTATTTAGCAGTACTAGCATGCATCAAATGATTTGTCTAAAGGTAAAGTTTGTTGGTATAATAATGAAGAGCTAGCTTAAAGAAAAGATTTGTGTCCAATCCTGCCACAAATAACACGCGAAGAGAATGCAGACACGGTTTAACAAGTACTAGATTATCATTGACTAGATTATCATAGACATTTTGTAGTCGCTAGTTTTTAAAGATATTTAAAAATTAATTCTCTGTTTTAATTTCTTTGTGTAACCAGATATGTGTCTGTATATCTGTTATTTCATGTCTATTTAAAAATAAACATCAATGTATTAAGTATGCTTCTGTACGAGTGTAATTACCATGCGAGTGTTTGGTAGAAATCTATGAATAGAAATGTTTCAACATCATAGAGATGTAGATGCTATTAAAATGGCTCAATGTGTACAGATTTATTGAAATACAGCGTTGTCTTGAATTCTAAGTCACATGTGTCTGCATGGCGTGAGTGCTAGCAGCATGTGCGAAGATAATGAGATACAACGGTCTGGGGAGGGGGCTGAGGCAATGGTTTATGGGGAGGTTGGGGTCGGAAGAGTATGGAAATAGACTTCTGGAGGATGCAAGCGGTGAGAGAAGGGATAGAAAGAGAGTGCTTGGGATTTTCGGGAGGTGGGCGGGATGTGTTGGTGTGTGTGAGGGTCCGGAGGGGGGGGGGGAGATAGCGGGATTCTTTATTTGCAAACTCAGGATGGAAGAAGACTAAAGATAAGAAAGACACTAAAAAGGCGCAATGTGAAGAGGCCGGGGAGCTAATTGAAGGCCGTGAGTGCGTCCTTAAAATAAGAGAGAGAGAGAGAGAGTTAATAAATACCTAAAGCGTTGAAATACATTTATATTTTAAGCTAGTAATGTCATTTGTTTTAGTGTAGCGCCCTCTATTGAATTAAGAGCAATATGAAATGTATTTCCAAGTAATAATTACTTTTAGAACAACTGATTTGAATATAATGAAAGAAAGGCGATAGACAAAAATAGTTGACGTGACATTGTTTCCCTTCATGCAGGTCGGGACTGATAGTCTGCAATGAATGGTAGACAAAGCTGGTGTACAACAGTTCAATCCAGGAGAAGGATCAATTAAAATCCTAACTTAAAAAGTGAACTATCTCTGGAAAGTATTAATAAACAGAGCAGCAGAACAAGTCCTTTGGTAATGATAGAACTAGGAAAAGATTGGCCCCATGTTATAGCTACAAAGCTCTAGAAAAGAACATGAATACAAGAGACTGCTCCACGACCCATCTGTTCTACAGAGTAGTTCAATAGTGAGGTGCTGAGCCAGTCGCTTCATATACACGCACCTAGGGCCCAAACATACATTATAGCATGGAACTACTAAGACTATTTGTTTTATGTTACGTGTGATTATATCCACTAGGCTGGGACAAAATGAATGCATCGAACTGAATAGAAATGTGACATGATTATTAAAAAAAAAACGAAAAGATTTTTAAAATACTAAAAATTAAAAAAAAAAAGATTATTTATGGGAAAGAGATACACATTTACAGCCATACATCAACACTGTAAGATTTATTTCCCATCTTCGATATCAAACATAATTAATTACTTACCACTAATTACGTAGTTAACTGGTTAATTAATTTTTTAATTGATTCATGTTTTGTTAGGAACAATGAATAACAGTGCAAAGATTCGAACTGATTCGAGAATTCAAGTGGGAGAGCTAACGTGTTCAAAATTAGACAGACTTGATAGAAGCTTTAAAAAGACGTTCTTAATTATTTTTGAAGACACAAGTTTGAAGCATTGTGTGTCAAGTTCAAACAATGAAATGATAAGATATACTAGAACAGTTGTTGACGTAGGTCCATTGTTCGTCTCTCTATTTGTTCCTAACCAATCCAATCAGTTGTCCCATGAGTTTCTACTTCATCTTAAATCATCTGTACTGGCACCTCCACCAGAGTAGACGTTTACTTTTGAACACACAATAGTAGGACATTGGATTGACTTTCAGTGGCCAAAATGAAATCGCTAGTGCATGTCGGTAATCTTTTAGTTCATTAATAATAGAAGGATGAAGGAGATTTTTTGTGTGTGTGTAGAAATGTTAATAAGTATTCCATGAAATCTTCCAAATAGATCAATGCTTCACTAGACTTTATGTTTCATACCAATTGAATAGCTTTCTAATAATGAAGACCTTTCTGTTGAATAGTGCATGTTTTATTTATCTCCACCAAGGGCAGGTCTCAGCAAGTTCAAAGTAGTTGGATTGATTGATTTATTGTTAACATTTTTTTAGATTTATAATTCTATTTTTTTTCAAATAATTGTAAAGTCTCTACTGTGCAACAAGAATAACATCCTTTCATCTCTTAAAGCCATAATGAATGCTTTATCTTCAGACATGCGCACAGAAAAAAAAAAGCAAATACAGCGAGGTGGCGCGCTCTGCTCATGTAGCGCCTTCCGCCATCGCTGCCTAGTTTCTAAGTATAGTGTGAGCGAAGAAGAGATGCTACCGAATTCTTGGGCGATTGGCGCCAAAACTCGCGGCTGCCAAATTTCATAGTTCTAGAAATAGATTTGTGTTCACAGTGCCGGCTGATTGTGCCACCATTTGTTAAGCTCTGTTACAGAAATGGAAGGAAAGATGCTCACTTGTACTACGTAGGAGTAAATGTACGAAGGCTAAGCTAAAAGAAAACACAAAAAGTGGATGTCATTAAAACCATGGTTGAACACAGATGGGACGGGATAGACTAAACTAAACTATTAGAATGGCCCGGCACAAACTAAACTAGGTTAAAGCAGTTACTTAAACAACCAAAAGGTTGGACAGGGGTTGTTGTTAGACATATGGGTTGAATGTGTGTAATGTACAGCAACCAGCATTGTTATAATTATAAATAATTGCTCAACTCGTCTGTAGGGCGATATGTAGGTCTGGTGGACAGCTTTGGTTTCAGTGTTTTCTCTATACTATATATGCACGATAGTTTCTAACTCTTTGCTGAATGAAATAAGGGGAACTTTATGAACAAGGTTTGAACTCAACTTTAATGGCAATAAACGTAACATCAAGCAAAGTCTATTTTCAGCGAACGCTTTCACTCTTACCCTTATAGCACACACACAGACACACACACACACATCTATGATAGAAGTGGCGCCATGGGACGTAGAGAAGAGGTCAGAGTTTGGTGGGTTGGGGTTAACAGAATCAGAGAAACTTAGCTAGAATCTTCTAGTAAAAAAACTAAATGAAACTACAAAGAATAAATAGAGTACATATACGTATATTACATACAGATCAAGTCATAAAAAGCATATATAAAACCCAAAAGAAACGTGTTTGGTTAAAAAGAGCACAATATGTGTTAAAAGTTTACAAATAAGCAAAGAAATATTTCACTTCCATGTTTCATTCTCTTAACGTTCATTTTTTTTTCTATTGAGAACTTGAAGTGATTTGGTCATGAATTAATTATTTAATAGGCCACCAAAGAAATAGTTCCCCCTTTCTCTATTAGAACAATGCATCCTCCCACTGAGGCGTGTAGTGGAGAGCAGTTGAATGATTTTAACTGACAATGTCTTATACTGGAAATTTACATGTCACATTAAGTAAGAAAAGCAGCTCCAAAGATAAATGAGGTTTGTTTAGGTTGTTAGACTCTACAAGAGTTCTTTTTTTTTTATTTAGACGCAACAAGATTTGTTTTTCAATGATTAGGTATTGGTTAACAATACAACATCAAATTAATTTTTGTAATTAAAAAATCAAGTTACAAAAAAGGGTTTCGGCAATCTAAATATCACTAAGGCGAAAATAAACGCTATTGTATAACGATGGTTAGGCCAATATCAAAAGCGAAAAGAGAATGCAATAGGTCTATATTCTAAAAGAAGCCCATCACACCATTAACGGCTGAATGTTTCAGTCGATTGGACAGCGGGAAATGTGAGACAGGCGAACGGGCCAAAGGATAACTGTGAAGTGCATTCATAGTAAATGCGGACCCATTTGTTGATTAGGGCTTGCACTGAGGACGTATGTGCTAACTAGAGCAAACCAACACACGCACAAAGTAGAACTGTTTGTTTTAACCTCCCAGATTACTCATTCAGCTCAAGCTGAGGATTATTACACCGGGGACACCAAATCATGGACACGTGAGAGCCTCATACCACAAAGAACAATAATAGGCGATCGTGGCAAAAGCTGTTATTATAAACACACAACAACTTTAATTGTAGGGACATGAAGGGCTTCAGTGTTTTTTTGAGAACCACTGCTTTGACAAGGATAAATATACCATTCTACAGTATGCATTATTTCAAAGATTTTATATAAAAGAAATCGAATGCATTGGACTGTGGCACTGTGTAGTAATGGCAGCTTAAGTCCTACTTGGTACACATATTTTCCCTTAATGTTATTGAAAACGTTTATCAATAAAAAAAAAATCAATACCAAAAACTACTAATACACACCAGATAGTATAATAAGTCTCAATCAAAGATAATGTTCAAAATATCCAAACAAAAATAAATGAAATTCAAGGTTACAAAGACAGTTTGTGTGGAAACACAAACTCAAAATCAGCCCCCGAAGTGGTCCATTGAGACAGGTAAAAAGGCAGGTATCAATATTTTCAGAAAGAATATCAATATTAAATTCTATCAAATGACAGCGAAGAATGGACAAAGAAGGTTGACAGATCTTGTGTGGTGCCCCAGCAGTCCAAAGGATAGGTGAAAGTGAATGTGAAGTTAAATGTGAACCTGGCCTAACTGATGTCTTATAATGAATATCTAATTGATCTAATTGTTTTGTCAAGGGTCAATCTCTTATTCAAATCCTAAAAAAAAAAAAAAGTGTTCTATGGCCGTTACAGGTGGATGCATTTCACATGATAATATGAAAAACTACTTATTAATTGTTGTTTTAAATTATGTCCAACTTATATGCATACTTAATAGATTTTTTCTCTTTAAAAAAAGTAAACATTATTTTTGGGTAAATGTAGTAGTTAGTAGTAGGACAGAACTTACATAACGTAGCAATACAAATGAAAAAAAAAAATATTTTTGACAAAATATCTAAAACCATTTGTATAAGTATGTTGCAAATATGTCAAATGGTCAACTCCCCTACTAAAGAACCTTCCGTGTTTGTTACTATTAACAGTGAATAGTTGTAAAAGTGGTGTATTTTTATGAATAAAACTGCTTGCATAAGTAATTTAAAGAATTAGATTTTTCGCTTTTAGAAAAGAAAAACGTTGCCTTTGCACAAGAACTCTGAAAGGACTAAAATATTATGATGTCGGATTTCCAATATCTTTTCTAGTTTACGATCTCTAAACGGGACGGACGGACAGACAGGCCACACAAAACTAATAGCGTCTTTTCTCCTTTCGGGGGCGCTAAAAAAAAAAGATTGTGAATGTAGAGTTATTAATAAAAAGTAGAAACATTTTTTAAACAACGCTTATATTAAAGCGCACTAAAAAGTAGAAAATAATAGATAAATAAATAATCAAAACGCTAGATATGAATTTAACTTGAACTTACACTTCACACACTGGCACTGATGTATGTTAGTCGCCTGGCCTACGAATAATGATGCAATGCAGTAGAGTGTTTGTATGTTTTAGTCGTATGTGTGTAGATGGGAAAATCATATGTGAAAATGGTAATTTAGACTTTACATAGTTTTCCTGATTAATACACATACAGCCTTTGATATAATATTTACATTATTAAGTCTTTTACATTTATATTTACTTATTGTATCTTTAGCTTTCAATTTCAATCGCATAATTCTCTAAGCAAAGCTTAGTACATTTTCTACATAAAAACACAATTAATTAATTACAACTAATTGATTACCAATTTGTTTGATTTTTTTTTTTATTGACTCGTCTTGTCATCGAGCATGTATATAAAATTTTATGACGACTGGTCGAAAAATCGATTGCAAAAATTTAACTATACAAGAAAGATACACACATACAAGAAAGATACAAATATACAAGGAAGATACATAGTTTATATAAGTGTTGTAATTTTACAAATCTATTCCAAGCTATTCTATTCTTTTATGAAAGAAGTGTGCTTCGTTAAGAGATACCTTCAGTTCTATTGTAGCCTTATGAGTATATACACCATTTCTGAATAGCATGTTGGTAAGGTATTTTACGTGTTTATGATTATGCATCTATTGAAGGTTGACTGTACTTGATAAAAGGTTAAGTTACTTTAAATTACGAATTAGCATATACGAGCGTATCATCACTTGCCCCAAACACTTCAATACGTAAGAACAATTCCCCAAAATGTTGCTAAGTCATAGGGTAAAAGCAAACGTATGGTCAGAGTACTGACTATGACACACTGATGCTGACCTGGTTACCAAACCTCCCAGATATCTTGTGTGCATGTCTGTGTGAGGGCTGGCATCTTTGGAAGAGAGAGAGAGGGTAGGGAGGCTCGAGTTGAGTTGGAATGTCAGGCATTTAGGAATGAGAGATTGTAAGAGAGAGAGAGAGAGAGAGAGAGAGAAAGCCAAGCCATAAAGCTTTATTGCTGAAGTTAAAGAAATATATTTGAACATTAAAAGGACCACATTCTACGTCACGGTCAGCTGTGCTAACAGATGCGACTGTAGTACCACACCGAGGCTGCTGGTTGAAAGGCGAATTTTGATTGGACACAGCAGAGGTCTTGACCCAAGCGGAAAAGAAGCAGGCGTAGGTGGAACCGCTAGCAAGATGAGAGTTTGGCACTTCCTTAAAAGCAGAAACGCAGCACGAAAGTGGCGAAGACGTGGAACTCTCCTTCGTGTCCGTGCGTAATGCCTTGCGCTGTTGGTGCTGGCAGAAACAAAAACACGGGTTTAGGCAAAAAGGCGGGACTAGGAAGTGTGTTGGCCTCGGTCTGGCACCTAGCGAAGAATAGGAAAGAAACGCGGGAGATAGAAATTTAAATAGTGCCAGAGAAGATAGTACAGTCTTTTATTTTGAGTACGGTAAACTTAAAAAAAAAAAAGTTTTACAGAAAGACAATCGCAAATTTGTTACAAATGGACACAAATGTCATAACGCATAATTGAAAACAAATATTTTTTTTAAATCATGTCATTAAGTTTTTAATGTAGAAAAAAAAATGCACATTTAGATTTAGGCTATAATTCTGTTGTAATAATTGCAATGATAGTATTTAAGATCGATAGAGTATAGGCTAGATTTATCGCCAACCTTACCTAGGATCATAATGTCTATTTGAAAGTACATTCACTAAAGATGAATTATGAAAACTAAGTTGAACTTAAATACAAGTATGAAGAAAAAAGAGGATTTAGGTCGTAAAGGAATGGTCAAAGGAAATGACCAGAAATCATCAATCATCCTACTTCTCAAAAGATCCGGTAGGGTCATTGTAATATTGAGATCAATTTTATAGCACCAAGTTTAACGCCTGGGCGAACTAATCACATACATGTTGTTCTATCCTGACACCGTGTAAGTACACGCTGATGTTGCCAGCTCTTGGCAAATGCTTCGCTTACTTAGAGAAAGAGGTCCCTGAAAGTGCATGAGGTCAGTCTATTGAGGTCTCTGTAAGTTAATAAGGCGAGTCTACAAGTTGAGTCACCGTTGAGGTACCTACACCTTAACTGGATGAACTTAATGGGATCCCTGAGAGAGTTTAGGTCCTCTATAATAAAAAATAATCTATATAATTTATTTTATGAGTTCAAGAAAACCGCCTAGCAATAAATCCATTTATTACCAATCCTGGAAATGTTTCTTTAATCAACTTATTCAAATTCTGTCTCATTTTTGCTTGTTTCTTGTTTGGTCAGCATATTGTTCAGATGTAATTTAATTGAATTTTTAAAAAATATATTCTACAGAGCCGTGAACACATCCCACTAGAACCCTTCGACTTGTCAAAACAAAAGTACGAGAACACAAGGAAAAGTAAACAGAAAGTACAAACAAAGCTTATCTATGGGGGAAAGAACCGCCAATTAATGCCATGTATCTGAAAATGGCAGAGTTTAAGCCCTTTATCGTATATTTTTAAAAAAACGTAATTAATTAGTACTAATCAATTTACTAATTAGTTATTTTTTTTATTGATTCGTGTATTGTCATCTCTCTCTCTCTCTCTCTCTCTCTATATATATATATATATATATATATATATATATATATATATATATATATATATATATATATATATATATATATATATATATATATATATATATATCCATATCCCATTAAGTAGTATTTATTCCCCTTATTTCGATATCAAAGTAATTAATCACCAACAATTAATAAACTAAATGGTTAATTTTTGTATTGTCTTGTCAGGTACAATGAATAATTGTGCAAAGTTTCAACTTGATCCGAGAATGGGAAGTGGGAGAACAAGCATGTTTAAACCTTTGACCAGACAGACAGTGTGTGAGTTGATATAAGCTTTGTAAAACAAAAAAAAATGCGAATCCTCTACAGCTAGTGGCATGTTAACTAATTGAATGAAAGTTTGTTTTAAATAGGACCGAGGAGTAAGACTTCGAAGGATTCCAGTATTCTATTTACGGATACATTTATTGCACTCATTTCCAATTGTACTTTAACTGACACATTAGTTCTAAGACTTTGGCAAGCTTGAAATTGGTTTTGCGATAAAAGACATTTTTTGTTAAGCAAATGCAAAAACAAATTTCGATGTTGCTTCTTTTATTTGAGAATGTAATGTGTATATGTGTGTGCACGTCTATTTGTCTGTGATAATCTCTACTATCTACTTACAAAAACTAAAATGCACTAAATAGTTTGCAATAGAAGCATTTTAAAATCAGGAATCACTAATTTTGTGTGACTGAAAATTACTTCCCCCTGCTCTAACCAACTCAACACTGCTGCTCGTATGTTTAGAAATCAAATGAGAATGATTAAAGAATAACACTTATTTCATCTAGCGTCATAACATTGTTTATTTCATCTAGCGTCATAACATTGTTTATTTCCTCTAGCGTCATAACATTGTTTATCTCATCTAGCGTCATAACATTGTTTATCTCATCTAGCGTCATAACATTGTTTATTTCCTCTAGCGTCATAACATTGTTTATCTCCTGTAGCGTCATATCATTGTTTATTTCCTCTAGCGTCATAACATTGTTTATTTCATCTAGCGTCATAACATTGTTTATTTCATCTAGCGTCATATCATTGTTTATTTCCTCTAGCGTCATAACATTGTTTATTTCATCTAGCGTCATAACATTGTTTATTTCATCTAGCGTCATAACATTGTTTATTTCCTCTAGCGTCATAACATTGTTTATCTCATCTAGCGTCATAACATTGTTTATCTCATCTAGCGTCATAACATTGTTTATCTCATCTAGCGTCATAACATTGTTTATTTCATCTAGCGTCATAACATTGTTTATTTCATCTAGCGTCATAACATTGTTTATTTCCTCTAGCGTCATAACATTGTTTATCTCATCTAGCGTCATAACATTGTTTATTTCCTCTAGCGTCATAACATTGTTTATCTCATCTAGCGTCATAACATTGTTTATCTCATCTAGCGTCATAACATTGTTTATTTCCTCTAGCGTCATAACATTGTTTATCTCATCTAGCGTCCTAACATTGCTTATTTCATAGAAAAAAGAACAAAATATAAACAAAGAGGAGATTACTGTGAACAACTTACTTATAAAGATTTCATTGTCAGGTTTTTAATAATCAAAATTTTCCAATAAATTTTCTTTTCTAGTTAAAACTTTCTCCTTTATCAGCGAAAGAGAGGGGGGGGGGGGTAGCAGAGGCGGCGCAAGGCGTGGGCGACTGACCATGGCCTAGCTGTATGGGGCCTCGAATCCACTACTTCAACTTTATATAAAATAATCGACCACATCACAGACAAGACAGTTACCGATGAAGTGATTCCTTGGATAAAATCAGTGAAATATTACCTTTTTTTTATCAAATGCACTAGAAAATGTAGAAGGGTTCAACAAGTGTCTGTGATCTAAGAAATGTCATACATCAACATCAACCGCAAAATTGTAAAAAACTTTATTGGAGAATATTTAACAAACACAATACTGGGAGAGCTTTAAAAAAGGGTTGCATATTCAAACTGTTGTGTGCAGGGGTATGACAATGATAAAAATATGGTAGTCGAATGATATAATTCAACATTAAAAGGTATCCCAAAAGAGGAAATAGTGGGTGAAAGTGGTAACTTTCAACTTTTTAAATCATATGAACCAGATCCCTTATTTACCAAATGTCATTAAAGATTCTTAGCAGCTACTGTAATACATGACAGACAAATAAATGAAAGGAAATTCAACCATACATTTACAGTCTTTCGAAGTTTGTTAAAAATATCAGTAATTACAGCCTCCTCTGAGAGGAGATTTTCAAAAGTAAAATGAAAACAAAAGTATTTAAGAAATTCAATGGGTCAGGAAAGACTTGAAGTTTGGCTGTTTTATCGTTAAAGCCGATATAATCTCTAGCCCTTGAATTACAATACTATACTTTAGGACAGGGGTGGGCAAATTACGGCCCGCGGGCCACATGAGGCCCGCCGGAGTGTTTTATGCGGCCCGCCGACACCTACAGAAATCATGTATATACATATAAAAATGTACAGATAGTTTAAAAATAATATCTTTATGTATTATTGAAACTGTGTCATAATAAAAAGTTTAAAGTAAACGAAGATTATGCTTATTGGCTAAACATCAATATACTCAATAGATGTCACAATCTCTGATCAGTATGAAGAACTGTGTTAAGTGTTGGGTATGCTTGGAAAAAAAAAGGGAAATGTAACAACTGGCTGAAAAAATATTTTTTTAATATAAAACCATGAACTCTAAACAGGAAAGTTTGCACAAAATTGCATAAAATGTCATCGTATTGTAACATCAGAATATTACACATATTTGGTGAAGTAAGTAATGTTCAACAAGGTTAGTTTCAAATGAGCAACAATTTAGCATGTACAAGGCAAATGAGATCATTTAATCTCAAAGAAGAAATTGTTATGTTATTCGATGGACATTGACTGTGACTTTGTTACCAATATTTCTAATGAAGAGAGAAAGACAGATTTCTTATTCTCCACTATATTCACTGCAATCCAATTTCTACAAGCAAGCTAAAGAAAACATGTTTTGCCATTTTCCTTTGCTGAAAGATGAAACTATTTCTAGTGAAATGATTAAAAGTACAACACTTATTAAGATTCCTTTTTCTTGCAATTTATAAAAGCAAATTTTAAGACGTCATGAACCAGTTTCCAATACCTTCAGTTCACCACCTAGTGAAGAAGCTAATTCTGCTCCAGAGGACAAACCTCCAAACAAAGAGACATTTCAGTCAGTACTTCCACAGGAGTCTTATGGGTGCCAGAAGCTGTTCACACTATTTATGTACACATACATCTGTTCTTCTAAATTTACATGTTGGAGGGTTAACTGAGATTAACCGCGCAGTGGTTTCCAGATCAGGCAGTTCTCCAAATAGTTTTTGATCTATAGGAGGGCTTTGTGGCCAGCGTCTTTTTCGGGTCTCTTGATTTAGTATTCACCATTGAAGGACATGGTCAGCTATCTCTGGTGTTGCTCCACAAGGGTAGGTTTCGCTCGTCCCGACATTTAACTTCCGGAACATACATTGTCTCATTCAGTGAACAAGCATTTTTTTGTGTGGAAACTAAACAAGTATAATCACTGGTCGACGTTGACTGACTGTAATTTGACAGTAGTCACAAGCGTAACAGCTAGTAAGCTAGTTCTACACTTCGGAGCATTATGCACGAGTGTAAAAAGTAAAATACTGCACATTACGTACAACTGTATATTTGTGATATTTGTGATAAAAAAAGAAAACAACAATTTGTTAAAAAAGCGTAAAATTGGCTTCAAAAATTAAATGCTAACTCTTGTTGTAATTCCTCAAATGGTGTGAAAACAAACAAAAAAAAACGTGAACATAGTACAGCGGTAAACTTAAAAGGTATTCTACGTATCTTTCTAAGTTGTATATATATATATATATATATATATATATATATGCGGCCCGCCATTCCCATTTTTTTTTAATGCGGCCCTCGATACAAAAAGGTTGCCCACCCCTGCTTTAGGATTTCAGTAAGGCTTTAAAAAAAAAAGGACATTTCTGTTTACTTCCATTTTTATATTAACATTTTTTCTAAAAATGACGTTTTTAAATATAAATTGTGGGTGGGGCGCAAGATACAAAGAAAACAAATAGGGGTGAACACACACAAAACATAAGAGTCAGGAAAACAGAATTAGTGTCTTCATGTTAAATTATTCATACCATTGATAATCCGCAGCGCTTACTGGTAGTGTTGGCTTTCTCGGAAAACGTAGACAGGTCGGGCAGAAGAACGATGCAAAAAGGTCTTTAACTCTTACAGTCGTAGAATTGGCAGACAACTCAAAAAGTATAATCAAATTACTCCATTACTGGACACAGTGATACAAATCACTTTTAATTTACTAATGATGTGTAGTATAACCTCTAAAGATGTGAGGATTGAGACATTTGCAATGCCAGGATCTATTTGGAAACCCTGGTCGGCCAATGATGAACTTGGTGACATGATTTTCTATATAAGATACGATTATGAATGATTCGCAACCTGATCACCACAATACGCGAAAAACCGCAAGCGTTCTATCAAACCTTTATTTTTTATTTTCGGTATTTCCCTAAAAGGCCGCTGTCTATATATAAAACACAAACAAACAAAAAATCCGTACTTATAAAGAAATTTTCTTTTCTTTTTCTATAAGTCTACTACAAATTCGCATCCAATCGTTATGTATGTAACTCTTTTTTAAGCTATTAGGGAATTCCCCCTGAGTCTTACAAAATGGCCCTTTTCTGTCTTAGAAAAGTAATGATCTTTAGTTTTCAAAGTTTAGAAATAATGCAATCTCATTTTGCGGATTTTAAATAAAATGGGTTATTAATCACAGACTGTGGTTTATGTTTTTTAAAATATGTCTTGCGTCAATTCCGCTTACTCGTAGACGCGGTTTAAATTAGTATTAGTATTAGTAATAGTGTTAAAAAGATAAATAGACTTTTCTTATGATTAAGGATGAGAAGAAAAAAAAAAAAGCTAAAACTAACCATAGATGCTATAAAGAGATTCAAAAAGCTGAAAAGTGTGTGGTGATGAGACAATCCAAACAAAAAAAAAACAAAACAATAACGGGTTTTCTTTTGTAATAAAAAACAAAGTGTGAAAGCGGGTGTTTGTACAACATTGGGTGTGCTAAATATTGAGCAGCCGAAGAAAAGTCATAGAGATCGTCAATAGGATTGTAAGTAGGATTTATTGTGTGTGTGTGTGGGGGGGAGCAGATACGTTAAAGTGATACTTAAAGTCAAGGGCCAAAAGCATATGTGTGTATATGTTTCTAAGTGAAGTCAAACGTCTATGTCGTTAAATTTCATCGTAACAGATTGTTCATTGGCCTCCTTCAGTCGTAAAACGACTATGGTTCATCTCAGAGCACACTTCCTCATGTGGCTGTGGAGCCCTATTTTGGAGAGACACTCCGTCCACAGATAGCGCAGGTTAAGGTGGCCCCGGGTACGCTGTTCTGCCTCATCGTGGCACCTGGGTGGAAACGGCTACTTGAGGGGGTAGCTAGGCTAAATGAATGGCGAAACATAACTCCCGTGGGGATGCCCACGGGTAAACGAGAGTCAACCTCTTGCACGGGCGGGGTTGTAAAAAAGTCCCCACGAACACGTCCCACATCCATGCGCTGTTCCTCAAAGGGACCGTTACATCAATGGCGGTTCCCACACAGCTAGCTTGGTACAACGAAGGAAAATGACGGTGGCTCCCGGTGCCCTCGGCCTTCGGCCATGTGCAGCCAAGCATGCGTCGGGGCCAAAGGCATTGGAAACAGCAATGTTTTACATAGGCATTGACTCGGGTCCCTCTCAAACAGAACTGTGTTCCCACAGGTTTGTTTTTTTTTACTGTTCGGCTGGACGTCCAAACAGGTTTTTTTTCAAACTTAGAGCTCGAAGAGCCTTCGGCTCAGCTCTTAGACATCAACAAGGTTAAGGTGGCTTTTGCTTCAGTGGTAGAGGAGCTGGCCATTTTTCGGATTGTGCGTTTTACTTCCTGAGGTGAGACCCATGTACTTTCACTGTCCATAGCTTTCTTGGTCACTGTCTCTCTCCATCTGTTGCGGTCTAGAGCTATGTCTTCCCAATTGTCAGTATTGATGTTCAATGATTTGAGGTCACGTTTTATTACATCTATGTAACGGAGGTGGGGGCGACCAGTTTTTCTTGTGCCAGTCGCGAGTTGACCATAGAGGATGACTTTCGGGATGCGCTTGTCCTCCATCCGACGAACATGTCCAAGCCATCGCAAGCGGCGTTGTCTGAGGGCTGTAAAGATGCTGGGAATACCTGATCGCGCAAGGATCTCAGTATTGCACACTTTTTCTTTCCATGTGACATTCAAGATCCTACGGAGACATCTCAAATGGAATGAGTTCAGTTTTCTCTCTTGCTTTGCGTAGGTGGTCCATGATTCACTGCCATACAGCAGTGTACTCATAACGCATGCCTTGTAGACTTCCATTTTGGTCACTGTAGTTAGCTTATGGTTTTCCCAAACTCTTGGTCTGAGTCTAGCGAAGGTCGAGGCAGCCTTCCCAATGTGTTTTTTCATCTCCTCTTCTAGAGATAGGGCTCCACTAATTCACGGGCTAAAGAGATGTTAAGATGATTGTTAAAATGTGACCCGTTAATTGAAATTCAAATAAAGAAAAGGAAAAGATATTCCGACCATAAGAAGGAATATATAAATACATATAATCCAGTTCTTTCTATACAAATGGCTCATTTTTAAACTCCCTTTAATGACCAAATCCAAGATCATGGCTGAATAAATAATAATCGGGAAAATGGAGCACAAATATGCTTCTGTAGCGAGGGCAGAACTATACACGTGCTTTTTCATTTTGCTATATTTAGCGTGAATAGAAAATGGATGCGCAGTCATGTGATTCCGCTTTCACCACTCGATCAGCTGATCCCATAGATGGAGGCACAAATTACAGAAAAAACGGTCAAGGGAAACAACTCGCCTAAATAGTGAAAAGAATCAGGGATTCCCCTTTCTTTTTTTTTTTTCTCGAAGGGAGATAATAACGACGTGCGTCTGGCAAATTAGACAGGCTGGAGTTATGGTTCTAAACCCGAAAAAAAAAAAAAAGCATGGGAATCGTACGGCATTTGAAATACATATAGCTTCTAGAATTTAGATTACTACCGAATCAAATTGTAAGTTAATTTTAAAGTAGGCTATTGCATTAAACATCCAACATTTAACCAATTATCAAGACATTAGCGATCACGCGTGTTTTGTCAATTAGTGTACATATGATTCTTAGTTGGTTGAACATATTGCCATTGCGTAGAAACTAATCAGATGTAAGAAGCAAATAAGTTTTCAAATCCTAGAATTAACCTCCAAACTGTGGTGACCTACATTTACCTGGGCAAAGAGAAGGAAGAAAAAAAAACAACATCGATACGCGCTAGGAGCGTGGGAAAATTGCGTTTCCTAAACTCTAAGTCTATTTGTACGCCACACAAGGGCGTGCATGCTGCTTACCTGTGCTGAAGATGCTCCCCCGTGTGTTACCTCATGGCATTCTTCTGCCCCCAGGTCCCCCCTCTACTACCCGCGATCCGTTATGGCCGTAGTATAAAACCATCGGGTCCCCATCAACAAAATCTCTGTACCGACTTTTTCTATCTTAAAAGCTTTATTTGTTTGTTGTAAAACACTGAGATATTCATCTCTTATTGATTGTTGTTGTTGGTTCTGATTTGATAGTGCGACTTCCAACACTCGTGCGTACATGTCAACAAACAAGGACGGACAACTCAGCTCTAGGATACAGTCTATCAACTGTCTGTTTTTTTTTAAGACGAACACAAAAAAAAAGTGGAAATTTTATCAGCTATTTTCTGGCACCTGAAGTGTCACACGCAGGTACTAGGCGGGGGAGGGGTGGAACGTGTCAGGATACAGCGTTCAGCCGTGTCTTAAGACTTCCTTGACCACGTTGGCTTAAGTGTCTTCCAAAGGCTAAGGTTACAACGCCCGTGTCACGCCACTGACACCCGGAGACCTGGAAGGATACATCATTCCAGCATGTTGGCATGTGACAACGAATGCCAGATAGAGACCAGTGATGACCACGTGTTCGCGAAGCACGCTCGTTGCCCTGCTCACCAGTGGATAATTAACCGTTGTGTAAGTACTGGACAATGAAAACAAAATACTTTGAAAACAAAATACTTTCAATCTGATACACACACCGTTAGTATTTCCCCACCCCCCTTTTCCTTTTCTGTTCAGCAGAGAATGTGGTATACTTCTCTTAGACTCATAGTAGTCGAGACTACGTGTCATCATCAGATGCTAGTAAACATAGTTATCCCTTAGCATGAAGTAGAACCAATGACACCAATGGAATAAAAACATAGATGTGCTTTAAAATGGGACTATGTCAGATGTTCATGTGTAGACATGGAGGCCAATCCCTCAATAAGCCAGCTTGGTGTCTCCGGTGTACAGAAGAAAGGAAGTGCTGATCAATTGTTGATTCTAAGTTAAGTGGTCATTTTTTTAAGCAATTTTTAGCATTGATAAAACTTCTTGTATAATCTCTAATATCAAAATAAATAATTATCATTATGATTGCATTATTTTCACGTATCGTCACAGAAAAAAAAACTAAACAAATTAATGGCTATAAAATAATTCTGTGTGAATAACAAGTTTCCAAAGAAGACGGATACTAGCGCTATTTGTGTGTGTGTATATATACATATATAAGTACCCTTTCATACCTTGTGATCTATCGGGCAGATGATGAAAAGTCATCTTTATATGTGGCCCATGGTTAACGAGGGTGGCATGTGGCTAGCACAACGACCAACCGCCTTTACTTTTCCGGGATGCCACTGAGTACACCCAACTCTAATGAATACCTGACATTAGTTGGGGGAAAATAAAGGCAGTTGTTCGTTGTAATGGACACAAAAACACCTTAGGCCAAAGAAACAGATGATCTTACATCATCAGCCCTATAGTTTGCAAGGTCTAAACGGGATGCTTAGCCAATTAGTTCTTTAATAATTGGTAATTAATTATTGTTTGGTAGAGAAAGAAATTGCACTTGACTGCTGTGGCGGTATAAACTGAATTAGTCACCTTTATACTTTGTGTAGGGTTAGTTTGAAACTAACAATAGATAAAACCTTCTATATTTATAAGCACTTCGCTGGCACAGTGGTTAGTGTGTTAGCTTGAGAAGGCTTGCGCCCTGAGTTCGAATTCGAGTTCTTCAAATTTTGTTTTTAATGTATTTAAAAGCGATCAATATAAAATTCACCCAGATACGCCATTCTTTCACCAACTGGTCCAAGAAAGTGATAGGATCATAGGGCATTAAGAAAGCTAAAAGCATGCCATTGCACTAAACAAAAACCATTGGTTAAAATAATATCTAATCACACAGATTTATAATTGTTAGTCTAGATCTATTACACATTTTTACAAAGCTTTTATCGATACAAACTGATACAGTTGCACTTAATAAAAGCTTTGTTGTTGTTGTTGTTTTTTTGTTTTGTTTTTTGTTTTTAGATTTATTTTTTTTTTAAATTCAATTGCCTTTGCTTATTTTGAAGCGTTTCAGTTTTGAGTAAGTCTCTATCTAAACTTTGAATAAAAAGATATTTTTATTTCAGTCCACTCTGTGAAGCTTATGTACAGAAAGTTATAGCAGCCGCTTCTAATAGCCATGATGACATACGGTAATTGTGTCTTTAAAAGTAAGCTCACCATTCGAGTCGTCTCTTCTGAGAGTTTTATCTTAATGTCAGACAAAACTAGGCTTATGTTTCGGGTTTAATTTACGTGACAAATGTATGCTCATATAAGCCCAGGGCAGTCCTCTTGAACCTCCAGGCGCACATGGTGAGCGCAAGACATTCCTGGGGGTTGCCCCTTCACGCCCCCTTCTCGCCTTCCCCACGTTACACCTGACACACACACACCAGATTTACCTGGCTGTTGTGCCGTGGATCCGAGTGCTATGACCTTATAGGAAGCTTTCTTCTCGACCAGGTAAGTAAAACTAGGCTGGAACATGAACCGGGGATTGCAGGTTTTAGACTCGTTGTTTAGACATTTTATTGTCATGTACAACTATACTATTGATGCATTTTCCCTACGCAATCAGAAAACTGAATGTTAACGTTACTTTTAAACTGCCTCATTCTAAAAGTAGGTCGTTTCTTGGATACAGCTCACGCTGCCAAAGTGATTTCACTACTCTGTTTACCCTTGCTAGAAAGGTGAAAGTTAGGGGGGACGGGTGGCTGATGGTACTTGCAGCACGCTTCCACATACCTACACACATTGGCATGAGACCTACTAGAGGAGGAGGAGGGGGGGGGAGAGAAAATAATGATGATGATGCAAGGCAACTGGAAACTTCGGGAGCTCACCTGGGATGTTACCTATTTACCCCCATCATCATAGAGCTACACTTACTAAGTTTAATGACTATATCCCTTCTTTCAATCCTCATACCATCGCAACTCTTTGCTATTGGGGAGGGGGGTTACAAAGTGTTTCAGAACTTTGTGTTCATCCTTCCTATTTTACTTTGTGCTCCATGTTCTTAAGGTTACCTGTCCAACAAGAGATAATCCACGTGTTTGCCCTCCCTCCCTTCATACCTATTTGAACAAGGTACACAGTCGTGCACGTGCACATGCTAGTGAGCACACACACACACACACACACATAACTCCAGACAACTAAAGCGAGAGTACAGCTGAGCCCAGGTATGATTGTTTCTCTCACGCATTTGGAGGTGATGAGGCGGAGACGAGCATGTTGAGACAATGGGCCCTAGAAATAGGTCTGTGCTTTCCAATTCTACCATGCGGGTCAGAGGAGAAAAGGGATTGGTTTGTTTTGGTTGATCAGAACACATCATCCCAGCCATGCCTTCTGACACCGATGCTCTGATGAGTGACGCCAACCAGACGTGATGCCTTTAGACACCAAGATATATTGGAGTGCTTTTAATAGATTGAGCTCAAGTTATAGACAACTTTTCAAAATAAGGATTTCGTTTTCCAAATATCTAACAGTTATCTGAAAAGATCATGTGATACTGATGACGCCAGGGTTTTTTTTTCTAACAATTAGATTTATCTTTTTTTTTTCCTCGGAAATTATGCTACAATAAACTTCACCTGTCAACAACTGGTAAGTATGTTCATTCGTTTCTAGAGTGCAAATTTGGGATGCAACTTGTTGGAGCTGCTAATGCTGACTTTTTAACCATTCTTTCTGTACGCATGCTCATAGAATGTACTCATTAACCAGATTCAACTTAATAAGAAACTTTCCTAATAAAGATTCCATTTAAGTTTTGTAAACAAATTTTCTTTTTTTTTAAGGGGGGGGGTATTGTTTTTTCGCCTACAATGTTCAGTACTTCTAAAACTTCCTTATTAGTGCTTGAACGTTTGTATTTCTTACTACTGAATGCGCAAGACATGAAGGCACATTAGAAGTCATCACGAATTGTATAGTCTTGAGCTATGGTGTGGACTATTAGTCTAGACATGAGAACATAGATCCAAGATAGCTTGATGACTAGCTACTCAATTGTAAGCTGTCAAAAATATTTGTTTTTCTTGAAATTATAATTTTATTAAAAAAATAATAATTTGAAGCATTTACGACATTCATTAGCATCAAATACTATGGTCGAATTCTGACTAGTGATTATTTCGAATGCTCTGTGGATTCCAAGAACCAGCACAAAAGGTTTGGGTAGAAAAGTTTATGTTTCGAAAGACTCATGTTCCCACATCCAAACCTCGGATGAAGTTGTTAGCAGCACTAATTTGATATTGGATTGTAATCCCTGAGTAGTACGAATAGTGCATGACTTTGATTTCTAAAAGAAACCCCAGTCTTTCTTTGTTTCGGATCTAATATTTGTTTGCTAGGATAGCTGACAGAAAAGAATATAGTAAACTGAAAGCAATTAGACGCATACAGGTATTAAGAACTGCACGCTTTTAGACATTTACTCGAGTGTTGGGAAAGCATGTGGGAGTAACATATGAAAGAATAACATATGAGGAAGTAAAATTGTAACGTATGAGATATGAGTCAGTAGCAAGTGTGAAATTGATTACACATGAGAAATGTAGCATCTTAATTAAATAAAGAAAACGTTTTATTGTGTATTTAATTATTTATTTGAGTACCGTGTGTGTGTGTGTGTGTGTGTAAGTGAGAGTGAATGAGTGAGTAAGAATGATGCCAAATGTCTACACTTCTAAGTATAGTTTCTAAATGATTTACATGATAAGCCTGGTAAAAGACTCTGGAAAAAAAATGTGTGTGTGGAGGGAGTGTAGGTCAAATAATGCAACCTAAAATCTACACCTTAAATTGGGCGTGAGCAGTGTTTGTTAAATGAAACAACCATTTCAAGATAGGCATTCAAGAAATTGTTCAACAAGTGTAAATGATATTTTCTGAATGTCTAAATCGGTTCTTTCTTTCACCTTAGTTGCTCACGTTGACGAGTCACTAACATTTGTTTTGTTTGTTTCTGAACATAGTGCATGTTGTTTACCTTTACAGTTCTAGTCTGGCATTATTTGTTGTTCACACAAACTTCAGTCTAGAAGACTAACTACTATTTGATATAGCAGACGTTCCCAACAAAAATACATCCCATATTAAATCTTGACAGTTTGAGAATCTGCCAGTTTGTTCACGTTGAAATAATGCATGACCTTTTGTGTGAATTTAGACTAATGCAGAGTTGCTTATGGCACAGTTGTTGCAGACCTTATATTTGGCTTGATCCACTGCCGTTTTTCAGTACCTAACAATGCTATTTGCGAATGTAGAGAAATCCTGGTGTTTGCCTTGAACCTGTCACGAAATGAAAAACAAATGAGACCGACATGGCTGATTGGCAAAAGATGGCCTAACAAGAGCAGCACAAATCAGAAAGAAAAAAAAAAGCAAGACAGAAGACGAATTAAGTGAAGTGAATGGGGTAAAAAGCCATGCTAGTCTGGAGCTGGTTGAATCTGGGCCAAATTGGAGTGTTGACTGGCATTTGGTCCCCTTCAATCAGTTGTAGCTAGCTGACAAAAGCTGCAGCAGACAGTCTCCATCAGCAGCAGAGGAATCACGGGGATGCAGAACTGTTTGAAATGTATCTTAGATTACAGCAGGACAATAGTGTAGGAAGTCATTTTGCTTGTCAATATCACTTCTTATGAATAGACTAATGCAATACCAGCCTATGCAATGCTATAAAAAAAAAAAGGTAATAGCAGCTACCAGTTGATTAGTGTTGAAGTAAATAACCATATAGTGAAAGGGAAAAGGTGTATAGGAGTTGTGAGCTACTATAGACTACATGTTATAGATATCTAATCGGAGAGGATTGTACTATTGTGTGTCTAGTCTGAGAGGATTGTACTATTGTGTAGCAAACTGCAGTTGAACCAAAAAGAAATAAATCGATGAACTGTGCTACAGTGAGTTTTGTTGTATATTAATTTCATGTCAGCAATTTCAAAGTCCAATGTTAAGTTAATTATTTGATGTTCATTAAAGTTATAAGTGCAAAAAGTGACCAAATACTTATGGTGACTATGTTATATTACAACAGTTATGTAAAAGCCTATCTTAAGGTAGACCCTTTCCTAGCACTGTAAGTCTACAGTCTAGATTCGAACTGTTAGATAAAAATATAATAATATAATAATAGTACAATATTGTACAAGTAACAATCGATCATATGATAAAAGTGTTTTGTAAATGTATCAGTCATTTATACGGTAGATACCGTTAGGTGTGTTCTGTGAAAGTATCAGATATAGCATGGTGTAGCATCGACACTAAAATGTTTACCATACTGTAATGAGTGTTTTGTAAATGTATCAGTCATTTATACGGTATATACCGTTAGGTGTGTTTTGTGAAAGTATCAGATATAGCATGGTGTAGCATCGACACTAAAATGTTTACCATACTGTAATGAGTGTTTTGTAAATGTATCAGTCATTTATACGGTAGATACCGTTATGTGTGTTCTGTTAAAGTATCTTATATAGCATGGTGTAGCATCGACACTAAAATGTTTACCATAGAGAAGCCTCTGGTGTGAGAGGTGTGATGGTTCAGTGAAAAAGGGTCACAAGAATTATGTTTGGTCCTTGATAAGATACCACTGAATCATTCAAAGTATTTAGTACTAGACTATATTCTGGCAATACATGATATTTAAACAATTAAAATGCATCTCATCTAAAATATAAATGTATTATTTAATTTCAATACAATAGAAATATTGCCAGCACCCTCCATTGTCATTAGGAAATCAAACTGCTATTAAAATAGTAAATATAATTATAATTTCAATACTGAATAAAGTAGTTTCAACTAAACATCTGGTTTCATATTAATCCATTGAGAAGGCGAGGTAACGAAGAACAAATAAGATGAGGTCGCCGTAGATCCCAATTGATGGATCCAGTTATTGATCCACCAGGGTTAATAATGCTATTGATAACACAAGTCTGCCAGACAAACGGTCCGTTGAACTGAGCACTGCCATAATGGCAGTCTCGAGTGTGGCCATCCATCATAGACCATAGCCACAAAGAGGAGGGTCCAAACAAGAGGAGGACATGTTCAAAACTTTGTCCAACTAGCTGGCTAGATGAAAAACGTGTAAAGAACTGGGGACGAATAACTCAAGGGGCTGCACTCTAGTGATGTTGGTCAGAGAATTCATTTATTAGTAGTTTCATAGTAGTTACTAAAGCATCGAGGTACCGTGCGAGAGCATTACAGACTTATATTGTACAGAAATAATTAAAAGGAACTCTGCTTAATACAAGTGAACTATTTCTATAATCATGTGAGAATCACTTCATATATAATTTTTTGTAATCCTTGAGGAAATGTGTCTTACAATCGTCCATAGCACATAACAAAACATGAAACAATAGCAAGTGAAATCTACATTCAAACAACAGTTTCCCTCCAATATAACAAGTGAAATTGACATCAGAAAGTAGGATGTAATGTACTTGTCTATAGATCGAGTGGTGAACAAGTAGTCTGGGAAAGTGAAAGTCGATTACGTCAAGGTCGTTGGCACTCTCAAAGGTCAAGCAATGTAGCATAAAAGGTTAATGAGATAGAGCAAGCAAGCTCCTGGCTGGGAGAGAGGCAAGGGAGAACAGGACATTGTCAAAAAGTCAGCAGAGATAGCTAGATTTAGAATCGCTGTTAGGAAACTGGTCTCCTCAACATCTTTCTAGCGGAACTAAAGCCAATAAAACGATACAAGCTTCATAATGGCCAATCCAAACTTGATTGCTACTTACCTGAGAAATTTGGTGATAGCTAATCTAGTAGGTCAGAATGTACTAAGTCGAAATGTGTTCTCGTTCAATCTCTATATTTCAAACAAAAGGTCGGAACTAAACAAATGTAACTGACTTCTACTTTTAACCAGTGTAGCTACAGAGGAGTTCCCAAGTACTGCAATCTAGGATGAAACACTTGCTATAGGTTGCTTATTGATTTTGCATCAGCTTTCATTATAATACAAATGCATATTCTTAATGAAAAACTGAAAGCAATGAAGTGTATCCCACAGTTAGTTTTGGACCTAAGATCTTACACAACATCTCCCGCAGTGTTTGTTTATTGGTACATTCGATACACTAATTCCATCCAACAGAGTCCTCTTTAATTAGTTCGTCAATGCCCCTTCTTCTTCATGAATACCGGTACAAACAAAAAACAACATGGACAAATACTGTAATGAGATTTCTTTCCATTGGAAACATAAACAAAAACTATAATTGAATTTTGTAAGTAAAAGAATGAAAATAGCAGTGTTTGGGAAGCTGTTGAGAACATTATAATAGTCAAAATAGGAAGCAGTATTTTAAAAAAATGACCAATTTGTCAATAAATTACTGGTAATTAAGTATTTTGTCTAATACCAACAAGACAAATTAATCCTTCAGTATTAACAATTATGGTCAAATATGTAGGTTGTCTCTCTTTAGGTAACAATTGTACACGTTATTTCTCCCCCACCCTTTTGTATGATCAAGTTGAAACTTGACAGTTATTTCTAGTACACCCAACAAAACAAAAATGAATCAAAAACAATTAACCTTAGATTAGCTTTGTTTTTAAAGTATGTCTCATAGTATGGCTTGTGTTTAATAGTATTGCTTCAATTGAATAGTAAGGTTTCAATCAGAAACTGAATTTGTACTAACAATATCAAAAGACAGATTTACTGGTAGGCTGTTAGCTCTGTAGAATCCATTATGAAAGCTTGTATTCAAGTCAAGAGATGCTATCAACGACATCAAACTGTAGACTTAACAAATGTATCATTCTAAAGGTAACAACAAAAAATGGTAGTTGAGAGAGAACAGCCAAATTGATGTTCAGTCAACTAATAACTACTACATCCCAGTCACGACATCCCGCTTGAGAACTGCCAGCTCTTGTTGTCATGCTAAAGAGTATAGCAATGTCTTGGATTCGTGAAGTCGAAAATGAGACAGTAGTCAATGTGCATCTTTGTGTCATCCTGTTCTAGCCAATGTTGAAGGCGCCATCTTGATTCTTGGTCAGAGTTATGGACGACCATTTATAGCTAGCCACGTCCACTTTTTGTCTCAGTACTGTTTAAAAACAATAGAGTGTCCTTCCAAACTTTCACAGATACTAACTGACACTCTACACTCCTGACACACGAGTATAATCTGTTTTAATCAACTGCGCAGCAAGAAGAAATAAAACGTATTGTTTAGTTCCTTCAAAGGTCTATTTCCACATCTCTATAACTTCAGACATAGGCCTACAGCAGCTAAGAGAAACTGCACAAGACTACAAAAGTGTTGTTAATACAGGTAAATTCTAGGGAGAGGGTCTCACACGTATGAATCGCTGACACAAACAATTTTCTCAGAGCTGGCAGGCACAAACAGCTGCGATAACTAACAATAATAAACTTCACAAGAGATATACACTAAGCCTTGCAATATTTATAGATATTTCTTACTAAAGGCACATAATGTAGAAAGAACAAAAAATTACAAAACGGGTAGACGCGCGCGCACACACACACACACACAAAAGGAATGGATTTAGACTGCTAACAAGACCTGAATGGTTTCAGCATAAGTCATACTACAACTATGCAAGTTGTATATGTATATAGATATATGGTAGTTTATTAACGCTAACTTCTATCTCAGCTGTATTTGTTAATAGATAGCAACTCAATATTGTTTATGACGATCAACATTACACTTTGATAAATGAACAGAAAGTTAAAGCAAGTTAACTGAAAAATAAATAAAAAAAAAAAGAAATAGATTAATTTTACCGATGAAAACAATGAAGAACTCTCCACTTATAATCACGTAGTATTCCTACTATCCTAAATCAATATTACAAATAGGTCGGTAAATCATTTCTGACGAGAAACAAAAAATATACATGTTTGAAGAAACTAAAAGTCTATACTCGAGAAACGCCTTGATTTACCAGCAGTGCCTCTATATATTAGCCTAGCCCTCCTAAAGCTACCGAGTCTAGAGATAGAAGTTAGGTTTCGTATTGTGGCATTGACCAAGAGTTAGAAACTGATTGGACAATGCTGAGATTCAACGTTCGCTATTTAGTATGTATGCTTAACTAAATGTTTTGGATTATGGACACGGTCCAGTAACGTACAGCAACGAATTAATGTGCAATAAAGGTGTATTGATATAGACCGCAAACTAAAAGGGAGTTTCGTGATTTTGGACCGCTCACAATATATGGAAACATTTTTTGATCATTTTAGTGACTACAATTAGTTTGTTTTTTGTCCAGAAGACTACATTTTCAAAGAGGAGTCCCCCAATGAATGTAGCTAATGAGTCTACCGTACAAAGTAAGTTCTCAAACAAGCTCATGTGTCTGGGAGGAGGGGAATCTGACCTGGAATAGAATCAGATGGGTGGCTAGGAATAAATCAATGAATAAGAAATGAGCCCAACAGAAAAAGTGAATGTGAAAAGAGCTCTGACCACTTATGACTGATACTGATCATTACACAGATAATGGATTGGCTACACAAGTGTTGTCGATGCACAGAGATGCAAATTTAGAGGGGTCAATTTTAGTGTGTAGACTGAATAAGAAATCTGGGCACTTTCTCTGTAAGATAGAGCTAAGACAATGTTGAAGTGTCTCATAGCGAAACAATGAACAGTTTGTTGTTGTTTTTTGTTATGCAGTAAAAATTGCTTATGGGATTATGCAAACAGTTCTTATTAGAATAGTGTGTCAGTGGACTAAGGTCAATGAGAGTATATTGATTCCCTAAAAGGTTTAATGATACTAACCTAGAGTATTTTGTATATTTTTAGTCATAATTAATTTCATTTAGTCTTCACACCGAATGGCCAACGTTTTAAAAACTTTCGTCTCTGTAAGCCTACATGTAATGTATATGAATACTATTTGCGGACCTTGAAATTACAACCCAATGGAAACCTCATCAGATTGTTCGATCTCTATAGTTTTAGTTATTTTAATGACACACTTCTAGTGATTTGGCATGAAAACAGTGACCCCAATAGCCCACCTCCTACTCAAGCAGGCTTTAAAAGAAGACTAACCAATCAACGGGCAATATGACCCAGACTTAAGATATTTTTTTTTCGTTTACAGAACTTCCTATCACTAGCATGGGAACATAGAGAGCCACAGGCATGAGCATGTTACCAAAGAGAATATCAAGGTGTTCATGAAACGAGTCGTGGGTTTCAAGTCCATCAAGTACAAGCATGCCTTGTAGTCTCTGCCAGATTAGTTCAGTCCAATGTGGGGTGAGGAAGTCAAAGAATGATTACGTCGTTGTCTATGAATCATGTTTCAATGTGTTTGTACGAGCATAGTTGTTTTTTTTTTCACTATCAATGTCCTAGCTGCAGTGAAATTGGTGGATCTAATAATAAGGCTTGTCTTCGAATCCGAAGATTAATGAGGAATGCAGTATTTCCTGCCGTTACGAGGCCCAGCTGCGACGAGCATACTTTGCCACATCCAGCGCAGACATAACCATTTTCCGCCGGTGTTCGATTTAGATTTTCTTTTCGCCGTCTACGTCTGTCCTCGGCAGTGTATTTTCTTTTGGCCTCAAATGTGTATCCCGCGGCTTTATAAGTGATCTCCAGCTGCCTAGTTCCGAAGCCGCCTGCAGCCAGGTGCTCTCTTCTATGACAGTTAAAGCAACTGGGCCGTCAAAGCTGGTCTTTAAAGCTGTTTCCTTGGGGCACCTCTGTTACGACAACCACATTTCCGCTCATGATGACAACTTCCGGGACAGACTATAATGAAAGACACAATCCTTATCTCAAAACTGAGCGGTCCTGTAAAGTCTCAGTTTTACAATACCTTTCATGCAAGTCATAGTCCATGTTCTAAGAAACATTGCAGCTAGTGGTGTACCATCAAGTGCATTGGGGAAAGGACATTGTTTTAGTTTTCTTTTGGTTGTATAATTCAAATGTCATGTTAAAAAAAAACGCAATCCTTTTTTTACTACACAATTGGTTGTTAACTAGAGAACTCGTTCACCTAAGCAATTAAAAATGATGGGCTCAAACAGATAAATAGTGAAATGATTAATACAACTATTTTTTAACATTCACAGTCCCTAAAGTTACATCAGCCTCATAAGCCATCCCAGCAAAATCTTGTTCAAAATTATATTAAACCGTTCAAAACAAATAACAGACATAAATTATATCAGACAAGAAAACTTTCCACGGAGTATGGCATGGGGCACGGTGGGCGATAATGACAAAAGAACATCAAACTCAAAACAGAAGTAATCCAGAAGCTCTATAAGCAGGCCATTAGTGCAGTAAACTTTAACAGCAACATTGGAGACTGGTTTAAAACCACAGTACCAGTTAGACAAGACTGCCTACTATCCCCAACTCGAGAGCTACAAAGGTTGTGTAAGCATTGGAGGAAGAAAAATTACTAATTTGCGCTTTGCACGACGACATAGTTGGTCTGGCAAGGACAGAAGAAAACTTAGCTGACTTGGTGATGTGCATAGGCAAGACTTGCGCAGCATATGGTATGCAAATCAATGCCGAAAAAAAAAACCCACAAATTATGACCAACAGCCAATAGGGCTTTAAAAAGGACATCAATATTGAAGGCGAAAAGATCCTAGGTATCACTTACCAAGACCGCATCACAAATGAAGAGATCAGAAAGAGGATTAATGCAGCCATTAGGCCCCCACAATACTAACTGCTGTTGAAAAACGCAAAATTATACTCTATGGTCATATCACAATGTGCTCAGAGCAAAGACCTTCCTTCAGGGAACAGTACTAAGAAAAAGGAGACGAAGCAGACAGAAAGTGATGGTAAGAAAATATATAAGAATGGACAGGCCTGTTGAAAGAAATTCTATCCACGGCAAAGGACATAAAAATGGAGAATGACGGTCAACAGATCTTGTGTGGTGCCCCAAAGGTTCAACAAACTAAGGGATAGGTGAAGGTGAAATTACATAATTTGATTTGTAAAAAAAGACTGAGGTTGTTGATTAATCTTCCCTGTGTAAAATGTGCACTTTTATTTTCTGGTCCACAATTGAAGATATTGAATTGTTGGAGGGGAGAGATTTGGAATGTAGGCTGCTCTACAAATACTTTCAAATGAGTTTTATTGTTAAGGTTTTGACATAAATAACTTCATAATAGGAAAAACACATTATTTGAATTCAAAACTAACACATATTCAATCGTGTATAAAAGTTCAATGCTAGAGACAATCATTAGCTCACAAATACAAAGAACAAAAAATACATTGTGCAATGGATGAAAAAACAAAATTTCCCTAAACTGTTTGTCGTTGGTGTATACAAATAAATAAATGTACTAATGAATGTAAATAAATGATTTGAATTGTTCCATGAGAGGACATGTGTATTCAGACCAAGCTAGTATGTGCAAACGAGTCAATGCTCTTTAGATAAGCATCTAAGAGACCTACAAGTATACAAAGATACAGTGCTCCAGATGTGCCATCAATATCAATGTTTTATGTAAATGTTACTTAAAGAGAGTAAATCTACCACAGACATTCTACATAAAGGCAACACACCAAACACACAAGAGATACTATTGATTGCATTGTAATGTCAAAGCTTGTGTTGTTGAGAAATGAAGTGTACAGATCCTGGCCTTGAAAGACAACCCAAACCATACATTGGATTATTAGGAAAACTACTGACTATGAACAATCTGGAGCTACGGAAAAAGTCACATGTCCAAAAATAGTACTTAAAAGAAAACCTTAAATGGTCTGAGAGAATATTTAAGAATTTCTTGAATGTTAAGCTGACTGACCATTAGTAAAAAAAAAAATAAAGAAAGATGAAGACAGCCTGCATCAGTATCAGCATATGGAGAATTAATGAGGCAGAGAATTTCTTAGAATAGAGCTGACTGAGAAGGCAGAAAGAGAAAATAGCAGAATTGGCTTCCAGAAAAGCAAGAGAATAAGGGCAGAGAGATTCAGGTGCAAACAAGATTAGTTCTCAAAGGTTGGACTATTCAACAGAGGAGTTGAAAATAATATGTAGTTGATAAAAACATAGCAATTCTTTCCTATGAGACACTGCAACTAGGAGTTTGAGAATTACATTTTATGTAGCAGTTCACACTTGAAAGTGTCAGAACAATATTTGCACACACAAAAAAAGAAATGTTGAAACAATGCCATCTATTTATCTATAGATCAAAAGATTATTAACAGAAGTAAATGACAGATTAGAACCACTGCAAATAAAGAAGTATGTTTAAAAAATGCAAGTCACATTATTGGCATGTGATTCACAGACTGCCCACCAGAAAAATGTATATGCATCAAAACTAACCAAAGATGTGCAAGAACATATGAGCAAAGAATCACTGTGAACAAGAAAAGAACAAAGAAAAGATGCTGAGTATCATGAAGTCAAGAAATGTATCTAAGAAAAAGAAAAAAAAAAATAGTTTCCTTAAGTGGCCATTTAAAAAATGAGGATAATGTGGAGCCAAAGCAAAATATTGTCAAATTCATCATGCTAGCTTACAAGGTATTGTAACATTCAACAGGCTAACCTACAAGGTAACATAAGTAATCATAGTAACTGTGGAGAAAGACAACAGTCTACTCAGTTGAGAGGTGACTACATCACCCAGATTAACAAAGATTCCCAGACTAGTTGAGAGGTGACTACATCACCCAGATTAACAAAGATTCCCAGACTAGTTGAGAGGTGACTACATCACCCAGATTAACAAAGATTCCCAGACTAGTTGAGAGGTGACTACATCACCCAGATTAACAAAGATTCCCAGACTAGTTGAGAGGTGACTACATCACCCAGATTAACAAAGATTCCCAGACTAGTTGAGAGGTGACTACATCACCCAGATTAACAAAGATTCCCAGACTAGTTGAGAGATGACTACATCACCCAGATTAACAAAGAGATTCCCTGGATAGTTGAGAGGTGACTACACTATCTAGATTAACAAAGATTCCCTGACTAGTTGAGAGGTGACTACACTATCTAGATTAACAAAGATTCCCTGACTAGTTGAGAGGTGACTACACTATCTAGATAAACAAAGATTCGCTGACTAGTTGAGAGGTGACTACATCATCCAGATTAACAAAGATTCCCTGACTAGTTGAGAGGTGATTACACTATCTAGATTAACAAAGATTCCCTGACTAGTTGAGAGGTGACTACATCACCCAGATTAACAAAGATTCCCAGACTAGTTGAGAGGTGACTACATCACCCAGATTAACAAAGAGATTCCCTAGATAGTTGAGAGGTGACTACATCACCCAGATTAACAAAGATTCCCAGACTAGTTGAGAGGTGACTACATCACCCAGATTAACAAAGAGATTCCCTAGATAGTTGAGAGGTGAATACACTATCTAGATTAACAAAGATTCCCTGAGTAGTTGAGAGGTGACTACACCATCCAGATTAACAAAGATTCCCTGACTAGTTGAGAGGTGACTACATCATCTAGATTAACAAAGATTCCCTGACTAGTTGAGAGGTGACTTCACTATCTAGATTAACAAAGATTCCCTGACTAGTTGAGAGGTGACTACATCATCCAGATTAACAAAGATTCCCTGACTAGTTGAGAGGTGATTACACTATCTAGATTAACAAAGATTCCCTGAGTAGTTGAGAGGTGACTACACCATCCAGATTAACAAAGATTCCCTGACTAGTTGAGAGGTGACTACATCATCCAGATTAACAAAGATTCCCTGACTAGTTGAGAGGTGATTACACTATCTAGATTAACAAAGATTCCCTGACTAGTTGAGAGGTGACTACACCATCCAGATTAACAAATATTCCCTGACTAGTTGAGAGGTGACTACACCATCCAGATTAACAAAGATTCCATGACTACATCATCCAGATAAAAACAAACATTCACAGGCAAGTTGAGAGGTGACTGAGTTTAAATTAAGTGAATATATGTACTCACCTAGGGTTCCCTCTAAGGGCAGCATGGTGGAGGGCATTAAAACCATTGTTGTTGGTGATAGTGATGTCTGCTGCATGCTCTAGCAACAAAGATATCATGTCATCTCTTTTCTTGCTTATGGCATCATGAAGGGCTGTGTCACCTTCAGAGTCCTGAAAGATTAGTGAAAATAATTGCATTATTTTGTACATTTATTCCTGTAATTGTAGATAGTAATTATTTTATTTTATTTGACAGTTTTAATTGTATCATATAATCTGTAGTCCTCTCCATGATTAAATATATACAAGTCATGTGCTATTAAAAATTGCTATATTATTTTTATGTGAAGGTCATATGTCTTCAATTTCAATGGTGAATGCATACATTCATCTTTCCAAAATTTATTTTAGATGTTGGGAATAATCATACTCTATACTGTAAAAAAAAATATTATTTTCAAATCTGTCTAGTTCTATCTTCCAATCACATTGATGGTATTACTAGAAACAAAAGATTTCCATAAATATAAACATTGCAAAAACAATTGCATAAATATGTGCTCTTGTCTATTAAATAAATCAAATAAATAGATTTATATTTACAAAACTGGTTGACCAAAAGCTTTTTCATAAAAAAATACTATTTATGAATTTTATGCTGAAAAGCTAACACCCTAAAAAAAAAAAAAAAAAAAAAAAAAATAAGAGTCACATCAAGCAAACTGGAATTTCCTAGTTGCATAATTATTGATTCATAATGTTTTCAATAATTATTGATCCCATCATAAGTTTTCAATCATTTTAGAGGATATATTCTAAAGATGTTATTCATGACATTAATGTTTATAAAGCAGTTTTGATTGGTAGAGATATCTGTTACAGCTTTCACTTTAACTAGATAAAATAAAGTTCCTAGTCTAAACAAATTTATATCTGTACTAGCAGTATGCACCGTCTACACTCGTTGATTTGTTTTCTAGGCTTTTCAGTGTTTATTATGGCTGCATTTGTTCCTAGGCTTTATATAATTGTTTATTATGACCAGAACACCCCTTTTTTTTTTTTTTATTTAAATTTTAATAAATGGACCACATTTTAGAGATCAACCTAACATACATTTTTAGCAAATGAATACTTCTCTTCAATGAAATTCCACGTCAAGCACTCTCTTTCCTGAGCACCTCCTTTTTTTTTTGAATTTTAAGAAAAGGGCCTCATTTTAACAATCATAATGCACCCCCGACACACTCACAGTTTGGGCCTGTTTTAGTAGCACTTATTCCCCCCCCCCCAAGCCAAAAACAAAAAGTTAGTCCTTCATACAGAATATCACTTTTCCTTGGCTTCTCAGTTCAAATTTTTCAACCGCTCATATCAAAAAGAAATTAAAAATGATGGGGAAATAAGCTATTAGAATAACTTAATATTAGTAACCAACGCAGATACCATTAACTAAATCTTCACTTACTTGCAAACTGGGATGACTTCCAAGATCCAAGAGAGATCTAACCACACCAATGTGACCTTTATTGACCCCAATATGTAGTGGAGTCTGTCTACGTTTATTTCGAGCATTTAGGTCAGCACCTCCTCTGTGAAGTAGTTCTATCACTGCTGGTTCATCACCAAATGCAGCATGATGAACAGCTCTGTCACCATCTTTATCCTTTTCAGACAAATGTAGAAAACAGTGTGAATAAAAATGTAGAATATATAGCATTAGATGTTTATATAATAGGGTATAATTAATCATAATCTTAATTTATATGGAAACATTCTTAAAATAAGTGATCTTCATGTTTGTGGTACAGAAAAAAAAATAGTTTGTGAAAATAGATGTTAAAACTCTCATATATCAAGTGATATATGCTCTTCAATAGTCAACAGGATGACTTGGATATTTCAATGCCTTTTGTCCTCATAACATTTCTGCCTTAACTCTTTATCTCCGTAATTATTTTCCTTGTTTCGATAGTATTATTCGTTTTCCTCATTTGTATATTCACAGTAGTCACTATCCAGTTATGATTAAACTTTAATAACATTTTTGTTTGTTATCAGAAAATGTTATATTTGGTATTGAATTATAGGAGAATGCATGCTCTTTTTACACACCACAAATTAAAGTTTATAAATCCAAAATCAATTTATTTTAATGTGGGTCAAATCAACGTTGGCATCGTCAATTAGGAGAGAGAGAGTAATTGCCTGAAACAATGCATGGATGTCCCAAAGAAAAACACAAAAGAATACTAAAGAAGAGTAAGGACTCTATAATGTACCTCAACTTCCATATTCACGTCATGCTTGATTAAAACTTTAATGACTTCAATATGACCATTTTGTGAAGCCGCCTGGAGAGCAGTGTGACCAGCAAACACACCATTCACCTGTAGAACATTCAAAGGGTGAAATACAAAACTTGAGTTGACACAGCTTTATTTTCATTTAGTTGACACAGTTTAATTTCTTCAAAAGCTTTAAACTTATAACCACCAAAACTGGCTGCCAAATGTTCTTTATATATTACATAAAAGCAAAACCAAATTAATGAAGCTGAGTTAGTTACTAGAGATTACTCTTAAAATATAAGTTATTGTTGCACTTTAAATTGAATGAAGTAATCATGACAGAATATTGTACTGGTTGATTTTATTAATATTGCAATTTGTTAATGATTATTTAAAGTTTGGCATTTGTTCAAGTTTAGTTTAAAATGAATAAGACCATTAAATTTGAGAAAATAATTTAAAAAATTAGTGTAACAGAAAACTCAACCATTGAGGAATTATTGTTTGCAGCGTTCTACAATAAAACCTTTCTTGTTGTAATATAATATAAATATTGTAACAGTTACATGGTTAAAAGTACAAACATTCACTAGAAATTGATTTTATTGTAACATAAGTATATATTTTATAATACATAATTTTTTTCAAATGAATACTGTATAATTTTTAGTTTGGCTTACATCAGATTCTGGTCTTTGTAAAATCTCATCCACTTTTACACTATCTCCATTGGCTGAGGCTTTCACCAGTTCTTCATTAACATCACCAGAAACATGGGTCTCAAACAGTTTCTTTAAAAGAGCACTTAAACGTTCTAAACGAAAAAAAAAAAAAAAAAAAAAATGATATAAATAGTAAAGCAAGGGGAGGAATAATAAAAATTTAAAAAAATGTAGACATTATTTCTTTTCAAATTACCAAGAAGTTTAACTTTTATTTGTTTGAAACACTAAAAATAACAAGGTGTGGGAATGTACGATTATTCAGCATCTACCTCCTGAAGAGCATCCTATTGCAGCACCATCAGCTGAGGCTACTTTAGTAACAGCTAAGGGGTTGTATGTCCATGATGTCCCACAAACCTCTACTTTCAGATCATTGTCATGATAGATTTGTTGAACTCGACCAATCTTACCAAGAGTCTGCTCATAAATAAAAGTAATTGTAAATATTTAAAAAAAAAAAAAAAAATTAACAGAATGTTTTTTTCATGAAAAACATTTTTTTTTCAATTTTACAAATTTAATTTAACTAATTTTTGTGTGTCGATCTAGCATCTATCCAGGTTGTAAAAACTGTATTTATTTGGCTCAGATCAAAAGTCAAGTGCTTTATTACATCCACCACACCTCCTTCCCTATTTTTGCTTGGCTTTAGAATGAGGTTGAACAATGAGAATTGTATATTTGTATAACATATAGTTAAAATCTCACCGGCAGCATTGCTTCAGCCCATTCTCCATGGCCACGTTGTAGGACTTTAATTCTTTCTGCATCATTACAAATCTGAATGAGATCCCCAACAGCAAACTGGGCTGCAGAGCTTGTGTCACTGGCTATAGATGTGGAACTACTGGCTGTGCTTACTTTGGTAAGCACGGCTGGGTTAAATGTCCACCTGGCAGCAAAAACAATATCATAAATTGAACCATATATGTGTAAATGCCACACTTGACATCACACAATAGCAGCTGATCAGGGGGCGTGAACTGTCAGAATCATAAGGTCACTTTGTGTGTGTGTAAAGAAAAAGTTAAAACAAGTTAAACAAGTTTTTACAAATGAATGGCAGCTGTGCTGGGTATACTAAGGTGTAATATACAAAATTTATTTTACTCATAAACATGAAATAATGGAAATTATGGACATACTGGTGGATCTTTATACAACATACTACAGACATGAATGTAGACTGAATGTATTTCATATGCATGTTGCATTCTAGGTATCACTTATTTGAACAACAACTGGAGCACATTTTCGTTTTGAGGGACAGTAGTTTAAGGTAACACAATTTGCACATGTGATTGGTATATATGAGGGTGTGAGTTGCATGATTTTGTTTTACTGATTTTGTTATTTGTCCAGGGTATACGCATATGCAGGTTATATGTGTACAGTGTATGTGGGTATATGCGTCAAAATATGGGTTTAGGTCAAAATAGGTCAAGAAACTTGAAGAATTTACTAACAGTGACATAAACAATCCATAAAAATTTATCAGTACTATTGAAGGAATTTAAAGCTAATTATTGGGTCGTTAGTCAATGGTCATTGTTCCAAGTAAATTGTTCAGTGTGTTTATTTTTGTAAGGAATATTATTGATCACCTTTATCTTCACCGTGTTTTATTTATTATACAATAATATTTTGTGTCAGTCAAATTATGGTACTGGTGCTTTATATTTATTTTACTGTCCATTTATCATTGGACAAATTATTTTATTGAACTAAGTTGGAAAGCATTTAACTCAAGAAAAATATATTCAGTACTATGTTTCTTCAGTGTATCCAAGTAGTGAGATGAAATATATTTATAAGCATCTCTGTATCTGTGTATGTCAAATGATTGTGGAGATAATACAAAGCTCTCCAAATCAAATCAGGTCATCAATAATATTTTATGAAAAAAAAATAGGCCAAACTTTGAATGAGAAAGTGGTTGGTGGTATTATGATGAACTGAGCCTTCTGTAATGACCAGTATCATTCAACTATAAGCAATGGGGTAGTCAGTACAGAAAAAATTTAATGGCAAAACTTGTACTAGCAAAGGAAAGACAAGCAGGTTGCAATACTGACATTTCTCATGATAAATAACAAGTACATTATGTTTTATAAAGCAAAGAAAGAGGGTAATACAATTAGATATATGTACCTGTTACCACTTGGATAGGAAACAACTATGTCGTGGTCCTCATCAATACCAACAACAGTTCCTGTGGTGCCCAGACACTGGAGATACAAAAGACTAATTTGTTAACAATAACACTGATGCAAGCAACGGAACTCCATTTTGCATGCAAGGGTGTTTGACAACCCTAAAAAAACCTGCAAACATGATGGTACTTGTGCCTTTATGAAATAACCAATACATTTATCACTATTTTTGCATATAATAACAAATAATATATATCTATTTATTCATTTTCTTTCATTACAAAAAAATATATAAATACACAGCTTTTAAATAGCTATTATTTATATAAATGTTTCACCCTTTCAAATATATTTTATATGCAAACTATATTAGTATAAATTGTTCACTCTTATACATCTAGTCATCATAGAGATACAGACAAACTAGTTCAGGTCACAATAGATCTAGTTAAAATTCAATCTAAACTACATTTGGTTTTCATCATGCTCTAGCTATAATTCAAAACACAGAAATGGAAAAGTGGTTGTGCTGGGATAAGTTCCAAAAAGCCAGTGGAGTCTGGGAGCACATGAGGCGCCCTGACCGCACTTCCCCGTGATGGAGGCTGTCCAGGCCTGAGCAAGCTATTATAGCACAGTGCAGGACAGGCCACTGACCTGTTGGCTCATATTTATCAAGGGTATGGCCAAATTTCAATTCATGGTGCCCCCCGCTGCAGGAAAGAAGAGGAAACCATGCCTCATATTCTGTTTGACTTGCTGATCTCTGTCTCGACAGGTCTGGGAAACCAAAAATTCTCGACCTGTATGGTGACGTGTATGCACTATGCAAGATAGCAGGATTTCTGTCCAGGGCTTTTGCAAGAGAGGATTTAAGCCTCTCAAGCCCTCACTCAAATGGAACTTGATGATGATGATGATGACTTGAAAACACAAAATGGTTTATTCTTTAGGTCTATTCTAATAACCCAGCAAGCCTATCCATAAATTCGTTTGTATACACATAAAGCCTAACAAGTTCCTATCTACAGTATTCAGTAGTGTGTGTACATTACATTTACTTGGTATTTAAATTATAAATCAAATTATGTTCTAACTATATTAAAAGTTAGTTAGCTCTGTTTCAAATAAATTATCTAATATATCTATATTTATTGGTCAATGGAGTAAATCTTACCAGACTAGAAATAGATCTAGTTAACTAGGAGAAAGCTAAAATTGGATCTTCTATAGCCAAAATTGGGGTGCTGACAGTTTGCATAACCAAATCCCTCCACTTTTCCTGGTCAGCAGGATATTAAGAGAGAGGCCAGTCCATTCTTTTATGTTATCCAGCCAGCTTTTCTTTGGAGGACGCTTTCTTCTTCACTGTGCTATAATATCTTGCTAAGGCCTGGACAGCCTCTACCTTGTGGAAGTCGGCCAGGGCTCCTTATGCCCTCCCAGACTTCCCAGCACTCAAACCATTTTTCCATTTCTGTTTTTTGGATTGTAGCCAGAGCATGATGAAAACTCACGACCTACTTAGTAGGTGGTGTTAGCCCTCTCTGTGAGCCAAGGAGTCTGCAATGGTGTTGTAAACCTGAGATTGGAAATAGGCTGCCCATTTATAGTCAGATAGAAGTAAATCCTTCAAGAGTTTCCATCATAATATGCTCCAGAAATAAGTTAAAAGAGAATGCATCCTTGCTGCACTCCTATGTCCTAAAATTTCTCCAATTTGGTTGTTCAGAAGTATGAGCAATTCACATTTTGATATTGGGCTTTGATAATATCAGTAATGTTTTTATCTATGCTGAACTTGCAACATGCCATCATGCCAAACCTAGTCAAAAGCTTTTTTAAGTCTATGAAGTTGTTTCTTTTTGGTGTTGAAGACATCTTTCATTTAAAAGTCTGATGTTAAATATTTGTTCAACAGTGCTTCTACCTGCTACCTTCTACCTGCTCTAAAGCAGGAAAAGACCTCCTCAGTTTTTCTCTTGAGTCTGTTGAGAATTTTCTTAATATTATCTTGCTCAAGTGACTGATCAGACTTATTGTTCTTAAATTCTGCTATAATCGTACACAGTCACAGTGTGACTCATTTGTGATTGTTAACTCAAGCTTAGTAATTGGTGGCACAACTTTGTCCTTCTAGATCTATAGAATTTAGATCTGAATTTCTAAGTCTACTAGACTTTTAAAAATATAACAATTCTACTAGGTTTTTTTTTTTTTTTTTTTTTTTAAAGTTCCATAGTGTTATAGAATATTGCAAATTAAACTTAGTCTGATAATGGTTGTTTTGATTACGTTTTTGACAAAAAGTAAAAGTATGAAAATTAGTTCATGTTCCATAATTTAAAAAATGTAGCTTCCTGTCTTTATTTTAATTCAAGTAACTCTCAAAAGCCGAAAAAGTCTAATAAGCAAAAATGTATATTTATCACAAGTGAAAAAAAAAAAAGTCCAATGCCAGCAATCAGTCGGACTGGTGTTTATCTGCAAGTTATTTTTTAGATGCAATTATGCCGGCTATAGCCACCAATCTTGCATCCATGCAATAAGCAATAAAGTAATCACATTTTTTATTGGGTATATTTTCCTAATAGTGATAAATTTCTTCTTGCCAGCTTTTTGCTGCTGAGCTGTCAGCTCTTTTTGCAGACTGTGCCAAGGAAAAATAGTGTGCTGTTGTCTTTAATTGTGCAGCACTGACATACAGGGTGTTGGTTATGTTGGACTGGAGTGGTAGTAGGGTCTGCCTAAGGTGGATTAGGAAGGGGCATTCAAAAAGGATATGGTTTATGGTTTCATAAGGGTGGAGTTGTGTCACGTTCTGTGTGGGATTTATTTTATTGAGATGGTAATTTAACAGAGGTGTGTGTCCTGTTCTTAGTTGGAAGATTGTAGATTGCTCTTTGTGGGGGAGAAAGTTAATACTGTCCAGTTTGTTACAGGGTTAGTAGCACTTTTCCATGACAAAATTTTAGGAGATTTTAGGAGGTTTTTAAAGGATGAAATGTATGATGCGTGTGTGTGTGTGTGTCCTATCCATTTGTGTGATACATAGTAAAACATACACAAAACTAATAAATATCTTGCCAATATGTCACAGAAACAATGTTATCAGCTGTGGTGTGTCCACAGAAAATGTAATGAAAGTTATCTTTTAATCAAGTAACAACTTGACTGTCATCCCAAAACCTCAAACAACCATTTTTTTTTCAAAGATTTATTTAAAAACATTACAAATGGTTGCTTTTTCCATTTTTTAAAATAAGAAACATTCTTAGAGATGCCTTCATAAAGTGTATTCTCTGTGATGGAAATGTACATTATTAGTTCCTATGTGTATCTTATAGATACTAGAGTCATGGTGTGCATTTGAGGTAATGTTTTATTCTTTTATTAGCATTTATTCTTTTATTAGCTAACTTAAATCCTTCTCATAAACAGAGCCAGTAATATATAGGGCAATATAGGCCTATTTGAATGTTTAGTTGACATTTGCTTACTAAAAAATGGCTTTTGGATTGGGGGGGGGGGGGGGGGATTAGACCTATTCGCGTTTTTTTCCCTAGCAGAATCTTTTTCAACCATATAGTTTCCCTGGCTTTTACGAGTGAAATAATTTTTACGGACTTTTCACAGCTGCATGCGAAATATTTTCGTTAAATCTACAGTGGATCTAGACTCTACAGTAGATCTAGACTCTTGATCTAAGTCACTAAAATGCGCAATTTTTTTCAAGGCTGTGAGAGAATTATCTTCACTGAATTTACAGTAGATCTAGACTCTAGATCTAAGTCACTAAAATTCGCGGACTTTTCACTGCTGTGTGAATATTATCTTCACTAAATTTACAGAAGATCTAGACTCTAAAGCTAATTCGCTAAAATTCGCGGACTTTAACTCTAAGTCACTAAATTTTGCGGACTTTTCACGGCTGTGTGAGAATTATCTTCACTAGATTCTAGTGATTTCAAGTAAATCTAGAGTCTAGATATAAGTCACTAAAATTCGCGGACTTTTCGCGGCTGTGTGCGAATTATCTACACTGAATATACCGTAGATCTAGAGTCTAGATCTAAGTCACTGAAATTTGCGGACTTTTCGCGGCAGTACGCGAATTATCTACACTGAATATACCGTAGATCTAGAGTCTAGATCTAAGTCACTTAATTTGCGGGATTTTCACTTCTTTGTGCTAATTATCTTCACTAGATTCTAAGTGATTTAGCGTAAATCTAGAATCTAGCGTATTTCTAGAGTAATCTAGACATTAGATGTATCGAGATCATTAAATTGACTAAAATTCACTGATTTTTCATGTTAGGTGCGAATTATCTTCACTAGATCTAACTTAGATCTGAATCTAATTACTATTACTAGATACTAGCTAGATCTAGAAGATTTACCGACTTTCCACACGAAGTCACTCTTACACTTACAAGAAGATTTTAGGTGAGGGAGGGCCCGGAGGGGTGAAGCCTACACATTAGTCTGGTAATTGATCTAATTATAGACAATAGTCACTACAGACTAGATCTAGCGCGTCTTTAGTGGTAACAATAAATGGAAACAAACATTTCTACGCTGACTTCAGAAAAATACTGCCAGGTGAAATGCTTGCTTGAGCCAAGGCCATCTTCAATCACGAGGTCGCGCTTCACAAGTGGGTGAAAGGCGGTGTAGAAGCGTCACTGGTCAGCTCATTAACACAGTCAGCCCGTAAGGTCATGCGATCAGAATGCCTAGTTACGCTGTTTCCCCCCCCCCCCCCCCCCGGCATTTTTAGCAAGAAATAAGCAAAATTATATTTTAAAAAAAATATTGGGTAAAAATTTTAGGAGAGTGGACAAAATTTAAGGAGACTTTCGGCAATTTTTAGGAGAATTTTAGGATTTTAGGAGACTTTTCATTTTTTAGGAGATTTTAGGAGTTTTTAGGAGCGCTACGAACCCTGTTGTTAGGCATGTTCATTTCTTTGTACATGGCTCTGCCCGTTTGTTGAGCCACTCCTCTTTGTGGTTGTTGATTAACATTGACCTTAGGGTGAGGTAGTTAACAGGTCTATCTGGTTGTTCCATAGATGATCCTGCCTTTGAAAGCTTATCGGCCCTTTCATTTCCCATGATGCCAATGTGTCCAGGGATCCACTGTAATGTGATGTTGATGTTTAATTTTGTCATCACCTGGTGTATTATCACTATTAGTGTTGTCAACTCTCTTGGGCTTTTTGAGGTGCTGCTGTTAAGTGCTTGAAGAGTGGATTGGGAGTCTGTAAAGACAACAATATCTGATGGTGATTGTATCCCTTCAATAATTTGTTTTTGATGGTGACTTTGAAGGTTGAACCGTCGTTGTATATATGGATGGCTGTTATTAGATAGCTTTCAATTGTTTCGAGCATGCCTACTTTGAGCTCCAGTGGATTTGATTCTTTTGTTAGAGCGTTATTTATTAAATGTGTTTTAATGGTTGGTTGTTTGTAGTTAAGTACAGGAGTTATGTTTGAGAATCTGGTAATTTTTTCTCTGTTATTGGGTAGATGGTGTTTTAGGGCTAGTTCGTCAGTAAGTTGGATCAGAGTTCTTTGCTTTTTTTTGCTTGTTTTTCTTATTTCTCTGTGTTAGTAGTTTATTTGGATGGTCGTCCTCCAACCTTCTGTATCTCTCAAAAGCTTCTAATGCTGCTGTGTTGCGCCTTAGCTTAAGATGTTCAATATTGGAGTCTATTTCACAGGCTGCTGTGGGAGTGGTTCTCATACCTCCACTGATTAGACGCAAGGCTTGGTTTTGGATTGTGTCCAAATATGATTGATAGGTTTTGTTGGCGGCTACTTGTAAGGAGAGACAGTTATCCATGACAGATCTGACGTATCCAGTGTATAACTGTCTTAAGGTTTTCTTTTCAGCTCCACAGGATGTTCCTGCTAGATGTTTTATTATGTTTAATCTTTGTGATGCCTTTTCTTTTAAATCTGCCATAAAGTGTTTGGTCAAATTTTACACCAAGATATGTTGGATTTTCTTCTTTATTTATTGGCTGTGAGTCTATTTTTAGGATGTAGTTTCTTTTTGCTATTTTGTTGCTGTGGCTAAAGATTGAATAAACTGACTTTTCTTTGTTTATTTCCATTTTCCATAATTTTGAAAACGTGAAGATAGTTGTGAGGGCTCTGTTTAATTTGGATCTAGTCAGCACCGGATATTTCTCTGTAGTCCAAATAAAGAGGTCATCTGCGTAAAGTGCCTTATTGAGCGAAATGAGGTCCGGTAGGTCATTCATGAAGATTAGAAAGAGTGTGCAGCACATTCAAATCAGGTTTGGATGGTTCTGTTTTTTATAAAAGCCCTGATCCAGCTATACATTCTTCCATGGATGCCCATTTTTTTCATTTTCAAAAATATACCTTTTCTCCACACTCTATCATAGGCTTGTTGCAAATCTATAAAACTGCTGTAGTGTGTTTGTTTTTGTGAAACCCTTCTACTGTGTCCTGGATAACTTTCAAAAATGCCATTTTACATATTATAAACAAGTTACAACATTTATTTTAAAAGGTGTGAAATGATATACTTCGAACATTCCATCAGTCCATCCACCATGTCCATGTTGTAAAGATTGGACAATCTCCAGATCTAGATCTACATTCACTTGGTCACCAACAGCTAAACCACATGGACCTGAACGTGAACCAGGGCCTTGTTCACCTGTTAGATAGATAAGAAAGCAGATGTATTTAATAGCAACTAATCAATAAAACATTTAAATATAAATATTTTCATCACTAGATAGCACAACTACAGAAGAGGTTTTCTATGTTTTTAACAATCTGCTAAGAGGACTGTGCTGCAAAATAAGAAATGCCCTTTTTATAAGCTAAATAGTATTTTCAGACAATTAATCAAATAAATGAATTGAATTATTTTTAATATTGTACTCAAGTGGTTATTGTTGTAAAAATGAATTTATTTGCATAAAAGCCAATATGAGCGAGAAGCTGAAGATTAGTGAGCCCCATAGAATATTATTCAGTGTTATTCAAATGAGTTTTTTAAATAATTTTCCAAACAAACTAAATTTCATAAGATTGAGCAACAATTTTATTATGAATATAAAACTGTACACATTTTAGTTCCTTTAAAAAAAAACATGACCTGATCAGTCACTAATGCTTTGCCATTCCTCAAATAAAAAGCAATAATTTTTTTTGGTCATCTTTATGATTTTTAATTTTCTATATCAAGAACGGACAGGTCAAGAGCATTAATTACTTGAAAAAGTTGTACAGAATGCACAATACTTTTTAGGTTTAGGCCCTTAGAGTGTTGCTGTGACAATATTAAATATATTTGACTATATGAGTGTTTTTCAAATAAATGTATTAATTCTTAACAGTTTATGTTAATAAATGTTGATATGTTGTTTTTTATTCTTTTAGTTAAAAATTCTAACTTGCAAAAGTAATAAAAACTCATTGAAAATAATAGTGTCAATGTGTTGGGTAAATAAACCATTGCATTAGGCAACAAAGTTTAATTTTATTAAACAACATCACAATACTTTTTTTTTATGTCAAAATGTAACTAATTTGATTGTAGGCTTTGCTTAGGAATGTTGAAACATTTGTCCCTCTTAATTAACGCTTATTGCGGTTTGCACTATTGTCACTGTGCTCCATACATTTAGTAATCTAAAGCAGAGGTTCTCAAACGTTTTTGACCCAGGGATCCCTTTAAATAGTCAAAACCTCTAACCCCTGAATAAGCTACATAAATGCCTAGCAAAATATTTACAAATTAAAAAAAAAAGACTTTACTTGAAGGAGATTTTATTGAGATTATAACTAAAGCATAAAAATAATGACTTTCATGAGGTTGATAAGATTTTATGAGTGTATTTAAGTCTGGCTCAATGTTTGTAAGAAGCAACCGCAAATCTCAATGAGCACACATTTCTGGACATATCTTTTATTTGTGATAAGGTTTATTACAGCACGATATACCATATAAGAAGATGGGAAAGTAGTCAACAATGTCTTTAAAATAACCCATAATGCAGGATATAAAATAGGAATTGTTTTTGTAACCAGAATTTGTAGTATCCTAGTTCAAACGAGTTGACTATTATTAAAATTATCCATTCCGTTAAACTGTCTTGTAGCTAAATAGTTAATTTAATTTAATTTTCAACTTTCTACAGATCCCCATACAGCGGTCTTTCTGAGCCCTGGGGGTCCGCGGACCACAGTTTGAGGACCTCTGATCTAAAGCATAGGGTTGAAGGAGATTATTTCCTAGCAGAGTTGCAATGATGTTTAATAATGAGAACAAAAAAAAAAGTAAAATATATTTTAAAAAATGACAATGCCTCCTTTACGTAGTGATAACTTTTTGTAAAAGCCCTTACTTTGCTTTAAATATGGCAACAAAAAAGACAGATTCTAGTTTCGTGAGATAGGCCTATAGATCCAGAATTCAAAGATGATGTGCAAAATGTTCCAAAATGTCTATTTATTTATTTCACTCTTAAGTGAAGGTGTGGAAATACCTACTGACACATGTGTGTTCAAGATAAAGATGGTTTAGACCTCCAGGCCAACTTAAATTATTGGGTTATTGAACTTCATAAAATGATAATGGTTAAACATGAGTTTTCCCTATGTGGCCAATTAGCTAATTATTCTTTTTTCAAAGATATAAACTGATGAATTTCTAGACAAATCGTTACAACCGATAATGAAAACAGTGTCCACCCAGGTATTTTATTTTGCTTTCCACCTTTTGTTGTTTTTTTCCTATGAAAAATGTGCAAGCTGAGAAGAAGAATTGTAAAAATATTCTTCCAATGGTTCCACAAACTGTTTAGTACAAAAGTTCCTTTTTATTGGGACTTGATTATTATTTTGTTCTCATTATAAGGTTAGATGATTCAGATAATTTAGATTTTATGGCACATTGGCACAATTTAGGCCATGTCATAGTTCAGATAATCAGGCTTATATCTGAAATGGAACTGTGTAGTGATTTTTAGATACAACAGTTCCAAAGGAATGCTCTGAGCCAGTATATTTTTCAGGTTTCTTGATAATATATATAGCTTTAAAGGACTTGGTTAGCATTCTTTGGAGACACTACACAAGGGCATGTTTCACTAGATTCAATTTTAAGCTTTGGAAACACATGTGTTGACTCATTTGGTTGTATCTCAAAAAGAGGCGATGATTGATTGTGACAGAATAGATTTGTGATATGCATCATTAGTATGGGGATAACAAAATCTTCAAGTATACTGGTAAAACAAACCTAATAGTGGGAGATGATCCCTGTAGAAAGATCCACCTTTTGCATCATTGAGTACTTTTAAATCAGCCTGAATATTTAAAAAATGTATATTTTTATTGCAAACATTACAAAAGTAGAAAGCTTTATTATAACAAAACTATTCCATTATTTAATTTAAGCAAAATTCATACTAGTGGAAAAAGTTGATAGCTGAGATAATAATCATACAAACCATTCCTTCAAAACCAACTCTATAAAGATTTTTGGCACCATTATCCCAAAGAACATGAGCAGCACTGCGTGGACTTGCTGCACTCCAATCCTACATAAATTTTAAAAATTAAATATATTTTAAAATAATGTTAGTCAAATAAAAAATAAAAAAACTTCAACTTATTTTGAGATACTGTACAGTAAAAAAAAAATGTGTATGATATGTTAGCTTTCAGTTTTAGGGTTATAATGGGGGTTTTATTTGTCTGTCAATTTATTCTCTCTTTGGGTTGGTATTTTCTCAGCATGTTTTTCACAATAAATTAAGTGTCTTTTAGTGTTAATACCTTGTAGCTTTTAAAGAGAACATTTTGAACTATGGTTATTTTTGCTCATTCAAATCCCTCTTTCCACTCTGAGTTTGCCTAATATGTTAAGATCACATTTTGTTTTGTTGCTTTTTTTAACTGCATACAATGTATTATAACATACACAAAAATTTTCTAATAATTCTATTAAAATATCCATAACAACCCTCACCCCTCCCCCCAACAAAAAAGAGATTTTTCAAGCTCAATAAAAAATACCTGAATCTCTGTAACTTTTCCCCGTCTTCCATTGCCACCATCTTGATCTTCCCATTGCCAATCAACACCTCGAACAACTCGAGCTCCTGGGAAAATTCCTCTTGCTGTAATTTTTTTGCTTTTTCTTCTTGGCTCAATAAGAATCCTATATTGTCATAAATAATGTACAAAGTACAATTTCAGTTTTTAAAAAAAAATCATGTTTCAAAACAAACTTTCTGAACCAGCTGATCATTTTTATATTCCCTTTGTAAAGAAGACAACTGAGACAGATGGCATTAAGTTGTGAGAGGTTCAGCAATGGTTTTCAAAATTAACTCTTAGCTTATGGACAAGGATAGACAGCTTTTAAGAAAAATCATTTTTTTTTATCAGGTAACCAGGAAACTAGTAATTCTTTAAAGTTCAACTTCTAAGTTCAATCAAAATAGATCCAACCTGATAAGAGCTAAACACAAGTAGGTTTAGTGTGGTAACCAATGGCTCTACAGTTGCTTTCTTAATTTAAAAAATATGGATATTTATAATGCAATTTTTTAAATGGCAAAAGAATAAACATTTATTCTTTTCTGGTCTGTGCATGTAACCAAAACAATTAAAACAGAATATTTTAAAATGTAATTTTAAAAAAAAAGAAGGAAAAAACAAAAAGTGGCAGAAATGTAAATGTATAATCAATCAAATAATGTTTCCCCAATTGCTCTTATATAGTCTTAATAAGTATGATTTTTTCAAACAAGTTTTTCTATCATTCATAAATGAACAAAAGTCTTTCTGCTCATTAATGAAAGCGTTTCTACTCTTAATATGAGGTTTTAGCGTATTTTGATTAAAATACATTACAAGCATTTTTTTTAACCAACAAACCTTTCATTGCCAGGATTTGCAAGTCGATAAAACCTGTGACGCATATTGTGTTTATCACCATGATAACAAACAGAGCAAAGATCAAAGTTTGTACATTCAGCACACTTCCATCGTATTCCAAAAATAGGCTGCTGCCTACAAGTATCACACATTGTTCCATCATGTTTGATGCCTATAAAAGATACAAGTAAATTTTACTAAAAGGAATAAGCATTTTTTTTTTTAATGCAGGAATTATTCATCTTATAATTTTATTAAATCGAACTTATCCCAAAACAATGCTGAATTGACCTCTATGCTAAATTATGCTAAATGCGAGTCCAATAAATCAAACAAAAATGAAAATATAGAAAAATGTGAATGATAATATTGCATGAAATAAAAGAAATGGAGAAATTTAAACTAAGGATCTTAATAGCTTTCTAATGAATAGTAAAAAAAAAAGTAACACAAAATATAAGTGAATGAAAAATGAAAGTTAACATTTTTGCCTTAAAAAATTGTTGCCAAAATAGGATGCTGGAAACAATGCTGATATTTATACTAAAAGTTTCTATTTACATCTGTCAATTATGAATGTCATTTGCACATCATTTCACTAAGTCTACTCTGATCATTCAATCAGACTTAGGATCTTCCTTGTTAAATACATAAATAAGGCAAGTCCTGGTTTTTACATCTGTATCAAGTACTTTGTTTATTAATTTAATAAGTAGAATTACACTTAGAGTCTAGACTCTAGGCACTGACTAGGCAGTCTAAGGAAATTTATATATATAGTCTACTCTAGACTCTAGTCATTCTAGAAATTAAATAAAAAGTATATCTAGTAAATTCTAGTAAGAAAGATGTTTTGGTATAATTTTTCATCAAGACTCAAGTACCTACCTGTTGGTGCACTGTCAAGCACTCGCAAATCATAAGCTCCAGCACACCGATAATTTGCAGCTGTTCCATTATCCCACACAACAACAACTTCTTCAGGTGATTCAAAATTTCTTACAGTGCCTATATGGCCTTCTCCTCCATCTTGTTTTCCCCATTTCCAATCTGGTCCTCTGACTACTCGAGCTCCAACTCCTTCCATGACATTAATTCGAACACTCCTAGTGTTTGTATTACTAATATTAATGCTGGTACTACTGCTAGCCCCAGTGACAGTGTCAATTGATGAAGACAAAGCTGTCTCCGATCTAATACTTTCAGATCGATTCATTATATTTATAGATCTACTAGATTCTAGGATTACAGATTCTAGATCTTAGTGAAAGACAAAGTTTAATCCTATTCAGAACTATTCCAGATCTTTAGATCTAGTCTAGATTAATGTAGATCTAATTTAGACAATTCTAATGTTTTTGTTGTCTGCCTCCATACTTCCGCGACAGGTAAATAAATGGAGACTAAAAACATCTACGTAAAACCCAAACAAACAATTTATTTTATTGTAAACAAAAAATGAATAAAAAAATAAAACTAAATAGATTGGTATATTTTTTTATACTAGATTTAAATATCATATTTAATCAAATATTTTATATAGATCTAGGTATGGGCTCTATATATAATTATATAGATCTAGATCTAATCTCTAGATCTAGAGTCTAGGTCATGTTTTTTTTAATCGAAGTTTTGTACTCTAACCACACTCTGACCTGTACAAATTATCATAAATGTTTTATTTTTTAAGTGTATAATCTAATTACCTAAATTTCAACAAGTGACGTGTCTGTTTCTTTACTAGATCTAGAGATCTATAAAAAAGTATAATGATGTGAGATAGTTCATTGTGGTCTAGATTAGTTAGATCTTATCTAGAATATTTATAGTATCTAGCTAATCTAATAATTCTATTCTAATAAAATAGAATATAATTATAGTCATTATAGACATCATATTTATGATAATTTATCTTATCTTATAATCTAGTTGTATAATGTATATTAATATATAGAATTATAGATGTATCATGATCATGTTATTTTATTTCATGCATGATATTCCATATTTTTGCATTAAAATCTGCGTGTTATCTAGACTCTAGATCTATAATAATAATGACTATAACTATAGAATAGAATATATCTATTTGTTATTTTTACTAAAATGATATATTTTTATGTTATAGTGTTATAGTTATATGAATGGTCTATAATGCTTTACTTTATGTATTATGATCTATAAGTTGGCAGTAGTTTATTTCTACTAGACTTGTAACTAGATCTAGATTTTGTTACTGTTTGGTAGTGGCAACAGACAATTAGATTTACCTGAAAGTACATAGTAAGCGATCCGAAACATGGCAATCACAACCCTTACTGTACGTAGATTCCAGATTTACTATATTTTCACTATTGCAGAACAGCTCGTCGAAATTAGTTTAAACTTTATTTTGAAATTTTCTGCTAAACTACTGTAACGGTACTGCGCATGGTCCATTTTTGTACATTTCCAATTAATCAATATAGTATTAAGTATATAATGGTATTAATATACTTAGACTTAACGTATATTTATTTATATTTTTATAGTATAATTTTTTATTACTAGATCTACTACCCAGTACCGAGTACCGTTACTTTTTTTTACCGTATGCCGTACTAGCTAACTTAAAACTTAAGTAACTAGGCCTAGGCCAATTCTAATTCTAGGCGTACTGTACTACTATCTACTACGCCGACTACTGCTACGGGTTTTCCTTGGCTTTAGCCTACTTTAGGCTTTCACAGCAGAAAATCTCTGTCTGACAGTCTGAGAAGATTAATTATTAATTTTGACTCCAACATTATTTTTCAGTACCACTACCACTAAATAGAAGGGGATAGATCTTAGATTTCTATGACTTAGATTTCTATGTAGATCTACATCTAGATATCATTATGTAATAAATTTAGTTCTCAATAAGTCTCTAGATCTAGACATAAATATTTAGATCTATAATATAATTATTATAATCTGTGTTTTTAGACTTATTAGGTGTAGGTCTAGACTAGTAGACTCTTATTACTCTTAAATTATTTTAGAACTAGAGACAACATCTAGAGTATTCTAGAGTTGTTAAGTAAGTCCAGAAGAATTGAGGCAACAATTGTCGTAGTTGGGCCAAACACTTTTTACTTTTATTCATCACTACAGGACGCCATCTTAGGCAGGAAGGACATGTTCACAACAAAAGACATAACTCACAAGGACTAAGGACTATAACTTACATATCAACTATTAACAAGAGTGACTAGAGTAGAGCCCTAAAGGATAGATAATCAAGTAGATCTAGAATAATCTAGATCTAGTCATTAGATTTAGATCTAGTAGTAGTAACAAATAAAAATATATCAGTAACATTTGAGTCTAGTCATTAACTGTCATTAGAATACATTTTTTTTTTCGAATTCATCATATAGGAACTATTGATTTCAAACAAAAGATAATAATTATGAATTACAGATTTTCTTACTTTTAATTTTATACTATTTACATCTAATTTATAACAAGCAAACTAGTATTGTTATTAAAGTAATAATTAATATAATTGAAGTTTTATTTATATTGCGTACAGTATGGTTGACTAACATAAACGCGTTTATGTTCCACATTGGGGCCCAAAATTCCACATTTTCAACCTGAGTGTTCCACATTCTGGGTCTTGGGGATAGGCATGTCTGGATGTGAAAAAATGTCATTTAAAATTTAATAGCCATCTACCAGGGATTGAATTTTTTTTTAATTGGGAGGTGTTTACCCAGTATTTACCTTTTTAGAGATAGTCACAATTGTGAAACACAATAATAATATAGGCCTAAATAGAGAAAAATAATATAATATCTATGTTATTTATTTGACCTGTCCGGCAAAAAGAGGACATGTCCTCCCTTTTAGGGTGTGTCCTCTGTCTGCAGATATTATAGACCCTAGCTATTGGTACAAAATACAGAGTATGATTTAATTATATTTTAAATCAATTAAGTTTTTGGCCTAGTTTTTTTTTTTTTAACAGCTTTGTCTTTTTTTTTTAATATTTATTTATTTATTTATAATCTATCCTCATTGAAAGGGTTTGTCCTCCCTATCTAATAAAATATATATGTGCTTTATATATATATATATATATGCTTTGTTCCCACATTTTTACAGTGTTCCACAATTGTGACTTCTTAAAAAATCCTGTAACGTAATTGTTACAGTTGATTTGAATGTAAAATTTAAATATATGTGTTTCAAAACTAAACAATGCATCTATTTTTATCAGAAAATGGATGGGCAATGCCTAGATACTTTTATTTTTTCCATAGATCTAACCATTATGAATCAAAAAATTGAAAACTAAAAGTAGCAGCAAACTGTTCCGCAATAGTGACTCTACTATATTTAGATCTAGATCTTATTTCTTTATTTTATCAAATAGGTCTAAAATCTAGATCTACAGAGGTTACGTAAAAAAGATGATTAGTAGATCTAGTAAATCAAAAGACAATAATGGATGTTCCGTGATGATCACTCAAATCACTGAGACGCTGGTTGACTGGTTTAAAAGTTTTTGTTCCAAGGCAATTCCAATTTAATTCCATCTTGACTCAGTCTTGAGAGGGCAGAATCTGGTGTGATGACGATAGACGATGTGTCTAATCATAGCCTAATCAAGCCAATTCTGGAGTGGCAGATTTCACCACAGTTCGTGCATGAGTATGCATCTGTTTTAGGGCTAGCTGATAGGGCAGCTTAAGCTTTCTCGCCGAGGATCATACCAGCACACACAGTATGTCTCCATGCACTTCTGTCTTGGACTATTTCCTCTCACATACTTTCATTGATATCTGTGGTTCTCATGTCTTGTTTGCCAACATCTCTATTGGTTAGTCTTGGGCGGCCCAAACTCAGCATATAAGATATCTTTCGGCATGCAAGTGACATGTCCGAGCCAGCGTAGTCTTCTCTGTGTCAGGAGAGCTTCTAGAGATGCTATGCTGCTGCATATTGACCAATTTCAAAACCTCCTGATTGGAGACATGATCCCTTAAGCCTTAAGGAGATGCACATTATGCATCTCACTCTCATGCAGCGCAAGTGGAAACTATTCAATCTGTGCTCTTGGTACATGTATGTTGACCAGCTCTCACTACCATAAAGAAGAGTGCTGACAACAAAGACATTTGTAGACATGGTTTGCTATATAGGCATTTAGATAAATTTAGATAAAATTGTGTTGAAAGGCCCTAAAGTGTAGAAATATTATTTTATTTTTAAAAATATGTTTCCTTGTCTACAGAAATAAACTAAAATGAAGTCCAGATACAAAAAAGCCAAACGGATATTGTCCTTTTATTACACTCACTTTGGACTGAAACCACCTTATTTAGTTTTGGTAAGTGGGCTTTTGCCAATTTTTTAAAATTGGACTAAAAGCAACAAAATAACTAAAAAAAATGTTTTCTAACACTATGTGATCTTCTACATTTTTGCAGATTTTGCACACCTGGTATCCTCCAATTTTTGTGACATTAAAAATTCAAATTCTTATTGAGAAATTGTTGCTCTTCCCTGGGTGATAAAAAGATCTCTTCACCTTAGAAGATACGGTAATTGCTGTTGGGACATCCAATTACTACTATTCACCCTCTAAAAAGATTTAGCTGGGATATTTGTCAAATGTAACACTATGACAGATAAATGTCTTTTAAGTCAAGGAGTTTGTTTGGGTTTTTTGTGTTGTTTTTTTGTCAGAATTTTCAAATTAATGGCTCTCTTGCTTGTTGCTTAAGATATGACTTAATTATTTTTATTACAAAAACTAAGTATTAAAATTAAACAAATTAAATTCTGATGTATGTGAGAAGAATTTAAAAAATACTAACACAAATTTAGAAGCCATGAAAGTTTAATAAAATAGAATGTCTATTTGTACTCTGAGGATGTAGTGGCAGAGCGTGTAGCTTCCGACCTAAAAGTCTTGGGCTAAAATTCTGGTGGAGACTATACATCATCTGCACTATAGATCACAAGGTCTGAAAGGGGATACTACTATTTGTACACTGTGGCATTTGTCCTAACAGTTTTCCAAACCATATCCTGCCAGATTTTCTATTCTGTACCAAATAATATTGCCTGCTGTCAATCAAAACAAGAACGGAGCGGTACAAAAACTTGTTCGTACCTCACTCGATCAGACTCTTATCACCGTCACTCATTGATCAGGGAACATGAAATGCACCAAGATACCTGTGTGTAGTCGCTGAATGAACTCTTTATGTTGTCTGTTGTATTTATGTGTATTTTTCTGTTGTGTTGCCTTTATATGAGAGTCCTTGTAATCACAACAAATTTCCGTAAGGATCAATAAAGCAGTCTTAGTCTTTATTAAGATGGTCATTGGAGCCTTGGACTGTGACATCCTTTTCCTTTTGTATGTACCATATTAAAATTCATTCCTGAATGTCATTTTTAGTAGCTTTAAAATCATTATTGGTTATTCATTCGATCAACACATATTGGCACCATATTGGGTAAAAGGGAAGTAGAACAATATTTAAAAGACTATATAATTGTGCTTTCATTTTTTTTTTAAGTTTTAAAGATTATTGTGCCTGTCATCTACTGTTACTTTATAAATTGATACTGTAAAATCTATCATACATATACATTTTTTTAGGCCAGTGTTTTTAAATTGAAATTTAAAATAATATCACCTATTAATCTTCAAAATAGTGTGTCCTTTACCTTGTTACATTTCCAGGTGTGTGGAACATTTTGTAAACAAGCTTTGATGGACAAAATAAATATAGCAGAGCAGCTTCCCAAGTATTTAAGTGGAGAAGTGAAACTGCTTACTACAAAGTGTGCATTGAAAGAATGTGAATTAGGAGGTAGTGTTTTATTGTATGCTTTTTTTTTCACAATTCCATATCAATTTTAAGTATTATAATAGTGATTGTTTCCTTTACTTGTGTACACAATTTTTTTTTTTTCTTTACTTAATAATAATTTTATTTATAAATAATAATAATAATTTTATTTATAAAACGCTGTTAACAAACAAATTGTAGGCTCAAGGCACTGTAACAACATTATAAACAGAAACACGAGAGCTAAAATGACAATTAATCTAAAAAACTTTTAAACAGATAGGTCTTAATGTTCTTCTTAAAAGTGGTGTAGCATGGTGTCTGTCTGAGATCAATGGGGAGCGAGTTCCAAACCTTTGGTCCGTGAACTGAAAAAGCCCGCAGACCGTAGCTTTTGAGGGAGAAACGTGGCACTACTAAAAGTTTTGAGTCCATTGAGCACAGGGCTCTCTGGGGGACATATGGGGTAATCAGTTCGCTAAGGTACAAGGGCATCTCGTTGTTATATATACACTGATGACAAAGTGTGTCAACCTTGTAATCGATTCTCGCTTTCAAAGGAAGCCAATGGAGCGTGTGCAAGAGAGTAGTAGCAGAATCTTGTCTAGTTTTTTTTAAAGACTATTCGAGCGGCGTAGTTCTGTATACGTTGCAGCTTGGCTATTTTGTCATCAGGTATACCTGCTAGCACGGCGTTGCAGTAGTCAAGGCGGGAGAGTATGAATGCCACAGCTAGCGTTTTTGTTGACTCCGTTGTTAAATATGGTCGGATCTGGCCTAATCTGCGCAGCTGCAGATAAAGACCTTTGCAGAGCTGACTTATGTGTGTGGCGAAAGATAGTGTTGAATCGAAGAAAACTCTAAGATTCCGCATGGACAAAAGACAAAAGGAACATGGCAGTTCGTGATAAAGAGAGAATCTATGCTTTCAACTTTTGAGACATTGTTCCTAGTGCCAATCTTAATTATTTCTGTCTTGTCTTCGTTCATCTTGAGTTTATTTTCAACCATCCAATCGCTCACCCTTGCAACGGTACCACTGATTTTCTCTGCCAGATGCGACACCTCTGAGGGTACTGAAGAATCGTATAACTGTGAGTCATCGGCAAAGAAATGGTATAAGATGCCGGTTGGCCGTATGACACCGCTGAGTGGATATGTATACATAGTGATCAGTACAATGCCTGAAGTCAGTGAAGAGTTCACAATGTTAGTAATTGTGGGTACAAGCTCATCTAAACATTCAAAGAGCAAGGAAGTTGGAATGGGATCAAGATCACATGACTTATTTGGCATCTTTAAAATAGTACTTTTGACATAATCTTCAGATACACGCTGAAACTCGCAAAAAGGAGAATTTTGAAAAATTGGAGAGTGTTCAAGCTGTGATGAGAGGGATGGCATGTCATTTCTAATCTGCTCAATCTTCCCAATGAAGAATCTATTGAAGGAATCAGGGAGTTCAGATACTGGGATAGATGACGGCAAACATTCGTTATTTGCTCCCCCTAACATTTCAGCTGTGATCCTAAATAGCTCCTTTGAAGAATCAGAAGTTTCGATTTTTTGTCGAACATGACTAGCTTTTGCGTCTCTAATCATACGGTTAACCTTGTTTTTTTCTAGTATGTATATTTGTCGATGTATCGTCAAACCTGTGTTTTGAAATGTACGTTCGTCACATCGGCGAATAAGTTTGGCAGTCTTTATGTCTTCCGTCATCCAGGGTGCAGATGGCCTAACTGAGACTGTACGAGTGACAAGAGGTGCGTGGCTGTCCAGCAACTTTTTCAAACAAGAATTGTAATTGCTGAGAACGTCTTTGTTGCTCTGTTGCAACGGCAAAGAGGTCACGTCCATTTTGAAGGAGGCAATATCTATGGCTTTAAGTTTATGGGAAGTCACGTTTTTCTTTGGCTTTTTTGCTTTTGATAGGCGCATTTCAAAGTGTACAAGAAAATGATCTGACAAGCCGCGGTCTGAGACATTGAGTTTGGCTATAAGCTCACTTGTATTTGTAACAATCCAATACTTTACTTTGATTCATAATTTGTTATTTATTTGTTTCGTTTGCAGGATCATTGTTGTATGGTCCTTTTAAAGTGCTGAGTCAGTATGATATCTTTGACTGTCCACATGCCTGGTTTAAAGGGAGTGCAAAGTGCTTACGCAAAGCAGCATTGAAAGAGAAAGGCAAGCTTATAATTGCTACACAGGTCATTTAAAATAACCTAATAATTCTTTTTTTTTAAACATTGCTTATCACTGCCATTCCAGCGTCAAGTTATTTTTAAGTTTTTCTAAAAAAAAACTTGGTTCAATTGAGTTTCAACACTTATTCAGACTTGTCAGTTTTTCAAGGAAACTAACTGATCAATAGTATTTAACGTCTATCAACTTTGTATTTTTGTTTTTAGTAATATGCATATATCAAATATTAAGCAGCTCTTGGGTGGACTAATTCACAGAGATTTGAGCTTAAAATCATTTTCTTTATCAAAAAGATTAATATAATAACTTTTGAATGTGTAGATATGGAGATGTTAAGTTATTCCATTTCAGGTTCATTGAGACACCACTGATTAATTACTTTGTATAGTGTACCTAGAGCAAATAAAGTCTTGACTGTTTGCAACCAGTTAAGCTTTCTTTCTTCCCCAACAAACATCAAATATTTTCATGAAACTGGACCTAAAATAAATGCATTAATATCAGGATTGAAACTTGAGATCCATGGTAAAGAAGATTGTAAAATAAGTTATTCACTGTTGTTTTTAAATTAAAAACATAGCAACCACTATTTCATATATTCTGTGTCTCTTTGTTTAGCGTGACTAATATATTTTTACTTTGCAGTCTGTAAAAAATCTAATTAGAATTTACTTGGCAAAAAGAAAAGATTTTTCTAATTCAATCTAATAATAACTGTGACCTGGCAAAATAGCGCGAAATTTCCAGACAAAATGGCGCAGACTTATATATGATGTGTATAAAAGTACTGGATTTTAGTATGTGAAGGTCCTGAGCAGCATTTTTCGTTGATGCCTCTATCTTCTTCAATATTAATAGATCCAAAAGTATGCCATATTTACAGTGAAAGAGAGTACTTTAAAATTTTATCTCAGTTTCCTTTTTCATCAATGTTCAAATTGCATAGCAATTATTTTGAAATGTAGTGACCCTGTTCAAGATTTAGGTTTATGTGTATGTTACACATGTGTGTTATAGTATAATCAGAAATGTTGATTATCTGTGGCATCTCTGTTTGATCAAACCAGGGCCTCTCTTCACGCAACATTGGCAACTTAGGTGTGTCAGAATTAGTTAAGCTGGCGATCACTATTCTTATATGTAAATACCTTTGAAAAACTTACTGATGCTCTGATAGATGTTGAACGGACTTTGTATGACTATTGGGAGGACAACTATATTGGTCGCCAGAGACAAAACCGCAGAGTGACTCCAAGATTTCTGATAGCATTATGGAATGTGGAATTATGGAGTTCATGTACAGGACAATCTACCACATGATATCCTCGTTTACCATAGGCCATAGAAACAGATGACCTGCCCATCATCTGCCCTATAGACCTCAAGGGGAAATTATTTTGTAAATAAATAATATTGATAAGTCTATACAATGTTCCTTTTATAGTTGTTATTTATTTTTTTCTGAATTGAAAATTGTTGAACTTTTTGTTTTAAAGGATGAAGAGCTGGCCAGTAGCTTGAGAGAGCATAACATTCCCTTGATGCACATATCTCACAACTCTATCAACTTAGAAACTCCATCAGAGAAATCAAAATCATTTGCAGAGGAGAAAACTTCTAAAAAATTGACACTATCACAAAAGCAGGAAGCATCTATTGCACTTCTGAAACAGGAACTTCACATCCCAGAAGAACCAGTTTCTAAAAAGAAGAAAAAGAAAAAAGGTGGCCCAAATCCTCTGTCTGTTAAGAAATCTACAAAGAAAAAGTCAAGTTTGAATGGAGTTTCTAAAGGCAATGTAGAAAGTGCCAAGCACAAAACAAGACAAAGAAAGAAAAAAGTTAGAATTCCAGAGCATGTTAAAAAAGAATTATTAAAATCGAATGTACAATTGTAAAAATATGTATTATATATATGTATGTATTATAATGTGCTGATTAAAAAATACACTTCATTGAGAGTTTTCTGTCCTGAAGTAGTCTTTATCTTGTTAATCTAGCTAATATCGGTTGAAATTTATATACTATTATTAATAATTCAAATTTAAATTCTCCATGGACAATCTGTAGGTTTTAATTTGGAAAATAAAATAACCTGACCTTTGTAATAATAAATTGCATATATATTCAAGAGTTAGAAAATACAATGTCAATGCATGACATTGACTCGATATTATTGTCATAATAATCGAACATTAAAACAATGAATTTTTTGGGGGGGAAAGATTGAGTTAAGGTCAGCTGGAGAACACTAACTTATTATAAATATCATATACAGTTGAAACAAAATGTGATGCAATTGTTGACTTGTTAAGCACTAGTTTGATTCTATGTTACACTAAGTGGATGGCTGCCTGGGTTTTAATGTTATGTCATACTAAATGGATGGCTGCCTGGGTTTTAATGCTATGTCACACTAAGTGGATGGCTGCCTGGGTTTTAATGTTATGTCATACTAAATGGATGGCTGCCTTGGTTTTAATGTTATGTCACACTAAGTGGATGGCTGCCTAGTTGTTTGGATTGTGCTTCACTATCATCATTATGATCTTGAGCTTACTTTCTGAAATCAACCTGTTACTTGCATTTTTCTCCCAAGCAAATGGTTAAAAAAAAAACGAATGTCATTCCCAGTTATAACTCAACATGCAATGCTTAATCAAAATGGAAACAAATGAGACAGAAATCAACTATTGATCTCAATAAACAAACTAGCTGGGCTTGATGGCACCTATTGGCTTCCCTGTTTGATTACTGCATAAAATAATTAATTTATCACCAGTAATCAAATTACTTTTTGAACTCCCACCATATTTAAGTTTCCATGAACGGGAACAATTTTTCACTACTGTTTTTAAAAATTGTTTTTAAAAAAATACTTTTTTTAGGAAAAAAAAACTTATAAGTGTAATTGTATCAATTAGTTTGGGTCAGTCAAGTAATTAAATTTGTAATAGATCTAGATCAACAGCAATAAATCTGTGTGATAAATATTTTCACCAATTGTTTTGTTTAGCGCTATTTCATGCTTCCAGCTTTCTCAGTACGCTACGATCCTATCACTTAATGTGGACCAGTTTGGAAAATTAATTGGTTAGTATATTTTTTTATTCTTGTCAGGTAAAAGAAATAATTCTGCAATGTTCAGCTTGATCCAAGAGAAATAAAGTGTAGAATCTTTTTAACAGGCAGACAGCGTGAGACATGGCAGGCGAGAATACTACCCAGGGGTATCTACAAACAAAAAAAAGTGGCCTCACAATAGACAAAATATATACGACGGTCAGCAACTTTACGTTTTTTTTTTTTTTTTTTGTTTTTTTTACATTCTTTTTCGCCCAGATGAGTCACTGGTTTTGGTTTCGTCTTGAGACAGGGCAGAACCTGGTGTGGCTAATCAAGCCAATTCTAGAGCGGCAGACTTTGCCACAATTCGTGCATGTGTATGCATCTGATTCAGGGCAGCTTTCATTTTTTTTTTCCTCTTGATTAAGGTCGCTTCATTTCTTTTGCTCTCAGCTAGGATCGTCCCAGCAAGCACAGTCTGTCTCCATGCACTCCGGTCTTTGGCTTAGTTTAAAACGACAAGTGAAGTAGGCTGGAAACTTGCACCAATCAACAAAAGAAGAAAAATGATAAAGAAAATCCCTGTCATATATGCGACTGGCCACATGGAATGTCAGGACAATGTGTCCTGGTCTCTATTGATGATCTTAGGCAGATTGACGACGCAAGGAAGACGGCAGTCATAAACAACGAGCTGAAAAAGCTACACATTGGCATATTATCGCAGCCCTGCAAGAAACCGGACTAACCGAAAATGGCATGCTCTGCGAGATTGACTACACTTTCTTTGGAAAGGGAAAGCACAGGATGAGACTCGAATACATGGTGTGGACTTTGCTGTCAAGAACTTAAAATCTAACAGTTGGATAAATTGGTTGCCCGATGCGGTACCTGACATTTTGCCGCGAGATGTTTTTTTGGCGCAGGGGACGTTTTGGCGCGAGATATAATTAGACGATAATTTAATAGCACCTATTATAGCTTTAATAACAATGTTTATATAACCTTACAATAATATTGTATGTATAGTATGTGATACCTAACCCGTCCCCTCTCTTCTGGACACATTTCACTCCTTGCACATACTCTGTCACGGGTAAGAGGATAATCTGTTTCTAGCACTTCACTTGGCTCCCTAGGTCTGAATTTATTCCGAGAGCGGCCCAAGGTCTACCCCTCTCTTTCATCCTCTTCGCCCCTAAGTTTTTATAAGCTCACTTAGTTTGGAACATTCACTAATCATTTGTCGAGCACGCTGACAGACTGGCAAAACTTTCGCCATTTCATTCTGTTATATTTTTTTTCTCTAAAAAACCTGGTGGCAGTCTATATAAACAATGAGAAAAGTCCAGTCGAAGCGAGGAAAAGAGAAACTGATAAGTCACATTGATTAATGGACATTGTTAAAGTTAACATAAAATAAATTTAGTTAGCAGCCATAAAAATAATTACTCAAATAACTTATTACAAATATAATGTACAAAAACTACTGTTTTACGCTTAAAAATGTGTTTACAAATGTATAATAAACAAGTTTTTTTTCACTATATGGTACCAATATAAACAAAGTATACATTCTCTCCCCCCCCCCCCAACACACACACACGAAAAAAATGTTTTAATAACTTTGACTATTTCATGCATGCATAATGTGAAGTATGAATGGCTGCCTGGTCTTGTAGAATGTTAGTACTTTAACAATAATTGAATAACAAACTTTGAAACCTAAAATAATGAACAAAAATATTTATTGTTCTGTACATTAAAAATATGTCTAAACCATGGGCGTAGCCAGGATTTTTTTTCGAGTTTATCCCCGAGTCCCCCCCACCCCCAGTCAGACAGAACGGTGTATGCGAGGTGAACGCCTACATCGTTCATTCAGGTCAGTACAAGGGAGCTCTTGTTTGCTATTGCTGGCCTTAGGGTTCCAAAGTGCTTTTGCAAAACTCTACAGGACTATTTTTAATGGATTAAAAGGAAAGGGTCGGGTAAAAAAAAAGGGGGGGGGGGCATTTGTTTCTAATCCTATAACCTCGAATTATGGTAGTATAAACACACACGCATATAAAATTAATTAAATTTCAGAACTACATTTTGGTTCCCCTCCTAGTTTTCACCCGCTACCAACCATGCAACCTCTTTCATTTAGATTTAGGCTACTAATGATTTAATTAGAGCAGTGGGCTGCAACGTAATGTACAAATGTGTTCAAATATCAATAATTAGCTTATTTTAATTAATTTTGTTCACAAATATGAATTCAGCATAAAAATTGATTCCCTCCCCCCCAAGCCCACTGGAATAGTTTTATATAGCCCACTAGGTTCTACATTATATGTATAAGAAAATATTCGTTGGATGTCTTGTGGATGACTTGTTCATTCTTGAGGTTCTGTACTTTGTGTATGTTGATGTTTCGCCTTTTTTTTTTTCGACTTATCTAGACACATCTCTCTCTCTCTTTCTCTCTACTATGCCTACTTTTAGATCTACATATCGCACAATAATCGTCTAAATGTGTTTTTTTTTTTTATTAGTGCCATTAAGTGTCGTAAGAGCATGGAGCGAATTGTATGAATTAGCAGCTAGGCGGCTAACTATAAATATGATGTATTATATAGGCCGGTTCTAGTGGCCTAGCTGTGGCTATAATATCTTCTTTACGGTACCTCTATCGCTATTCTTCAAGCCGTAACATCGAGGACCAAAAAGAAAATGGTGGTCATTTTAAGTTATTAGTTAAAAGATTAAAAAACATTTTAAAATAAAAGAGTGACATCGATCGACTTTTTTTTTTATGAAAGCGGGACATATATATATATAGGTCGTCGTCATGCCAATTAAGTCGGGTCGTCTGGTCATCCCTTATATAAAGTCTAGTAGATCTATATTATAGCCCACATCAAAATCTAACATTCATTAGTTATTAAGATAAACATAATAGCTCTATAGGTTGTATAAAGAAGATAAAATATATATTTTTTAAAGTAGCCTATAACAATATAATTCGCATTCATGCACTGCCCCCCCCCCCCAAAAAAAATATGGTTAAAATTTAAATAAGTAGTATTATATATTCTTATGAAATAATTTAAATTTTGTACATAAATTGTGTGATTTTTGTTTAAAATTTCGCGATCGCCTCTACTCCCCCCCCCCCCCCCATTCACCCAAATGGATCCGCTAGTGTGTAGCATAGAATCTATATAACTTAGATTATAGATACTAATGATTCTCGCATTAGAGGCCTACCACTTTGTCATTTGCAAATCAAAACAATTAATTACATATATTCACGTAAATCGTAAAGTTTCTTCTCACTTTATTAATTTTTTATGTACCGAAATTAATCAGAAATGTTTAAAAATATACTAACCATATCACATTTTTCTTTAAAAATGAAAGATTCTATCTAGTCTAGATGATTTATTATTTTTATTATTATTTTTTAACCTGCAATTCTCATCGATGTCCAGGACACACATTGAAAGAAGGCCGTATTCTATAAAATAGCAAACTCTACATATCTGTGGATTAATTAAATAATTAGATCTAGTCTAGATCTAGATCTTTTTACATCTAAATTTAATCTAGGAATCAAAATCCTATACTATAAAAATAAAGTCTACAACAATGTCATCGAAAGAACGCTTCAAACCGAATGAGGGAGACTGGATATGTCCTGATCCTAAGTAAATTTAATAAAAATTTATTCTTCATCTTGACTTGACGTGTAGCAGTAAGCAGTGACTGACAGTGTAAATCACAAATGACAAATCAAATGTAAATGAGTGTAGCCTGTACTAGCCTGTAGGTCTAGATTCAACTGACTTGATTGACTACGTCTACTGTAGTGTGTAGTTTAGAATATTTCGATCTATTCTATAGTCTGAGTATAGAGTGACACTGTTCACTATAAATATAGTCACTAGTCAGTTACCAGTATAATTCAGTATATTAATATTTTAATTAATTAATAGATCTACATATCATAATCATAGTCAAGTGAAAGTGTCATAGTCATACTTTTTAGAATTAGAATAATTAGATATATATTCTACCTTATATAATTATACTAGATCTAGTCATAGTCTTAGAATTAGATCTACAAGTACAATCAGTAACAATGTAACAATAAGTTGCAAGTAACATACTCAGCTCTGTAACTTACTTAAGACTTAAGTTAAGTACTGTCTTAAGGTTTATTCTTTTTATTATTTACTAATTATTTAGTCATTGCATTTCAGGGCCTACTTAGCCTCTCTACTTTAGTCCTAGACTCTAGATTTAGCTAGTCTCTGTCTACCAGATCTAGATTTAATAAAGTAATCGGTATCATGAACGTTAGCGTCATATCATACTCATGGCGTAATGGATAGCTGAAAATTTTGAAAAATAATTTTAAATACATTTAATAAATGTAAATTTAATAAGGTTTTTAATAGATTTGATTGTAAAAAAGAAAACCTTTATATCTTAAAATACTTTTTAAAAATGCCCTCCCCTAGCGACTTTTAAGATGATAAGCGCGCTGCCATCTTGAATCTTGTTGTCAATGACGTTTTTCAGTGTTATTGCCAACTTAAAGTTTTTTGTTTTTTTTAGCACTTTTTGGCACATTTTTTCTTTTAAGAAAAGCTGCTACCAGCTACATAATTACCAATTAATCTAAGTCTAGTATTACATAGTAAATCTAGAATTCTAGATTTAGTCTTAAGTCAACTACACTGTCACTTAAGAGCTTTTATTTATCTTAATGTAACATTTCAGGTGTGGTAATGTGAACTTTGCTAGAAGGCCAGAATGTAACAAATGTGGAAAAAGTAAGTTTTAATCAATGGACAGTTATACTCATCATACTGTATCAGTGTATCACCCTATAATGTATAGACTCATTTCAAAGAGTCATAGTATGACTATGTATAATACTCATTCTCATAGAGAGTTTCGTGTCAAATATTAAACACTTGATCTTTTAAAGATGTGACTGTTTGTCCTCTTTTATTAGATTTGTAGCATTTGTGATAATCAACAATCTTCTTTTCTGAAGTAACATCTATATTTTGAAAGACATAGATAATAAGATAAAATCTAGTTCAATGTTTTATGACTAGATCTATATATTATAATGTAATGACTATTTAATATATTTACATAAAATAAGCTTAGGCCTAATGTGAAGGCAAGGCCTCATTTAATTATAATATATAATATAATACAATGTTATTCAAGATATTTAAATGCCTTATATTATCCCCTTCATACACAGTGTGTACATATTACATGTATACATGACTTTAAAATGATTTTTTTTTCACATGAAAAGTTGTGGAAAAGCTTTTTAAACACAATAAATAAATTTATCTACCTCTTCTTTGTTTATTTTACACCGTATTTTACACAGAAAGGAAGCAAATATTTTAAAATTTCAACTTGAATCCAGTTTGTCAAATAGCACGATTTGGTAAGTAAATTCTTAGGTCTAATTTTCTTATTAAAACTATTCTCTTCGATATATAATTATAATTCATATTAAATATTGTAGTTAAGATTTACGTAATTAATATGTTACCATTTGAAATATAAAAAGATAAATATATTTTGCTAAATAATTTTTTGAAAAGTGATGTGTACAAATGTACATAGCATATATCACATGAGAAAAAAAAAAGCCATGATCAATAATTGGTGGTACGACTTTGTCCTTCTAGATCAGGGGTTCTCAACCTGTGGGTCGCGCCCCCCTTGGGGGTCAATTGACGATTTGCCAGGGGTTGCCTAAGACCATCGAAAATAGGATTGTTATTGTCTATTCTTCTATTACTGTGTGTGTGCGGGGGTCATGGAAGAGTGGGGGGTTGTAAAAAGGGTCGCCGAGCATAAAAGGTTGAGAACCGCTGTTCTAGATCTATAGAATTAAGATCTAAGTCTACTAGATTTTTACAAATAGTAACAATTCTACAAGTGTTTATTTGAAAATTTCGAAGCATCTAGATTATAGATTTATTAGATTTATTTCTAAAAATAGTCTAGATCTATAAATTGATCTAATCGATTTTTTGCATTTTAAATGCTAGGTCTATGACTTCATTTTCTTGTGTGTTTCTGTTTAGTTCTTCAAACTATTTTATTTTAGACTTATAGACTAGATCTAAAATCAACTAGATTTAATTAATGTATAATTTAATAGGCTAAAAAAAGTTAAGTCTAAATATAGTCTGTAGACTTAATTAATAGATTAAAATTTTTTCTGTGTCAATGGCAATGTTGAGAGAATATATTTGATGAATGATGTAGGCACTAATTGATCATTTTATACACATAATTTAAAATGTTAGATTATTAAATATAAGTTATAAACTTAAACATTACATCAGTTCATTTTTGTTTTGTTTTTATTTCAGAAAACACCCTTTATCTTACTGTTAAGGATGTGCTTCAACAGATCACTGCCTGACTCACTGCCTGGTTGTGGGATGATCATCTGTTCGAAACCTGCCTGGTTCCATCCCTGCTGTCCTTCAAGAGAGTTAGGCTTGGACGAAATATTACTACTTAATTATCTTCATGACTACACACAGTGACATCTAACTGTGAGGTCTTATTACAACAGATCGCTGCCTGGTCGTTTGGTTTCAAAATGCCATCATGATGGTCACCTTTTTTAATCCTGCCCAGTTCCACCCCCCTGCTGTCCTGCAGGGTTTTGTACTAAGATGTAATATTACTACTTAGAATACCATGTCTCCCCCTAGAGGCAATCTACTGTTGAGGACTTGTTACAACGGATCACTGCCTTCGTTCTGTATGGGCTTCGAACTGTCGTCTTATAGGTCACCTGTTCAAAACCTACCCACTTCTATCCCCTGTTGGCCTGCAGGAGGTTTGGGCTAGGATGTATTATTATTATTTAATAATTATCATCTCTACACCCAGAAGCATTCTACTGTTGAAGACTTGTTACAATGGCTCACTGCCTAATCATTTGGTATGGGTTTCGGTTTGTGCTAGGATATAATTATCATGTCTACACCCACAGACATTTTACTGTTGAGGACTTATTGTGAGTCACTTCATGGTCATTTGGTATGAGCTTCGGACTGTCTTCATGATGGTCATCTGTTTGAACCATGCATTTTTCCATCCCCTGGTCACTGAAACCTCAAACTTCATTTAAGCTTATTATGAATATTAGCACTTCTTAAGCTATCTAGATTATATACAATGTGAAAATATATTTATGTACTGTTGTGTTGTTAGAAAGAGAGATGCTATTCAAACATGGTCTTTTTCTTATTTCGCAGCCTTGGACTTCACAAGTGTTTGTTAACCCTGCTATAACTGTTTGTGAAAACACATGTGTGTGTGAATGTAGGCTTGCTTTAGGCTTCTTCTGAAGCATGAACCTGAAAAGTTGTAGCAGAATTAGGTCAAAGGTGTACAAATGGTAGGATGGGATACAATGGGCGAAGCTGAATACTCAAAATGCTATTTTTAAGTAGGCCTAGTACTAGTAAGAAAAATAGTGATTTTTAGAATGCCATTTCTTAATAAAATAAATTGATTTGATAAAAGTAAATAAATAATTGATTTATAATGGTTGTTTAATTATTTTTGTTAGAATTTTTCTCTATATAACTATGTTTAATTACATCCCATTTTACTGCATTGGTACACAGTGTGTACAAATGTACACATTGTGTAATTTGCTTTATTATTGACCGATGGACTAATATTTTGCTTGACATACTCCTGAGGTCCATTGCATAATAACCCACCCACAAAATAATTTTTTGGAACAAGAACAAAATAGTGACTTCGTGTACTAAGGGGATAAATCTAGATCTAGTCTCTTGATCTAGATCTACAAATTGAAAAAATACAATTCGGTTTCCTTGGTAGTTAGGAAAAGCTAGAATAAAAATACAAATTAGTAATTTATCAGGCATAATAATGAACACAAGTACATCCAAGTAGTGTTGAAAATTGCAGCTACCCCCCCCCCCCCCCCACACACACACACAATTTTACCCAAAAGTGATTAGACCAGAGCACACTGATCATGTAAGACATGATATATGTATATATACACAAAAGCAATAGTAATAACAATATATTTCAGTATTTTTTTAAAGGCCTCTGAAAGGGGAAAAGACGCTATTAGTTTTGTGTGGAATGTCTGTCCATCCGTCTGTCCCGTTTAGATCTCGTAAACTAGAAAAGGTAGTGAAAATCTGACACCATAATATTTTAGACCATTCAAAGTTCTGATGCAATGGCAACTTTCTTCTTTTCTGAAAGCGAAAAATCTAATTTTTTAAATCACTTATGCAAGCAGTTTTTTCATAAAATTACACCACTTTTACAACTATTCACTATTAATAGTAACAAACACGGGAGGCTCTTTCAAAGGAGAGATGTCAATTTACCATGTTTTTAACATATTTATGCAAATGGTTTTAGATTTTTGTCAAAAAAATGTTTTTATTACATTTGTATTGCTAATTTATGTAAGTTCTGTCATACACAAAAAAAAGTTTGTTTTTTTTTAAAGAAAAAAATCTATTTAGTATACATATAAGTTGGGCATAATTTAAAACAACAATTGCTAAGTAGTTTTTCATATTATCGCGTGAACTGCAGTGGTACTCACATGATATAATACACCTAACTAAAGGAATTTTTTTTACTGAAATGTTTTTTTCTTGAGGATTTGAATAAAAGATTGGCCCTTGATAAAACAATTAGATCAATTAGATATTCATTATAAGACATCAGTTAGGCCAGGTTCACATCTAACTTCACATTCACTTTCACCTATCCTTTGGTCTGCTGGACCGCTGGGGCACCACACAAGATCTGTCCACCTTCTTTCTCCATTCATCTCTGTTATTTGTCTTTGATTGAATTTTATTCTGATGTTCTTTCTGAAATATTGAAACCTGCCTTTTTACCTGCCTGGGTGGACCACTTCGGGGGCCGATTTTGAGTTCGTGTTTCCACACAAACTGTCTTTGTAACCTTGGGTTTTTTTTGGGTCCATGAAGTCTATAAATCCTGTTGCTCTTTCAAGCAGGTTACTCAAATGACCCAAGTGCACAGCAAATAGAAAAACTTGCTTCTAGTCTAATATTAATCTAATGTTAAATGTCAGGGTCATATTAAAGGTCATATATTAAAGACCTTAAAATCCTGTCATTTCATATTGCCTGTCTTTATAAGATATTTTCTAATCCTGTCATTAGCAAACCATTTGCCAAATGAAGTCAGATCATTAATAATTGTACCTCAAAATCCTGTTTTTCCATATGTTTCCTGTTTTTCTACTCAGATCATATCAAATTTTTGTCAAATGTTGTCATATCATTAATAAATACATTAAAATCCTGTTTCCTGACATAGTATCATCACCCTTATCTGTCCTCAATGAAGTCATAAAATTCCAGTAAAGTTTTTTTGTTGTTTTTTTTGCTTAAATTTCACTCATGCCTGTTATTTTCAGTGTCTGACTAATTGTTTCAAGAGCTCTTCTGTGTCTAAGGGCATCGCTGTTGCCTTACATCTATGTTTATAAGCTACTGAACTGTTGTTTTGTTTGTCAAATTTTGGTCTCTTTTTAAATAATCAGTTTTTATGCCCTTGCATGCTCTGTGTTATCTCCCACCTTGGCTAAGTTTGTGGTGTTCACATTTTTTAATTATTTTTTTATAGATCGTAAAGATGGAACAGTTTTTAAAAAAGGGGGAACAGAAATTGGAAAACAATTAGCAGAAAAAAGTAAGGGGCTGTTCAGCGCTGAAGATTGGCAGTGTAAAAGGTAATAGATAATGATTGTGTTCCCTTTCATTTTATTTGATATCTTTTTTTTATGAAAATAAGTTTTAAAAACTTCAACTAACAGCATAATTTTTTTTTAAAAAGCTTGTCTATACCAATTTAGCTTTATTAAAGGTAAAGGTTTTCTGCATATTATATTCTCATATATTCTTATGTTTGTCTAAACCTAGTTGTGGTAATGTCAACTGGGCTCGCAGAATGACATGTAATATGTGTAATGCACCCAAATATGGCAGGGTTGAACAACGTACTGGTTTTGGTGGAGGTTATATGGAAAGAGATGAAGTTGTGGAGTATAACAGGCGAGAAGAATCTGATGATGAATATGATGAGGTACTTTTTAAAGTTTCAGTTTACTATATGAAAATTTTGTTTTGCATATTAAGATCCTTCAAAATTTAAGATTTTTTATTCCTTCCTTTTAATGTCAACATTTTACATTTGATAATAAACAATCAATAAAATTCTTAGCTAAAAATTCAAGTATTAGATTGCTTTTTTATTTTTTGAGATTTCAAATAATACTCTGTTTTCATATAGTTTGGTAGAAAAAAGAAGAAATTCAGAAATTTAAGAAATAGTACAGAAGACCCAAGTAATGGGAGCCAACACTTGGTGCAAGATGAAAAGCAAAAAGATGTAGAGGATGATGAGGAGGATGAGGAAGATGATGGGGATATTTCCAAATACAAGCTGGACTCTGATGTAAGCAATATTTCTGTTGCTTGATACATAGCCTTTTTCTTTCATTTGAATAACTTAATCAACATATTAATATAATGTTTACTTTTGATCTAGGATGATGATGATGAAGAAGGAGATATCTCTAAATACAAACTAGACAGTGAAGGTGAAGATGATGAAAAGAAAAAACATTCCTCCAGCTCTTCCCCTGGCAAATATCGTTCATCTAGTTCTAGTTCTTCCAGTTCTAGCTCATCCTCTAGGTCAAGGTCCTCATCACTTTCAGATAGAAAGTCAAGATCTAGATCACAATCTGACTCAGACAGCAGGAAAAGGTCCAGGTCTCGTTCTGATAGTAGAAAAAGGTCACGGTCTGGTAGTAGGAGGCGCTCTCGATCTAATAGCAGGAGGCGTTCCCATTCTGATAGTGCAAAAAGAAATACTCATTCAGAGAGAAAGCATCTGTCCAGGTCCAGGTAAAAGCAGGGTAAATGGTAACAACTCTAGGTAACCAAATGGTAACAACTTTAGGTAACCCCTACAAGGTCAATATCAGTTTTTACTTTATTGTTTTATTTTTTTGGGAGGTTGTAGTTCTCTTGTATTGTTGTATACTATCTGTTTTTGTTTTGTTCTTTTGTTCCTCTATAGCATTTATGTGGGTTGTTAAGACTACATATCTTAAGAGATTACAAGCATTTTTTAATGTTTTTTATTTTATTGAATATTTTGTTTATTTATTATTTTTATTTTATAGGTGGTTAGAAGGCTGTATTGGTTATAAATTAATGCTTTTCTGTTTAACTTAGGTCTCGGGACAGAGACAGTAAAAGAGGACGCAGAGAAAAATCAAGTTCCTCAGGGTCAGGTTCTAGGTCCCGCTCGCCTCTGTCCCACTCGGATTCCAAACGGTTGAGGTTTGAAATAGGATTGAATGGCTTTTGTCTGCCATACTATCAATTATGTTTTTAATAATTTTTTCCAGGACTTTTCATTGGGAAATTCCATATGTAGATTAAACATAGAAGTTAAGTTTTTATTGGGAAATTCCATATGTAGTTTAAACATAAAATTTACCTAAGATATCAATTTTAGTCTTAACTTATTCTTTTAAAACATTTTACATTTTTTATTTCTAAATGATACATGTGGGATGATTTCATTCTGATTAGCCTAAGCTGCTTTTCACTAGACTTTATTCATGTTTATAAATAACTTTTATAAATTCATGATTTTAACACTTAATTTGCTTTGATGAAAAAAATCCTCTAATCTTTGCAAATTTTTTTTTCTTTCAGACATTAAAAGGTTGTTATCGGATACAAGTGATAAAGAAATATCCTTCAAGGCACGTTTTTCAGAATTACCCATGAGTTTTAATTTATTGCTACCTGGAATGTATTGTTGGAATTAGATAAGTATATTTCTGTAAGCTGTCAAAAATAATTTAAAAAGAAAAACATTTAATGGAAATTATTTGTTAGTACTTATATTTTACAAATGGCTCAGTTATTCTAAATGGGCCAAACGTTCATATATTTTTTAAAAAAAGTGATTGAAAAAAAGAAGTATTTGTTTTTGATAATATTGAATCTTCTATGAAATCTATAGTTATCCATTTGTAATTGTTTTTTCTTTGTTTTTCTGAATTTAAAAATGATGTAAGAGATTGAAGAGAAAACAAATCCTTGAAATTCAGTGACACAAATGATTGACTATAAACTTGTGTATTGAGTATATAAACCTTTCAAAACTAAAATCCAAATGATCAAATATTGAACTTAAAATGTCCTGGTATTGCTAATGCTCTCTTTACACCTTTGACCCAATGCTAAATCTACACAAGACTATCCACTGATTTGTTGGCCTTCTTACTTTCTCACCATTACTTGTGTTAGGATAGTCACTACCAACACAATGAAGTAGCCCTTGTTTATGTTTACATTTGTTTAAATGTTAACATTGTTGCTTTATAACTTTCAGCATTCAGATTTCTATGAATCATCTTCAATACATTTTTTTTTATTTCAATTAAGTTTTCAAAAAAAATTGAAAGTCATTTTTTGTTATACAGCAAACATTTTTCCATTTTTATCTTAGTAATTTATTTTTTGGTAACAGGGCATATTTTAGACTATAAAAATTCTCTAATTATTCAGATATTCTAATGGTACCAGTATAGTAATTTTTAGTTCAGCTTTCATATAAATCTGCTCTGCTGTTTAGATCTACAAGCTTTGTTTGTCTCAGTACATTACAGTGGAATCCAGATAATTCAAACTAGTGGACACTTTCCTAAATTTGAATTTTTTTTTCCTTTTTTGTCCATACTGTAAAAAGGTGGTTAATTCAGAGTCAGTTATGCTTATCACCTGATAATTCGACACTTTTCTATTTATTGTACACCTATAACTAGCCATCTGTCAATCCTTCATTATGCTGCAAATGAATTTATTTCCAGCATTACATTTTGTATAATTCCTAATGTATAGTTGTTGACTTGCCTAATCTGGTGGGTGTCCCTAGTGAGGTGTAAAGTCTGGTTGACTGACACATCTCCCATGCCTCTTTTCAGACAATAGGCTCTCTGTTGGTATTACTGTCTAGTAAGTTCTGATCAGAATGTCATTGTCAATTTCTTCAAGTGCAAATTCTTTGAAGAGAAAATATGTTTCTTACACTAGAAATGTCATCGCGGCAGGATGTAATTAAAAATTAAAAAAAAAAACATTACCAAAGAAAGCTGTTGCATTGAAATATGAACACTTTGCCAACAAATAACCATAAGCAAACATAAAATACCCTCTTTTTGTAGGATATTCTTAATATTTAGTTATTTCTATAAGTAGAATTCAAACTTATATTTTAAAAGTCCCTTTCTGTCCAACAGCACATTGAATTCAGTGGATCTCACTGTATTTGTAAAAAAAAAAAAAAAAAAATCCATTATGATTTCATAATATGAAATTGTTTTAAAAAGAATAAAAACAACAACTGAAGAATGGATTATCTGCTATTATAGGTGCTGAGTGAAACATTCAATGATAAGAATTATTAGCATTAATTTTGACAATTAAGTTTAATTTGGATGTCATACTTAGCTATATTAGGGAGAAATGTATTTGAACATGGAATTCTAAATGATAAAAATTGAGAGACCCCAATTTCTTGTTTTTGTTTTGTTTACAAGAGACTTTACTTGTATGATTAATGGGCCATATTTTTAGAATGGAATATATACATTGTTTATGGAAGTATATTTGTTGGATACTTTTTTTTTTACCCCGGTAAAGAATACCAAGTTTCAATTAAATTAGCAGTACAAAATAGAGAAACGTTGTTTTTTTTATTTCTAATGTTACTTTCATCTTTATATTTTTCTAAATGAGTAGAAATATGGTACTTTTTTTTGTTAGCATTAATTTAAAAAATCTTGACCCATCCATCATGCAACAGGGTGTAGAAAAATGTTTAGTTTACTGCAGCATCAACAAACCAGACTAGTATGATAGTATTTATAAGGTGATGATGTTCAGCAAGGAACACATTTGAACAAACATTGTTTTAATTTGAATCACAGTTGCATAAATCCAAAGAGTGAAAAAGTTAAAATTCTTGACAGTGAAGCAGCTTTGCTTTGAGTTTCATTTATCAGACTCTACTTCTGTGGCTGACTAAGTTTGTTTCTTTCCTCATTTTGAAAGTGCGCTTAAGAATCACACTTTGTTCCATTTAAAAAATTCCTGAGTGACTAGTCCATATTTCACAGCTTGTTAGCTGTCTTCTACCCAAGTTAAGCAATCTCACCCACATACATCAGAGGTAATATAGTGTCTGCTTGGGTGTTAGAGGAGGTAGGCTTTTCCCCTTTGGCTTGTCATCTTTGGTGGTTGAGATCATTGCTACGTCTGTAACTTGTCTTGTGCATTGTTCACATTTCACAGCTTGACTGCTAGTTATATACACGTTAAATGATTCGTGTACAAAGTGGCAGTGAGGATGAATTGTCCTGGAGTAGTTCATAGTGAAATTTAGTAAAATAATATTTTTATTTATAGCAGTGTCTAGTATGTGTTGTATAAGTATATCTGAGTAGCAAAAAATTTAGGGCATCATCAAGTAATTAGAAAGGAAGAGGGGGGCTAGTGTAGTAGATTCAAGGGAAAGAGATACAAGGAATAACACAAGTTGATAAGTTCAAATCGACAACCTCTTACGGTGAGCATATTTTTAAGCCAATTAGGAAATAGACTTTATCATGGAAAGACAAGACTTAAATTGCACTATTTCAAGGTGTTAACAAATTTCAATATTGAAGTATTGTGATGCTCACTGTATGAAGTATAGTGGTTGTACTTATGCATGTCATTTATTGTTCCTTTTATCTCTTTATCTTGTTCTTTTTACTACAATTTGTATTATTTTTATCTATTTATCACTTATTTTTTGACAGTTAATTCAGACATGTTTGTTTGTAGTCAGATGTATATGTGTAGACATAATGTGTGCTTGTGTGTAGCCCTGAAGTCCATGCACTTGTTCAACCTATATTTTTATCCTTTGAGTGTTTGTGTTTCATTCAAATAAAACCCAATGAACCAGTTTATCTTTAGTAGTTTCTGTTGTTTTTAACTTTTTTTTTTCAGCTTGGACATTGTTAGCATTTTTATCTGTATCAAAGTAACAAGTTCTAATATTTAAAAAATTAGATGATGGGTCTAAATCACAAAATATGAAACTCAAGAATTCCTGATTCTGTGGCCAGACTAACATCCATTTTTAAACTTATTTTTTGTATATATGGGTACACCATTTTCCAAGTGATATGTACACTGAATTATGTACAGCTAAGCTACATTAGATCTTCCTGTAAGATCTGTAATGTACCGTTACTCATCTCAGACCCTGTGATCTATAGGGCAGATGATGTAAATGTCATCTGTTTTCATGGCCAATTGTTAATGTGGGTGTCATGTGGCCAGTGCAATGGTCTAAACGTCTGACAAGGCATGGAAGCACAACCTTGTCCAGACTACAGTTAGCCACACCTACAGCACACACTCCTTTGTGCTAAAAATTAAAAGAGAGAAGAGCGCCCACCGTGTGAGTACTGTGAATCTTATCTCACCATGAAATATCCTACTTGATTGACCCAGATACCAGGATACTAGAGAGAAATATTTTGGAAAAACACTGTTTGATAATGTTGACCTTGGGAAAATACTGGGCTTTATCCAGAAGGTGGGGTTGACTACGAAGGTTTTATTTGTGATAGGGCAAAGTAATTGTGACTAATAAGATTTACAACAGATTTTTAATTGGATTATATAAATTTCTACCATCTGAGCTGTGAATGGACATTGTAATCACTTGGCTGTTAAACATTTAGCTCTTGAGCTATAAAGGGGGAATAACCCTTGAGGGATTATGGGCACGACATGGCCTAAATTGTGCCAATATCAGTGCAATGACAAACTATCTTTACTTTCCCCAACCAATGTCATATACTCATTGGAGTTGAATAAACAATGTTCTATTCCAGTCTTCGCCAAGATTTCAACCCGAGACCGTTTCAGCATTTAAAAAAAGTTCTAGGGTGAAAAATAGTACAGGATTTGTTTTGTATATCCTGTACTAAGAAGTGCTATTTGAGACAGTATTGAATAAATAGGATTGTACCTGGTAGTTGATTATTGAGTTGTTGCCATGAAGGTAATGAATTTAATAATAGCAAAGCATTGGATGAGGCGAATTGTCCTAATTTAGAGCAGTGAAGATATACATTTCCTCTAATCCAATTTTCAGCTAAGGTTTGAGAATATTCTGAATACCGTAATACCTCGGTGGATAATCAATCCATGTGATGATGCTATTGAAGAGACGGATGGAACATAACAAGAACTGCTCAGATTAAATACAAATGAATAACTAAAAACACAATTTTAGAAAAGGATATAAGCTCTTAGTCTGGCTTCAAAAAGATCAGCTACTACTTAACAGTTGTTAGTTTTTTTTCGATCTTCATATCTAATGGCATAAAGTTTCAACAAGGTTTTCAATCTTCTAATAAAACAAACTGGACATCACTAACCCATATTAAACATAACTAAATTGAAGCCCAATTTTTAAATTAGCAGACTCATAAAGTATAAACTCTTTAAAAACAAAATTATAGATAGATACAGAATAGATATATATGGGATCTAATATGAACCATTGATATGGCTGAGAATCTTATATGGACTACTGGACGATATTAGAAAATTAATAGGCTTAGCAAAAAGATGTCAATAAAAAGTTAATAACACGATTACTGTATGGAACATTCTTTCACAAAGTCATTAGTGGTCCTAAAGCTTCTGCTTCTTCATACAAGACATGAACACATTTAAGAAAAAAATGTGCGAAAACAGAAAATCACCTAGCTCATGAAATGTACCTTCGTTTTCTATGTACTCATTAGTGATGCCCAACCTAATTCGTTCTGCGGCCATTTTAATTTCTGATACTCGTGTCGCGGGCCACATCAACGAAAAGATACCAAAACATAAAATACAATTTAAAGCAGATTTATTAGAAACCCGTGGATCTAATGCTTACACTAATTATGGGATGTTGGAAGTTTATCCAAAAGCAACTTCTTAAGATTCCGCCGCATTGATGAGACACCCAAGTCGGAGCACTGAATGTAGATGTTCGTCTGGGGGGGGGGGGGGAGAGATTTCGTCACATTGGTTTCGCTCTTTTCCGATTTCTAAAAGAACAGTTCGTCAGCTATCACATGCAAATTTTGATGTTTTTTTCCCTGTAGTTGGGTGTTCTTCAAATGTGAGCAGTTCTGTAGGTTGTCCTTACCGTTAACTCATTTTCTTGTCCCATCTTAGTAAATATACTAGTCGACCGGCGGCGTAGCCTTAGGCCACTGCAACCTATGCGACCGCAGTGGACCCCGCACTTTCATAGGACCCGTGCTAATTCTAGGTGTAGGAATAAAAAACATTTTATAACTTATAACAGATTTCCCGAGGCCCCTATCGATTTACCAGGAGCTCCTGGAAATCTCCTGAAATTGCAAAATATACGAAAAAGTCCTGGAAATATCTGGAAATTATTAAAATCTTTTGAAAACTCATACAAATCTCCTAAAATATATAGACAAATATTGTCATTTTGTGGTGCCATTCAATATGGAAAACGCCAATCCTATGCGCGATAAATAAAAACGGCATTATGCATTAGCCGTAATTGTGTAATCTGGCGAAAGAAGCTTCTCGCGCCTCAAACTAATGAAGAATTACTTGAGGTCAACAATTCTCAAAGATAGATTGAAACATTTGGTAATTCTTGCTATTGAGCGTGATCTATGTAGGAAACATAATTATTATAATATACTTTGACTTTGCTACACACAAGGCAAAGTAATTCTGTACTTAGTAAAGGATGAATAAAATGCACAGACGATTTTTTTTTCTAATACAAACTCTTAATTTTCACTTATTATCCGTATCCCTACCCAAACTTGGCCCCGCGAAATCCGTTTCACATAGGGCCCCACAATGGTTAAGTCCGGCCCTGCTATTTAGTGACGGGTGAATTGTGTTTACTTGTGATTACTTGTTCTCTTTCCATGACTTCTTGGTCACAATGGTTAAGTCCGGCCCTGCTATTTAGTGTTTGTAAAATGTTTGTTTGTAAAATGTTGTACATGTTTCGGATGTTCCTTCCGCAGGAAGCGGGCAGGGTTTGATAAATCCAAACGACAGTCCAGCGCGCAAACCGCACGACCAGGCAGCCATCTGTAGTGACGGGTGAAAACTACTTGTTCTCCCCCCTCTTGTTTTTTCGTGGGATAACTCTATCCGCAGAAATAAAAGAGTGATCATTCCTTTACTTCTTCTTCTTCTTCTCGTCCAAACTCTTGAGCGAGAAGAGAAAAAAATATATAGATTCTCATCAATCCTACAATCTTACTTGAGTTAGCCATCTTTTCTTTGCAGTTTAAAGACGGCCGCCATATTTGTTGATGCATTTGATTTCATAATGTCATTTTACATTATGGTCTTTCAAAACAGCCACAAACGGCTTTACAAATCAAACAGCCACAAACAGCTTTACAAATCAAACATCCACAAACAGCTTTAAAAATCAAAACGCCTCAAACAGCTTTACAAATCAAACAGTCACAAACAGCTTTACAAATCGAACAGCCACAAACAGCTTTGCAAATCAAACAGCCACAGGCAGCTTTACAAATCAAACAGCCGCATACAGCTTTACAAATCAAACCGCCACAAACATCTTTACAAAACAAACAGCTTTACAAATCAAACAGCTTTACAAATCAAACAGACACAAACAGCTTTACAAATCAAATTCCAAATTCAAAAGTAAAGATCCTACCAAACTTTTCTTCAAAGTTTTTCTTCAACGTTTTTGTTTTATTCGGATCTCCAAAACTGTTGCACACTAGGTAAGGACATGACTAGCTCAAGACAGTAGCAGAATTTCATAAGTGTAGCCTAGATTCATGTCGCTTAAAAATTAATACATAAACCTGTTATTTCTTACAAAGTACAAAGAAAAGAATATTAGAATAGCATAGTATGAAATCAATAGCAAAAAGAGTGGGCAGGTATATTTTTGAAACTTTTTGGTGTGATTTTCTATATATTGTTCTAATGTTTCGGCGGGCCGGATAACACCACGTCTCGGGCCGGAACTTTGCCCGCGGGCCGTATTTTGGGCATCACTTGTATGTGAACCTAGTAAGGACAGTTACTGCTGCGTATTAAATATTTAGTTTTTGGCAATATAGCGTAGCTACCCTAAAATCGTGGTGGTCCATATTTGATCATGGTCCATAGTGCAAGCCTCTCCCCAAGATTATCAAAGCTTTGATCATGGTCCATAGTGCAAGCCTCTCCCCAAGATTATCAAAGCTTTGATCATGGTCCTTAGTGCAAGCCTCTCCCCAAGATTATCAAAGCTTTGATCATGGTCCATAGTGCAAGCCTCTCCCCAAGATTATCAAAGCTTTGATCATGGTCCATAGTGCAAGCCTCTCCCCAAGATTATCAAAGCAGCCAACAACTTTTTTTTTTGGTGAATTCGTGAAGCATTTTAATGAGTTTTCAGAAATGCAGTCAGTTAACAGGAGGTTTACCGAAAATGGAAAATCTTATCTTATATAATACAGACGTTACTTCAAAAAAGAAGATGATTACGTCCTGCCCGTCATGCATTTAGTCATGCATATTAACCAATGACTTAAATTCTGCCAAGTCACTGGTTTTCCTGGCTAGTTCAGGCAACCCATTCCATGCCCTAATAGCACTAGGGAAGAAGAAGTATTTGTACAAATTTGTCCTAGCATATTGGACGAGGAATGTGCCTTTATCTTTGTGTCTTTCAGAATATTTTATTAAATTTTGTTTTTGTATTTAAAGATTATGGTTCAGTGTTTTATGTATAATTGCTACTTTACTTTTGAGTCTTCTGTCCTGAAGGCTTTCTAAATTTAGTGATTTTACTAAAGGTGTTACTCTAGTCAAATGTGAATATTCGTTTGTTATGAATCTCTCTGCTCTATTTTGTGTCTGTTCCAGTTTCTTAATGTTTTCTTGAGTTGAGTGGTCCCAAACCGAGGATGCATATTCTATTATTGGCCTAACCAAGGTTAAATAACATTTTAGTTTTATGTTCTTATTTGATTTATAGAAATTTCTTTTAATAAACCCTAATGCTTTGTTGGATTTTTTGTTATAGTTTCATCAATATGTGGATTCCATGACAGTTTTTCATTTATTATAACACCTAGGTATTTTGCGTTTTTAGTGGAATTAATTGGTTTTAGTTTTTTTGTTACTCTTAACAACTGACATTTTTCTGGGTGAAAAGACATGCTCCAGTTTGATTCCCATTTCTGTAATTCATCTAATTCTCTTTGTAAAATATCTGTGTCTTGTGTTGTTTTTATTGTTCTATATTATTAAACATGGTAAGGGGTCTACAAAAAAAATAATTTTGGGAACCACTGGTCTAGATCTATTTGAAATTTAATTACATGACAGATTCAATCTAAATAACAAAATGACATTTAGTATAATAATAATAAATGTGTATTGATGGTAGATATCTTAATCTGTACGAGATGTAGGCCTACTTTGCCACACATTAAACTGATCAGATTTCGCGACTTTCCAGTTGTAGCATGCAGATCCATATTAAAGTTAAAGCCTGTGTTAGGCCTATATATTAGTAGGCCTATATATATATATATGTCAAAAGGTTCCCTTGTCACATTCTCATGTCGTAGGCCCTACTTCAAACATTTATAGAGTTTTTATACTGAGATTTACCTGTATTAGTTGACATGACAAACAATGGATTTTCTAAAAGTAACAATTGTTCAGTTCATTATGCTATTTTCAGTTGCTCTACTTTTATGAATAAAAAAACACTGTAACATAAGCCTTATGTAGACATTAGTGGTATAATGGTTTGGAATGCGTTTGTGTAATTTTTGACACCCTCCGCCCACTCTCCAGTCGAGATCCGTCAGTGCACTTTGTGAAAGGACAAATCGAGATCCGCCAGTGCACTTTGTGAAAGGACATGTCGAGATCCGCCAGTGCACTTTGTGAAAGGACATGTCGAGATCCGCCAGTGCACTTTGTGAAAGGACAAGTCAAGATCCGCCAGTGCACTTTGTGAAAGAACAAATCGAGATCCGCCAGTGCACTTTGTGAAAGGACATGTCGAGATCCGCCAGTGCACTTTGTGAAAGGACAAGTCAAGATCCGCCAGTGCACTTTGTGAAAGGACAAATCGAGATCCGTCAGTGCACTTTGTGAAAGGACAAATCGAGATCCGCCAGTGCACTTTGTGAAAGGACATGTCGAGATCCGCCAGTGCACTTTGTGAAAGGACAAGTCAAGATCCGCCAGTGCACTTTGTGAAAGGACAAATCGAGATCCGCCAGTGCACTTTGTGAAAGGACAAGTCAAGATCCGCCAGTGCACTTTGTGAAAGGACAAATCGAGATCCGCCAGTGCACTTTGTGAAAGGACAAGTCGAGATCCGCCAGTGCACTTTGTGAAAGGACAAATCAAGATCCGCCAGTGCACTTTGTGAAAGGACAAGTCGAGATCCGCCAGTGCACTTTGTGAAAGGACAAATCAAGATCCGCCAGTGCACTTTGTGAAAGGACAAATCGAGATCCGCCAGTGCACTTTGTGAAAGGACAAATCAAGATCCGCCAGTGCACTTTGTGAAAGGACAAGTCGAGATCAGCCAGTGCACTTTGTGAAAGGACAAATCGAGATCCGCCAGTGCACTTTGTGAAAGGACAAAGATGCAAACATAAATTTAATACTTTTTAGAGGTTCCTGAAAGAAGAAAAGACTCTATTAGTTTTGTGTGGTCGTTCCGTCCATCAGTCACACCTGTCACACGCCTGTCACACTCAAGTCTCAAAAACTTAAAAAGTTATTGAAAATCCGATCTCAAGATATTTTGCAGCTGGCAAAGTTGTGGTGCAACGGCTACTTAAAATAAACAAATAATGAATTAATATATAACAACAAAATTATCTAGTTATGTAAGGACACTAAGAATATCTTTCTATTTCTCATGGGAGAGTAGTTACTGCGTTTTATGTGTATAAAGCTGGACTAAAGAAAATTTCTGAAAAACTGTGATCGAAAAATAAATTAATGTGTCTTTAACTCTTCATAACTTTGTAATCATGATAGAAAGCAACTTGATATTTGGAACAGTTCTACTTTATTTTATGCTTTTTAAATTCATTGCTTTACGTTGCTTGCGATAAAACAATGTAGAGAATAAGACAATAAGGATTCGTGAAAAAAAAAAGAGATTGTTAAAAATCACCAATTATTAAATGAGATGTGTGGTCGAATTTAGAAATGCGCTTAATTTCAGTCATTACAATACCAAGGCGCTCCTCTAGAATGGGTCTTGAATTTTAAAAAACTGATTCAAATCGAATATTTTGGATTAAAAAAAAACTAACTAGAAAAGATATTGACAAGCTGATGTCTCCAATACGCCAAAAAAAAAAAAAAAAGTCATTGCAAATATTTGCAAATTTATGAAATAGCTCTATTAACTTTTTAACATTCAAGTATCCATGACGACTTGAGATTAAAATGGTTTGTCCCATTTGTATTATACGCTCTCCTTAGTTTAAAAAAATCATTTTAGATCTAAATGATCTGAAGGCAAAACTAGATCTACGTGACCAATTGAATAGGAAATAAAGATCTGTTATTCACCGATCCAAGCGCTCTGTGTTCAGAGTTGAGAATGGACCTCATTCACCAATCGTAAATAAACACATTTAGCCACGTCATAATATTGATAAAACAATGAAAAATATGTATCACGTGACAGCCTTTATGGATTACATAATTTGTATAGAAGATATAGAAAATAGAGTGGCTAAATGTTGTTTGTTTACGATTGGTGAATGAGGTCCATTCCAATGCCACCCAAGCAAGGAAGTTGTTGCCCGATACAGCTATATTTTTTTTTGTTTTTTTTTTTTTTGACTTTCATAGTCCTACAGTTGAAATCTCGAATTGATAGTCGTAAGATGTAATAATCTTTTTTTTTCTTTTTAAACTGGGTCTTTAATTTAAGATAGTAGGCCTATATATTTGTCAATTTGAGCTACAGAACTCATCTATTTCCTAACTAAAGTGTTCTGCATACTCTTAGATTCAGAGTGCGAGATTAATGCATGATTACACCAAACACAGACAGACATTTAGCAGATCTAACCAATCAGCATGGAGATCAAGTGACGAGACATGTAGAATTAAAAAAAAAGATGGAGGGCTTTGGAAGTAGCCATGTATTAATGTGTGAAAGTATGTGAATGTAACTAAGGACAAAGATATGGGTGCAACATAGATCTATGAAGTTTAAACTAATCAAATAACATAAAATAATTCAAAATCTCTATATATCGTCTGAATGTTCTAGACATTGAACGAACACAGTTCTACAATTTTATGTAGATTTTCTTGCACCACTCTTATGTTCTAGACTTCCATATGGGCTTCCTTGCACCATTCCAAAGTTTCATACTTCCACACTTGTGCTCTTGCACTACCGCAAAGTTCCACAATTTCATTGCGATTGCCTTATGCCACTCTAATCTGTTTAGTTCTAGATTTATTTCACTTCAAACTGGTATGTCCTTATGCCACTCTAATCTGTTTATTTCTAGATCTATTACACTTCAAACTGGTTGTTACTTTTTGTTATGTGAAGAGACTCTTTTAATAATACAACAACACAAAACGTCAACGTCATAGATTATAATTAATTTTATCTTCATGAACCATAGACATAAATAAATATAGACTGGCCGAAGGAAGTTACTTAATGTAACTTGAAAACATGTATATCTATTGTATTTGGATTTCCAAATTATGAAAAATGACATGATCTTCATTCTTAGAGATTAAAAAAAAACACTAGTGAAAATAATGTAAAACTTATATAGGCTATAGCTAAAAAAAAGATGAATAATTAACTTTTATACTGCTCATAAATGCTGTATAATAAAGTACACAAAATTGCAAGTCACAAATTTTCGTTTCATAAAACTCTTTAATCGGCCAGTCTATATTTATTTATGTCTATGTCATGAACACTAAAACCACCATTTAGTTTCTATTCCTCCATTTTGGTTCTCTCCTTTCAACTCGCATTCGCACCATTCCACATTTACACTAACATGCGCACGTAACACTGGTTTGTCCCTTATACCACTCTTATCTGTTTATTTCTAGTTCTATCTCACTTCAAACTGGCTTGTCCATAAGCCACTCTAATCTGTTTATTTCTAGTTCTATCTCACCTCAAACTGGCTTGTCCATAAGCCACTCTAATCTGTTTATTTCTAGTTCTATCTCAACTCAAACTGGCTTGTCCCTTATACCACTCTAATCTGTTTATTTCTAGTTCTATCTCACCTCAAACTGGCTTGTCCCTTATACCACTCTAATCTGTTTATTTCTAGTTCAATCTCACTTCAAACTGGCTCGTCCCTTATGCCACTCTAATCTGTTTATTTCTAGTTCTATCTCACTTCAAACTGATTTATCAATTAAAAAAAACATCTATCAGTTAATTTTCCAAAATAAAAAAGAAATAAAATTTTTATTAAACACACTTTAATCCCCACTAAATCATTCAATTACTTTAAATTGAGCCCAGATTATTTGCACACAACATCACTCCTAAATCTGACCCCTTATTATGAGAACATTTTTTTTTCATTTACAGACATTGAAGGTGAAATAGAGGATCTTAGTCTATTTTGTTGTGACGGAAGGACGCGCCGACTGCAGAGTCAATGGTAGAACAGTGTTTCCCAAACTTTTTCCTTAGCGGAACACTACGCACATTCTAAATATTTAGAAGGAACACTTTGCTTATTGTTTTTTTTTTTTTAGAAATGTTAATTTACGTGGTAGCCTTATAGTTAATTATTTCAATAGTTTGTGGAACACCTATTCAGGGTTCCGCGTAACACAGTTTGGGAAACACTGGTATAACACGATGTTTACGAATGTAAGAATCGAGATTACGGGAAGTGTTATATTTAGATTCTTAAAACGGAAGATCTCAAGAAGTCACTTAATCCTTGAAATTCATTTTTGTTGTTGTTGTATGATCGATTTAGATAGCTTATTAAAATGAGAGAATAAAGCAGATCACAATGGCATAATGTATTTCAATGTCTTGGAACTAACACTTATTGTATCAATATAAACAAATTGTAGTAGCACAAACAGACCACAGAGATTATTAAAAACGTCATGCCGACCACAAATCCAATTATCTCCATGCAAACATGAATCCCTGCACCTCTGGATACCATTAGTCATCTAAATGTAAATGTACTTGCTCTAACCTGAACTGAAGGATCAGCTCAACAAACAAAAGTTCATTGAGTCACGTGCAGCAATAGCTCTTGAAAATAACTATTGACATTGATTCTCCCTGTTCGGAAATAAACCAACCCATCAAAAGTGTCAATCACGTAAGTTTCGCTTCTAAATCTTCGCGGAAACTCGACACTCATTGGCCACAAAACACTATTTCCGTATTGGATCGGACCTAATAAATGTGCTCTGATCAGGTCTAAGCCCGACCCATTATCTCATACCAACAAACCAGGACAGTGAATAGACTACTGCCAAGACACTAACTGAAACAATTTTGTTGGGAGTCCTTAAATCAAGATTGCATATGAAATAAAATGGAAGCTGTCATAAAGTACATGCTGCTGTTTGGCTGTTGGGGCGTTTGTTGGACAAGTAAGTTATTGCAATGACATTATATTCAATCTACCTGTACATTTACTTGTAAAATAGGGCCTACTTTTGGCTTCAGTCCTGCATTTGTTTGCTTGTTTGACTATTTACACTCTCGGAGGCTTGTCTTCACACGAACACCGACCATACGAAAGTAACTTTTAATGTTAGACCACTAATAGTGTTTTTTTTTAATTGCACGCAATATAGAATCATAGTCAGGGTGTTTTAGCTTCGTTTTATTTCTGATTAAAATAATTATTGTCAAAATCTATAGTTAGTAAAAGCGGCCATTTGCCAGTGCTAATATTTGTACCCCGAGGATAGTAAATATCTTAACATTTTAAAGTATTTCTTATTTGTGTAAGCTTATTCTTTGAGTGTTCAGCTTGGTTAGCTCAGAAGTCTTGGATCTGAAAACTTTCAATTCAAAACGTTGAAAGAAACATTACATGTTCAAATGTAGATGGTTCCACTGCTTCAAGTGTCTCGCCTCAGAGCTATGAACGTACTGTTAGTCTGAACAACTCTAAAGGCTACCATATTAATTGATGACAGAAAAGACTATCAAAGCTTCTCTATTAATCGCTAACACCAAAATGAGTGAATAATTGTCACATGAAGTCAAAGCGACATTCAAGAATGATATATATTATACCACTTTAAAGATGTATACCTGTGGCGAGGTTTTTAATGTTTTAAAATGATTTTGGTTCGTTACTCTAGGGGAAGTAATTTTCAGTTTCCCGCTCACATAAGTAAATTTCGAACAGGCACACTACGAGCAACAATTAAAACAAATGAACTGACTATATGTTCAATAACAAAAACAATAATTTCACTTGACAACAACAATATCACTACTAGCTTGGGTAGTGTGTTAACAACGATTTTGGTGGATTCATTTCATCATATGAAGGAGTGGATAAGTGTTTCTATTTTTAGTTCTTATCTTTCTTCGCTGGTCGGTTGGCCGCTGGACTCCTCTGGTAGATGCAGGAGCTGAATCTTCTAGTAGATTCAGTAAAACTAAAATGTTATTTAACCTTGGTTAGGCCAATAATAGAATATGCATCCTCCGTTTGGGACCCCTCAACTCAAGAAAACATTAAGAAACTGGAACAGACACAAAATAGAGCAGTGAGATTCATAACAAACGAATATTCACATTTGACTAGAGTAACACCTTTAGTAAAATCACTAAATTTAGAAAGCCTTCAGGACAGAAGGCTCAAAAGTAAAGTAGCAATCATACATAAAACACTGAACCATAATCTTCAAATACAAAAACAAAATTTAATAAAATGCTCAGAAAGACACAAAGATAAAGGCACATTCCTCGTCCCATATGCTAGGACAAATTTGTACAAATACTCCTTCTTCCCTAGTGCTATTAGAGCATGGAATGGGTTGCCTGAACTAGCCAGGAAAACCAGTGACTTGGCAGAATTTAAGTCATTGGTAAATATGCATGACTAAATGCATGACGCGTAGGACGTAATCATCTTCTTTTTTGAAGTAACGTCTGTATTATATAAGATAAGATAAGAAGATTGTTATTCTTTTTATGGGCGGATGTGCCCATGCCTGAGGAGAATGGGACAGAGCAGATATTAATCTGGTTGCTCAGCTCGCTGGACACGGGGAGGGGGTAGTTGGTTGGACGAAGGTCACACTGGATGAGTTTTATCACTTTAATACACCTGGTCAAGTTGGTCAGAGGATGGCTAATAAAAAGAAAAAAAAATAAAATTCCAACAGCAAACTTTTCTCCCGAACGTTTTTTAAAGCACAAATGAAACTTTTATATGCAAGCGTTTACGTATCGTCACAATACCTTGCGAAACATATTGAAAGCTTATTCCAGGTTACGGTATAAATTTTACTTTACGTGTGAGATATGAAACACTATTTATTAATTGTTCTTTAAAATTATGTCTGACTTCTATGCATACAAAATAGATTTTGCTCTTTAAAAAATATTTTTTAAAAAATGTAAATAGCTGGTTTGACAGAAAGTACTAAATTAAGTAATAACAAAATTTTAAAAATATTTTTTGACAAAACATCTAAAACTGTTTGCATAAACATGTTAAAAATATGTTAACTAGTCAACTTCCTTACTAAATAGTCTCCGGTTTTTTTTTACTTATTAATAGTGAATAGTTATAAAAATTGTGTATTTTTATGAAAAAAAACAAAACAACAAACAACATGCTTGCATAGTTGATTATAACAAAAAATATTTTGTTTCGCTTTCAGAAAAGAAAAAAAAAGCCGGTACATCAGAACTTTAAAAGATGTAAATATCATGATATCAGATTTTCAATATATCTTTTCTAGTTTGAGATCTAAACGGGACGGACGGACTGACAGACCACACACAATTATAACGACTCTCAGGGGACGCTAAAAATATAGACTACTTATTTCGATATTTTTTAATATTTTTTTTTTACAAATTCCTTTAACAGATTCAATGCCGGGACCTATCTGTCCTCTAGTGGCCTGCTTTTGCCCTTTTGGTGAAGTGTACACAGTGAACAGTGGAGGGTGTCGTGTCTGCCAATGTAAGCCAGCCAGCAGATGCCCAGCGATTAGGTGTGCCAATAGCTGCCCGGTCGGGTACATCACAGACTCACTCGGATGTCAAACTTGCCAATGCAAGGCCACCCAGTGCCGAGCCGTTTCTTGCAATTGCCCATCGGGAACGGTATGGGGAACAGACAAAAATGGCTGCCAGACCTGCTCATGTAAATCCACCTCTCTCGACTGCCCTCTTGTCAGATGCGCCACTCAGTGCACCGGTGGCTTCGACGTTGACGCCAGAGGTTGCCCTACCTGTAGTTGCAAGAAGAGAGAGGCATTCAACTGCCCTGTTCTCAATTGTCTCAACACTTGCCCTAACGGTTACAAGGTGAAAAAGACTGGCTGCCAGTCCTGTGCCTGCAAGAAGGGAGACAAATCTCAAGAGTGCCCCAAAGTCAACTGCTTGAATACAAACTGCACATTCGGATATAAATATGACACTAAAGGTTGTCAGACTTGCGTCTGTGACACGCCAAGAATTCTCTCTTAAAAGAAACTCTTATACAACTGTGTTTCTAACATAGTCAATTAAAGTTTGGTCTGTATAGTTACCCGGTACTTTTATTATTGACTATTAACTAATAAAATGAATTGATTTAAAGTTGTGTCTCTAGTTAACTAGTTAAGTAATCTTCCTCTCAGTAATCTTCCTCGCAGTCACTCTTCTACATTAATCTACATTTTCAAGCAGAATTGCCGCTAAGAGGAGAAAAAAACAACGTTTAGTAGATTGAGTATTTCTGGACATCTGAAAGAGGCCGGCCTTAGGCATAGGCAAACTAGGCATCCGCCTAAGGCCTCCGATTGGTTGGGGCTTCGCATTGAACAAAAAAAAAATGGAGAAACAGAGAATTGAAATTTGGGTCAGATCTCAAACATAGTAAAGCACTAAGACTCTACACGTTTACTAGCCTGTGTCTCTACTATAACTCTGTGTTTACTAGTCTAACTCTGTCTCTAGTATAGTCATTGCGATATATGCAGTTCCATTATTTTCCGATTTAGACATAGACGGGCAGGTTTTTCATAAATTGCATAATTTCATTTTTCCCCATTTCTTTTTTATTTCATTTGGGGCAACCAAATTCACTTCTCCTAAGGCCTCCAATCATCCAAAGCCGGGACTGTCTGTAAGCAGGTATGAAATAGATATCTCATGATTGTAGTTTTAGGTTGGTGCGAAGGGTTGCCTAAATATCCGGCGATTATTGAAAAACTCTGTAGAAGAAGACAAACACAGGGTATTGACTTAATATTGGTATCACTGTGATATACACAACTAGCACCTCAGCCTTCACTTTATGCCCCCTCCGCTTCACAATCACATGGTTAGTATATTTCATCAAATATTGCCGTTACGAAAATACAGATCTAGCACGTAATCTCTCTCTCTCTCTCTCTCTCGCTCTCTCTCTCTCCCTCCCTCAGTCAGAGTTCAAGGGTCGGCGCGCCCACCCCACCCCACCCGTCCATCTCATGATGACAGTATTCAGTGAAAGCTGAAGGGCAGACTGGTCCAGTTGTCAAGTACAGAAACAATTTGGCCAAACTTTCTCCCCACATAATGGCCCGTGTATTGATCACCCCCTTCAAGCAATTTATAACCATCATCTTGTCAGGTTACAGAAAAAAAGACTTTAGCCTAGAATTATTGTCTTCAGAAGACTTTTACGACGCATAGTTCCCTAAGACTTAAACGAAGCATAGTTAGAGAAGACTTTAATAACTTATTATTGTCTCCAAAAGACTTTTACATTGTAAAACTGTCTTCAGAAGATTTTTAAATGGTACAATGGTCTCTAAAATAACCATTAGAAGCATTTGAATTTGAACAATGTAATATTGTCACCAAAAGACTCAAAGAATGTAAATACTATCTTCTGAATATATACATATATAATAATTTAGTCTTGAGAAGAACTTAAGAAAGTAGGCCTCTTGGTGTCTTTGTCATCTGGTTTAATTTTCAAGTTGCAATTACAGAGAATAAAAGATGAAATCAAATTTATTGTTTTAAATTTTTTTTTAGATTGTTTGGTTTAATTCACTAAGATTCTTTTTTGAAATATATTATAGAGATAACCAACAAATTGAATAGGGCTGGCCTTAGGCTGGCCTTAGGCATAGGCCAACTAGGCAGCCACCCAGTTCCCCTGATTGGTGCCTCGCACTTAAAGAAAACACTTTTTGTTTAGAGATGAAATAGCTAAACTGTTGGAGTCGTTGGTTTTTAATACATTGCGTACTTTTATTTTTCTATTTCATTTGGGGCCACCAAATTCACTTCGCCTAGGGCCTCCAATTATTTAAGGCCGGCCCTCTACATAGATAGATAGATAGATAGATAGATAGATAGATAGATAGATAGATAGATAGATAGATAGATAGTGCTGAAACGATTGACGACTGTATTAAGAATAGAATTGATTATTCAAACCTAAAACTTTTCGAATTTTGTCTGAGCATCTTTTTTTTGTTTTTATTTCACTTCTAGTATCTTTTAAAATGATTTCTCTGATCATGCAAAATGATCTACACCAAATGATGTTGGCCCACACACAGTTAAATTATTAAGTAAAGTGGTTCTCAAAATATGAGGGGAAATATTCTGCATACTAATGTGTCTCGAGAGACGAACTTCTTGTGTGACTAAAGAGGCAAATTCTTGATACACAGCTGCGGTCACAGGCTGGGCATATGTAATCACCAGGCCCCGTTGCATTTTCACCATTTTTTCTACTACTGTTGTGTATAGCATCTGTATTCAGGGAAGCTCTCTTTATGCTCACTCTCCATGTGACTCTATCCAGTGCCACTTTTCCCAGCTGCTAGTTTCGATTTTGAAGAGCTTCATTCGCGTTTGCATACATCAGTATACCGTAAAAGTGGACGACCAGCGGCTCTCCTGCCTCCTGTTAGATCACTATACAGAATGTCTTGTGGAAGTCGACCTTATAAACGTGGTCTAGCCAGCCAAGGCGACTGCTGCTGATAACACAGTGGATGTCCTGGCACCCTGCTCTTCGTAGCACTAAAGATCCGCCTTAGGCATCGGAGGTGGAACATCCCTTTTTTTCCTGCCATGAGTAGGTTGACCTTGTTTCACTTCCGTATAGCTAAGTGCTCATCACTCAGGTCTGGTAGACTAAGGCTTTGGTTTTGTTATTTAGCAAGGTATTGTCCCACACTCTTTTCTGCAACCGTGACCTGGTGCCAATTGCTTTGGCTATCCTGTTGTTAATGTCTTTATCCAGTAGAGCATCGTTGGATATGATGGAGCCAAGGTAGCAAAAATGGTCAACAATTTCCAATGGTTGGCTATTAACGGCTACGTGAGGTGCAGTTCTGTGTTCTGAACTAGTATCTTAATCTTGCTTTGACTAATGTTTAAGCCAAACATCTGGCAACCAGCAGATAGTTTGTCAACCAGGGTCTAAAGCAATAGCTGCACCATCAGCATAGAGGATTTCCCTGATGAGTACTTCCTTTGTTGTCTTTTTTGCCCGCAACCTTAATACATTAAAGAGTTTTCCAAAGGATCTTGTATGGAGAAATACACCTTCGTTGATGTCGCTGTAAGCATAATGTAGTAGGCCGAAGAAGTATATGCCAAACAGAGTAGGTGAGAGCACAATGGAGTCCAATCAGCACCTTTTGAGGTTAACAGTAGTGTCAAGCAGGGGAAATATTAAATGAGTGTAAAATACCTACTTAAAATAAAGGGTGAAAAAAATCTCTAATTAGCATCAGATACAAAACTTTAGAAATGCTGTGTTTACCAAGGTATATTTCGTATTCTGGGCCACAGACCTATATACAATACATATACTGTATATATATAAATAATGCGTTCTGAGCCAAGATTCTCCTTCAAAGTAAATAGATAAAACTCTTGCCAGAGTTCGTAGGAAATAAATCTTTAGGTACGCAACTAATGAAATGAATGCAGATTGTGCGAACCGTCACATCACTGGTGACAGCACACATACAAGAATAAAGTCCAAATACAATATAATATTAAACAATATTTGATAATGATAGTGAAGATATCAATGATTAAGTACACATACACATGCTGACTAACTTTGTCGCACGAAAAAAATCGAAAATAAAATAAATTCACAAGATTAGTGTTTAAATAAAGCAGTATTAGCGTCTTTTTACTTCAAAATGAAAATATAAACCATCAATGGCTCATAGTAAGTAAACCAAGAATTGTTAACACTGGACACTTAACGGCATCGAGGTCAGCATATTCTTTTTTAAATGCACAATGATTAAAAGAAATATTCAATAACGAAAAAGTATTATAATTGTAACATTCATTATTAACATTTTAATTTATAAAACTTATATGCTCAAATTTAGAATGTAACGTTCAAAGTGTGACATTCTATATGTGGTGGGTTTGGCACAGAAGACAACTAAATTCTAAATGATGAAAGGCAACTCGTAGGACGATTCCAAACTTTACTATACACTAAAGACCTGCCAAAGGCAAACATAAAACATAATTACAAATAAACATAAACTAAACATAATTAATAGGCCTAAATACTAGATCTAACGAAAAACAAAAAGAAAATCTTATGATGTGAACCAATCATCTCTTTTACAAACACAAGAGAGATATGGAACACCAAAAACATTATAAAAATAAATGACAACATAGTTCTCTAAAAATAAATCAACTAGTTCTACATAACACTAACATACATTGTTTGAAGAGTTTCGCTCTTTCCTTTCCTTACAAAAACTATAATTAAATATAACAAATCTATACACTCACAAATATATTGTTTCTTAAAAGCCAGTATCTAAACACTTGTTGTAAAAATACATTTACAAAATGGACAGTTCACATTCTATATAGAATACTACAGGTACGCATTTCAATAAATGAATTCATCTACATGCTGGCTTCTAAAAATAAGAATAGTCCAACATGAACAAAAACCGCGGTAGTGATATTCTATATAAACTACTACCGGTAATTAAATTTACAAGATAATATGAATAAGTAAAATGTGATTACCTGCAGCCATACGTGAACACATGGTGTAGAACCAAGCACAAAAGGGAGTGGAGACGACTTAGGTCCAGTAACATACGGACATTACAGCGACAAGAAATGCCGGTCGAATGGACAGTGCCCACGTTGGTCTGCCTCTTTATGCGCGGACACAAGGTGCTATCTAGAGGGAAAGGTCACGTGGATATCGGGGTGGTCGGTGTCTCCTGAAAAGGTATCCACTCCACTACATATACAATACACATTCATATTTTATTCCAATTTTCACATCCAATTGCAAGGATATCTTTGTATTTACAATGTAAAGGTCATATATGGCCATATTATGAGATCCCTATTATCAAAATTCATATTTTAACATTCAAACTTTAACATTCTATTGAATTCATATTTTAATGTTTAAAATTTCACTGTCCTTTTTAAGTTCACACTTTGATACTCCTATTTTAACAATGAGATTTTAGCGTTTCATCTTTTACATTCGTATTTTTCACTTCCAAATTGTAACAAGCCTACACTATGTTTGTTAACATTCCTCTATGTGGGTGATACTACTCTAGTGGTTACACATATTTTTATATTGTGTACGTAATAACAGATCTATATTGCAACCATTCGGTGATGGATGCGGGACTTGTCTCTACTGATAATCTGTCCAACTTGTATCTCACAAACTGAAGGCAGGTCACCTGAAATACGACAATGTATGTGTGTGCATGTATGATTATCGATGTGTCTGTGTCAAGCCGAGTGCGTGATTTCGATGAGTGACAAAAAAGTCAAGAGAGTGGGCAAAATAATGGGAGAGTGAGCAAAAGAGACGCGGAGATACAGATAGAAATAATAAGGACGAGGGGGAGAAGACAATTTCAAAGATAGACTCGAAGAGAGAAAGCTGAGGGGATTAGATCTTTATATTTGAAAAGTGAAGAGAGAGAGAGAGATAGAGAGAGAGTGAGAGAGATAGAGTGAGAGAGAGATAGAGAAAGGAGGGATAGAGAAATAGCGAGATAGAATGTCACACGAATGCCAAGTGACAGAGTGAACAGACTGCCTCTGACGCCCCTCCCTTTATCTCTCCTGTCACTTCGCCTTGGGAGCGACTCATTATCTGATCCAGCTATTAGCCGTCTGCCTCTTCTTTCCAAACGTGAGTCTTTCAAAGTAGGAGATTAAGTAGACCAACATTCCTTCTGGTTCATTACCCTCTTTAGGTGCCATGTAAATATCAACTCTATTTGTGAAGTCATTAAATATCAACTCTATTTGTGAAGTCATTAAATATCAACTCTATTTGTGAAGTCATTAAATATCAACTCTATTTGTGAAGTCATTAAATATCAATTGCCCAATAACATACTAGGATGTGACTTGTCTCTGTTATTGGTAATCTTGGTTTATTCTTTTCGCTGCTCTGGGATCTCAAACATTTGATTTGAACCGAAAAAATTGAATCTCTTTTTGAGTGACTTCAATTTGAAGGTAAAATTTTCTTTATAGACTTATTATTAGATTTGTATGTCACTTTGTAATTATCGTGGGTATGACCAGAATATATAATGCAAGCTGCTAAAACTAACAAAGTTTTACTTGATTAAAAAAAAAAACGACCCTAATTTAAACTTTTTAAAAAACTGTCTGTATTCCAATAACAGGTCTACAACATGTCTACTGCCCACCTTCCACTTTCTGATATTCTTACCTTCATTTTTGTGTCCTATTTAATAATCATTTCTACGCGAGAGCCACTATTTAGATTAACGTCGCCACATAATTTAACACTCAGCCAATCCTCTCAATTTATTTTTTTAAACGCACATTTAATCTACTAAAATGTTATCACAAAACGTATCTAGGCCTATAGTCTGTCTGTCTGTCTTTCTGTCTGTCTGGAAGGTAAAACAAAATGTACACGTTATTTCTTCCACAGCCAATCTCGGATTAAGCTGAAAGTTTGCAAACATTATTTCTTTTACCTCACAACACAAGAATCAATAAAAACAACAACCAATTAGTTAATTAATTATCGGTAATAAAATATTTTGTTTGGTATCTTGCACAAAGGAAAGAAATCGTACTTGACAGATCTGGTGGCAAAAGTTGAATTAGTCCCCTTGATGACTCTTGATCCCTGAGTGAATTTTTTTTAAACATTTAAAAAACGATCATGTAAACATTCCCCAAGATACCCCCTTCTTCCCTCCCCCTTTCACAACTGGCTCAGACAAGTGATAGGAACATAACGCACTGCGAAAGCTAAACAAAAACAATTGGTACAACTATTTCTAATCTCACATTTATTATGTCTTGGTTCATCCATGGTTATAATACAGGACTGATGACTTATTGATAGATACACTTACACTTAATATAAACTTATATTTTTCTTGTTTAAAACATAATTAAGACACATTTACTCTACACAAAACATTATTAAGACACATTTACTGAACACAAAACATTATTAAGACACATTTACTGAACACAAAACATTATTAAGACACATTTACTGAACACAAAACATTATTAAGACACATTTAATGTACACAATACGAAAGCTCTACTTTGAGTTCTGATAAATGAACAGATAACACTTGTACTTTTTTGGCACTATATCGAAGAGATGTCAGGGTCAAATGATGATCCGATTGACTTTTATGAAGTAGCAAGTTGCCCTGTGGCTACCACAGCATCACGTCCGGTCCTGGTATTTATTGTTAAAGTGTTCTTCTAGAGTGCTCTAGACTATTTCATTAACTTGGACCTTCTTCTAGAGTGCTCTAGACTATTTCATTACACTTGGAGCTTCTTCTAGAGTGCTCTAGACTATTTCATTACACTTGGACCTTCTTCTAGAGTGCTCTAGACTATTTCATTACACTTGTACCTTGATACAGACGTAGTCAAAGCACAAATGGCTACGTGAGTGTAACGTGCGTCGAAATACAACTTGTGTCTGTAACAGAGACCAATGACAACGTGTGTGTGTGTAACAGAGACCAATGACAACGTGTGTGTGTAAAGAGACCAATGACAACGTATGTGTGTAACAGAGACCAATGACAACGTGTGTGTGTGTAACAGAGACCAATGACAACGTGTGTGTGTAATAGAGAACAATGACAACGTCTGTGTGTAACAGAGACCAATGACAACGTGTGTGTGTAATAGAGACCAATGACAACGTGTGTGTGTGTAACAGAGAGACCAAGACAACGTGTGTGTGTAACATATACCAATGACAACGTGTGTGTGTGTGTAACAGAGAGACCAATGACAACGTATGTGTGTAACAGAGACCAATGGCAACGTATGAGTGTAACAGAGACCACTGACAACGTGTGAATGTAACAGAGAGACCAATGACAACATGTGTGTGTAACAGAGAGACCAATGACAACGTATGAGTGTAACAGAGACCACTGACAACGTGTGAATGTAACAGAGAGACCAATGGCAACGTATGAGTGTAACAGAGACCACTGACAACGTATGTGTGTAACAGAGACCAATGACAACGTGTGAATGTAACAGAGACCAATGACAACGTATGAGTGTAACAGAGACCAATGACAACATGTGTGTGTAACAGAGACCAATGACAACGTATGAGTGTAACAGAGACCAATGACAACATGTGTGTGTAACAGAGACCACTGACAACGTATGAGTGTAACAGAGACCAATGACAACGTATGAGTGTAACAGAGACCAATGACAACGTATGAGTGTAACAGAGACCAATGACAACGTATGAGTGTAACAGAGACCAATGACAACGTATGAATGTAACAGAGACCAATGACAACGTATGAGTGTAACAGAGACCACTGACAACGTATGTGTGTAACAGAGACCACTGACAACGTATGAATGTAACAGAGACCAATGACAACATGTGTGTGTAACAGAGACCACTGACAACGTATGAATGTAACAGAGACCAATGACAACGTATGAGTGTAACAGAGACCAATGACAACGTATGAGTGTAACAGAGACCAATGACAACGTATGAGTGTAACAGAGACCAATGACAACGTATGAGTGTAACAGAGACCAATGACAACGTATGAATGTAACAGAGACCAATGACAACGTATGAGTGTAACAGAGACCAATGACAACGTATGAGTGTAACAGAGACCAATGACAACGTATGAGTGTAACAGAGACCAATGACAACGTATGAGTGTAACAGAGACCAATGACAACGTATGAATGTAACAGAGACCAATGACAACGTATGAGTGTAACAGAGACCACTGACAACGTGTGAATGTAACAGAGACCAATGACAACGTATGAGTGTAACAGAGACCAATGACAACGTATGAGTGTAACAGAGACCAATGACAACGTATGAATGTAACAGAGACCAATGACAACGTATGAGTGTAACAGAGACCACTGACAACGTGTGAATGTAACAGAGACCAATGACAACGTATGAGTGTAACAGAGACCAATGACAACGTATGAGTGTAACAGAGACCAATGACAACGTATGAATGTAACAGAGGCCAATGACAACGTATGAGTGTAACAGAGACCACTGACAACGTGTGAATGTAACAGAGACCAATGACAACGTATGAGTGTAACAGAGACCAATGACAACGTATGTGTGTAACAGAGACCACTGACAACGTATGAATGTAACAGAGACCAATGACAACGTATGAGTGTAACAGAGACCAATGACAACGTGTGAATGTAACAGAGACCAATGACAACGTATGAGTGTAACAGAGACCAATGACAACGTATGAGTGTAACAGAGACCAATGACAACGTGTGAATGTAACAGAGACCAATGACAACGTATGAGTGTAACAGAGACCAATGACAATGTATGAGTGTAACAGAGACCAATGACAACGTATGAATGTAACAGAGACCAATGACAACGTATGAGTGTAACAGAGACCAATGACAACGTATGAATGTAACAGAGACCAATGACAACGTATGAGTGTAACAGAGACCAATGACAACGTATGAATGTAACAGAGACCAATGACAACGTATGAGTGTAACAGAGACCAATGACAACGTATGAGTGTAACAGAGACCAATGACAACGTGTGAATGTAACAGAGACCAATGACAACGTATGAGTGTAACAGAGACCAATGACAACGTATGAGTGTAACAGAGACCAATGACAACGTGTGAATGTAACAGAGACCAATGACAACGTATGAATGTAACAGAGACCACTGACAACGTGTGAATGTAACAGAGACCAATGGCAACGTATGAGTGTAACAGAGACCACTGACAACGTGTGAATGTAACAGAGAGACCAATGGCAACGTATGAGTGTAACAGAGACCACTGACAACGTGTGAATGTAACAGAGAGACCAATGACAACGTGTGAATGTAACAGAGAGATTAATGGCAACGTGTGAATGTAACAGAGACCAATGACAACGTGTGAATGTAACAGAGACCACTGACAACGTGTGAATGTAACAGAGAGACCAATGGCAACGTATGAGTGTAACAGAGACCACTGACAACGTGTGAATGTAACAGAGACCAATGGCAACGTATGAGTGTAACAGAGACCACTGACAACATGTGAATGTAACAGAGACCAATGGCAACGTATGAGTGTAACAGAGACCACTGACAACGTGTGAATGTAACAGAGACCAATGGCAACGTATGAGTGTAACAGAGACCACTGACAACGTGTGAATGTAAAAGAGACCAATGGCAACGTATGAGTGTAACAGAGACCACTGACAACGTGTGAATGTAACAGAGAGACCAATGACAACATGTGTGTGTAACAGAGACCAATGACAACGTATGAGTGTAACAGAGACCACTGACAACGTATGTGTGTGTAACAGAGAGACCAATGACAACATGTGTGTGTAACAGAGACCACTGACAACGTATGAATGTAACAGAGAGAGCAAGACAACGTATTGTGTAACAGAGAGACAAATGACAACATGTGTAAAAGAGAGACCAATGACAAAATGTGTGTGTAACAGAGACCAATGACAACGTGTGTGTGTAACAGAGAGACCAAGACAACGTGTGTGTGTAACAGAGAGACCAAGACAACGTATGTGTGTAACAGAGAGACCAAGACAACGTATGTGTGTAACAGAGACCAATGACAACGTGTGTGTGTGACAGAGAGACCAAGACAACGTGTGTGTGTAACAGAGAGACCAAGACAACGTGTGTGTGTAACAGAGAGACCAAGATAACGTATGTGTGTAACAGAGACCAATGACAACGTGTGTGTGTGACAGAGAGACCAAGACAACGTATGTGTGTAACAGAGACCAATGACAACGTGTGTGTGTGACAGAGAGACCAAGACAATGTATGTGTGTAACAGAGAGACCAATGACAACGTATGTGTGTAACAGAGAGACCAAGACAACGTATGTGTGTAACAGAGAGATCAAGACAACGTGTGTGTGTAACAGAGAGACCAAGACAACGTATGTGTGTAGCATAGAGACCAATGACAACGTATGTGTTTAACAGAGAGACCAATGACAACGTGTGTGTGTGTAACAGAGACCAATGACAACGTGTGTGTGTAATAGAGACCAATGACAACGTCTGTGTGTAACAGAGACCAATGACAACGTGTGTGTGTAATAGAGACCAATGACAACGTGTGTGTGTGTAACAGAGAGACCAAGACAAAGTGTGTGTGTAACATATACCAATGACAACGTGTGTGTGTGTGTAACAGAGAGACCAATGACAACGTATGTGTGTAACAGAGAGACCGATGACAACGTGTGAGTGTAACAGAGACCAATGACAACGTGTGTGTGTAACAGAGAGACCAATGACAACATGTGTGTGTAACAGAGAGATCAAGACAACGTATGTGTGTAACAGAGAGATCAAGACAACGTATTGTGTAACAGAGAGACCAAGACAACATGTGTGTGTAACAGAGAGACCAATGACAACGTATGTGTGTAACAGAGAGACCAGGACAACATGTGTGTGTAACAGAGAGACCAAGACAACGTGTGTGTGTAACAGAGAGACCAATGACAACGTATGTGTGTAACAGAGAGACCTATGACAACGTGTGTGTGTGACAGAGACCATTTTTATTTGTTCGGACCATACATTTACTTAGTAACAGCAAACATTTCCCTGATACAATCGTGTCTATCTGTGACAAGTCAAAAACTCGCTGTCAGAGTCACTCTAAATTATCACAGCATTAATTATTATTTTTCCTTATTTATTTATTTTATTTTAATTATTTGTCCATCCTACCCCTAAATCATTCACCCGCCACACCTTTTCCTCTCTACCAGGCTAGACTTAGTCCACCACCTTGGAGAAAATTAGGCCAGTCCTTTCATTTATCTGCCCTTGACCGGGGCAAAGATAGACACGTTCTCTTTAGTCTTATCCGCGGATGTCCGCCGCGATTGACCCCCCCCCCCTTTGGGTGGAATGTAGGTCACTCTTCCCCCCACGTCTCTCTTTGATCTAAGAGATTACACGGGTCAATGCACCGCGTGATACTCCAAGGTGCGGCTCAAGTCTACTTCACCCACGTGTAAGATAATGCTAAGCCTAGGACATTTCCGGTGTCCGCCCACACTTTCAGGCATATATATATAGTAAACCAACTCAAATCACCCTCTCTTTCGCATTCGAGCTGAGCTATCGAGTCTGGACTATATCACTCATTCTTTCTCCTAGAGGAATACCTGGTGGTAAGCCGAACTTAATCACAAGTTCCATCTCAATTACTTTGTGCTATTTCCATTGGATATTATCATGTGTGTTTTGCTTAGTTCATTTATATTTAATTAGTGCATTGTGTATTTCTCACTGGCGTAAGTAGAAAACATAAACAGGTCCTATGTATTTATTTATGTATTGCATTAATCTGTTAATGCTACGTTGCTCAATTGATCGTTGATGCAACCATGTATATATTTGTACATCTTATTTTATTTCCTGTATCTCGGTTAAACGCCTTGATAATTTTACTAGCGCACTGATACTGCGTCTAGTGAGGAAATATGAATTATCCCCCCCCTTTTCTTTGTGTATTGAATTATCTCCCCTTGTAGTCATTTCAATCTGACGAGAGTTGCGCCCACACCATTCAAGCGCGCTCCATTGTTCTCGACCCACGGTCATATGCAAACAAAGCGTCTCGGTCACTGACCACCGCCCAACTCACCCCCCCCCCCTTTTCTTTCTCTATCCACCTGTGGTGTTTATTTGAGATTATTATTTCCCCTGCTATGTACATTTTTATATCATTACTTTCCCTTTTATGTACATTTTTATATTGCTACTATCAGCTATCTATTATTCCAAACCCCATTTGTCATCTTCTCCCAATTATGCTCTAAAGCAATTTTACCAATCTGACGAATGCACCTCAGTCGAGGGCATCGATAAGATGCATGAGAGGCATGTCCTAACTTGTCTTTGTTTATCCGCAGCCTCCCTCAGGTGTCTGCCTATTTATCGGATTACTTACCTGCCTATTTGCCTATCACCTATTGCCTAGTTATTGGATCAACGATCTATTTACCGGCAGTTGTGCTTAGTGCTACTCAGCACTGTATTTGCTATCAAGAATCACCTATTGCCTATTTGCCTACTGGCCTATCTATGTGCTTAGTGCTAATCAGCGCTGCACTTGCCTAGTTGCTATCAAGAATCACCTATTGCCTAGTTACTGGATCAACGATCCATTTACCTGCAGTTGTGCTTAGTGCTATTCAGCGCTGCATTTGCCTGCTGAGATCTACCCAACTCTACTACTTGGCGCTATCGGCATTGCCCGCCTATTCGACAGCCCACCTGTCAAGCTATTAGGCGCGACGTCCCTATAGAGTCAGATCTGTGCGAGACGTCATAGCTACGCCAACCCTCTGCAACTCACTGGACATATCCTGTTACCCACACTGCCCACGGCAGATCAGCTCTGCCCGCAGTAACCTTGTGCCCACGGTATCCGGCCACCCGCCATACTGTGCCCACTACAGATACTAGAACTTGGGACTGAGACTCCACAAGAGCTATATCGCCGGCGTCCCTCTATCCGCTAGAGCGCCACCTCCAGCTGCAGAACCTCAAGCCAGGACCCAGCCAGCTGCGACATCAACAGGACAACCAGCTAAGTCAGAGGACAAAGTGACATACTCTCTTATTAGGTGCAAGAATGATGATTAAACATAGAATATACTAGAGATAGATGCAAACCCTCCCCCTTTTTATTCTTATATGTATATTTATGTAAATAAATATTCTTCATTTTAACTTTTGTATCTATCTTTCATTGCTTTGTCTCGTTGCGTGTCTGCTCCCGATTCATATGTTGATAAGTGGGGGTGTGATAGCATCAAAAATAATCATCCCCTAGACATAAAACGTGCCTAACACACGTCACATTTCCCCACCTGTCACACTATCTAGCATGCTGCTCTGTATAAGTCAAATAGTTTCTGTTTCACGCTACAGTGTGGTGTGCTCAGGTCTAGCTGTGGTATGTGAATCTTAGTAAGAATTAATGTTAAAACATATGAAGAGAAAATGATAGCCACATAGTCTTTGATTTCTAGAAGTTTATTTGTTAGGGTCGAACTAAAACTTGGCAAGTCATTTGAGATGTCTCTTATAGACGCAATATGTTTAGAGCAAGGATTAGACCATGAGATGGCATTATGTTACGAGGCTCAATAAAGTAATTATATATTTATAATTACACTCTTGCATGCAAAGACAAATATTATTTCATAGACATATATACTCGAAAAGTAGCTCATACAGAAAGAAAGATGTGCACTTTCACCCACAAAAGTACAAGCAGTCACTCTCTTTCTCTCTGTCACACACACATACACTAAAGTACAAGCAGTCACTCTCTTTCTCTCTGTCACACACACACATACACTAAAGTACAGACTACAGACATAAGCAGAGTCTTTTCTCTCTCCCATATACATATAATCATGACCATTACAAACACTTACACACAACTTACAATCTCATCAATATTCTCTCATTATTGTATTAATATCTAAACAGACACGTCCAATATCTTACACATCAACTGTCACAAACACACGATATTTTCTTTCACTAGTACACACACCCATTCTCACACACATTAACACACATTTTCTCTTTCCGAATCAAGACACACACTCTGTATTACACACAATCACCTTATTTTCTCACCAATAACACACTCTCTTTCTTTCTCTCTCTCTCTCTCTCTCTCTCTCTCTCTCTCTCATATCTATAAATCCACTTTAAAACACGTTCACAGACGTAGGCCTACTCCCAAACCCAGGCCAACTCACAGACACGTATAGAATCCTTGACTCTCACACACTCTATGTTGGGCTATTGCACCAGCAAACTCTCATTAAAGAATCACCCACTCTAACAGACAAACAGCCGGACTCAATCCCTCATGAATATTAATTAAGAAGATATACTCACTCTTTCAATATTAATTTTTAAAAATAGAATCGATTTAATAACGTAAGTTTATAATCAACAGTTTGCTTCAAGCATTGATATTTGTCGAAATGTCAAACATTGGGATTATCAATAATAATCTGTCACGTATTGAGGACATCGTTGATCAACTGTCATGGTGTTACGTATTGACCTGACAACCTGCAACGTGACTACGAGCTGTTGGTCTAAACTGCTCAGGTGGTTGCGACGTCGCAGGTCAGTGTTGAGGCAGGTCAGTGTTGAGGCAGGTCAGTGTTGAGGTCTTCTATAATGATTGGATTGAGTACATCCTTATCAACAACGTTACGTATCTTATCTTATCTTATATAATACAGACGTTACTTCAAAAAAGAAGATGATTACGTCCTGCGCGTCATGCATTTAGTCATGCATATAAACCAATGACTTAAATTCTGCCAAGTCACTGGTTTTCCTGGCTAGCTCAGGCAACCTATTCCATGCTCTAATAGCACTAGGGAAGAAGGAGTTTTTGTACAAATTTGTCCTAGCATATGGGACGAGGAATGTGCCTTTATCTTTGTATCTTTCAGAATATTTTATTAAATTTTGTTTTTGTATTTGAAGATTATGGTTCAGTGTTTTATGTATAATTGCTACTTTACTTTTGAGTCTTCTGTCCTGAAGGCTTTCTAAATTTAGTGATTTTACTAAAGGTGTTACTCTAGTCAAATGTGAATATACGTTTGTTATGAATCTCACTGCTCTATTTTGTGTTTGTTCTAGTTTCTTAATGTTTTCTTGAGTTGAGGGGTCCCAAACGGAGGATGCATATTCTATTATTGGCCTAACCAAGGTTAAATAACATTTTAGTTTTATGTTCTTATTTGATTTATATTCTTTTAATTAATCCTAATGCTTTGTTTGATTTTTTTTATAATTTCATCAATATTTGAATTCCATGACAGTTTTTCATTTATTATAACACTTAGGTATTTTGCGTTTTTAGTCTGTGTTACTGGTTTGCCATGAATAAGATAAGTGGAATTAATTTGTTTTAGTTTTTTTGTTACTCTTAACAACTGACATTTTTCCGGGTAGAAAGATATGCTCCAATTTGATTCCCATTTCTGTAATTCATCTAATTCTCTTTGTAAAATATCTGTGTCTTGTGTTGTTTTTATTGTTCTATATATTATGCAATCATCTGCAAATAATCTGACTTTTGTTCCTGAAGTAATGTAATTTGGTAAATCATTTATGTAAATTAAAAATAGTAGTGGACCCAAGACTGTTCCTTGAGGTATACCTGAGTTTACTGTTATCGTTGTTGATTTAGAGCCATTTATTATTACAGTTTGTTCTCTCCCTATCAGAAAATCTTTAATCCACTGATGCAGTGGACCATTAATGCCGAAATATTTTAATTTTTAAAGCAAACTATGGTGTTGAACTTTGTCAAAAGCCTTGGAAAAATCTAGTAAGATAGCATCTATTTGTTCACTATTATCTAAACCTTTTGAAAAATCATCAATTAGTCCTATTAGTTGTGTTTCACATGATCTATATTTCCTAAAACCATGTTGGTATGGGGTGAAGACATTATGTTTGTCTAAGTGGTTTATGATGTTGCTACATATTATGTGTTCTAGGATTTTACATGTGATGCTGGTAAGTGATACTGGTCTGTAGTTTCCTGGGTCAGATTTTTCTCCTTTTTTAAATAGGGGGGTGACATTAGCTTCTTTCCAGTCCTTTGGTACTCTGCCCTGGTTAAGCGATGCCTGAAAGAGTATTTTGAACACTGGGGCTAGCTCATTGCTTAGTTCTTGAGGATATCATTGATAAACTATCACTGTGCTACATATTATAGACATAAACTGCCTCCATAGCTCCAGTAATAGAATTAAGCCACGGGATAAATGATCAGGTTCTTCGTGAACTTTTAGAAAGATAACAAAGTCGTTTAGAGAATGGATGTATTTGGTCGTCTTGATCTACTTCCAGAACGACTTGAAAGAATTGAAACAACTGACAACCACTTCGTTGATCTATACACTTACTGAAACAACTGACAACCACTTCGTTGATCTATACACTTACTGAAACAACTGACAACCACACTTCGTTGATTTGAACACGTACTGAAACAACTGACAACCACACTTCGTTGAACTGTACACTTACTGAAACAACTGACAACCACACTTCGTTGAATTGTACACTTAATGAAACAGCTGACAACCACTTCGTTGATCAATACACTTACTGAAAAGGAAATACTGGAAAAATAAAATGTCAAATCGATAGTACAACTTGGGATGTGTATATATATATAGCAACTGAATGACCTTTGAACTCATAACTGCAAGCAAACGTGCCAACATACCATTGAACCAACCAAGAAGCAAGGCTTCTCTTGTGACGTCTGAAGTGGTGTCAACAGAACGCTCAAAACTAACTCATGGCTTCCACTCGAATTCGTATTGCTTCTAGACTCTAATTAAATTTTACTACAAACACCCAAGCAATTATTTAAATGAAAAACAACCTGACCTTGAACGATTTATGTAAGAAACTATCGGATAGAATAGGTTTACTTTAGGAATGAAAATTCTCAATTTGTAGTTTTAAAAAAATAATTGATAGCATAAAATATGGATAGAATATGGGACTTGTATGTAGAATATTTATCATAGAATTTGGATGCACAGATCAAGAATACGGGAAATGTGTTGTATTAAGAATATCATAATTGAAGAACAAAGTATTAGCGCAAGTTCAGAGAATTCTAAAAGCCATTTTTCTCCATATCGATTTAGATAGCATCTTAAAATGAACAATTTATTAACGGTACATTGCTTTGTGGAGGCGCGGTGGCTGAGCGGTAAAGCGCTTTGCTTCCGAACCGGGGACCGGTGTTCGAATCCTGGTGAAGACTGGGATTTTTAATTTCGGGATCTTCGGGCGCCTCTGAGTCCACCCAGCTCTAATGGGTACCTGACATTAGTTAAGGAAAAGTAAAGGCGGTTGGTCGTGCTGGCCACATGACACCCTTATTAACCGTAGCCCACAGAAACAGATGACCTTTACATCATCTGCCCTATAGACCACAAGGTCTGAAAGGGGAACTTTTTTTTTACATTGCTTTGTTACTCATATGGAACAAATTAAATGCTCTCATGTCAATGATTTTGATTTTGAATTAAAGATTATATTAGATATTATTTGAACACTGGGCAAAACAATTAAACATCTACAATGTACACGTCTGCTGATGATGAATCAATGAGTTTGCGTCTCATTCAGAACATTAATTTCTTTCCTATGTAATTAGATCTATTTCTACAATGTCTAAATACAAAGATGACATTAGTAATTTACTCATGAGTACACTAGACTTTTTATGATCCTCGTCTCAACATTTCTGTCTCGCTGACAGACAGGGATAAAGAAGAACAGACAACAAGAAAAAACAACAACAACAATGCTGAGTTGTTCAATCATTTTGCGCATTCTACAACTGATTGATCTTTTTAGTACTGTCTAAACATGTGCTAAAGTATAGAGGGAAGTCATTGACATACAGGAGTAGATCTGTTTGCAACAGGAGACTTTATGATCTATATGCATCAGGAGATCTAGACTTTATGTAGGAGAGGCTATTTATGCAGCAGGAGATCTAGACTTTATGTAGGGGAAGCCAACATAGATATGCTGTATTAGATCTAAATAGCCAACATTAATATGCTGTATTAGATCTAAATAGCCAACATTGACATGCTGTATTAGATCTAAATAGCCAACATTGACATGCTGTATTAGATCTAAATAGCCAACATTGACATGCTGTATTAGATCTAAATAGACAACATTGATATGCTGTATTAGATCTAAATAGCCAACATTGACATGCTGTATTAAATCTAAATAGCCAACATTGACATGTTGTATTAGAGCTAAATAGCCAACATTGACATGCTGTATTAGATCTAAATAGCCAACATTGACATGCTGTATTAGATCTAAATAGCCAACACCTTAGCTTTATATTTCATTTTATATTTAAAGTTTTCAATACAACCATTTCAAAAAAATGTCTTTCTCTTGTGCTATTACAAGGAGCGAAAGTAATTTATTTATTCTGTTTAAAACTACAATAGGCCTGCTCTTTAGTGCCATATCACCCTTTGGTAATCATTTAACCACAGTAAAGTTACCCTTAAGTCATCATCTAACAACAATGAAGTCATCCTTAGGTCATCATCTAGCATCAATAAAGTCATCCTAGGGTCAAAATCTAACCTAACACCCAAGTCATACAATTACTAAAGTTTTTGTGGAGCCACATTCATAGCCAAGCCTAGATATACTTTAATTTAATATTGAAGGATTGTTTTTCCTGATTCAAATGTTCATTTATGCCCAATATTGAAAGATTGTTTTCCTGATTAAAATGTTTATTTATGCCTAATATTGAAGGATTTTTTTCCCGATTAAAATGTTCATTTATGCCTTATATACACTAATACAATGATCCCCAAATGTCTGTCTTCATTAGAAACAACAAAAAAAGTTGTTTATGAGTTTCTGTCCTGCGTATTCAAATAAAAGGAGTGCTACAAATCCGAACGGCCGTGACATTAAGACATAGCTTCAAGAACGTCCGTTATAGACATTAAGACATAGCTTCAAGAACGGCCGTGACATTAAGACATAGCTTCAAGAACGTCCGTGATAGACATTAAGACATAGCTTCAAGAACGTCCGTGATAGACATTAAGACATAGCTTCAAGAACGTCCGTGATAGACATTAAGACATAGCTTCAAGAACGTCCGTGATAGACATTAAGACATAGCTTCAAGAACGTCCGTGATAGACATTAAGACATAGCTTCAAGAACGGCCGTGATAGACATTAAGACATAGCTTCAAGAACGGCCGTGATAGACATTAAGACATAGCTTCAAGAACGGCCGTGACATTAAGACATAGCTTCAAGAACGGCCGTGACATTAAGACATAGCTTCAAGAACGGCCGTGACATTAAGACATAGCTTCAAGAACGGCCGTGACATTAAGACATAGCTTCAAGAACGTCCGTGATAGACATTAAGACATAGCTTCAAGAACGGCCGTGACATTAAGACATAGCTTCAAGAACGGCCGTGACATTAAGACATAGCTTCAAGAACGGCCGTGACATTAAGACATAGCTTCAAGAACGACCGTGATAGACATTAAGACATAGCTTCAAGAACGGCCGTGACATTAAGACATAGCTTCAAGAACGTCCGTGATAGACATTAAGACATAGCTTCAAGAACGGCCGTGACATTAAGACATAGCTTCAAGAACGGCCGTGATAGACATTAAGACATAGCTTCAAGAACGGCCGTGACATTAAGACATAGCTTCAAGAACGGCCGTGACATTAAGACATAGCTTCAAGAACGGCCGTGACATTAAGACATAGCTTCAAGAACGGCCGTGACATTAAGACATAGCTTCAAGAACGTCCGTGATAGACATTAAGACATAGCTTCAAGAACGGCCGTGACATTAAGACATAGCTTCAAGAACGGCCGTGACATTAAGACATAGCTTCAAGAACGGCCGTGACATTAAGACATAGCTTCAAGAACGACCGTGATAGAGATTAAGACATAGCTTCAAGAACGGCCGTGACATTAAGACATAGCTTCAAGAAAATAGCCTACGCTTTGAAAGTAGTTCTATTCATCTAATGATCCGTGTTCCTTAAGAAATATTTAGAAAAATTGTGAAATAAAGGAAAAAGGAAAACAACTCAATGAGCTGACCGCTTTATTTTTTTTTACCAGTTATTATTATTTTTTTTTGAATAATTTTTCTATATTAATGCTCTTTCAAAGCTCTAAATGTCAAGAAAACGGCATTTAGATGTTCTTTTTTTAAAAATATAACTCTGTGCCTATAAATACTTTTAAAAATCACGATTATGTTAAGACACTTCATTAAAAAAAAGAAAAGAAAAATCAAAACGTTAACACTCTAAATGACACACACACACACACACACGCACGCACGCACGCACGCACACACACACACACATACATACATACACACATACATACATACATACATACATACATACATACATACATACATACATACATATACATACATAAAAACATATGAATGCTTATATCTGTTTTACTTGGGAACAATTAGTTTTCAAAAGATTTTTTCCCAGCTAGAACCTATCCAAAATAAAGCTTCTGCTGAAATAAGATGCCGTCTAGATGCTATATAGTGTTAAAAATAATGAACCTAATAAAAAAGGTTATCCCTTGAGCTTCGTAGTGAGAGCAATAGGATCATTTTCTAATTTGATTTTGTCTAAACTCGAGCTCAGAAGCAATGTGAGATGTTAGCTGCATAAACATACATATATATTGTTGTATGCCTATGTTTAGCTATATTATTTCACAATTTCTCCCGAAGTTAGAAATACAACTAGAATGACTGCAAATCATTGACGAGCTCCATGCACTCCTGGAGACTTTGGTCATCGTCTTGTATTTAGCAGCTTGAAACTGAACATTACACGTTTTCCTTCATTGTTTTTTTTTTTCCTTATTGATTCCGATAGCATATTGAACTAAACAAATAGAAATTGATTGATTGGCCAGATGTCTAGGACTTACACGTTACGTTCTCTTACAACAACAGGCTGACGAATTGCAATTTAAAAAAAGGTGAATTTTGAGGTCTGCATAAAGGTTTTTGTGAAAAATTGTAGTTGGCACTTTTCTCTAAAGGAAGCACAACACTATATGACAATACTAAAGACGGCTTACATTAAGTTGTTCGACGTCCAAGTATATCTGTCTGCCACGATACATGATTCGAGCAGACCCGCCCAGCTTTACTTTAGAATATCTCAGACAAAGAAGAAATGTTCTCCTAGCTATGATTAAACCTGTATATAACCACAAGGCAATAGAATTACATCCGTTTTCCTGATCGACTGGAGAGAGATATATTTAAAAAACAAACAGAAAGGAGGGAATAAACAGAGAAATAAAGAGAGAAGAAATAGAAAAAGAGAAGAAACATAGAGATAAGCAGGAGAGACAAAACTATGTAGAAGAGAACGACAAAGAAATCAAGAAGGGAAGTACCCATATGGTCTTGACTAAGCAATTCATCTTTAACTATCCCAGCCCAGCAATGCTTGAATGTGATATGTGTAACAGATTTTCTTTGAACAGTTTTGATATATAAAGATCTGTCCATGTCCTAGGTGGTAAAAAACGGCTCATCTATGACATGTCCTAGGTGGTAAAAAACGGCTCATCTATGACATGTCCTAGGTGGTAAAAACGCCTCATCTATGACATGTCCTAGATGGTAAAAACGCCTCATCTATGACATGTCCTAGGTGGTAAAAACGCCACATCTATAACTGGGTTTGAATCTTGCGATAAGAACTAATACATTTAATTGAAAACATAGTGAACAAAAGCGGTAAAGCCGGATAGTTACATTTTTTGGCTGATGTCTCTCGGACGCCAAAAGAAAGGAGGACACGCCCTCCTTTTGCCGGACGTCTGGTTGCTCTTTTAAAAATCCAAGTTCTTTGAAATACTAGATGTTCTGCACAATGGATTGTCACTCAGTCGAGATCGATGGAATAAATGAAAGTGAAATTATTTTCTTCTTACAGTAAAATGATCTCATTGATAATATCAATACAGCCTAGATTTAAAACGAATGTGTGAATTTCAATGTTTATGAACAGCCAGGAAAACCAAAGTCTTGGCAGAGTTTAAGTTATACTAGAATGACCTAATTACACATGTAGGAGCTAATTATCTTTTTTGAATCAGCGTCTGTATTTTAAAAGATAGGAAGAATAACTTAAGAAGGTCTAACAAAGATTTTACGGAAAGGATTTTTATGACCTTTCATCGCTTTTTCTGTCATGAGTAGTTCCTGTATCAAATCAGTTGAAGAAGCCACACCAATCTTACCCCCAGTATGGCAGTTGAAGAAGCCACACCAATCTTACCCCCCAGTATGGCAAAACATTGAGGACATTGGAAGTAGAATTCTTACCTATTTTCCAAAAAGATTGAAACTGAAGGCCCATGCAAAGTAAAATATTTCTTCTAGTGTTTAGGAATGAGAATATCGTTCTTTGTCGACCTCTCTAGATGATTATTCAATCACATTCGTTCCGGGGTCAAGTCTTTTAAAATCTCTCAGTGAGGAGCGGTGTATAGGATGCGTGCTAGACAAGCTTTCCTTATAAGGAAATTAAGTGCAATGTTAAAAACTTTCAAATGTAACTTAAGTCAATTTACACTAGCTACAAGGTCAATCTGTGGACCTTTCAATTTACACTAACTACAAGGTCAATGTGTGGACCTTCTTAGATTAATTAACATACATCGTAAGCGAACTAACTCGTATATATCTAATCACCAATTCAATAAAATATTAGAAACACACTATATTAATTTGATAAAGCCTAAATTCTAGTGATAAAGCCTAAATTCTAGTGCGCAAAGTTTGAAATATTTCTTACATCAATTCATTGCGAAAGATTTTCTTCACTATTTCGATACTGTCCCATGTTTGGCTGAATCAATCTTAGCTCGTAATAAAACTTCGTAGATGCCTTTCTGTTCCAATCCTTCGTCATTGTTCATCTCGCAACTTCCCACTACGTCACGAGACATGCAGAAATACAGAAAACTATTTTACAAAAGAACTGCATAACTGTTTCTATAACAGTGACAGAATTTGTAGATCTAGATGAGGTTGACAGTGACCTATTGACAGACAGATTACCTGCACAGAAAACGTTTTCAAATATAATCTATTTTTAGTAAGACCGACGTTACTAAACTAATCACTTTGTTTCTGGTAAGATTTATATAGGCGCTTGTCAAGATGGAAGTTCATGGAACAAATTCTTTTCAATCGTTATAAATGAAGACAATAAAACAACATTGACAACATCAATACAAGGAAACCCTTCAGAAAGTAATGACGAAAGCTTTGAGATCTAATTCAGTGAAGTCTTTCCCATTCGGTGTCCAAGAAGTCAATCTCTTGAAACTAGGAGATAGCTACAGACCGGCTACAGTGTAGTTTTCAGTTTGTCTTACTTCTACTTGAAATAGATTCCAATGTCTCTAAATCTAATTGTTTATTTTTGTTTAGAAAGCATTTTGTAATACTTTTAGTTAAGCTACAAAATATTCTGCAAATAGTTGAAGGTCTTAATTTCAAATAGAGCTAGACTATTGATCTACATTCAAAACAATTGGCCTGTAGAGTTGTTGGCTACAATTACTCCTGTACTTATTAGACAATCCCATGATGCGAATTATTTGTTAAGTACATGAAGCCTCATTGCTGTCTCATGTAAGTGAACTTTCCCAAGTGCTTCAGAAGACTTTTGAGATGGCATCTATTAGCTCAATAAAGTTACCTTTTGAAAAAACAGAACTTCTACGAAACTAGCTACATATCTGTATAGTCTAATGCCTTGTTGACGTAGGGTCAGAACAGCTTACCATTCCTTTGAATTCCGACAGCAATGGTTTGTGAGAGAGGGACAATAATACATTTAAAACAGATTAGCATTCCTTTCAGTCTCATCGCAATGATTGATTGGGGGGGGGGGACAATAATACATTTAAAACATTAGCATTCCTTTCAGTCTCATCGCAATGATTGATTGGGGGGGGGACGACAATAATACATTTAAAACAGATTAGCATTCCTTTCAGTCTCATCGCAATGATTGATTGGGGGGGGGGGGACAATAATACATTTAAAACAGATTAGCATTCCTTTCAGTCTCATCGCAATGATTGATTGGGGGGGGGGACAATAATACATTTAAAACAGATTAGCATTCCTTTCAGTCTCATCGCAATGATTGATTGGGGGGGGGGGACAATGATACATTTAAAACAGATTAGCATTCCTTTCAGTCTCATCGCAATGATTGATTGGGGGGGGGGGGACAATGATACATTTAAAACAGATTAGCATTCCTTTCAGTCTCATCGCAATGATTGATTGGGGGGGGGCAATGATACATTTAAAACAGATTAGCATTCCTTTCAGTCTCATCGCAATGATTGATTGGGGGGAGGGACAATAATACATTTAAAACAGATTAGCATTCCTTTCAGTCTCATCGCAATGATTGATTGGGGGGGGGACAATGATACATTTAAAACAGATTAGCATTCCTTTCAGTCTCATCGCAATGATTGATTGGGGGGGGGGGACAATAATACATTTAAAACAAAACAGATTAGCATTCCTTTCAGTCTCATCGCAATGATTGATTGGGGGGGGGGGACAATGATGCATCCTTATCTTTACGTCTAGGTCTCAAGAATACTTAAAACTAGAGAGACCCTAGTCCTTGATATATCATTTGCTTTATTTCGAAGATATGGAATACTGTATTTGCGCTAGAGATTAATGTACAAATATTTAATGTGAGCTAGGAGCAATATTTGATTAGACAGCAAGAAGATGCTGACTGCATTCACGTTACAGATGGAACTGAGAGATTTCTGGGATATGTAAAACTGTTGTTTTTTTTTTTAATTTTCTTTTTATACATAAAATATTAAAATATCTATTTTATCATGTCTGTGTGTTTATGCGTGCACATTTGAATGGGTGTGTAGATGCAAATATACCACGTGTGAACAGTGTGTTTGTGTCATATGTCTATCACAAGAAAACAAATGTTCCCAATTCATATGTTTTCTGTTTTTGCCCCACTAGAGAGAAGAATGTTTCAACAGGAAAAATATTTATTTATTTATCATGCTTAATTTAATTACTGAGCTGTAAAGTATTAAAATTCTCTGTCTAGCAAAAAAACTGGCTACACCAGCCTGAACAAGTTCACAGCAAACCTTTTTGTTCTACGGTACATTTTTTTTTGAAACATTTTTATCTTGAGAATTTCACAACTTTCACTACATTCACTACATTCGCTACATTCACTGCATTCACTACATTCACTATATTCACTACATTCACTACATTCGCTACATTCACTACATTCACTACATTCGCTACTTTCACAACATTCACTACATACGCTACATTCACTACATTCGCTACTTTCACTACATTCACTACATTCGCTACATTCACTACATTCGCTACATTCACTACATTCGCTACATTCACTACATTCGCTACATTCACTATATTCGCTACATTCACTACATTCGCTACATTCACTACATTCGCTACATTCACTACATTCACTACATTCGCTACATTCACTACATTCGCTACAAACTAATTCTAGGAATTTTTCGTTTTCATCCACAAGTCAATAAAAAACAATATAAACTAGTACAGACCCAAAACAGAAACGTGATGTTTATAACAACATAAATATTCACATTTTATTATAGTAACACCCTTAGTGAAGACACTCAGAACAGGAGGAGACTAGAAAGTAATTCAGCCATGGTACATATAAGACTAGACTATATTTTAAGAAATACGAAAATGTAACCTAGTTGAATTCTAAGAAAAATGTGAATGGACATTGATTATTTCATATCCAAGGGCCGATAATAAAATACTATTTCTTTCTTGGTGCTAATAGAACAAGGAGCGGGCTGACTGAATCAGCCATGAAAACCAATGACTTAGGTGTCTCAGCTTCATATATATAACTAGGCGAGCACTAGTTAACGAACTAATGGTGTTACTTGCGAAGCCTACATAGCGACACTAATGGTGTTACTTGTGAAGCCTACATAACGACACTAAATGTGTTACTTGTGAAGCCTACATAACGACACTAAAGGTGTTACTTGTGAAGCCTACATAACGACACTAAAGGTGTTACTTGTGAAGTCTACATAGCGACACTAATGGTGTTACTTGCGAAGCCTACATAGCGACACTAAAGGTGTTACTTGTGAAGCCTACATAACGACACTAAAGGTGTTACTTGTGAAGCCTACATAACGACACTAAAGGTGTTACTTGTGAAGCATACATAACGACAATAAAGGTGTTACTTGTGAAGCCTACATAACGACACTAATGGTGTTACTTGTGAAGCCTACATAACGACACTAAAGGTGTTACTTGTGAAGCCTACATAACGACACTAATGGTGATGCTTGTGAAGCCTACATAACGACACTAAAGGTGTTACTAGTGAAGCCTACATAACGACACTAAAGGTGTTACTTGTGAAGCATACATAACGACAATAAAGGTGTTACTTGTGAAGCCTACATAACGACACTAAGGGTGATGCTTGTGAAGTCTACATAACGACACTAAAGGTGTTACTTGTGAAGCCTACATAGCGACACTAAAGGTGTTACTTGTGAAGCCTACATAACGACACTAAAAATGTTACTTTGTGAAGCCTACATGACGACACTAAGGATGATGCTTGTGAAGCCTACATAACGACACTAAGGGTGTTACTTGTGAAGCCTACATAACGACACTAAAGGTGTTACTTGTGAAGCCTACATAACGACACTAAGGGGGATGCTTGTGAAGCCTACATAACGACACTAAGGGTGTTACTTGTGAAGCCTACATAACGACACTAAAGGTGTTACTTGTGAAGCCTACATAACGACACTAAGGGTGTTGCTTGTGAAGCCTAAATAACGACACTAAGGGTGATGCTTGTGAAGCATACATAACGACACTAAAGGTGTTATTTGTGAAGCCTACATAGCGACACTAAAGGTGTTACTTGTGAAGCCTACATATCGACACTAAAGGTGTTACTTGTGTAGCCTACATAGCGACACTAAAGGTGTTACTTGTGAAGCCTACATAGCGACACTAAAGGTGTTACTTGTGAAGCCTACATAACGACACTAAAGGTGTTACTTGTGAAGCCTACATAACGACACTAAAGGTGTTACTTGTGAAGTCTACATAACGACACTAAGGGTGATGCTTGTGAAGCCTACATAACGACACTAAGGGTGATGCTTGTGAAGCCTACATAACGACACTTAGGGTGATGCTTGTGAAGCCTACATAACGACACTAAAGGTGTTACTTGTGAAGCCTACATAACGACACTAAGGGTGATGCTTGTGAAGCCTACATAACGACACTAAGGGTGATGCTTGTGAAGCCTACATAACGACACTAAGGGTGTTGCTTGTGAAGCCTACATAGCGACACTAAAGGTGTTACTTGTGAAGCCTACATAGTGACACTAAAGGTGTTACTTGTGAAGACTACATAACGACACTAAAGGTGTTACTTGTGAAGCATACATAACGACACTAAGGGTGTTGCTTGTGAAGCCTACATAACGACACTAAGGGTGATGCTTGTGAAGCATACATAACGACACTAAAGGTGTTACTTGTGAAGCCTACATAGCGACACTAAAGGTGATGCTTGTGAAGCCTACATAACGACAATAAAGGTGTTACTTGTGAAGCCTACATAGCGACACTAAAGGTGTTACTTGTGAAGCCTACATAACGACACTAAGGGTGTTGCTTGTGAAGCCTACATAACGACACTAAAGGTGTTACTTGTGAAGCCTACATAACGACACTAAGGGTGTTGCTTGTGAAGACTACATAACGACACTAAGGGTGATGCGTGTGAAGCCTACATAACGACACAATAGGTGATGCGAAGCAGGACGTTTTGGCGACGCCGTTTTGGCGACGCCGTTTTGGCCCCGCGTTTTGGCGCGAGCCGTTTTGGCGACTGGACGTTTTGGCGCGAAATACATTATGTACGTTTATTGTATTATTTTTTTTAAAAGAATTATTCATATCTATGTTTTGCATGAGTGTTTGTGTTAAGACATATTTTTCAAGTACTAAATGTAAATGTGTGTTTGTTTTTCACATCATTTTCTTTAATAAACATTTTGGCTTGTGTATATGTGTTTATTAAGAGGCACCCTTTTTTTTTCCAAAATGTTTTTTAAGATACTACTTTAAAATAAAAAAAAAATGAAACGATGATAGACTAAAAATTGATGCAATTATTTGTTTACATTAACATTGGTTTATTTAATGACTGTATGGTATCTCCAGCTATACATACCAAACACTTGCTAATAATAAGTAAAAATATAATACATGTACCATGTTTCTCAAAATACTTTAAGTTAAGTATACATGGACACCATGGTTATTTGCCTAAGTCGCTGGAATTCAAGGGCTCATTAAAAAAAGCTACGTGCTTATTAAATTATCGTCAAATGATATCTCGCGCCAAAACGTCCCGTCGCCAAAACGGCGGGGCCAAAACGGCGGCGCCAAAACGTCACGTACCGAGGTGATGCCTGTGAAGGTAGAGAGCTTTTTTAAAGAGCTTGCTTAAGCTCATGTCATCTCCATGCTTCTGGTTGTGTTCATTCCTTTCGTTTGGTCCACCTGAATAGTCAAAGTAGTCCGTGACATTTTCTCTCTGTCAAACGAATAGATTTCTCCAAGGAGGTTACAGAGATAACACAACTGAACCTTAGCATGCATTATTGATGAGTTAGCAATTAAAATGTCTCTGCAGAGTGGATTGTGTTTCTAGAAATTCTATTCTCTCCCCTGCTACTTTTGTTTGAAGAGAAACGGCCAAGAAGTGTTTACGACATTATTCCTACATCTTAGCTTGAGTTCAAGAATCTACAATTTTCAATCAGCCATCCTTTGGAGATACAACCACTTCAGATGTATCATATTATTGTGTAAGAAAAAGTATATTCTAGAACAATATAAATTGTTATTTCTGCAGAGTAATTTTAAAAATATTTCAACATGATTACTGACACTATAAAACTAATAGTTGGAAATCTCTTTATGTCTGCTGTTAGTGCTCGGTCTTAATGTCGTTTAAAAGTGCTTTGCATTGTCTTGGTTTTAAAATATGCACAGTATAGTTAGGCGATAGTTCATAATGCATTGACTGTTACTATTGGGGGGGGGTTTACGTTTTACGGAGGCGCGAAGGCTGAGAGGTAAAAGCGCTTGGCTTCCGAAACGGGGGGTCAGGGTTTAAATCTTGGTGAATACTTTTTAATTTCGGAATCTTAAGGGCGCCTCTGAGTCCACCCAGCTCTAATGGGTATCTGACATTAGTTGGAAAAAGTAAAGGCGGTTGTGATGTCCACATGACACCCTCGTTAACCGTGGGCCAGAGAATCACAGAAACATCATCTGCCCTATAGATCGCAAGGTCTGAAAGTGGAAACTTTACTTTTGCTTTTTTTTTACGTTTTACTGTGAAATGGTGTGTGTGTGTGTGGGGTATCTACTTCAGTAATATACTCTTTCTGTACCAGTTTACGGACTGCCACCACGGTACTACTAGCTGGAGTCAACCGTTAGCCTTAGTCTACGTTCATTGCTTCAGTTTCTGTCTGTTTCTTTTTTATTTTATTTCTTTAAAAACATGTGTTTTTACAATCAAATGAGCCACAAAGTTGGAGATTGATAAGTAGTGTTGGTGAACTGCAAACATGAAATGGTATCTAGAAATGAAAGGAGCAGTGGACATGAAATAGATGTGCCGCGAGTTTCTTTGTCTGTACACTTTAGACACTCAACGCCATAGTCCGCTTGATGACAAGATTAATTTGTGAGATTTTAGTCCTCATGTCTTAAAGAACACAACATGTCATCCTGATCTCTGATAGAATGCAGATTTCATTAAGAAAATAAAAGAATGTGAGGAATGGCTTTAGATGTCGTGTGCGCGCCATTTAGAAAGGTGATAATGACATTGGCTCTTCCGCTACTTCAAAGTGATTGGCACGTCAAAAACAGATCAGACGAGAGCGCTTTTCATTTCCTCATTAGGTTTCCAACGAGTCAGGGCAGAACTATAACGACCTCGACCTTGAACGAGGGTAATTCTCATTGTATTCTCCCCTTACTGTCTATTTATAGGTTCAATAGAAAAACATGTCGTACGTGAATGCAACGAAAACCAGTTCATACTTTCTCATTGAGTCACAAACACACAACCTTGAGGACTGTGTAGGTGGTAGGCTCTCATTTCAAGAAAATAGTTAATGGATCAAAATTGAGAATTTTTTTTTTAGAATTTTAAAGGTCGACGATTTCTCGTGGTCCACTACAATTCTCCCCCCCCCCCAAACCAAAGCAATAATAGACCATGATGTATCGGCAGACTATCTGGTCTTTAAATACAATAATAATCAACTATTGTTTAGCTACATTGTCAACAGATATGTGGATTAGTTCTATGTCCACGTGGTCTAAGCATAATATATTCTCATAAAATAAAAATCTCAGACGTAATATGAAATATATGTAAGATCAAACGCTTCTATGAGATATGTGTTTAAAACAATCATGATTGTACAAATGTAATTTTATCTCTCTAGCATCATAGACATACACAAATTAAGTTGAAATCCGATCGTTTTATCTGTTTTGTTTTTTGGATTGTTTCTTTATTTTAAAAACTGTTTATGTTTTGAATCGTGTTCTCAATGACTAAGATAAAATAAAAAAAAAACCCTGAATGTAATGAATCAACAAGAAACACAAGAACATTACATCCATCCAACTAGGCCAGGGAGGAATCTGAGATGAAAAACAAAACAAACTAGAACAAAACTTCTTTCAGGTCAAAAAGAAATTATCCCGATGAAAACTTAAATCTATGACACCAAATCTGTCGGGCTTGAACGGTTGTTTTAATTCATTTGTGTCGTTCCAACGGTGACAACAAAAGAGTATCCACATATGATACAGGAGCCTCGAGTTGTAAAAGTGGTGATGTCTGGGATTTTGAATTGTGGGACTTTGATGATGTTCCAGAGTTCACGCAACTCACTAGTCACTGACATAAGAGAATAGTCTCTTTTCTCTGCAGACATTTGTACACAGCTTACAATAACTCACTCTGTTTTCTGTCTGTCTGGTACAAAATTCTGTACATGTTATTGCTCCCACTTCCCATTCTCGGATAAATTGAAACTTTGTACAATGGACCTCATTTACCAATCGTAAACAAACAACATTTAGCCACGTGATAATATTGATAAAACAATGAAAAAACAACTGTCACGTGACAGCCTGTGTGTATTACGTAATTTGTATTTAAGAGATAGAGAACCATGTGGCTAAATGGTGTTTGTCTTTTAACTTTTGGAAGTTCCTTCAGAAATGATTCATACATCCAAGCGTAAAACTCCTGCAGGACAGCGGGGCAGGGCAGCAAGTGGGGCTTGAACCCAAGACTATTGTGATGACCTACGCCATGATAGCTATCCATTGCTAGATCGCAGAAGCACTAATAAGAAACAGGAAAAAAATACTTAAAAAAACAACAAAGCTTCAAAGGTCTACAATTTCTCTAGCCACACTACAAAGCCCCCCCCTAAAATATTAAAACAACCAAAGGCAATCCTGTTACTGTTAGTCCAAGATGCGGGCTTTTTTTAAATACACGGACCAAGGTTTGGAACTCACTCCCCATTGATCTCAGATAGACAACATGCTTCACTAGATTCAAGAAGAACATTAAAACCTCTCTCTTTAAAACTTTTTTTAGATTAGTTTGTCATTTTAGCTCTCGTGTCTATGTTTGTTATGTTATCACAGCGCCCTGTAACCTACATTTTGTTTGTTAACAGCGCCCTGTAAATTTAATCATTTTTATTATTATTTAGTGTAATTGTATCAATTATTTTGGATAAGTCATGTAATTATATGTACGATTGACCTAGACTTAATAAATCTGTCCGATTAGAAATATTTTTACCAATTGTTTTTGTTAAGCTTTTAGCTTTCTCAACGCGCTATGATCCCATCACTTGACTGGACCAGTTGGGAAAGGGGGAGAGAATAGGAGGGGGGTATCTTGGGGAATGTTTACATGATCGTTTTTTGAAATGGATAAAAAATTTTTTTTACAAGGCTCGAAAGTCCTCAAGAGGACTAATTCAACTTTTACCACCACATCTGTCAAGTACGATTTCTTTCTCTTGTTCAAGATACCAAACAAAATTATTAATTACCAATATTTAATTAACTAATTGGTTATTTTTTTTTTTATTGATTCCTGTGCTTTTATGCAAACTTTCAGCTTAATCCGAGTTTGGGTGTAGGAGAAATAACGTGTACAAACTTTTTACCAGACATACAAACAAACAGAGTGAGTTGATATAAGCTTTGTGAAAAAAAAAGAATCAGAACCATCGATGCCACTAATGTCTGTTTTTTTTTTGTCAGCTTTGTAAAGGATGTATCTTTCTAGAGTCATATAGTTGTTTTGAAATATTTTTTTTTTGTGTTTTTTTTCCTTACAAAAGAAGTATTTATGATCTCTATGACAACAAATGACGTCAAAGATAACATTGCAGCCTGATGTTCTCTTTCAAATCTATATTTACTTCATCAGCTTATCTTACGCCCAAGCCTTAGGCAATAACACAAAAAATTAGGAAAAATTATAACGTTTGCGTGCTATAAAATAAGATCATTTTAGTCTGTGCGTGTCTGAGTTTAGATTGAGGAGAATATACAAAAAATTACGTTAGCTTTACTGGATGCTGGATCCAAACAACTTCTCCACTGAAATCAAACTAGTTTTTCCATTGCAATGAACCTATTTGATCTACAAAAATCAGGTTGCTTGATCCACTAAGATAAAACTACTTGGTCCAATGAAATCAGACTACTTGGCTCAGTGAAATCAAACTGCTTAATTCAGTGAAGTCAAACTACTTGGCTCAATGAAATCAAATTACTTGGACCAGTGAGATCAGACTTGGCCCAGTGAAATCAAATTGCTTGATCCAGTGAAGTCAAACTACTTTATCCAGTGAAATCAAACTACTTGATCCAGTGAAATCAAACTACTTGATTCAGTGAAATCAAACTACTTTATCCAGTGAAATCAAACTACTTGATCCAGTGAAATCAAACTACTTTATCCAGTGAAATCAAACTACTTGATTCAGTGAAATCAAACTACTTTATCCAGTGAAATCAAACTACTTGATCCAGTGAAATCAAACTACTTTATCCAGTGAAATCAAACTACTTTATCCAGTGAAATCAAACTACTTGATTCAGTGAAATCAAACTACTTTATCCAGTGAAATCAAACTACTTGATCCAGTGAAATCAGACCTAGCAGTGAAGTCAAACTACTTGATCCAGTGAAATCAGACTACTTTGCGGAGTGTAATCAAAGTACTTGGCCCAGTGAAGTCAAACTACTTGGTGCAGTGAAATCAAACTACTTGGCCTAGTAAAGTCAGACTTGGTCTATTGGAGTCAAACTACTTGGTGCAGTGAAATCAAACTACTTGGCCTAGTAATGTCAGACTTGGTCTATTGGAGTCAAACTACTTGGTGCAGTGAAATCAAACTACTTGGCCTAGTAAAGTCAGACTTGGTCTATTGGAGTCAAACTACTTGGTGCAGTGAAATCAAACTACTTAGCCCCGTGAAGTCACACTTGGCTATTGAAATCAAACTACTTGGCTGCTTGATCCACTGAGATCGTAAATGTAAAATACGTTTTTAAACCAATACCTTCAGTAACCAGCAGACTTCTGAAATTGAAAGTAAACTATTTGGTATCTACCCATTGATCAAATCACTTCTAATTTTTTTAGCGGCCCCCAAAAGGGGAATAGATGCTATTAGTTTTGTATGGTCTGTCCGTCCGCCCCGTTTAGATCTCGTAAACTAGAAAAGATATTGAAAATCCGACATCATGATATTTTAGACCATTCAAAGTTCTAATGCAACGACATCTTTTTCTTTTCTGAAAGTGAAAAATTTAATTTTTAAAATCAACTATGCAAGCAGTTTTTTTTCATAAAATTACACCATTTTTACAACTATTCACTATTAATAGTAATAAACTCGGGAGGCTATTTAGTAAAGAAGATAACAATCGACCATATTTTTAGCAAATTTATGCAAACGGTTTTAGATTTTTTGTCAACATTTTTTTTTTACAATTGTATTGCTAAGTACATTCTGTCATACTAACTTCTACAGGACCATGGAATACTGAACTACTACAGGACCATGGAATACTGAACTACTACAGGACCATGGAATACTGAACTACTACAGGACCATGGAATACTGAACTACTACAGGACCATGGAATACTGAACTACTACAGGACCATGGAATACTGAACTACTACAGGACCATGGAATACTGAACTACTACAGGACCATGGAATACTGAACTACTACAGGACCATGGAATACTGAACTACTACAGGACCATGGAATACTGAACTACTACAGGACCATGGAATACTGAACTACTACAGGACCATGGAATACTGAACTACTACAGGACCATGGAATACTGAACTACTACAGGACCATGGAATACTGAACTACTACAGGACCATGGAATACTGAACTACTACAGGACCATGGAATACTGAACTACTACAGGACCATGGAATACTGAACTACTACAGGACCATGGAATACTGAACTACTACAGGACCATGGAATACTGAACTACTACAGGATCATGGAATACTGAACTACTACAGGACCATGGAATACTGAACTACTACAGGACCATGGAATACTGAACTACTACAGGACCATGGAATACTGAACTACTACAGGATCATGGAATACTGAACTAAAGGAAGGGGAGAATTTTATTTTTTTAAATTTACGGAATGTTTTTTTCTTGAGGCTTTGAATAAGAGATTAACCCTTTGCAGAACAATTAGATCAATTAAGGACCTTAAGGACATAAATGAGCTTTTCATAGAAACTTTACACAACCTAAGTTTAGATCAAATCATTAAAAAGCCAACTAGATTAAACAACACATTAGATCTCTTCTTAACCAACAGACCTGGATTAGTAGTTGATTATGATATTATCCCTGGTCTATCAGACCATGAGATCATAAAAATACACAGTCAGATAAAAGCAGTAGCAAATACAAAACCCCAAAAGAAAAATCTTACTCTGGAATAAATGTAACCTAACACAACTACACCAAGCTGCATTAAACGTTCAACAAACATTCTTATTAGAAAAAGACATTAACCAACCAGTCGATGACCTCTGGAATTTTATTAAAAACCATCTTAAAAGCATTATAGAAAATCATATACCAACTAAATACATATCAGACAAAATAAATAAATGCTGGTTTAATAATAGACTAAAGAAGCTTTGTAAACAGAAGGAAAACCTATATAGAAAATTTAAAGAAACAAAGGCAGAAAGAGTTTACAAAAAGTATATAAAAATTAAACACCTAACCCAAAAAGTAAGCAGACAGCTGCAGAGTGAATACATAAACTATGTAATATCTAAAGATAACAACAAAAACCTATGGTCATACATAACTCTAAGAAAATGGAAACAACAGGCATAGCGCCATTAAAAGATGAACATAACAAAATACATAATGATAATGAAACTAAAGCAAACATCCTAAACAAATACTTTGCATCAGCATTCTCAGCCCCAGGAGACAAAGACATATTACTTAATTTGAACCAAGTAGACAACATAGAAGATTTAGTAGTACAAGAAAATGGAATTCAAAAACTATTAGCCAACACCAAACCAAATAAAGCGTATGTACGTGATGGTATTCCAGCTAGATTACTCAAAGAACTAAGCAATGAGCCATCCCCAGTGTTCAAAATACTCTTTCAGGCTTCACTTAACCAGGGCAGAGTACCAAAGGACTGGAAAGAAGCTAATGTCATCCCCCTATTTAAAAAAAGGAGAAAAATCTGACCCAGGAAACTACAGACCAGTATCACTTACCAGCATCACATGTAAAATCCTAGAACACATAATATGTAGCAACATCATAAACCACTTAGACAAACATAATGTCCTCACCCCATACCAACATGGCTTTAGGAAATATAGATCATGTGAAACACAACTAATAGGACTAATTGATGATTTTTCAAAAGGTTTAGATAATAGTGAACAAATAGATGCTATCTTACTAGATTTTTCCAAGGCTTTTGACAAAGTTCATCACCATAGTTTGCTTAAAAAATTAAAATATTTCGGCATTAATGGTCCACTGCATCAGTGGCTTAAAGATTTTCTGATAGGGAGAGAACAAACTGTAATAATAAATGGCTCTAAATCAATACCGATAACAGTAAACTCAGGTGTACCTCAAGGAACAGTCTTGGGTCCACTACTATTTTTAATTTACATAAATGATTTACCAAATTACAATACTTCAGGAACAAAAGTTAGATTATTTGCAGATGATTGCATAATATATAGAACAATAAAAACAACACAAGACACAGATATTTTACAAAGAGAATTAGATGAATTACAGAAATGGGAATCAAATTGGAGCATATCTTTCACCCAGAAAAATGTCAGTTGTTAAGAGTAACAAAAAAACTAAAACAAATTAATTCCACTTATCTTATTCATGGCAAACCAGTAACACAGACTAAAAACGCAAAATACCTAGGTGTTATAATAAATGAAAAACTGTCATGGAATCTACATATTGATGAAACTATAAAAAAAATCAAACAAAGCATTAGGATTTATTAAAAGAAATTTCTATAAATCAAATAAGAACATAAAACTAAAATGTTATTTAACCTTGGTTAGGCCAATAATAGAATATGCATCCTCCGTTTGGGACCCCTCAACTCAAGAAAACATTAAGAAACTAGAACAGACACAAAATAGAGCAGTGAGATTCATAACAAACGTATATTCACATTTGACTAGAGTAACACCTTTAGTAAAATCACTAAATTTAGAAAGCCTTCAGGACAGAAGACTCAAAAGTAAAGTAGCAATTATACATAAAACACTGAACCATAATCTTCAAATACAAAAACAAAATTTAATAAAATATTCTGAAAGACACAAAGATAAAGGCACATTCCTCGTCCCATATGCTAGGACAAATTTGTACAAATACTCCCTAGTGCTATTAGAGCATGGAATGGGTTGCCTGAGCTAGCCCGGAAAACCAGTGACTTGGCAGAATTTAAGTCATTGGTTAATATGCATGACTAAATGCATGACGCGCAGGACGTAATCATCTTCTTTTTTGAAGTTACGTCTGTATTATATAAGATAAGATAATTAGATAATTATTATATGACATCAGTTAGGCCAGGTTCACATCGAACTTCTCCTTCACTTTTAACTATCCCTTGGTCAGCTGGACCGCACCACACAAAATCTGTTAACCTTCTTTCTCTATTCTTCTCTGTCATTTGTTTTTGATAGAATTTCATTCTGATATTCTTTCTGAAAATATTGAAACCTGCCTTTTTACCTGCCTGGGTGGACAACTTCGGGGGCCGATTTTGAGCTTGTGTTCCCACACAAACTGTCTTTTTAACCTTGTTTTTCTTTCAATTTACCGTACAGTTTCGTGCAGAGATTTCATCACACTACCAAGCAGGTCGGTTTGTACCCTAGCCAGACCATAACAGACCAAGTTCTAATTTTACTTGTTTTAGGTAGTGGGGGGGGGGGTGTCTTTGTGTGTGTGTGTGTGGAGTGTGTTTTGTTGTTTTTGTGACTGCCATTAGATTGTCGTGTAATAAATGTCTCAGTTTACTCAGTAGCATACAGAGAACAAAAAAAAAAGGTTCGTTTATTTTTCTACTGTTCATTTTGGTTTTATTGGATTATTGGATGTAAACAAAACATCAACTATAAATTAAGATCAGGAGAGGATAAAATCTTTATTTAGATTTTAGAGGTTCAGAAAGAAATCTGTTTCATGTGTAAACTGTATCACACATACACATTATATTTAGAACTACTAGAAAATTTCTCGTCAGGTGCAAAAAAAAAAAGGTTTACATCAAGTATTTCCTTACAATGTGTACAAGCCTACAATGCTACTAACTTATTAGTATGTCATGACTCACACTACTAAATTATGTCATGACTCACACTTCTAGATTGTCATGACTCACACTACTAGATTATGTCATGACTCACACTACTAGATTATGTCATGACTCACACTACTAGATTATGTCATGACTCACACTACTAAAGCCTATCAGTCTGATTTTATTGTTGAGACATTATTCGAAGGGCAGTCAGTCAATTAAATTTTCGAACACAAATGTATTTTGACTCCATGTTGACAAGATGTCAGCAATTTTCTTTTTCGATATGGAAACGCCGATCCTTCAATTCTGTTTCCTGCATTCCTTAATGTCTTCTGCACCCGTCAATTTCTGCATGTCCATTTAATCTTTTTTCTTTAACCTGGTACTTTTCCTTGCAGAATGATCTTCGAAGGTAGTGAGAATCTTGTAGTATTGCATTAGGTTTTCTTTTGAATTTGTATTTTAGCTGTCTGGCTTCGACATATTACTCAGAAGAAACATGAGTGTCTTGTACGGGTGTATTTTTGTGCAATCCCGAACTAACAAAACAAAACTCTATCCCACGAACAAGCGATGAACTAAGTCCAGACCGTGGAATAACCTAAAGGAAGTTTAATACGTAAAGGCCACAGTCGAGTCTCTGTCACTTCAAGTCTTAACACCAACTCAATAATATTAACATAAAAAACCTCACTATTATTGACGTCACTAAATGTCGCGTTCAAGGTCTATTATCTATGGTGCGTCTCTATGCTAACTAAGTGCCTGTATGGTCATAGTAGGGTAAGTAGGCTGCCTTGTTATTTACTAATGTAATGTAATATATGTAAATTATTGCCCACATAAAGTCTACAGATCGTTTCATAAAAAAATATTGTTATGATTATTTGATCAGATCGATACAAAACCCTGCAAACGAGAACATAATGGTTTTCTCTCCTGGCTCTCCGTGTATAGAAACTGACATAAGAGTTGATGCTTGCAAAAAACAACGTTATCTCTTTATTTTTTTTTTTTTTTGTTGGAGCTGTCAACTCAGAGTTTGTTTAATAATAAACCAGTTGTCGATAACAAATACCGTGGAGAAAGGTTTGGTTTCGGACATGATTACATTAATTTTAATGGACACAATACGGACCATATTACATGTATTAGCTTTAGTTAAATATATGCTTCTTGTATCTTTAAAAAAAAAGTCTGCAATGTATAAGATAAGATAAGATCAAGTATGTCTACGTCTGCAGCAGCAGACCACAAAGTTATAAAGAGTAGATAGCTCGCTGTATACAATTTCTGTTAGCAGAAAAAAAAAATTGAATAAAATGTAGAACTTAATATTACATGCTTATGGAAAGATAATTCACTTAGCACTATGTATGGGCTAGTCAGAACCTAACGTAAAACAAATATTTAATTCATACAATAATTCAAGAAGTAATAGTTCTGACATTTAGATATAGCGATTCGTAGGATTAAATTAACCACAACTACATCTAGTTACTGTCCAAGATGTTAACATCTTGCATAGAAAAAAAAAGACAGCACAAACAGAAATGGCCTACTCCCCCCCCCCCTTTACGTACTTTGTTACAAAAGGAAGCTGCTGTAAAAAAAACTAAACGGTGGCGTAGCTAAGGTGGAGGAGGAGGGGGGGAGAATTTGAAAATCCCCCCGGGCCCCCCAAGCTAGTGTTTTTATATTAAATATTACGCAAAATGCAGGGCCACCAAAGAGGTCAAGCCTCCCGGGCATCCAAATGATAGAGAATTCCCAGCTACGCCCCTGAATATAAAAGTGACCGTTGAAACCGATGACGAAATCGGCTATTCTATTGTGCGTTGTAAGCTGCCAGATTGTAAATGATGGACTGACATCACAACACTAACTTAAAAGCACTATCCAGTCTTTATTAGGCTTTGTGAAAAAGAAACATTTCTTTTTTAAAAACTTTTTGATATTATCAAGAACATAGGTCATATTCCCTGCCGTATAGACAAAAAAAAATTTAAAAAAAAATCGGACATGACTCGTTTTGAACATATTTTGTAAATTGTAGACTACTACCTACATAAGGTCTTGTTTGAAGAAACGTATAGACCCTTTATGAATGCATAGACCCTTTATAATGTATCCTGACATGTTACGTACGTTTAACTTGAATTCATTTCCTGTTTAAAAGAGAGACATAAAAAGAGTTTTCATTGAATCCTGCCGTGATGTGGCTGGTCTTGGGTCGATGAACACGTAGTTTTAGTGGGGGAAGGGGGTGGGGGTTTGGCTTAAAAGGGAGATAATGGAGTATTTTCTTTCGTTGTTTGGCTTATCTGCTTCACATACACACAAAAAAAAAAAAACAATGAATAAAAAGAAAAAAAAACATTAAAAATATTTTAAAAACAAAAATCGAAGCTTATGCGAGGTAATATTTTATCAGTTAGCTTGGATCAGCCATGTAATGAAATCTGTAATAGCTCTAGACTCGAGACCAACAACAATCAATCTGTGTGATTAATAATATTTTTGCCAATTGTTTTTGTTTATCACCACTTAGTACTTTCACTTTCTTAAGACACATGGTCCTAGAATTGATCTAGACCAGTTGGGAACATGAGGAGGGGAGAAGGAAAGGGAGATCTGCGTGGATTTTACCGTCATTGGTTTTTAAAAGCATTTTAATAAAGGTGGTATTCGAACTCGTGACTCACGCCTCCCGGGCGACTTGCTAACCACTCTGCTAGTGAGGTACTAATGACTAGAGAAGATTGCATAGTTTTATGTTGTTCGTTTTAATTTAGGGGACTAATTTAGCTTATACCACCACTTCAGTCAAGTACAATTTCTTTCCCATGTTCGAGATATGATAATGAGTTCAAACTAATGAATGATCAATTTAACAATGGTTCAACCCTCTGCTACTTTTGATGTACACGTACATATGTATGGGAAGTACACAAATACAGTTTTCCCCCAGTACCCAATAACATCCCATATAATGATATAGAGGGGTATTAGGCAGGTTTTGGATTTATTTATGTTGTTCAATAGCTTACAAAATTAAGGTTCCGAGGTTCAACCTGACAAGAACATCATTCACACACAGTTGTGCATAGAGTAACCAACTATGTGGATGATTTAAATAACAAAATTATGAATTTAATTATATGATACTGGTATATGCATATTTACAATGAGAATGATAGAATGATAAATAAATAATATAATAAATATATAGGTAGATAAATATGTATTCAATCTCTACACATAAGCACCTTCCTACTACTACCAAATTGTCACCATGGTTTCATAGTAAACCAGACGCTGACCGACAGACGTCACAATACTGTCAACATCGGCAATGATAATTAGACCTCAACTGATCCCCAACTGGCACCAACTGCTGTGTAAGGGCCACTGACACTCAACGCCGTCAATAATCGACAATCTGACAAAGACACTCAAGACTGTAATAGATACTTCCGAGAAGATAAACGACGCCACCACTGGCAAAGAATCGAGTTCAGTAAATACAACTCCAACACTGGCACCCTAAAAAAGAAATAAACACAAAACTCAACTTCTACTTAAAACTAGAAATAGTGACAACCTCATACAACATACAATAAGAGATATCACAAACGAAGTAACTCACCCTATGCAGGGGTCCACAAATCCTACTGAAATAAGTCCAAGGAACTAGTACTTGTTTACACAGACTAATAATATTTTTACGGACCAACACACCGTCCGTTTCAACCAAATTTAGAGGGCGAACTGCCTCATGACAAAGAATGACCAATAACTGTCACCGGACTTTGTGACGTAGCAAACAATTCAAAACTAAACTACAAGGCACTCTCGCCCCGTACAGAGGAAACAAAACGTAACAGAGTTGGGGGACGGCAAAAGACACTTATCTAAACTACGTGACACCAAACAAAACGTAACAGAGTCACTTATCTAAACTACGTGACACCAAACAAAACGTAACAGAGTCACTTATCTAAACTACGTGACACCAAACAAAATAATTAATTACCAATAGTTATTTAACTAGTTGTTTAATTTTAAAAATTGATTCTTGTGATGTCAGGTAAAAGAAATAATTGTGCAAATTTTCAGCTTGATCTGAGATTGTGTCGGACAAATAACGTGTACAAACTTTTTACCAGGCAGATAGACAGACAGAGTGAGTTGATATAAGTTTCGTAAACCTACTGCCGGTCACATACACATATAGAAAGCTTTCTCACTAGACTTGGTGTTCAAGTCAATGTCACAACGGGCATTGGCTTCAATTCTAATACAAACGTTTCAATCGCAACAGACGAAAGGAATTTCCTATCAATTATTTCCGCACAGCCAATAAAGACTCGAGATACCAAACAGTTTGTTCTTTAGAATGCAAGGACTAATGGGAGAAAAGGGAATGCAGATGAAGAGTAGAGCAATGATTGATTGTAATGTATTTTATCGTCTAAAATGTACGAAGACAAGACTGGAGTCCAACAAGTTTTCAGTATAACTATTGATGTTAAGTTATTCGAGTTATAAATGGTCTCAGATAGTCTATTAGGCTTTAAAAACAACGTCATCATCTACAATACAGACCATGCGAGATGATTTCAAACATCTGAAAAGGTTGAGCACATAAAAACTATTAATGATCTTTTAAAGGTTCATTTGAAATATTTTTCTTTCTTCTTTGATGTTTTGTTACTTTGTTAAGGGAGCCGTCATTTTGTTTTTGTTCTTACTACCAAGACTTATAATTATTTCAATTATCTGAATAGTTTCTCAGAGTATCGATCTGGGCAGGGAATAAAATCATCTTGCCGCATGGATAATCTTCTGGTAGCATTAGTAGATTAGATTAAATGAGAATGACTTTAAAAACAAAGATTGAGAGAAACTGAAAGATAAATACACAGACATATAGAGATAGATAAGATTAGATTAAATAGATAGATAGATAGATAGATAGATAGATGCCACAATTTTCTATGGTAAAAAAAATCCATTGTTTTTAAGCAGTTAACATTTTGGATTTTTCCAGGGCCAGGCCATTTTCGGTCATAGTTCATTCCCGGTTATAGTTCATTCATATGTCAAATTATCTTATCTTCTTATCTTATATAATACAGTTATTACTTCAAGAAAAAAAAGATGATTACGTCCTACGCTTCATGCATTTAGTCATGCATATTAACCAATGACTTAAATTCTGCTAGATCACTGGTATTCCTGGCTAGCTTAGGCAACCCATTCCATGCTCTAATAGCACTAGGAAAGAAGGAGCATTTGTACAAATCTGTCCTAGCATATGGAACAAGGAATGTGCCTTTATTCTTGTGTCTTTCTGAGTATTTCATTAGATTTTGTTCTTGTATTTGAATATGATGGTTCAGTGTTTTATGTATAATTGCTACCTTACTTTTTTGAGTCTTCTATCCTGAAGGCTTTCTAAATTTAGTGATTTTACTAAAGGTGTTACTCTAGTCAAATATGAATATTCGTTTGTTATGAATCTCACTGCTCTATTTTGTGTCTATTTCAGTTTCTTAATTTTTTCTTGAATTGTGGGGTCCCAAACAGAGGATGCATATTCCATTATTGGCCTAACCAATGTTAAATAACATTTTAATTTTATGTTCTTATTTGATTTATAGAAATTTCTTTTAATAAACCCTAATTCTTTGTTTGATTTTTTGATAGTTTCATCAATATGGGGATTCCACGACAGTTTTTCATTAGTATTTTGCGTTTTTAGTCTGTGTTACTGGTTTACCATGAATAAGATAAGTGGAATTAAATTGTTTTAGTTTTTTTGTTACTCTTAATAACTGACATTTTTCAGGGTGGAAACACATGCTCCAATTTGATTCCCATTTCTGTAATTCATCTAATTCTCTTTGTAAAATTTCTGAATCTTGTGTTGTTTTTATTGTTTTATATATTATGCAATAGTGTGCGAATAATCTGACCTTTGTTCCTGAAGTAATGCGATTTGGTAAATCATTTATGTAAGTTAAAAATAGTAGTGGACCTAAGACTGTTCCTTGAGGTACACCTGAGTTTACTGTTATAGGTGTTGATTTAGAGTCATTTATTATTACAGTTTGTTCTCTCCCTATAAGATAATCCTTAACCCACTGATGCAATGGACCATCAATGCCAAAATATTTTAATTTTTTAAGCAAACTATGGTGGTGAACTTTGTCAAAAGCCTTGGAAAAATCTAATAAGATAGCATCTATTTGCTCACTATTATATAAACCTTTAGAAAAATCATCAATTAGTCCTTTTAGTTGTGTTTCACATGATCTATATTTCCTAAAGCTATGTTGGTATGGAGTAAGGACATTATGTTTGTCTAAGTGGTTTATGATGTTGCTACATATTATGTGTTCTAGGATTTTACATGTGATACTAGTCTGTAGTTTGCTGGGTCAGATCTTTCTCCTTTTTTAAATAGGGGGGGGGGATGACATTAGCTTTTTTCTCAGTCCCTTGGTATTCTGCCCTGGTTAAGAGATGTCTGAAAAAGTATTTTGAACACTGGTGCCAACTCTTTGCTTAGTTCTTTGAGTAATCTAGCTGGAATACAATCAGGTCCAGATGCTTTATTCGGTTTAATGTTTGCTAATAGTTCTATATCTCCTATGTCGTTTACTTGGTTCAAATTAAGTAATATGTCTTTGTCTCCTGGGGCTGAGAATGCTGAAGCAAAGTATTTATTTAGGATGTTAGCTTTAGTTTCATTATCATTATATGTTAAGTTATCTTCTCCTTTTAATTGTGCTATTACTGTTGTTTCCATTTTCTTAGACTTAGGGTATGACCATAAGTTTTTGTTGTTTTCCTTAGAAATTACATTGTTTATGTATTTGCTCTGCAGCTGTCTGCTTACCTTTCGGGTTAGGTGTTTCATTTTAATATACTTTTTATAAACTCTTTCTGCCTTAGTTTCTTTAAATTTTTTATATAGGTTTTCCTTCTGTTTACAGGCTTGTCTTGGGTTAGTGTCACCCGGTGCTCCCGTCATCAACTCTCACTCAAACATTTTACAATAAAAACTATACTTCATTTGTTAAGTCATATGTTACCGGCAAAGTGAGAAATGCAGGCATTCTATAGAATCCTGGGCGTTTTCAGACAAAGTAGCCTACGGTCTGATTTTTCATTCCCTACTTTTTATAGGGATTTTATAAAATGACTAGCTCTGCGTCAGTCAAAGTAAAAAATGTCTTATTTAGATGAATGTTTATACATTAAATATAAATGAGTGAAAAACAAAACACCAAGGATTTCTTAAGACTAAAAATACCTTTGTAGACCCATGTTTTTATACCCTATGCAAAGTGGAATTTCAATTTTTAAATAATCCAATTTTATAATCTACAAATCGAATTATAAAATAGTAATATACAATAGAAAACATACTATTCGTTAGTTTCTTCTAAGTAGACTAAAAGGATACATTAAAGACGTCGAAATATTGAGCTGGTAAAACTGTCTTCACACAACAGCAAAGGAGAATCAAAGTCATTCATAAACACTGAAATGCTTCTCTTATTTTGAAATATTTGTGTTTCTTATTTAATACAATTACAAAATAAATATAATGATGTTCTAATCAGTTATCTTAACTTATATAATGAAAGGATAATTTTAAATTATCTGCCGATAAAGCATATTCTATTTGTACGCGTTTTTATTCCAACTTCACCTTTGTTCTGATCAATTCTCTTAAGTTGAGACAAAACGCTTTAGACCCACTGAGATTTGCCAGACCAGTTCAAGCCCATAGGAGAATAATTAAAGAGAAGAAAATCTCACCAGGGAGGACAGAAACTAACAACAAGACAAAGTGAACGTTAACAACGAGGCTTTCAAAGTATGTCATGACAAATGTCAGTAAGTCCTTAGCTATATATTTTATACTAGCCATATATTGCCAGGTGCCCGCAGGTCTTAATTTGCGTATCACTAATATTGTCACTGATATAGTGTATTAGAAACAATTAAACAAAGCGAATGCATGAGTGTTATTCAAATTTAAATATATCTCAATGATTGCTCAAAGTCAGCATAAAAAGATAAATGTAAACATTGACCCGTTTTTTTCTCTTCAATAATAGGTCCAACATCTCTGTATGGGCCTTATGGTACGAATTCTTTTGTCTTTTAAATATCATGCTGGATTGATTTTAAAACAGATCAATAGCATTTTGAGTTAAAGTGTCAATATTTTCAAGGAGAACACGTACAAGCGCATCTGGCTTGGCTGCCACTTTTTCAAAAGTTAGTTTCAAGCTACTCTTGTGTATCGACATCTTCCAGTGTATTTGCCTTAAAGAAAGTGAGGCAAAGAAATATAAAATCACAGACAGTTGACAAAATTCTTGGCCTCAGTGGCCTATATTTTCAGCACTATGGCAAAAAGTAGCGACAAAGAGAACTAATACATGCATCCACATTTTCTTTCAAGGGTCTAATAGCAGCACGATGTGTGCTCCAGCGAGTGGACATTTTAATGTTTCTCTAATATATTTAATTTTAAAACAGCTCATATATGCCGGTAAAGAAAGAAAAACAAACTATAAAGGGTATCAAACAATGTTACACAAGAGACTGTTGTGCACATCCATTGAGAGAATAATCTATTACAAAAGGGGTCTTTTCAAAAGTGTCTGAACATCTCCATAATGTCTAGACATTGTTACATTATCATTTCCCTCGACACATCATCTAGTCTAGACAATCATTTCCAGTCATAGCTAGATAGTTGAACTGACCTCATCAGCTTTTTGTCTCCTTTAAAATGAAAAATACTTAAAACATTTCCTGCACTTCAACGCTGCCATCAATAATTTTAATCTTATTTTTTAATCTTATCTGATACATTCCGACATCAAATCGATTTTGGAAAATGTTTAATGGAATTTAGATAAAAATTATTTCGAAAAACAAATAATGTTAATGTCGTAATTTGTGTGGACTCTCGTTTAAAACATAATGGAACTGTTAATGTAATTAGTGTGGATTTTCTTTTAAATAGATAATTGAAATGTTAATGTCGTAATTTCTGTTGTCTCTCGTCTAATACATAATTGAAATATTAATGTCGTAATTTAGTGTGGACTCTCCTCTAATACATAGAAAACGAAAGTAGACACTTTTTGTTTGAGCTTTCAATATCTCTTGTGCCAGGTTTAGCTTACCAATAAAAACACAGAACTTCAGCCTAGCCGTAGACTGTCTATTTCTCTGTTTTTCTTTATTTACTGGGGGGGGGGAGTATTCTATTTTTACCTCCTTACCTGTTCTCTCGCTGTCCCTCTATCTCTTTCTCTCTCCTCTTAGTCCTTCTCTTTCTTCTTTCCTCTAAGTTCCTTTCAGAAGTCTGATTGTTTACCACGAGTATCCTCTTGTCAAATTGCTGCTGTAAATCCTTCTATCCATGACTATTGCCCGTCATTTGACTGGAGATGTCAAATCGACAGCACATCTTTCATTTGACTTTTTTTTGTGTTAATATGTTTAAAAAAAAAGGATTATTGACTTTTGGTTTAAATAAATCTCCATTTTTTGTTTGCGGTGAAATGAGGAATGGAGAGTGTGTCTTCATTTAGTCTATTAACAAGGAGTTTAGTAAGAAAGTCTGTGTATGTGTGTAGGAGACAAGGGTTAATGGTGAGATTTGAACTCTGGAGCACCGTGTCAATTATCCAAGCAAACAGTGTGATCCTTGCTTGCCTAGATTGATTAGTACAGGTAGACATCAAATACTTGGACATTGTAGCCTACAATATATGTTGTTTGGTTAGGGTAGTGCAGTGGAGTTCCATATCTCCCTAATCACTTGCCTACACAATCTAGATAGTTCATGTTCAAATGAAGAGCTGGTAACTTTTCTCATTTCAACTCTTCCTCTTATCTTCTAGTCCCTTTTCTCATTTCAACTCTTCCTCTTATCTTCTAGTCCCTTTTCTCATTTCAACTCTTCCTCTTATCTTCTAGTCCCTTTTCTCATTTCAACTCTTCCTCTTGTCCCTTTTCTCATTTCAACTCTTCATCTCCTCTTATCTTCTAGTCCCTTTTTTCATTTCAACTCTTCCTCTTATCTTATTTTCTAGTCCCTTTTCTCATTTCAACTCTTCCTCTTATCTTCTAGTCCCTTTTCTCATTTCAACTCTTCGTCTCCTCTTATCTTCTAGTCCCTTTTCTCATTTCAACTCTTCCTCTTATCTTCTAGTCCCTTTTCTCATTTCAACTCTTCCTCTTATCTTCTAGTCCCTTTTCTCATTTCAACTCTTCGTCTCCTCTTATCTTCTAGTCCCTTTTCTCATTTCAACTCTTCCTCTTATCTTCTAGTCCCTTTTCTCATTTCAACTCTTCGTCTTATCTTCTAGTCCCTTTTCTCATTTCAACTCTTCCTCTTATCTTCTAGTCCCTTTTCTCATTTCAACTCTTCCTCTTATCTTCTAGTCCCTTTTCTCATTTCAACTCTTCGTCTTATCTTCTAGTCCCTTTTCTCATTTCAACTCTTCCTCTTATCTTCTAGTCCCTTTTCTCATTTCAACTCTTCCTCTTATCTTCTAGTCCCTTTTCTCATTTCAACTCTTCGTCTTATCTTCTAGTCCCTTTTCTCATTCAACTCTTCCTCTTATCTTCTAGTCCCTTTTTCTCATTTCAACTCTTCGTCTTATCTTCTAGTCCCTTTTCTCATTCAACTCTTCCTCTTATCTTCTAGTCCCTTTTCTCATTTCAACTCTTCGTCTTATCTTCTAGTCCCTTTTTCTCATTTCAACTCTTCGTCTTATCTTCTAGTCCCTTTTTTTTTCCACTGTACATCTCAGCTCGATTTTTTTTCTTCCCGTCAGCAAACTGAGACAAGGGAGATTATTTTTATTTGCATCTTTTTCTGTTCGTTTATCGACCAGTTCCTTGCTTTTT